>NC_090449.1:347534654-348235890 GCF_031143425.1 Pleurodeles waltl | reverse complement strand
TTCCAGAGCTTTCTGTCACGGAAATGTGAGGAAAATGTGTTTCTTTAGCCAAGTTTTGAGGTTTGCAAAGGATTCTGGGTAACATAACCTGGTCAGAGCCCAACAAGTCACCCCATTTTGGATTCCCCTAGGTCTCTAGTTTTCATAAATGCACAGGTTTGGTAGGTTTCCCCAGGTGCCGGCTGAGCTAGAGGCCAAAATCCACAGGTAGGCACTGTTTTCTATGAAAAAATGTGATGTGTCCACGTTGCGTTTTGGGGCATTTCCTGTCGCGGGCGCTAGACCTACCCACACAAGTGAGGTATCATTTGTATCAGGAGACTTGGGGGAATGCTGGGTGGAAGGAAATTTGTGGCTCCTCTCTGATTCCAGAACTTTCTGTCATCGAAATGGGAGGAAAATGTGTTTTTTTAGCCAAATTTTGAGGTTTGCAAAGGATTCTGCGTAACAGAACCTGTTCAGAGCCCCACAAGTAACCCCATCTTGGATTCCCTAGGTCTCTAGTTTTCAAAAATGCACAGTTTAGGTAGGTTTCCCTAGGTGCCGGCTGAGCTAGAGGCCAAAATCTACAGGTAGGCACTTTGCAAAAAACACCTCTGTTTTCTTTCAAAAAATGTGATGTGTCCACGTTGCGTTTTGGGGCATTTCCTGTCACGGGCGCTAGGCCTACCCACACTAGTGAGGTATCATTTTTATCCGGAGACTTGGGGGAACGCTGAGTGGAAGGAAATTTGTGGCTCCTCTCTGGTTCCAGAACTTTCTGTCACCGAAATGTGAGGAAAATGTGTTTTTTAGCCAAAAATTGAGGTTTGCAAAGGATTCTGGGTAACAGAACCTGGTCAGAGCCCCACTAGTCCCCCCATCTTGAATTCCCCTAGGTCTCTAGTTTTCATAAATGCACAGGTTTGGTAGGTTTCCCCAGGTGCCGGCTGAGCTAGAGGCCAAAATCCACAGGTAGGCACTGTTTTCTATGAAAAAATGTGATGTGTCCACGTTGCATTTTGGGGCATTTCCTGTCGCGGGCGCTAGGCCTACCCACACAAGTGAGGTATCATTTGTATCAGAAGACTTGGGGGAATGCTGGGTGGAAGGAAATTTGTGTCTCCTCTCTGATTCCAGAACTTTCTGTCATCGAAATGTGAGGAAAATGTGTTTTTTTAGCCAAATTTTGAGGTTTCCAAAGGATTCTATGTAACAGAACCTGTTCAGAGCCCCACAAGTAACCCCATCTTGGATTCCCTAGGTCTCTAGTTTTCAAAAATGCACAGTTTAGGTAGGTTTCCCTAGGTGCCGGCTGAGCTAGAGGCTAAAATCTACAGGTAGGCACTTTGCAAAAAACACCTCTGTTTTCTTTCAAAAAATGTGATGTGTCCACGTTGCGTTTTGGGGCATTTCCTGTCACGGGCGCTAGGCCTACCCACACTAGTGAGGTATCATTTTTATCGGGAGACTTGGGGGAACGCTGAGTGGAAGGAAATTTGTGGCTCCTCTCTGGTTCCAGAACTTTCTGTCACCGAAATGTGAGGAAAATGTGTTTTTTAGCCAAATATTGAGGTTTGCAAAGGATTCTGGGTAACAGAACCTGGTCAGAGCCCCACAAGTCACCCCATCTTGAATTCCCCTGGGTCTCTAGTTTTCAAAAATTTACAGGTTTGGTAGGTTTCCCCAGGTGCCAGCTGAGCTAGAGGCCAAAATCCACAGGTAGGCACTGTTTTCTATGAAAAAATGTGATGTGTCCACGTTGCGTTTTGGGGCATTTCCTGTCGCGGGTGCTAGGCCTACCCACACAAGTGAGGTATCATTTGTATCAGGAGACTTGGGGGAATGCTGGGTGGAAGGAAATTTGTAGCTCCTCTCTGATTTCAGAACTTTCTGTCACCGAAATGTGTGGAAAACGTGTTTTTTTAGCCAAATTTTGAGGTTTGCAAAGGATTCTGGGTAACAGAACCTGGTCAGAGCCCCACAAGTCACCCCATCTTGGATTCCTCTAGGTCTCTAGTTTTCAAAAATTCACAGTTTCAGTAGGTTTCCCTAGGTGCCGGCTGAGCTAGAGGCCAAAATCTACAGGTAGGCACTTTGAAAAAAACACCTCTGTTTTCTTTCAAAAAATGTGATGTGTCCACGTTGCATTTTGGGGCATTTCCTGTCGCGGGCTCTAGGCCTACCCACACAAGTGAGGTATCATTTTTATCGGGAGACTTGGGGAAACGCTGGTTGGAAGGAAATTTGTGGCTCCTCTCTGGTTCCAGAACTTTCTGTCACCGAAATGAGAGGATAAAGTGTTTTTTTGGCCAAATTTTGATGTTTGCAAAGGATTCAGGGTAACAGAACCTGGTCGGAGCCCCACAAGTCACCCCATCTTGGATTCCCCTGGGTTTCTAGTTTTCAAAAATGTGATGGTTTTCTAGGTTTCCAAAAGGTGCCGGCTGAGCTAGAGGCCAAAATCCACAGGTAGGCACTGTTTTCTATGAAAAAATGTGATGTGTCCACATTGTGTTTTGGGCCATTTCCTTTCGTGGGCGCTTGGCCTACCCACACAAGTGAGGTACCATTTTTATCGGGAGACTTGGGGGAACGCTGGTTGGAAGGAAATTTGTGACTCCTCTGAGATTCCAGAACTTTCTGTCACCGAAATGAGTGGAAAACGTGGTTTTTTAGCCAAATTTTGAGGTTTGCAAAGGATTCTGGGTAACAGAACCTGGTCAGAGCCCCACAAGTCACACCAACTTGGATTCCCCTAGGTCTCTAGTTTTAAAAAATGCACAGTTTCGGTAGGTTTCCCTAGGTGCCGGCTGAGCTAAGGCCAAAATCTACAGGTAGGCACTTTGCAAAAAACACCTCTGTTTTCTTTTTAAAAATGTGATGTGTCCACGTTGCGTTTTGGGGCATTTCCTGTTGCGGGCGCTAGGACTACCCACACAAGTGAGGTATCATTTTTATCGGGAGACGTGGGGGGAACGCTGGATGGAAGGAAATTTGTGGCTCCTCTCTGGTTCCAGAACTTTCTGTCACGGAAATGTGAGGAAAATGTGTTTCTTTAGCCAAATGTTGAGGTTTGCAAAGGATTCTGGGTAACATAACCTCGTCAGAGCCCCACAAGTCACCCCATTTTGTATTCCCCTAGGTCTCTAGTTTTCATAAATGCACAGGTTTGGTAGGTTTCCCCAGGTGCCGGCTGAGCTAGAGGCCAAAATCCTCAGGTAGGCACTGTTTTCTATGAAAAAATGTGATGTGTTCACGTTGCGTTTTGGGGCATTTCCTGTCGCGGGCGCTATTCCTACCCACACAAGTGAGGTATCATTTGTATCAGGAGACTTGGGGGAATGCTGGGTGGAAGGAAATTTGTGGCTCCTCTCTGATTCCAGAACTTTCTGTCACCGAAATGTGTGGAAAACGTGTTTTTTTAGCCAAATTTTGAGGTTTGCAAAGGATTCTGGGTAACAGAACCTGGTCAGAGCCCCACAAGTCACCCCATCTTGGATTCCCCTAGGTCTCTAGTTTTCAAAAATGTACAGTTTCGGTAGGTTTCCCTAGGTGCCGGCTGAGCTAAGGCCAAAATCTACAGGTGGGCACTTTGCAAAAAACACCTCTGTTTTCTTTAAAAAAATGTGATGTGTCCACGTTGCGTTTTGGGGCATTTCCTGTCACGGGCGCTAGGCCTCCCCACACTAGTGAGGTATCATTTTTATCGGGAGACTTGGGGGAACGCTGGGTGGAAGGAAATTTGTGGCGCCTCTCTGGTTCCAGAACTTTCTGTCAACGAAATGTGAGGAAAATGTGTTTTTTAGCCAAATATTGAGGTTTGCAAAGGATTCTGGGTAACAGAACCTGGTCAGAGCCCCACAAGTCACCCCATCTTGAATTCCCCTAGGTCTCTAGTTTTCAAAAATGTACAGGTTTGGTAGGTTTCCCCAGGTGCCAGCTGAGCTAGAGGCCAAAATCCACAGGTAGGCACTGTTTTCTATGAAAAAATGTGATGTGTCCATGTTGCGTTTTGGGGCATTTCCTGTCACGGGCGCAAGGCATACCCACACAAGTGAGGTATCATTTTTATCGGGAGACTTTGGGGAACGCTGGGTGGAAGGAAATTTGTGGCTCCTCTCTGGTTCCAGAACGTTCTGTCACCGAAATGTGAGGAAAATGTGTTTTTTAGCCAAATTTTGAGGTTTGCAAAGGATTCTGGGTAACAGAACCTGGTCAGAGCCCCACAAGTCACCCCATCTTGGATTCCCCTAGGTCTCTAGTTTTCAAAAATTCACAGTTTCAGTAGGTTTCCCTAGGTGCCGGCTGAGCTAGAGGCCAAAATCTACAGGTAGGCACTTTGCAAAAAACTCCTCTGTTTTCTTTCAAAAAATGTGATGTGTCCACGTTGAGTTTTGGAGCATTTCCTGTCGCGGGCGCTAGGCCTACCCACACAAGTGAGGTATCATTTTTATCGGGAGACTTGGGGGAACGCTGGGTGGAAGGAAATTTGTAGCTCCTCTCTGGTTCCAGAACTTTCTGTCACCGAAATGAGAGGATAAAGTGTTTTTTGGCCAAATTTTGATGTTTGCAAAGGATTCAGGGTAACAGAACCTGGTCAGAGCCCCACAAGTCACCCCATCTTAGATTCCCCTGGGTTTCTAGTTTTGAAAAATGTGATGGTTTTCTAGGTTTCCAACAGGTGCCGGCTGAGCTAGAGGCCAAAATCCACAGGCAGGCCCTGTTTTCTTTGAAAGAATTTGATGTGTCCACGTTGTGTTTTGGGCCATTTCCTTTCGTGGGCGCTAGGCCTACCCACACAAGTGAGGTACCATTTTTATCGGGAGACTTGGGGGAACGCTGGGTGGAAGGACATCTGTGACTCTTCTGAGATTCCAGAACTTTCTGTCACCGAAATGAGTGGAAAATGTGTTTTTTTAGCCAAATTTTGAGATTTGCAAAGGAGTCTGGGTAACAGAACCTGGACAGAGCCCCACAAGTCACCCCTAATTGGATTCCCCTAGGTCTCTAGTTTTAAAAAATGCACAGTTTCGGTAGGTTTCCCTAGGTGCCGGCTGAGCTAAGAACAAAATCTACAGGTAGGCACTTTGCAAAAAACACCTCTGTTTTCTTTCAAAAAAATGTGATGTGTCCACGTTGCGTTTTGGGGCATTTCCTGTCGCGGGCGCTAGGCCTACCCACACAAGTGAGGTATCATTTTTATCGGGAGACGTGGGGGGAACGCTGGGTGGAAGGAAATTTGTGGCTCCTCTCTGGTTCCAGAATTTTCTGTCACGGAAATGTGAGGAAAATGTGTTTCTTTAGCCAAATTTTGAGGTTTGCAAAGGATTCTGGGTAACATAACCTGGTCAGAGCCCCACAAGTCACCCAATTTTGGATTCTACTAGGTCTCTAGTTTTCATAAATGCACAGGTTTGGTAGGTTTCCCAAGGTGCCGGCTGAGCGAGAGGCCAAAATCCACAGGTAGGCACTGTTTTCTATGAAAAAATGTGATGTGTCCACGTTGCGTTCTGGGGCATTTCCTGTCGCGGGCGCTAGGCCTACCCACACAAGTGAGGTATCATTTGTATCGGGAGACTTGGGGGAATGCTGGGTGGAAGGAAATTTGTGGCTCCTCTCTGATTCCAGAACTTTCTGTCACCGAAATGTGTGGAAAACGTGTTTTTTTAGCCAAATTTTGAGGTTTGCAAAGGATTCTGGGTAACAGAACCTGGTCAGAGCCCCACAAGTCACCCCATCTTGGATTCCCCTAGGTCTCTAGTTTTCAAAAATGCACAGTTTCGGTAGTTTTCCCTAGGTGCCGGCTGAGCTAAGGCCAAAATCTACATGTAGGCACTTTGCAAAAAAACCCTCTGTTTTCTTTCAAAAAATGTGATGTGTCCACGTTGCGTTTTGGGGCATTTCCTGTCGCGGACGCTAGGCCTACCCACACAAGTGAGGTATCATTTTTATCGGGAGACGTGGGGGAACGCTGGGTGGAAGGAAATTTGTGGCTCCTCTCTGGTTCCAGAACTTTCTGTCACGGAAATGTGAGGAAAATGTGTTTCTTTAGCCAAGTTTTGAGGTTTGCAAAGGATTCTGGGTAACATAACCTGGTCAGAGCCCAACAAGTCACCCCATTTTGGATTCCCCTAGGTCTCTAGTTTTCAAAAATGTACAGGTTTGGTAGGTTGACCCAGGTGCCGGCTGAGCTAGAGGCCAAAATCCACAGGTAGGCACTGTTTTCTATGAAAAAATGTGATGTGTCCATGTTGCGTTTTGGGGCATTTCCTGTCGCGGGCGCTAGGCCTACCCACACAAGTGAGGTATCATTTGTATCAGGAGACTTGGGGGAATGCCGGGTGGATGAAATTTGTAGTTCCTCTCTGATTTCAGAACTTTCTGTCACCGAAATGTGTGGAAAACGTGTTTTTTTAGCCAAATTTTGAGGTTTGCAAAGGATTCTGGGTAACAGAACCTGGTCAGAGCCCCACAAGTCACCCCATCTTGGATTCCCCTAGGTCTCGAGTTTTCAAAAATTCACAGTTTCAGTAGGTTTCCCTAGGTGCCGGCTGAGCTAGAGGCCAAAATCTACAGGTAGGCACTTTGCAAAAAACACCTCTGTTTTCTTTCCAAAAATGTGATGTGTCCACGTTGCGTTTTGGGGCATTTCCTGTCACGGGCGCTAGGCCTCCCCACACTAGTGAGGTATCATTTTTATCGGGAGACTTGGGGGAACGCTGGGTGGAAGGAAATTTGTGGCGCCTCTCTGGTTCCAGAACTTTCTGTCAACGAAATGTGAGGAAAATGTGTTTTTTAGCCAAATATTGAGGTTTGCAAAGGATTCTGGGTAACAGAACCTGGTCAGAGCCCCACAAGTCACCCCATCTTGAATTCCCCTAGGTCTCTAGTTTTAAAAAATGTACAGGTTTTCTAGGTTTCCCCAGGTGCCAGCTGAGCTAGAGGCCAAAATCCACAGGTAGGCCCTGTTTTCTTTGAAAGAATTTGATGTGTCCACGTTGTGTTTTGGGGCATTTCCTGTCACGGGCGCAAGGCCTACCCACACAAGTGAGGTACCATTTTTATCGGGAGACTTGGGGGAACGCTGGGTGGAAGGAAATTTGTGACTCTTCTGAGATTCCAGAACTTTCTGTCACCGAAATGAGTGGAAAACGTGTTTTTTTAGCCAAATTTTGAGGTTTGCAAAGGAGTCTGGGTAACAGAACCTGGTCAGAGCCCCACAAGTCACCCCTAATTGGATTCCCCTAGGTCTCTAGTTTTAAAAAATGCACAGTTTCGGTAGGTTTCCCTAGGTGCCGGCTGAGCTAAGAACAAAATCTTCAGGTAGGCACTTTGCAAAAAACACCTCTGTTTTCTTTCAAAAAAATGTGATGTGTCCACGTTGCGTTTTGGGGCATTTCCTGTCGCGGGCGCTAGTCCTACCCACACAAGTGAGGTATCATTTTTATCGGGAGACGTGGGGGGAACGCTGGGTGGAAGGAAATTTGTGGCTCCTCTCTGGTTCCAGAACTTTCTGTCACCGAAATGAGTGGAAAATGTGTTTTTTTAGCCAAATTTTGAGGTTTGCAAAGGAGTCTGGGTAACAGAACCTGGTCAGAGCCCCACAAGTCACCCCTAATTGGATTCCCCTAGGTCTCTAGTTTTAAAAAATGCACAGTTTCGGTAGGTTTCCCTAGGTGCCGGCTGAGCTAAGAACAAAATCTACAGGTAGGCACTTTGCAAAAAACACCTCTGTTTTCTTTCAAAAAAATGTGATGTGTCCACGTTGCGTTTTGGGGCATTTCCTGTCGCGGGCGCTAGTCCTACCCACACAAGTGAGGTATCATTTTTATCGGGAGACGTGGGGGGAACGCTGGGTGGAAGGAAATTTGTGGCTCCTCTCTGGTTCCAGAATTTTCTGTCACGGAAATGTGAGGAAAATGTGTTTCTTTAGCCAAATTTTGAGGTTTGCAAAGGATTCTGGGTAACATAACCTGGTCAGAGCCCCACAAGTCACCCCATTTTGGATTCCCCTAGGTCTCTAGTTTTCATAAATGCACAGGTTTGGTAGGTTTCCCAAGGTGCCGGCTGAGCGAGAGGCCAAAATCCACAGGTAGGCACTGTTTTCTATGGAAAAATGTGATGTGTCCACGTTGCGTTCTGGGGCATTTCCTGTCGCGGGCGCTAGGCCTACCCACACAAGTGAGGTATCATTTGTATCAGGAGACTTGGGGGAATGCTGGGTGGAAGGAAATTTGTGGCTCCTCTCTGATTCCAGAACTTTCTGTCACCGAAATGTGTGGAAAACGTGTTTTTTTAGCCAAATTTTGAGGTTTGCAAAGCATTCTGGGTAACAGAACCTGGTCAGAGCCCCACAAGTCACCCCATCTTGGATTCCCCTAGGTCTCTAGTTTTCAAAAATGCACAGTTTCGGTAGTTTTCCCTAGGTGCCGACTGAGCTAAGGCCAAAATCTACATGTAGGCACTTTGCAAAAAACACCTCTGTTTTCTTTAAAAAAATGTGATGTGTCCACGTTGCGTTTTGGGACATTTCCTGTCGCGGACACTAGGCCTACCCACACAAGTGAGGTATCATTTTTATCGGGAGACGTGAAGGAACGCTGGGTGGAAGGAAATTTGTGGCTCCTCTCTGGTTCCAGAACTTTCTGTCACGGAAATGTGAGGAAAATGTGTTTCTTTAGCCAAGTTTTGAGGTTTGCAAAGGATTCTGGGTAACATAACCTGGTCAGAGCCCAACAAGTCACCCCATTTTGGATTCCCCTAGGTCTCTAGTTTTCATAAATGCACAGGTTTGGTAGGTTACCCCAGGTGCCGGCTGAGCTAGAGGCCAAAATCCACAGGTAGGCACTGTTTTCTATGAAAAAATGTGATGTGTCCACGTTGCGTTTTGGGGCATTTCCTGTCACGGGCGCTAGGCCTACCCACACAAGTGAGGTATCATTTGTATCAGGACACTTGGGGGAATGCTGGGTGGAAGGAAATTTGTGGCTCCTCTCTGATTCCAGAACTTTCTGTCATCGAAATGTGAGGAAAATTTGTTTTTTTAGCCAAATTTTGAGGTTTGCAAAGGATTCTGCGTAACAGAACCTGTTCAGAGCCCCACAAGTAACCCCATCTTGGATTCCCTAGGTCTCTAGTTTTCAAAAATGCACAGTTTAGGTAGGTGTCCCTAGGTGCCGGCTGAGCTAGAGGCCAAAATCTACAGGTAGGCACTTTGCAAAAAACACCTCTGTTTTCTTTCAAAAAATGTGATGTGTCCACGTTGCGTTTTGGGGCATTTCCTGTCACGGGCGCTAGGCCTACCCACACTAGTGAGGTATCATTTTTATCGGGAGACTTGGGGGAACGCTGAGTGGAAGGAAATTTGTGGCTCCTCTCTGGTTCCAAAACTTTCTGTCACCGAAATGTGAGGAAAATGAGTTTTTTAGCCAAATATTGAGGTTTGCAAAGGATTCTGGGTAACAGAACCTGGTCAGAGCCCCACAAGTCACCCCATCTTGAATTCCCCTGGGTCTCTAGTTTTCAAAAATGTACAGGTTTGGTAGGTTGACCCAGGTGCCAGCTGAGCTAGAGGCCAAAATCCACAGGTAGGCACTGTTTTCTATGAAAAAATGTGATGTGTCCACGTTGCGTTTTGGGGCATTTCCTGTCGCGGGCGCTAGGCCTACCCACACAAGTGAGGTATCATTTGTATCAGGAGACTTGGGGGAATGCCGGGTGGATGAAATTTGTAGCTCCTCTCTGATTTCAGAACTTTCTGTCACCGAAATGTGTGGAAAACGTGTTTTTTTAGCCAAATTTTGAGGTTTGCAAAGGATTCTGGGTAACAGAACCTGGTCAGAGCCCCACAAGTCACCCCATCTTGGATTCCCCTAGGTCTCTAGTTTTCAAAAATTCACAGTTTAGGTAGGTTTCCCTAGGTGCCGGCTGAGCTAGAGGCCAAAATCTACAGGTAGGCACTTTGCAAAAAACACCTCTGTTTTCTTTCAAAAAATGTGATGTGTCCATGTTGCATTTTGGGGCATTTCCTGTCGCGGGCGCTAGGCCTACCCACACAAGTGAGGTATCATTTTTATCGGGAGACTTGGGGGAACGCTGGGTGGAAGGAAATTTGTGACTCCTCTCTGGTTCCAGAACTTTCTGTCACCGAAATGAGAGGATAAAGTGTTTTTTTGGCCACATTTTGATGTTTGCAAAGGATTCTGGGTAACAGAACCTGGTCAGAGCCCCACAAGTCACCCCATCTTGGATTCCCCTGGGTTTCTAGTTTTCAAAAATGTGATGGTTTTCTAGGTTTCCAACAGGTGCCGTCTGAGCTAGAGGCCAAAATCCACATGTAGGCATTGTTTTCTATGAAAAAATGTGATTTGTCCACGTTGTGTTTTGGGCCATTTCCTGTCGTGGGCGCTAGGCCTACCCACACAAGTGAGGTACCATTTTTATCGGGAGACTTGGGGGAACGCTGGGTGGAAGGAAATTTGTGACTCTTCTGAGATTCCAGAACTTTCTGTCACCGAAATGAGTGGAAAACGTGTTTTTTTAGCCAAATTTTGAGGTTTGCAAAGGAGTCTGGGTAACAGAACCTGGTCAGAGCCCCACAAGTCACCCCTAATTGGATTCCCCTAGGTCTCTAGTTTTAAAAAATGCACAGTTTCGGTAGGTTTCCCTAGGTGCCGGCTGAGCTAAGGCCAAAATCTACAGGTAGGCACTTTGCAAAAAACACCTCTGTTTTCTTTAAAAAAATGTGATGTGTCCACGTTGCGTTTTGGGGCATTTCCTGTCGCGGGCGCTAGGCCTACCCACACAAGTGAGGTATCATTTTTATCGGGAGACGTGGGGGGAACGCTGGGTGGAAGGAAATTTGTGGCTCCTCTCTGGTTCCAGAATTTTCTGTCACGGAAATGTGAGGAAAATGTGTTTCTTTAGCCAAATTTTGAGGTTTGCAAAGGATTCTGGGTAACATAACCTGGTCAGAGTCCCACAAGTCACCCCATCTTGGATTCCCCTAGGTCTCTAGTTTTAAAAAATTCACAGTTTCAGTGGGTTTCCCTAGGTGCCGGCTGAGCTAGAGGCCAAAATCTACAGGTAGGCACTTTGCAAAAAACACCTCTGTTTTCTTTAAAAAAATGTGATGTGTCCATGTTGCATTTTGGGGCATTTCCTGTCGCGGGCGCTAGGCCTACCCACACAAGTGAGGTATCATTTTTATCGGGAGACTTGGGGGAACGCTGGGTGGAAGGAAATTTGTGGCTCCTCTCTGGTTCCAGAACTTTCTGTCACCGAAATGAGAGGATAAAGTGTTTTTTTGGCCAAATGTTGATGTTTGCAAAGGATTCTGGGTAACAGAACCTGGTCAGAGCCCCACAAGTCACCCCATCTTGGATTCCCCTGGGTTTCTAGTTTTCAAAAATGTGATGGTTTTCTAGGTTTCCAACAGGTGCCGGCTGAGCTAGAGGCCAAAATCCACAGGTAGGCACTGTTTTCTATGAAAAAATGTGACTAGTCCACGTTGTGTTTTGGGCCATTTCCTTTCGTGGGAGCTAGGCCTACCCACACAAGTGAGGTACCATTTTTATCGGGAGACTTGGGGGAACGCTGAGTGGAAGGAAATTTGTGACTCCTCTGAGATTCCAGAACTTTCTGTCACCGAAATGAGTGGAAAACGTGTTTTTGTAGCCAAATTTTGAGGTTTGCAAATGATTCTGGGTAACAGAACCTGGTCAGAACCCCACAAGTCACCCCTACTTGGATTCCCCTAGGTCTCTGGTTTTCAAAAATGCACAGTTTCGGTAGGTTTCCCTAGGTGCCGGCTGAGCTAAGGCCAAAATGTACAGGTAGGCGCTTTGCAAAAAACACCTCTGTTTTCTTTCAAAAAATGTGATGTGTCCACGTTGCATTTTGGGGCATTTCCTGTCGTGGGGGGGTTAGGCCTACCCACACAAGTGAGGTATCATTTTTATCGGGAGACGTGGGGGGAACGCTGGGTGGAAGGAAATTTGTGGCTCCTCTCTGGTTCCAGAACTTTCTGTCACGGAAATGGTAGGAAAATGTGTTTTTTTAGCCAAATTTTGAGGTTTGCAAAGGATTCTGGGTAACAGAACCTGGTCAGAGCCCCACAAGTCACCCCTACTTGGATTCCCCTAGGTCTCTGGTTTTCAAAAATGTACAGTTTCGGTAGGTTTCCCTAGGTGCCGGCTGAGCTAAGGCCAAAATCTACAGGTGGGCACTTTGCAAAAAACACCTCTGTTTTCTTTAAAAAAATGTGATGTGTCCACGTTGCGTTTTGGGGCATTTCCTGTCACGGGCGCTAGGCCTACCCACACTAGTGAGGTATCATTTATATCGGGAGACTTGGGGGAACGCTGGGTGGAAGGAAATTTGTGGCTCCTTTCTGGTTCCAGAACTCTCTGTCACCGAAATGTGAGGAATTTTTTTTTTTTTAACCAAATATTGAGGTTTCCAAAGGATTCTGGGTAACAGAACCTGGTCAGAGCCCCACAAGTCACCCCATCTTGGATTCCCTTGGGTTTCTAGTTTTCAAAAATGTGATGGTTTTCTAGGTTTCCAATAGGTGCCGGCTGAGCTAGAGGCCAAAATCCACAGGTAGGCACTGTTTTCTATGAAAAAATTTGATTTGTCCACGTTGTGTTTTGGGCCATTTCCTGTCGTGGGCGCTAGGCCTACCCACACAAGTGAGGTACCATTTTTATTGGGAGACTTGGGGGAACGCTGGGTGGAAGGAAATTTGTGACTCCTCTGAGATTCCAGAACTTTCTGTCACCGAAATGAGTGGAAAACGTGTTTTTTTCGCCAGATTTTGAGGTTTGCAAAGGATTCTGGGTAACAGACCCTGGTCAGAGCCCCACAAGTCACCCCATCTTGGATTCCCCTAGGTCTCTAGTTTTCAAAAATGTACAGTTTCGGTAGGTTTCCCTAGGTGCCGGCTGAGCTAAGGCCAAAATCTACAGGTAGGCACTGTTTTCTATGAAAAAATGTGATGTGTCCATGTTGCGTTTTGGGGCATTTCCTGTCACGGGCGCTAGGCCTACCCACACTAGTGAGGTATCATTTTTATCGGGAGACTTGGGGGAACGCTGGGTGGAAGGAAATTTGTGGCGCCTCTCTGGTTCCAGAACTTTCTGTCACCGAAATTTGAGGAAAATGTGTTTTTTAGCCAAATATTGAGGTTTGCAAAGGATTCTGGGTAACAGAACCTGGTCAAAGCCCCACAAGTCACCCCATCTTTAATTCCCCTAGGTCTCTAGTTTTCAAAAATGTACAGGATTGGTAGGTTTCCCAAGGTGCCAGCTGAGCTAGAGGCCAAAATCCACAGGTAGGCACTGTTTTCTATGAAAAAATGTGATGTGTCCATGTTGCGTTTTGGGGCATTTCCTGTCACGGGCGCTAGGCCTACCCACACAAGTGAGGTATCATTTTTATCGGGAGACTTTGGGGAACGCTGGGTGGAAGGAAATTTGTGGCTCCTCTCTGGTTCCAGAACTTTCTGTCACCGAAATGTGAGGAAAATGTGTTTTTTAGCCAAATTTTGAGGTTTGCAAAGGATTCTGGGTAACAGAACCTGGTCAGAGCCCCACAAGTCACCCCATCTTGGATTCCCCTAGGTCTCTAGTTTTAGAAAATTCACAGTTTCAGTAGGTTTCCCTAGGTGCCGGCTGAGCTAGAGGCCAAAATCTACAGGTAGGCACTTTGCAAAAAACACCTCTGTTTTCTTTCAAAAAATGTGATGTGTCCATGTTGCATTTTGGGGCATTTCCTGTCGCGGGCGCTAGGCCTACCCACACAAGTGAGGTATCATTTTTATCGGGAGACTTGGGGGAACGCTGAGTGGAAGGAAATTTGTAGCTCCTCTCTGGTTCCAGAACTTTCTGTCACCGAAATGAGAGGATAAAGTGTTTTTTGGCCAAATTTTGATGTTTGCAAAGGATTCAGGGTAACAGAACCTGGTCAGAGCCCCACAAGTCACCCCATCTTGGATTCCCCTGGGTTTCTAGTTTTCAAAAATGTGATGGTTTTCTAGGTTTCCAACAGGTGCCGGCTGAGCTAGAGGCCAAAATCCACAGGTAGGCACTGTTTTCTTTGAAAGAATTTGATGTGTCCACGTTGTGTTTTGGGCCATTTCCTTTCGTGGGCGCTAGGCCTACCCACACAAGTGAGGTACCATTTTTATCGGGAGACTTGGGGGAACGCTGGGTGGAAGGAAATTTGTGACTCTTCTGAGATTCCAGAACTTTCTGTCACCGAAATGAGTGGAAAACGTGTTTTTTTAGCCAAATTTTGAGGTTTGCAAAGGAGTCTGGGTAACAGAACCTGGTCAGAGCCCCACAAGTCACCCCTAATTGGATTCCCCTAGGTCTCTAGTTTTAAAAAATGCACAGTTTCGGTAGGTTTCCCTAGGTGCCGGCTGAGCTAAGGCCAAAATCTACAGGTAGGCACTTTGCAAAAAACACCTCTGTTTTCTTTAAAAAAATGTGATGTGTCCACGTTGCGTTTTGGGGCATTTCCTGTCGCGGGCGCTAGGCCTACCCACACAAGTGAGGTATCATTTTTATCGGGAGACGTGGGGGGAACGCTGGGTGGAAGGAAATTTGTGGCTCCTCTCTGGTTCCAGAATTTTCTGTCACGGAAATGTGAGGAAAATGTGTTTCTTTAGCCAAATTTTGAGGTTTGCAAAGGATTCTGGGTAACATAACCTGGTCAGAGCCCCACAAGTCACCCCATTTTGGATTCCCCTAGGTCTCTAGTTTTCATAAATGCACAGGTTTGGTAGGTTTCCCAAGGTGCCGGCTGAGCTAGAGGCCAAAATCCACAGGTAGGCACTGTTTTCTATGAAAAAATGTGATGTGTCCACGTTGCGTTCTGGGGCATTTCCTGTTGCGGGCGCTAGGCCTACCCACACAAGTGAGGTATCATTTGTATCAGGAGACTTGGGGGAATGCTGGGTGGAAGGAAATTTGTGGCTCCTCTCTGATTCCAGAACTTTCTGTCACCGAAATGTGTGGAAAACGTGTTTTTTTAGCCAAATTTTGAGGTTTGCAAAGGATTCTGGGTAACAGAACCTGGTCAGAGCCCCACAAGTCACCCCATCTTGGATTCCCCTAGGTCTCTAGTTTTCAAAAATGCACAGTTTCGGTAGTTTTCCCTAGGTGCAGGCTGAGCTAAGGCCAAAATCTACAGGTGGGCACTTTGCAAAAAACACCTCTGTTTTCTTTAAAAAAATGTGATGTGTCCACGTTGCGTTTTGGGGCATTTCCTGTCACGGGCGCTAGGCCTACCCACACTAGTGAGGTATCATTTATATCGGGAGACTTGGGGGAACGCTGGGTGGAAGGAAATTTGTGGCTCCTTTCTGGTTCCAGAACTCTCTGTCACCGAAATGTGAGGATTTTTTTTTTTTTTAACCAAATATTGAGGTTTCCAAAGGATTCTGGGTAACAGAACCTGGTCAGAGCCCCACAAGTCACCCCATCTTGGATTCCCTTGGGTTTCTAGTTTTCAAAAATGTGATGGTTTTCTAGGTTTCCAATAGGTGCCGGCTGAGCTAGAGGCCAAAATCCACAGGTAGGCACTGTTTTCTATGAAAAAATTTGATTTGTCCACGTTGTGTTTTGGGCCATTTCCTGTCGTGGGCGCTAGGCCTACCCACACAAGTGAGGTACCATTTTTATCGGGAGACTTGGGGGAACGCTGGGTGGAAGGAAATTTGTGACTCCTCTGAGATTCCAGAACTTTCTGTCACCGAAATGAGTGGAAAACGTGTTTTTTTAGCCAGATTTTGAGGTTTGCAAAGGATTCTGGGTAACAGACCCTGGTCAGAGCCCCACAAGTCACCCCATCTTGGATTCCCCTAGGTCTCTAGTTTTCAAAAATGTACAGTTTCGGTAGGTTTCCCTAGGTGCCGGCTGAGCTAAGGCCAAAATCTACAGGTGGGCACTTTGCAAAAAACACCTCTGTTTTCTTTCAAAAAATGTGATGTGTCCACGTTGCGTTTTGGGGCATTTCCTGTCACGGGCGCTAGGCCTACCCACACTAGTGAGGTATCATTTTTATCGGGAGACTTGGGGGAACGCTGGGTGGAAGGAAATTTGTGGCGCCTCTCTGGTTCCAGAACTTTCTGTCACCGAAATTTGAGGAAAATGTGTTTTTTAGCCAAATATTGAGGTTTGCAAAGGATTCTGGGTAACAGAACCTGGTCAGAGCCCCACAAGTCACCCCATCTTTAATTCCCCTAGGTCTCTAGTTTTCAAAAATGTACAGGATTGGTAGGTTTCCCAAGGTGCCAGCTGAGCTAGAGGCCAAAATCCACAGGTAGGCACTGTTTTCTATGAAAAAATGTGATGTGTCCATGTTGCGTTTTGGTGCATTTCCTGTCACGGGCGCTAGGCCTACCCACTCAAGTGAGGTATGATTTTTATCGGGAGACTTTGGGGAACGCTGGGTGGAAGGAAATTTGTGGCTCCTCTCTGGTTCCAGAACTTTCTGTCACCGAAATGTGAGGAAAATGTGTTTTTTAGCCAAATTTTGAGGTTTGCAAAGGATTCTGGGTAACAGAACCTGGTCAGAGCCCCACAAGTCACCCCATCTTGGATTCCCCTAGGTCTCTAGTTTTAAAAAATTCACAGTTTCAGTAGGTTTCCCTAGGTGCCGGCTGAGCTAGAGGCCAAAATCTACAGGTAGGCACTTTGCAAAAAACACCTCTGTTTTCTTTCAAAAAATGTGATGTGTCCATGTTGCATTTTGGGGCATTTCCTGTCGCGGGCGCTAGGCCTACCCACACAAGTGAGGTATCATTTTTATCGGGAGACTTGGGGGAACGCTGAGTGGAAGGAAATTTGTAGCTCCTCTCTGGTTCCAGAACTTTCTGTCACCGAAATGAGAGGATAAAGTGTTTTTTGGCCAAATTTTGATGTTTGCAAAGGATTCAGGGTAACAGAACCTGGTCAGAGCCCCACAAGTCACCCCATCTTGGATTCCCCTGGGTTTCTAGTTTTCAAAAATGTGATGGTTTTCTAGGTTTCCAACAGGTGCCGGCTGAGCTAGAGGCCAAAATCCACAGGTAGGCACTGTTTTCTTTGAAAGAATTTAATGTGTCCACGTTGTGTTTTGGGCCATTTCCTTTCGTGGGCGCTAGGCCTACCCACACAAGTGAGGTACCATTTTTATCGGGAGACTTGGGGGAACGCTGGGTGGAAGGAAATTTGTGACTCTTCTGAGATTCCAGAACTTTCTGTCACCGAAATGAGTGGAAAACGTGTTTTTTTTGCCAAATTTTGAGGTTTGCAAAGGAGTCTGGGTAACAGAACCTGGTCAGAGCCCCACAAGTCACCCCTAATTGGATTCCCCTAGGTCTCTAGTTTTAAAAAATGCACAGTTTCGGTAGGTTTCCCTAGGTGCCGGCTGAGCTAAGGCCAAAATCTACAGGTAGGCACTTTGCAAAAAACACCTCTGTTTTCTTTAAAAAAATGTGATGTGTCCACGTTGCGTTTTGGGGCATTTCCTGTCGCGGGCGCTAGGCCTACCCACACAAGTGAGGTATCATTTTTATCGGGAGACGTGGGGGGAACGCTGGGTGGAAGGAAATTTGTGGCTCCTCTCTGGTTCCAGAATTTTCTGTCACGGAAATGTGAGGAAAATGTGTTTCTTTAGCCAAATTTTGAGGTTTGCAAAGGATTCTGGGTAACATAACCTGGTCAGAGCCCCACAAGTCACCCCATTTTGGATTCCCCTAGGTCTCTAGTTTTCATAAATGCACAGGTTTGGTAGGTTTCCCAAGGTGCCGGCTGAGCTAGAGGCCAAAATCCACAGGTAGGCACTGTTTTCTATGAAAAAATGTGATGTGTCCACGTTGCGTTCTGGGGCATTTCCTGTTGCGGGCGCTAGGCCTACCCACACAAGTGAGGTATCATTTGTATCAGGAGACTTGGGGGAATGCTGGGTGGAAGGAAATTTGTGGCTCCTCTCTGATTCCAGAACTTTCTGTCACCGAAATGTGTGGAAAACGTGTTTTTTTAGCCAAATTTTGAGGTTTGCAAAGGATTCTGGGTAACAGAACCTGGTCAGAGCCCCACAAGTCACCCCATCTTGGATTCCCCTAGGTCTCTAGTTTTCAAAAATGCACAGTTTCGGTAGTTTTCCCTAGGTGCAGGCTGAGCTAAGGCCAAAATCTACATGTAGGCACTTTGCAAAAAACACCTCTGTTTTCTTTCAAAAAATGTGATGTGTCCATGTTGCGTTTTGGGGCATTTCCTGTCGCGGACGCTAGGCCTACCCACACAAGTGAGGTATCATTTTTATCGGGAGACGTGGGGGAACGCTGGGTGGAAGGAAATTTGTGGCTCCTCTCTGGTTCCAGAACTTTCTGTCACGGAAATGTGAGGAAAATGTGTTTTTTTAGCCAAATGTTGAGGTTTGCAAAGGATTCTGCGTAACAGAACCTGTTCAGAGCCCCACAAGTAACCCCATCTTGGATTCCCTAGGTCTCTAGTTTTCAAAAATGTACAGGTTTGATAGGTTTCCCCAGGTGCCAGCTGAGCTAGAGGCCAAAATCCAAAGGTAGGCACTGTTTTCTATGAAAAAATGTGATGTGTCCATGTTGCGTTTTGGGGCATTTCCTGTCACGGGCGCTAGGCCTACCCACACTAGTGAGGTATCATTTTTATCGGGAGACTTGGGGGAACGCTGGGTGGAAGGAAATTTGTGGCTCCTCTCTGGTTCCAGAACTTTCTGTCACCGAAATGTGAGGAAAATGTGTTTTTTAGCCAAATATTGAGGTTTGCAAAGGATTCTGGGTAACAGAACCTGGTCAGAGTCCCACAAGTCACCCCATCTTGGATTCCCCTAGGTCTCTAGTTTTAAAAAATTCACAGTTTCAGTAGGTTTCCCTAGGTGCCGGCTGAGCTAGACGCCAAAATCTACAGGTAGGCACTTTGCAAAAAACACCTCTGTTTTCTTTCAAAAAATGTGATGTGTCCATGTTGCATTTTGGGGCATTTCCTGTCGCGGGCGCTAGGCCTACCCACACAAGTGAGGTATCATTTTTATCGGGAGACTTGGGGGAACGCTGGGTGGAAGGAAATTTGTGACTCCTCTCTGGTTCCAGAACTTTCTGTCACCGAAATGAGAGGATAAAGTGTTTTTTTGGCCACATTTTGATGTTTGCAAAGGATTCTGGGTAACAGAACCTGGTCAGAGCCCCACAAGTCACCCCATCTTGGATTCCCCTGGGTTTCTAGTTTTCAAAAATGTGATGGTTTTCTAGGTTTCCAACAGGTGCCGTCTGAGCTAGAGGCCAAAATCCACATGTAGGCATTGTTTTCTATGAAAAAATGTGATTTGTCCACGTTGTGTTTTGGGCCATTTCCTGTCGTGGGCGCTAGGCCTACCCACACAAGTGAGGTACCATTTTTATCGGGAGACTTGGGGGAACGCTGGGTGGAAGGAAATTTGTGACTCCTCTGAGATTCCAGAACTTTCTGTCACCGAAATGAGTAGAAAACATGTTTTTTAGCCAGATTTTGAGGTTTGCAAAGGATTCTGGGTAACAGAACCTGGTCAGAGCCCCACAAGTCACCCCATCTTGGATTCCCCTAGGTCTCTAGTTTTCAAAAATGTACAGTTTCGGTAGGTTTCCCTAGGTGCCGGCTGAGCTAAGGCCAAAATCTACAGGTGGGCACTTTGCAAAAAACACCTCTGTTTTCTTTCAAAAAATGTGATGTGTCCACGTTGCGTTTTGGGGCATTTCCTGTCACGGGCGCTAGGCCTACCCACACTAGTGAGGTATCATTTATATCGGGAGACTTGGGGGAACGCTGGGTGGAAGGAAATTTGTGGCTCCTTTCTGGTTCCAGAACTTTCTGTCACCGAAATGTGAGGAATTTTTTTTTTTTAACCAAATATTGAGGTTTCCAAAGGATTCTGGGTAACAGAACCTGGTCAGAGCCCCACAAGTCACCCCATCTTGAATTCCACTAGGTCTCTAGTTTTCAAAAAATTACAGGTTTGGTAGGTTTCCCCAGGTGCCAGCTGAGCTAGAGGCCAAAATCCACAGGTAGGCACTGTTTTCTATGAAAAAATGTGATGTGTTCACGTTGCGTTTTGCGGCATTTCCTGTTGCGGGCGCTAGGCCTACCCACACAAGTGAGGTATCATTTGTACCAGGAGACTTGGGGGAATGCTGGGTGGAAGGAAATTTGTAGCTCCTCTCTGATTCCAGAACTTTCTGTCACCGAAATGTGTGGAAAATGGTTTTTTTTAGCCAAATTTGGAGGTTTGCAAAGGATTCTGGGTAACAGAACCTGGTCAGAGCCCCACAAGTCACCCCATCTTGGATTCCCCTAGGTCTCTAGTTTTCAAAAATTCACAGTTTCAGTAAGTTTCCCTAGGTGCCGGCTGAGCTAGAGGCCAAAATCTACAGGTAGGCACTTTGCAAAAAACACCTTTGTTTTCTTTCAAAAAATGTGATGTGTCCACGTGGCGTTTTGGGGCATTTCCTGTCGCAGGCGCTAGGCCTACCCACACAAGTGAGGTATCATTTTTATCGGGAGACTTGGGGGAACGCTGGTTGGAAGGAAATTTGTGGCTCCTCTTTGGTTCCAGAACTTTCTGTCACCGAAATGAGAGGATAAAGTGTTTTTTGGGCCAAATTTTGATGTTTGCAAAGGATTCAGGGTAACAGAACCTGGTCAGAGCCCCACAAGTCACCCCATCTTGGATTCCCCTGGGTTTCTAGTTTTCAAAAATGTGATGGTTTTCTAGGTTTCCAACAGGTGCCGGCTGAGCTAGAGGCCAAAATCCACAGCTAGGCACTGTTTTCTATGAAAAAATGTGATGTGTCCACGTTGTGTTTTGGGCCATTTCCTTTCGTGGGCGCTAGGCCTACCCACACAAGTGAGGTACCATTTTTATCGGGAGACTTGGGGGAACGCTGGGTCGAAGGAAATTTGTGACTCCTCTAAGATTCCAGAACTTTCTGTCACCGAAATGGGTGGAAAACGTGTTTTTGTAGCCAAATTTTGAGGTTTGCAAAGGATTCTGGGTAACTGAACCTGGTCAGAGCCCCACAAGTCACCCCTACTTGGATTCCCCTAGGTCTCTGGTTTTCAAAAATGCACAGTTTCGGTAGGTTTTCCTAGGTGCCGGCTGAGCTAAGGCCAAAATGTACAGGTAGGCGCTTTGCAAAAAACACCTCTGTTTTCTTTCAAAAAATGTGATGTGTCCATGTTGCATTTTGGGGCATTTCCTGTCGTGGGGGGGTTAGGCCTACCCACACAAGTGAGGTATCATTTTTATCGGGAGACGTGGGGGGAACGCTGGGTGGAAGGAAATTTGTGGCTCCTCTCTGGTTCCAGAACTTTCTGTCACGGAAATGTGAGGAAAATGTGTTTTTTTAGCCAAATGTTGAGGTTTGCAAAGGATTCTGGGAAACAGAACCTGGTCAGAGCCCCACAAGTCACCCCTACTTGGATTCCCCTAGGTCTCTGGTTTTAAAAAATGCACAGTTTCAGTAGGTTTCCCTAGGTGCCGGCTGAGCTAGAGGCCAAAATCTACAGGTAGGCACTTTGCAAAAAACACCTCTGTTTTCTTTCAAAAAATGCGATGTGTCCACGTTGCGTTTTGGGGCATTTCCTGTCGCGGGCGCTAGGCCTACCCACACAAGTGAGGTATCATTTGTATCAGGAGACTTGGGGGAATGCTGGGTGGAAGGAAATTTGTGGCTCCTCTCTGATTCCAGAACTTTCTGTCATCGAAAAATGAGGAAAATGTATTTTTTTAGCCAAATTTTGAGGTTTGCAAAGGATTCTGCGTAACAGAACCTGCTCAGAGCCCCACAAGTAACCCCATCTTGGATTCCCTAGGTCTCTAGTTTTCAAAAATGTACAGGTTTGAAAGGTTTCCCCAGGTGCCAGCTGAGCTAGAGGCCAAAATCCACAGGTAGGCACTGTTTTCTATGAAAAAATGTGATGTATCCATGTTGCGTTTTGGGGCATTTCCTGTCACGGGCGCTAGGCCGACCCACACTAGTGAGGTATCATTTTTATCGGGAGACTTGGGGGAATGCTGGGTGGAAGGAAATTTGTGGCTCCTCTCTGGTTCCAGAACTTTCTGTCACCGAAATGTGAGGAAAATTTGTTTTTTAGCCAAATATTGAGGTTTGCAAATGATTCTGGGTAACAGAACCTGGTCAGAGTCCCACAAGTCACCCCATCTTGGATTCCCCTAGGTCTCTAGTTTTAAAAAATTCACAGTTTCAGTAGGTTTCCCTAGGTGCCGGCTGAGCTAGAGGCCAAAATCTACAGGTAGGCACTTTGCAAAAAACACCTCTGTTTTCTTTAAAAAAATGTGATGTGTCCATGTTGCATTTTGGGGCATTTCCTGTCGCGGGCGCTAGGCCTACCCACACAAGTGAGGTATCATTTTTATCGGGAGACTTGGGGGAACGCTGGGTGGAAGGAAATTTGTGGCTCCTCTCTGGTTCCAGAACTTTCTGTCACCGAAATGAGAGGATAAAGTGTTTTTTTGGCCAAATTTTGATGTTTGCAAAGGATTCTGGGTAACAGAACCTGGTCAGAGCCCCACAAGTCACCCCATCTTGGATTCCCCTGGGTTTCTAGTTTTCAAAAATGTGATGGTTTTCTAGGTTTCCAACAGGTGCCGGCTGAGCTAGAGGCCAAAATCCACAGGTAGGCACTGTTTTCTATGAAAAAATGTGACTAGTCCACGTTGTGTTTTGGGCCATTTCCTTTCGTGGGCGCTAGGCCTACCCACACAAGTGAGGTACCATTTTTATCGGGAGACTTGGGGGAACGCTGGGTGGAAGGAAATTTGTGACTCCTCTGAGATTCCAGAACTTTCTGTCACCGAAATGAGTGGAAAACGTGTTTTTGTAGCCAAATTTTGAGGTTTGCAAATGATTCTGGGTAACAGAACCTGGTCAGAGCCCCACAAGTCACCCCTACTTGGATTCCCCTAGGTCTCTGGTTTTCAAAAATGCACAGTTTCGGTAGGTTTCCCTAGGTGCCGGCTGAGCTAAGGCCAAAATGTACAGGTAGGCGCTTTGCAAAAAACACCTCTGTTTTCTTTCAAAAAATGTGATGTGTCCACGTTGCATTTTGGGGCATTTCCTGTCGTGGGGGGGTTAGGCCTACCCACACAAGTGAGGTATCATTTTTATCGGGAGACGTGGGGGGAACGCTGGGTGGAAGGAAATTTGTGGCTCCTCTCTGGTTCCAGAACTTTCTGTCACGGAAATGTGAGGAAAATGTGTTTTTTTAGCCAAATTTTGAGGTTTGCAAAGGATTCTGGGTAACAGAACCTGGTCAGAGCCCCACAAGTCACCCCTACTTGGATTCCCCTAGGTCTCTGGTTTTCAAAAATGCACAGTTTCAGTAGGTTTCCCTAGGTGCCGGCTGAGCTAGAGGCCAAAATCTACAGGTAGGCACTTTGCAAAAAACACCTCTGTTTTCTTTCAAAAAATGTGATGTGTCCACGTTGCGTTTTGGGGCATTTCCTGTCGCGGGCGCTAGGCCTACCCACACAAGTGAGGTATCATTTGTATCAGGAGACTTGGGGGAATGCTGGGTGGAAGGAAATTTGTGGCTCCTCTCTGATTCCAGAACTTTCTGTCATCGAAAAATGAGGAAAATGTGTTTTTTTAGCCAAATTTGGAGGTTTGCAAAGGATTCTGCGTAACAGAACCTGTTCAGAGCCCCACAAGTAACCCCATCTTGGATTCCCTAGGTCTCTAGTTTTCAAAAATGTACAGGTTTGATAGGTTTCCCCAGGTGCCAGCTGAGCTAGAGGCCAAAATCCACAGGTAGGCACTGTTTTCTATAAAAAAAATGTGATGTGTCCATGTTGCGTTTTGGGGCATTTCCTGTCGCGGGCGCTAGGCCTACCCACACAAGTGAGGTATCATTTTTATCGGGAGACTTGGGGGAAGCTGGGTGGAAGGAAATTTGTGGCTCCTCTCTGGTTCCAGAACTTTCTGTCACCGAAATGTGAGGAAAATGTGTTTTTTAGCCAAATATTGAGGTTTGCAAATGATTCTGGGTAACAGAACCTGGTCAGGATTCCCCTAGGTCTCTAGTTTTAAAAAATTCACAGTTTCAGTAGGTTTCCCTAGGTGCCGGCTGAGCTAGAGGCCAAAATCTACAGGTAGGCACTTTGCAAAAAACACCTCTGTTTTCTTTCAAAAAATGTGATGTGTCCATGTTGCATTTTGGGGCATTTCCTGTCGCGGGCGCTAGGCCTACCCACACAAGTGAGGTATCATTTTTATCGGGAGACTTCGGGGAACGCTGGGTGGAAGGAAATTTGTGGCTCCTCTCTGTTTCCAGAACTTTCTGTCACCGAAATGAGAGGATAAAGTGTTTTTTTGGCCTAATTTTGATGTTTGCAAAGGATTCTGGGTAACAGAACCTGGTCAGAGCCCCACAAGTCACCCCATCTTGGATTCCCCTGGGTTTCTAGTTTTCAAAAATGTGATGGTTTTCTAGGTTTCCAACAGGTGCCGGCTGAGCTAGAGGCCAAAATCCACAGGTAGGCACTGTTTTCTATGAAAAAATGTGACTTGTCCACGTTGTGTTTTGGGCCATTTCCTGTCGTGGGCGCTAGGCCTACCCACACAAGTGAGGTACCATTTTTATCGGGAGACTTGGGGGAACGCTGGGTGGAAGGAAATTTGTGACTCCTCTGAGATTCCAGAACTTTCTGTCACCGAAATGAGTGGAAAACATGTTTTTTTAGCCAGATTTTGAGGTTTGCAAAGGATTCTGGGTAACAGAACCTGGTCAGAGCCCCCACAAGTCACCCCATCTTGGATTCCCCTAGGTCTCTAGTTTTCAAAAATGTACAGTTTCGGTAGGTTTCCCTAGGTTCCGGCTGAGCTAAGGCCAAAATCTACAGGTGGGCACTTTGCAAAAAACACCTCTGTTTTCTTTCAAAAAATGTGATGTGTCCACGTTGCGTTTTGGGGCATTTCCTGTCACGGGCGCTAGGCCTACCCACACTAGTGAGGTATCATTTATATCGGGAGACTTGGGGGAACGCTGGGTGGAAGGAAATTTGTGGCTCCTTTCTGGTTCCAGAACTTTCTGTCACCGAAATGTGAGGAAAATTGTTTTTTTAACCAAATATTGAGGTTTCCAAAGGATTCTGGGTAACAGAACCTGGTCAGAGCCCCACAAGTCACCCCATCTTGAATTCCACTAGGTCTCTAGTTTTCACAAATTTACAGGTTTGGTAGGTTTCCCCACGTGCCAGCTGAGCTAGAGGCCAAAATCCACAGGTAGGCACTGTTTACTATGAAAAAATGTGATGTGTCCACGTTGCGTTTTGCGGCATTTCCTGTCGCGGGCGCTAGGCCTACCCACACAAGTGAGGTATCATTTGTATCAGGAGACTTGGGGGAACGCTGGGTGGAAGGAAATTTGTGACTCCTCTGAGATTCCAGAACTTTCTGTCACCGAAATGGGTGGAAAACCTGTTTTTGTAGCCAAATTTTGAGGTTTGCAAAGGATTCTGAGTAACTGAACCTGGTCAGAGCCCCACAAGTCACCCCTACTTGGATTCCCCTAGGTCTCTGGTTTTCAAAAATGCACAGTTTCGGTAGGTTTCCCTAGGTGCCGGCTGAGCTAAGGCCAAAATGTACAGGTAGGCGCTTTGCAAAAAACACCTCTGTTTTCTTTCAAAAAATGTGATGTGTCCACGTTGCATTTTGGGGCATTTCCTGTCGTGGGGGGGTTAGGCCTACCCACACAAGTGAGGTATCATTTTTATCGGGAGACGTGGGGGGAACGCTGGGTGGAAGGAAATTTGTGGCTCCTCTCTGGTTCCAGAACTTTCTGTCACGGAAATGTGAGGAAAATGTGTTTTTTTAGCCAAATTTTGAGGTTTGCAAAGGATTCTGGGTAACAGAACCTGGTCAGAGCCCCACAAGTCACCCCTACTTGGATTCCCCTAGGTCTCTGGTTTTCAAAAATGCACAGTTTCAGTAGGTTTCCCTAGGTGCCGGCTGAGCTAGAGGCCAAAATCTACAGGTAGGCACTTTGCAAAAAACACCTCTGTTTTCTTTCAAAAAATGTGATGTGTCCACGTTGCGTTTTGGGGCATTTCCTGTCGCGGGCGCTAGGCCTACCCACACAAGTGAGGTATCATTTGTATCAGGAGACTTGGGGGAATGCTGGGTGGAAGGAAATTTGTGGCTCCTCTCTGATTCCAGAACTTTCTGTCATCGAAAAATGAGGAAAATGTGTTTTTTTAGCCAAATTTTGAGGTTTGCAAAGGATTCTGCGTAACAGAACCTGTTCAGAGCCCCACAAGTAACCCCATCTTGGATTCCCTAGGTCTCTAGTTTTCAAAAATGTACAGGTTTGATAGGTTTCCCCAGGTGCCAGCTGAGCTAGAGGCCAAAATCCACAGGTAGGCACTGTTTTCTATGAAAAAATGTGATGTGTCCATGTTGCGTTTTGGGGCATTTCCTGTCACGGGCGCTAGGCCTACCCACACTAGTGAGGTATCATTTTTATCGGGAGACTTGGGGGAATGCTGGGTGGAAGGAAATTTGTGGCTCCTCTCTGGTTCCAGAATTTTCTGTCACCGAAATGTGAGGAAAATTTGTTTTTTAGCCAAATATTGAGGTTTGCAAATGATTCTGGGTAACAGAACCTGGTCAGAGTCCCACAAGTCACCCCATCTTGGATTCCCCTAGGTCTCTAGTTTTAAAAAATTCACAGTTTCAGTAGGTTTCCCTAGGTGCCGGCTGAGCTAGAGGCCAAAATCTACAGGTAGGCACTTTGCAAAAAACACCTCTGTTTTCTTTAAAAAAATGTGATGTGTCCATGTTGCATTTTGGGGCATTTCCTGTCGCGGGCGCTAGGCCTACCCACACAAGTGAGGTATCATTTTTATCGGGAGACTTGGGGGAACGCTGAGTGGAAGGAAATTTGTAGATCCTCTCTGGTTCCAGAACTTTCTGTCACCGAAATGAGAGGATAAAGTGTTTTTTGGCCAAATTTTGATGTTTGCAAAGGATTCAGGGTAACAGAACCTGGTCAGAGCCCCACAAGTCACCCCATCTTGGATTCCCCTGGGTTTCTAGTTTTCAAAAATGTGATGGTTTTCTATGTTTCCAACAGGTGCCGGCTGAGCTAGAGGCCAAAATCCACAGGTAGGCACTGTTTTCTTTGAAAGAATTTGATGTGTCCACGTTGTGTTTTGGGCCATTTCCTTTCGTGGGCGCTAGGCCTACCCACACAAGTGAGGTACCATTTTTATCGGGAGACTTGGGGGAACGCTGGGTGGAAGGAAATTTGTGACTCTTCTGAGATTCCAGAACTTTCTGTCACTGAAATGAGTGGAAAACGTGTTTTTTTAGCCAAATTTTGAGGTTTGCAAAGGAGTCTGGGTAACAGAACCTGGTCAGAGCCCCACAAGTCACCCCTAATTGGATTCCCCTAGGTCTCTAGTTTTAAAAAATGCACAGTTTCGGTAGGTTTCCCTAGGTGCCGGCTGAGCTAAGGCCAAAATCTACAGGTAGGCACTTTGCAAAAAACACCTCTATTTTCTTTCAAAAAATGTGATGTGTCCACGTTGCGTTTTGGGGCATTTCCTGTCGCGGGCGCTAGGCCTACCCACACAAGTGAGGTATCATTTTTATCGGGAGACGTGGGGGGAACGCTGGGTGGAAGGAAATTTGTGGCTCCTCTCTGGTTCCAGAACTTTCTGTCACGGAAATGTGAGGAAAATGTGTTTTTTTAGCCAAATTTTGAGGTTTGCAAAGGATTCTGGGTAACAGAACCTGGTCAGAGCCCCACAAGTCACCCCTACTTGGATTCCCCTAGGTCTCTGGTTTTCAAAAATGCACAGTTTCAGTAGGTTTCCCTAGGTGCCGGCTGAGCTAGAGGCCAACATCTACAGGTAGGCACTTTGCAAAAAACACCTCTGTTTTCTTTCAAAAAATGTGATGTGTCCACGTTGCGTTTTGGGGCATTTCCTGTCGTGGGCGCTAGGCCTACCCACACTAGTGAGGTATCATTTTTATCGGGAGACTTGGGGGAACGCTGGGTGGAAGGAAATTTGTGGCTCCTCTCTGGTTCCAGAACTTTCTGTCACCGAAATGTGAGGAAAATGTGTTTTTTAGCCAAATATTGAGGTTTGCAAAGGATTCTGGGTAACAGAACCTGGTCAGAGTCCCACAAGTCACCCCATCTTGGATTCCCCTAGGTCTCTAGTTTTAAAAAATTCACAGTTTCAGCAGGTTTCCCTAGGTGCCGGCTGAGCTAGACGCCAAAATCTACAGGTAGGCACTTTGAAAAAAACACCTCTGTTTTCTTTCAAAAAATGTGATGTGTCCATGTTGCATTTTGGGGCATTTCCTGTCGTGGGCGCTAGGCCTACCCACACAAGTGAGGTATCATTTTTATCGGGAGACTTGGGGGAACGCTGGGTGGAAGGAAATTTGTGGCTCCTCTCTGGTTCCAGAACTTTCTGTCACCGAAATGAGAGGATAAAGTGTTTTTTGGGCCACATTTTGATGTTTGCAAAGGATTCTGGGTAACAGAACCTGGTCAGAGCCCCACAAGTCACCCCATCTTGGATTCCCCTGGGTTTCTAGTTTTCAAAAATGTGATGGTTTTCTAGGTTTCCAACAGGTGCCGTCTGAGCTAGAGGCCAAAATCCACAGGGAGGCACTGTTTTCTATGAAAAAATGTGATTTGTCCACGTTGTGTTTTGGGCCATTTCCTGTCGTGGGCGCTAGGCCTACCCACACAAGTGAGGTACCATTTTTATCGGGAGACTTGGGGGAACGCTGGGTGGAAGGAAATTTGTGACTCCTCTGAGATTCCAGAACTTTCTGTCACCGAAATGAGTAGAAAACATGTTTTTTTAGCCAGATTTTGAGGTTTGCAAAGGATTCTGGGTAACAGAACCTGGTCAGAGCCCCACAAGTCACCCCATCTTGGATTCCCCTAGGTCTCTAGTTTTCAAAAATGTACAGTTTCGGTAGGTTTCCCTAGGTGCCGGCTGAGCTAAGGCCAAAATCTACAGGTGGGCACTTTGCAAAAAACACCTCTGTTTTCTTTCAAAAAATGTGATGTGTCCACGTTGCGTTTTGGGGCATTTCCTGTCACGGGCGCTAGGCCTACCCACACTAGTGAGGTATCATTTTTATCGGGAGACGTGGGGGGAACGCTGGGTGGAAGGAAATTTGTGGCTCCTCTCTGGTTCCAGAATTTTCTGTCACGGAAATGTGAGGAAAATGTGTTTCTTTAGCCAAATTTTGAGGTTTGCAAAGGATTCTGGGTAACATAACCTGGTCAGAGCCCCACAAGTCACCCCATTTTGGATTCCCCTAGGTCTCTAGTTTTCATAAATGCACAGGTTTGGTAGGTTTCCCAAGGTGCCGGCTGAGCTAGAGGCCAAAATCCACAGGTAGGCACTGTTTTCTATGAAAAAATGTGATGTGTCCACGTTGCGTTCTGGGGCATTTCCTGTTGCGGGCGCTAGGCCTACCCACACAAGTGAGGTATCATTTGTATCAGGAGACTTGGGGGAATGCTGGGTGGAAGGAAATTTGTGGCTCCTCTCTGATTCCAGAACTTTCTGTCACCGAAATGTGTGGAAAACGTGTTTTTTTAGCCAAATTTTGAGGTTTGCAAAGGATTCTGGGTATCAGAACCTGGTCAGAGCTCCACAAGTCACCCCATCTTGGATTCCCCTAGGTCTCTAGTTTTCAAAAATGCACAGTTTCGGTAGTTTTCCCTAGGTGCAGGCTGAGCTAAGGCCAAAATCTACATGTAGGCACTTTGCAAAAAACACCTCTGTTTTCTTTCAAAAAATGTGATGTGTCCACGTTGCGTTTTGGGGCATTTCCTGTCGCGGACGCTAGGCCTACCCACACAAGAGAGGTATCATTCTTATCGGGAGACGTGGGGGAACGCTGGGTGGAAGGAAATTTGTGGCTCCTCTCTGGTTCCAGAACTTTCTGTCACGGAAATGTGAGTAAAAAGTCTTTCTTTAGCCAAGTTTTGAGGTTTGCAAAGGATTCTGGGTAACATAACCTGGTCAGAGCCCAACAAGTCACCCCATTTTGGATTCCCCTAGGTCTCTAGTTTTCATAAATGCACAGGTTTGGTAGGTTTCCCCAGGTGCCGGCTGAGCTAGAGGCCAAAATCCACAGGTAGGCACTGTTTTCTATGAAAAAATGTGATGTGTCCACGTTGCGTTTTGGGGCATTTCCTTTCGCGGGCGCTAGACCTACCCACACAAGTGAGGTATCATTTGTATCAGGAGACTTGGGGGAACGCTGGGTGGAAGGAAATTTGTGGCTCCTCTCTGATTCCAGAACTTTCTGTCATCGAAATGTGAGGAAAATGTGTTTTTTTAGCCAAATTTTGAGGTTTGCAAAGGATTCTGCGTAACAGAACCTGTTCAGAGCCCCACAAGTAACCCCATCTTGGATTCCCTAGGTCTCTAGTTTTCAAAAATGTACAGGTTTGATAGGTTTCCCCAGGTGCCAGCTGAGCTAGAGGCCAAAATCCAAAGGTAGGCACTGTTTTCTATGAAAAAATGTGATGTGTCCATGTTGCGTTTTGGGGCATTTCCTGTCACGGGCGCTAGGCCTACCCACACTAGTGAGGTATCATTTTTATCGGGAGACTTGGGGGAACGCTGGGTGGAAGGAAATTTGTGGCTCCTCTCTGGTTCCAGAACTTTCTGTCACCGAAATGTGAGGAAAATGTGTTTTTTAGCCAAATATTGAGGTTTGCAAAGGATTCTGGGTAACAGAACCTGGTCAGAGTCCCACAAGTCACCCCATCTTGGATTCCCCTAGGTCTCTAGTTTTAAAAAATTCACAGTTTCAGTAGGTTTCCCTAGGTGCCGGCTGAGCTAGACGCCAAAATCTACAGGTAGGCACTTTGCAAAAAACACCTCTGTTTTCTTTCAAAAAATGTGATGTGTCCATGTTGCATTTTGGGGCATTTCCTGTCGCGGGCGCTAGGCCTACCCACACAAGTGAGGTATCATTTTTATCGGGAGACTTGGGGGAACGCTGGGTGGAAGGAAATTTGTGACTCCTCTCTGGTTCCAGAACTTTCTGTCACCGAAATGAGAGGATAAAGTGTTTTTTTGGCCACATTTTGATGTTTGCAAAGGATTCTGGGTAACAGAACCTGGTCAGAGCCCCACAAGTCACCCCATCTTGGATTCCCCTGGGTTTCTAGTTTTCAAAAATGTGATGGTTTTCTAGGTTTCCAACAGGTGCCGTCTGAGCTAGAGGCCAAAATCCACAGGTAGGCACTGTTTTCTATGAAAAAATGTGATTTGTCCACGTTGTGTTTTGGGCCATTTCCTGTCGTGGGCGCTAGGCCTACCCACACAAGTGAGGTACCATTTTTATCGGGAGACTTGGGGGAACGCTGGGTGGAAGGAAATTTGTGACTCCTCTGAGATTCCAGAACTTTCTGTCACCGAAATGAGTGGAAAACGTGTTTTTTTAGCCAAATTTTGAGGTTTGCAAAGGATTCTGGGTAACTGAACCTGGTCAGAGCCCCACAAGTCACCCCATCTTGAATTTCACTAGGTCTCTAGTTTTCATAAATGCACAGGTTTGGTAGGTTTCCCCAGGTGCCAGCTGAGCTAGAGGCCAAAATCCACAGGTAGGCACTGTTTTCTATGAAAAAATGTGATGTGTCCACGTTGCGTTTTGCGGCATTTCCTGTTGCGGGCGCTAGGCCTACCCACACAAGTGAGGTATCATTTGTATCAGGAGACTTGGGGGAATGCTGGGTGGAAGGAAATTTGTAGCTCCTCTCTGATTCCAGAACTTTCTGTCACCGAAATGTGTGGAAAATGGTTTTTTTTAGCCAAATTTGGAGGTTTGCAAAGGATTCTGGGTAACAGAACCTAGTCAGAGCCCCACAAGTCACCCCATCTTGGATTCCCCTAGGTCTCTAGTTTTCAAAAATTCACAGTTTCAGTAAGTTTCCCTAGGTGCCGGCTGAGCTAGAGGCCAAAATCTACAGGTAGGCACTTTGCAAAAAACACCTTTGTTTTCTTTCAAAAAATGTGATGTGTCCACGTGGCGTTTTGGGGCATTTCCTGTCGCAGGCGCTAGGCCTACCCACACAAGTGAGGTATCATTTTTATCGGGAGACTTGGGGGAACGCTGGTTGGAAGGAAATTTGTGGCTCCTCTTTGGTTCCAGAACTTTCTGTCACCGAAATGAGAGGATAAAGTGTTTTTTGGGCCAAATTTTGATGTTTGCAAAGGATTCAGGGTAACAGAACCTGGTCAGAGCCCCACAAGTCACCCCATCTTGGATTCCCCTGGGTTTCTAGTTTTCAAAAATGTGATGGTTTTCTAGGTTTCCAACAGGTGCCGGCTGAGCTAGAGGCCAAAATCCACAGCTAGGCACTGTTTTCTATGAAAAAATGTGATGTGTCCACGTTGTGTTTTGGGCCATTTCCTTTCGTGGGCGCTAGGCCTACCCACACAAGTGATGTACCATTTTTATCGGGAGACTTGGGGGAACGCTGGGTCGAAGGAAATTTGTGACTCCTCTAAGATTCCAGAACTTTCTGTCACCGAAATGGGTGGAAAACGTGTTTTTGTAGCCAAATTTTGAGGTTTGCAAAGGATTCTGGGTAACTGAACCTGGTCAGAGCCCCACAAGTCAACCCTACTTGGATTCCCCTAGGTCTCTGGTTTTCAAAAATGCACAGTTTCGGTAGGTTTCCCTAGGTGCCGGCTGAGCTAAGGCCAAAATTTACAGGTAGGCGCTTTGCAAAAAACACCTCTGTTTTCTTTCAAAAAATGTGATGTGTCCACGTTGCATTTTGGGGCATTTCCTGTCATGGGGGGGTTAGGCCTACCCACACAAGTGAGGTATCATTTTTATCGGGAGACGTGGGGGGAACGCTGGGTGGAAGGAAATTTGTGGCTCCTCTCTGGTTCCAGAACTTTCTGTCACGGAAATGTGAGGAAAATGTGTTTTTTTAGCCAAATGTTGAGGTTTGCAAAGGATTCTGGGTAACAGAACCTGGTCAGAGCCCCACAAGTCACCCCTACTTGGATTCCCCTAGGTCTCTGGTTTTAAAAAATGCACAGTTTCAGTAGGTTTCCCTAGGTGCCGGCTGAGCTAGAGGCCAAAATCTACAGGTAGGCACTTTGCAAAAAACACCTCTGTTTTCTTTCAAAAAATGCGATGTGTCCACGTTGCGTTTTGGGGCATTTCCTGTCGCGGGCGCTAGGCCTACCCACACAAGTGAGGTATCATTTGTATCAGGAGACTTGGGGGAATGCTGGGTGGAAGGAAATTTGTGGCTCCTCTCTGATTCCAGAACTTTCTGTCATCGAAAAATGAGGAAAATGTATTTTTTTAGCCAAATTTTGAGGTTTGCAAAGGATTCTGCGTAACAGAACCTGTTCAGAGCCCCACAAGTAACCCCATCTTGGATTCCCTAGGTCTCTAGTTTTCAAAAATGTACAGGTTTGAAAGGTTTCCCCAGGTGCCAGCTGAGCTAGAGGCCAAAATCCACAGGTAGGCACTGTTTTCTATGAAAAAATGTGATGTGTCCATGTTGCGTTTTGGGGCATTTCCTGTGACGGGCGCTAGGCCTACCCACACTAGTGAGGTATCATTTTTATCGGGAGACTTGGGGGAATGCTGGGTGGAAGGAAATTTGTGGCTCCTCTCTGGTTCCAGAACTTTCTGTCACCGAAATGTGAGGAAAATTTGTTTTTTAGCCAAATATTGAGGTTTGCAAATGATTCTGGGTAACAGAACCTGGTCAGAGTCCGACAAGTCACCCCATCTTGGATTCCCCTAGGTCTCTAGTTTTAAAAAATTCACAGTTTCAGTAGGTTTCCCTAGGTGCCGGCTGAGCTAGAGGCCAAAATCTACAGGTAGGCACTTTTCAAAAAACACCTCTGTTTTCTTTCAAAAAATGTGATGTGTCCATGTTGCATTTTGGGGCATTTCCTGTCGCGGGCGCTAGGCCTACCCACACAAGTGAGGTATCATTTTTATCGGGAGACTTGGGGGAACGCTGGGTGGAAGGAAATTTGTGGCTCCTCTCTGGTTCCAGAACTTTCTGTCACCGAAATGAGAGGATAAAGTGTTTTTTTGGCCAAATTTTGATGTTTGCAAAGGATTCTGGGTAACAGAACCTGGTCAGAGCCCCACAAGTCACCCCATCTTGGATTCCCCTGGGTTTCTAGTTTTCAAAAATGTGATGGTTTTCTAGGTTTCCAACAGGTGCCGGCTGAGCTAGAGGCCAAAATCCACAGGTAGGCACTGTTTTCTATGAAAAAATGTGACTAGTCCACGTTGTGTTTTGGGCCATTTCCTTTCGTGGGCGCTAGGCCTACCCACACAAGTGAGGTACCATTTTTATCGGGAGACTTGGGGGAACGCTGGGTGGAAGGAAATTTGTGACTCCTCTGAGATTCCAGAACTTTCTGTCACCGAAATGAGTGGAAAACGTGTTTTTGTAGCCAAAGTTTGAGGTTTGCAAATGATTCTGGGTAACAGAACCTGGTCAGAGCCCCACAAGTCACCCCTACTTGGATTCCCCTAGGTCTCTGGTTTTCAAAAATGCACAGTTTCGGTAGGTTTCCCTAGGTGCCGGCTGAGCTAAGGCCAAAATGTACAGGTAGGCGCTTTGCAAAAAACACCTCTGTTTTCTTTCAAAAAATGTGATGTGTCCACGTTGCATTTTGGGGCATTTCCTGTCGTGGGGGGGTTAGGCCTACCCACACAAGTGAGGTATCATTTTTATCGGGAGACGTGGGGGGAACGCTGGGTGGAAGGAAATTTGTGGCTCCTCTCTGGTTCCAGAACTTTCTGTCACGGAAATGTGAGGAAAATGTATTTTTTTAGCCAAATTTTGAGGTTTGCAAAGGATTCTGGGTAACAGAACCTGGTCAGAGCCCCACAAGTCACCCCTACTTGGATTCCCCTAGGTCTCTGGTTTTAAAAAATGCACAGTTTCAGTAGGTTTCCCTAGGTGCCGGCTGAGCTAGAGGCCAACATCTACAGGTAGGCACTTTGCAAAAAACACCTCTGTTTTCTTTCAAAAAATGTGATGTGTCCACGTTGCGTTTTGGGGCATTTCCTGTCGCGGGCGCTAGGCCTACACACACAAGTGAGGTATCATTTGTATCAGGAGACTTGGGGGAATGCTGGGTGGAAGAAAATTTGTGGCTCCTCTCTGATTCCAGAACTTTCTGTCATCGAAAAATGAGGAAAATGTGTTTTTTTAGCCAAATTTGGAGGTTTGCAAAGGATTCTGCGTAACAGAACCTGTTCAGAGCCCCACAAGTAACCCCATCTTGGATTCCCTAGGTCTCTAGTTTTCAAAAATGTACAGGTTTGATAGGTTTCCCCAGGTGCCAGCTGAGCTAGAGGCCAAAATCCACAGGTAGGCACTGTTTTCTATAAAAAAATGTGATGTGTCCATGTTGCGTTTTGGGGCATTTCCTGTCGCGGGCGCTAGGCCTACCCACACAAGTGAGGTATCATTTTTATCGGGAGACTTGGGGGAACGCTGGGTGGAAGGAAATTTGTGGCTCCTCTCTGGTTCCAGAACTTTCTGTCACCGAAATGTGAGGAAAATGTGTTTTTTAGCCAAATATTGAGGTTTGCAAATGATTCTGGGTAACAGAACCTGGTCAGGATTCCCCTACGTCTCTAGTTTTAAAAAATTCACAGTTTCAGTAGGTTTCCCTAGGTGCCGGCTGAGCTAGAGGCCAAAATCTACAGGTAGGCACTTTGCAAAAAACACCTCTGTTTTCTTTCAAAAAATGTGATGTGTCCATGTTGCATTTTGGGGCATTTCCTGTCGCGGGCGCTAGGCCTACCCACACAAGTGAGGTATCATTTTTATCGGGAGACTTCGGGGAACGCTGGGTGGAAGGAAATTTGTGGCTCCTCTCTGTTTCCAGAACTTTCTGTCACCGAAATGAGAGGATAAAGTGTTTTTTTGGCCTAATTTTGATGTTTGCAAAGGATTCTGGGTAACAGAACCTGGTCAGAGCCCCACAAGTCACCCCATCTTGGATTCCCCTGGGTTTCTAGTTTTCAAAAATGTGATGGTTTTCTAGGTTTCCAACAGGTGCCGGCTGAGCTAGAGGCCAAAATCCACAGGTAGGCACTGTTTTCTATGAAAAAATGTGATTTGTCCACGTTGTGTTTTGGGCCATTTCCTGTCGTGGGCGCTAGGCCTACCCACACAAGTGAGGTACCATTTTTATCGGGAGACATGGGGGAACGCTGGGTGGAAGGAAATTTGTGACTCCTCTGAGATTCCAGAACTTTCTGTCACCGAAATGAGTGGAAAACATGTTTTTTTAGCCAGATTTTGAGGTTTGCAAAGGATTCTGGGTAACAGAACCTGGTCAGAGCCCCCACAAGTCACCCCATCTTGGATTCCCCTAGGTCTCTAGTTTTCAAAAATGTACAGTTTCGGTAGGTTTCCCTAGGTGCCGGCTGAGCTAAGGCCAAAATCTACAGGTGGGCACTTTGCAAAAAACACCTCTGTTTTCTTTCAAAAAATGTGATGTGTCCACGTTGCATTTTGGGGCATTTCCTGTCACGGGCGCTAGGCCTACCCACACTAGTGAGGTATCATTTATATCGGGAGACTTGGGGGAACGCTGGGTGGAAGGAAATTTGTGGCTCCTTTCTGGTTCCAGAACTTTCTGTCACCGAAATGTGAGGAAAATTGTTTTTTTAACCAAATATTGAGGTTTCCAAAGGATTCTGGGTAACAGAACCTGGTCAGAGCCCCACAAGTCACCCCATCTTGAATTCCACTAGGTCTCTAGTTTTCAAAAATTTACAGGTTTGGTAGGTTTCCCCACGTGCCAGCTGAGCTAGAGGCCAAAATCCACAGGTAGGCACTGTTTTCTATGAAAAAATGTGATGTGTCCACGTTGCGTTTTGCGGCATTTCCTGTCGCGGGCGCTAGGCCTACCCACACAAGTGAGGTATCATTTGTATCAGGAGACTTGGGGGAACGCTGGGTGGAAGGAAATTTGTGACTCCTCTGAGATTCCAGAACTTTCTGTCACCGAAATGGGTGGAAAACCTGTTTTTGTAGCCAAATTTTGAGGTTTGCAAAGGATTCTGAGTAACTGAACCTGGTCAGAGCCCCACAAGTCACCCCTACTTGGATTCCCCTAGGTCTCTGGTTTTCAAAAATGCACAGTTTCGGTAGGTTTCCCTAGGTGCCGGCTGAGCTAAGGCCAAAATGTACAGGTAGGCGCTTTGCAAAAAACACCTCTGTTTTCTTTCAAAAAATGTGATGTGTGCACATTGCATTTTGGGGCATTTCCTGTCGTGGGGGGGTTAGGCCTACCCACACAAGTGAGGTATCATTTTTATCGGGAGACGTGGGGGGAACGCTGGGTGGAAGGAAATTTGTGGCTCCTCTCTGGTTCCAGAACTTTCTGTCACGGAAATGTGAGGAAAATGTGTTTTTTTAGCCAAATTTTGAGGTTTGCAAAGGATTCTGGGTAACAGAACCTGGTCAGAGCCCCACAAGTCACCCCTACTTGGATTCCCCTAGGTCTCTGGTTTTCAAAAATGCACAGTTTCAGTAGGTTTCCCTAGGTGCCGGCTGAGCTAGAGGCCAAAATCTACAGGTAGGCACTTTGCAAAAAACACCTCTGTTTTCTTTCAAAAAATGTGATGTGTCCATGTTGCGTTTTGGGGCATTTCCTGTCGCGGGCGCTAGGCCTACCCACACAAGTGAGGTATCATTTGTATCAGGAGACTTGGGGGAATGCTGGGTGGAAGGAAATTTGTGGCTCCTCTCTGATTCCAGAACTTTCTGTCATCGAAAAATGAGGAAAATGTGTTTTTTTAGCCAAATTTTGAGGTTTGCAAAGGATTCTGCGTAACAGAACCTGTTCAGAGCCCCACAAGTAACCCCATCTTGGATTCCCTAGGTCTCTAGTTTTCAAAAATGTACAGGTTTGATAGGTTTCCCCAGGTGCCAGCTGAGCTAGAGGCCAAAATCCACAGGTAGGCACTGTTTTCTATGAAAAAATGTGATGTGTCCATGTTTCGTTTTGGGGCATTTCTTGTCGCGGGCGCTAGGCCTACCCACACAAGTGAGGTATCATTTTTATCGGGAGACTTGGGGGAACGCTGGGTGGAAGGAAATTTGTGGCTCCTCTCTGGTTCCAGAACTTTCTGTCACCGAAATGAGAGGAAAATGTGTTTTTTAGCCAAATATTGAGGTTTGCAAATGATTCTGGGTAACAGAACCTGGTCAGGATTCCCCTAGGTCTCTAGTTTTAAAAAATTCACAGTTTCAGTAGGTTTCCCTAGGTGCCGGCTGAGCTACAGGCCAAAATCTACAGGTAGGCACTTTGCAAAAAACACCTCTGTTTTCTTTCAAAAATGTGATGTGTCCATGTTGCATTTTGGGGCATTTCCTGTCGCGGGCGCTAGGCCTACCCACACAAGTGAGGTATCATTTTTATCGGGAGACTTCGGGGAACGCTGGGTGGAAGGAAATTTGTGGCTCCTCTCTGTTTCCAGAACTTTCTGTCACCGAAATGAGAGGATAAAGTGTTTTTTTGGCCAAATTTTGATGTTTGCAAAGGATTCTGGGTAACAGAACCTGGTCAGAGCCCCACAAGTCACCCCATCTTGGATTCCCCTGGGTTTCTAGTTTTCAAAAATGTGATGGTTTTCTAGGTTTCCAACAGGTGTCGGCTGAGCTAGAGGCCAAAATCCACAGGTAGGCACTGTTTTCTATGAAAAAATGTGATTTGTCCACGTTGTGTTTTGGGCCATTTCCTGTCGTGGGCGCTAGGCCTACCCACACAAGTGAGGTACCATTTTTATCGGGAGACTTGGGGGAACGCTGGGTGGAAGGAAATTTGAGACTCCTCTGAGATTCCAGAACTTTCTGTCACCGAAATGAGTGGAAAACATGTTTTTTTAGCCAGATTTTGAGGTTTGCAAAGGATTCTGGGTAACAGAACCTGGTCAGAGCCCCACAAGTCACGCCATCTTGGATACCCCTAGGTCTCTAGTTTTCAAAAATGTACAGTTTCGGTAGGTTTCCCTAGGTGCCGGCTGAGCTAAGGCCAAAATCTACAGGTGGGCACTTTGCAAAAAACACCTCTGTTTTCTTTAAAAAAATGTGATGTGTCCACGTTGCGTTTTGGGGCATTTCCTGTCACGGGCGCTAGGCCTACCCACACTAGTGAGGTATCATTTATATCGGGAGACTTGGGGGAATGCTGGGTGGAAGGAAATTTGTGGCTCCTTTCTGGTTCCAGAACTTTCTGTCACCGAAATGTGAGGAAAATTGTTTTTTTAACCAAATATTGAGGTTTCCAAAGGATTCTGGGTAACAGAACCTGGTCAGAGCCCCACAAGTCACCCCATCTTGAATTCCACTAGGTCTCTAGTTTTCAAAAATGTACAGGTTTGGTAGGTTTCCCCACGTGCCAGCTGAGCTAGACGCCAAAATCCACAGGTAGGCACTGTTTTCTATGAAAAAATGTGATGTGTCCACGTTGCGTTTTGCGGCATTTCCTGTCGCGGGCGCTAGGCCTACCCACACAAGTGAGGTATCATTTGTATCAGGAGACTTGGGGGAACGCTGGGTGGAAGGAAATTTGTGACTCCTCTGAGATTCCAGAACTTTCTGTCACCGAAATGGGTGGAAAACCTGTTTTTGTAGCCAAATTTTGAGGTTTGCAAAGGATTCTGAGTAACTGAACCTGGTCAGAGCCCCACAAGTCACCCCTACTTGGATTCCCCTAGGTCTCTGGTTTTTAAAAATGCACAGTTTCGGTAGGTTTCCCTAGGTGCCGGCTGAGCTAAGGCCAAAATGTACAGGTAGGCGCTTTGCAAAAAACACCTCTGTTTTCTTTCAAAAAATGTGATGTGTCCACGTTGCATTTTGGGGCATTTCCTGTCGTGGGGGGGTTAGGCCTACCCACACAAGTGAGGTATCATTTGTATCAGGAGACTTGGGGGAATGCTGGGTGGAAGGAAATTTGTAGCTCCTCTCTGATTCCAGAACTTTCTGTCACCGAAATGTGTGGAAAACGTGTTTTTTTAGCCAAATTTGGAGGTTTGCAAAGGATTCTGGGTAACAGAACCTGGTCAGAGCCCCACAAGTCACCCCATCTTGGATTCCCCTAGGTCTCTAGTTTTCAAAAATTCACAGTTTCAGTAGGTTTCCCTAGGTGCCGGCTGAGCTAGAGGCCAAAATCTACAGGTAGGCACTTTGCAAAAAATACCTTTGTTTTCTTTAAAAAAATGTGATGTGTCCACGTGGCGTTTTGGGGCATTTCCTGTCGCAGGCGCTAGGCCTACCCACACAAGTGAGGTATCATTTTTATCCGGAGACTTGGGGGAACGCTGGTTGGAAGGAAATTTGTGGCTCCTCTTTGGTTCCAGAACTTTCTGTCACCGAAATGAGAGGATAAAGTGTTTTTTTGGCCAAATTTTGATGTTTGCAAAGGATTCAGGGTAACAGAACCTGGTCAGAGCCCCACAAGTCACCCCATCTTGGATTCCCCTGGGTTTCTAGTTTTAAAAAATTCACAGTTTCAGTAGGTTTCCCTAGGTGCCGGCTGAGCTAGAGGCCAAAATCTACAGGTAGGCACTTTGCAAAAAACACCTCTGTTTTCTTTAAAAAAATGTGATGTGTCCACGTTGAGTTTTGGGGCATTTCCTGTCGCGGGCGCTAGGCCTACCCACACAAGTGAGGTATCATTTTTATCGGGATACTTGGGGGAACGCTGGGTGGAAGGAAATTTGTAGCTCCTCTCTGGTTCCAGAACTTTCTGTCACCGAAATGAGAGGATAAAGTGTTTTTTGGCCAAATTTTGATGTTTGCAAAGGATTCAGGGTAACAGAACCTGGTCAGAGCCCCACAAGTCCCCCCATCTTGGATTACCCTGGGTTTCTAGTTTTTAAAAATGTGATGGTTTTCTAGGTTTCCAACAGGTGCCGGCTGAGCTAGAGGCCAAAATCCACAGGTAGGCACTGCTTTCTTTGAAAGAATTTGATGTGTCCACGTTGTGTTTTGGGCCATTTCCTTTCATGGGCGCTAGGCCTACCAACACAAGTGAAGTACCATTTTTATCGGGAGACTTGGGGGAACGCTGGGTGGAAGGAAATTTGTGACTCTTCTGAGATTCCAGAACTTTCTGTCACCGAAATGAGTGGAAAACGTGTTTTTTTAGCCAAATTTTGAGGTTTGCAAAGGAGTCTGGGTAACACAACCTGGTCAGAGCCCCACAAGTCACCCCTAATTGGATTCCCCTAGGTCTCTAGTTTTAAAAAATGAACAGTTTCGGTAGGTTTCCCTAGGTGCCGGCTGAGCTAAGGCCAAAATCTACAGGTAGGCACTTTGCAAAAAACCCCTCTGTTTTCTTTCAAAAAATGTGATGTGTCCACGTTGCGCTTTGGGGCATTTCCTGTCGCGGGCGCTAGGCCTACCCACACAAGTGAGGTATCATTTTTATCGGGAGACGTGGGGGGAACGCTGGGTGGAAGGAAATTTGTGGCTCCCCTCTGGTTCCAGAATTTTCTGTCACGGAAATGTGAGGAAAATGTGTTTCTTTAGCCAAATTTTGAGGTTTGCAAAGGATTCTGGGTAACATAACCTGGTCAGAGCCCAACAAGTCACCCCATTTTGGATTCCCCTAGGTGTCTAGTTTTCATAAATGCACAGGTTTGGTAGGTTTCCCAAGGTGCCGGCTGAGCTAGAGGCCAAAATCCACAGGAAGGCACTGTTTTCTATGAAAAAATGTGATGTGTCCACGTTGCGTTCTGGGGCATTTCCTGTTGCGGGCGCTAGGCCTACCCACACAAGTGAGGTATCATTTGTATCAGGAGACTTGGGGGAATGCTGGGTGGAAGGAAATTTGTGGCTCCTCTCTGATTCCAGAACTTTCTGTCACCGAAATGTGTGGAAAACGTGTTTTTTTAGCCAAATTTTGAGGTTTGCAAAGGATTCTGGGTAACAGAACCTGGTCAGAGCCCCACAAGTCACCCCATCTTGGATTCCCCTAGGTCTCTAGTTTTCAAAAATGCACAGTTTCGGTAGTTTTCCCTAGGTGCCGGCTGAGCTAAGGCCAAAATCTACATGTAGGCACTTTGCAAAAAACACCTCTGTTTTCTTTCAAAAAATGTGATGTGTCCACGTTGCGTTTTGGGGCATTTCCTGTCGCGGACGCTAGGCCTACCCACACAAGTGAGGTATCATTTTTATCGGGATACGTGGGGGAACGCTGGGTGGAAGGAAATTTGTGGCTCCTCTCTGGTTCCAGAACTTTCTGTCACGGAAATGTGAGGAAAATGTGTTTCTTTAGCCAAGTTTTGAGGTTTGCAAAGGATTCTGGGTAACATAACCTGGTCAGAGCCCAACAAGTCACCCCATTTTGGATTCCCCGAGGTCTCTAGTTTTCATAAATGCACAGGTTTGGTAGGTTTCCCCAGGTGCCGGCTGAGCTAGAGGCCAAAATCCAGAGGTAGGCACTGTTTTCTATGAAAAAATGTGATGTGTCCACGTTGCGTTTTTGGGCATTTCCTGTCACGGGCGCTAGGCCTACCCACACAAGTGAGGTATCATTTTTATCGGGAGACTTGGGGGAACGCTGGGTGGAAGGAAATTTGTGGCGCCTCTCTGGTTCCAGAACTTTCTGTCACCGAAATTTGAGGAAAATGTGTTTTTTAGCCAAATATTGAGGTTTGCAAAGGATTCTGGGTAACAGAACCTGGTCAGAACCCCACAAGTCACCCCATCTTGGATTCCCCTAGGTCTCTAGTTTTCAAAAATGCACAGTTTCGGTAGTTTTCCCTAGGTGCCGGCTGAGCTAAGGCCAAAATCTACATGTAGGCACTTTGCAAAAAACACCTCTGTTTTCTTTCAAAAAATGTGATGTGTCCACGTTGCGTTTTGGGGCATTTCCTGTCGCGGACGCTAGGCCTACCCACACAAGTGAGGTATCATTTTTATCGGGAGACGTGGGGGAACGCTAAGTGGAAGGAAATTTGTGGCTCCTCTCTGGTTCCAGAACTTTCTGTCACGGAAATGTGAGGAAAATGTGTTTCTTTAGCCAAGTTTTGAGGTTTGCAAAGGATTCTGGGTAACATAACCTGGTCAGAGCCCAACAAGTCATCCCATTTTGGATTCCCCTAGGTCTCTAGTTTTCATAAATGCACAGGTTTGGTAGGTTTCCCCAGGTGCCGGCTGAGCTAGAGGCCAAAATCCACAGGTAGGCACTGTTTTCTATGAAAAAATGTGATGTGTCCACGTTGCGTTTTTGGGGATTTCCTGTCACGGGCGCTAGGCCTACCCACACAAGTGAGGTATCATTTTTATCGGGAGACTTGGGGGAACGCTGGGTGGAAGGAAATTTGTGGCGCCTCTCTGGTTCCAGAACTTTCTGTCACCGAAATTTGAGGAAAATGTGTTTTTTAGCCAAATATTGAGGTTTGCAAAGGATTCTGGGTAACAGAACCTGGTCAGAACCCCACAAGTCACCCCATCTTGAATTCCCCTAGGTCTCTAGTTCTTAAAAATGTACAGGTTTGGTAGGTTTCCCCAGGTGCCAGCTGAGCTAGAGGCCAAAATCCACAGGTAGGCACTGTTTTCTATGAAAAAATGTTATGTGTCCATGTTGCGTTTTGGGGCATTTCCTGTCACGGGCGCTAGGCCTACCCACACAAGTGAGGTATCATTTTTATCGGGAGACTTGGGGGAACGCTGGGTGGAAGGAAATTTGTGACTCCTCTGAGATTCCAGAACTTTCTGTCACCGAAATGAGTGGAAAACGTGTTTTTTTAGCCAGATTTTGAGGTTTGCAAAGGATTCTGGGTAACAGAACCTGGTCAGAGCCCCACAAGTCACCCCATCTTGGATTCCCCTAGGTCTCTAGTTTTCAAAAATGTACAGTTTCGGTAGGTTTCCCTAGGTGCCGGCTGAGCTAAGGCCAAAATCTACAGGTGGGCACTTTGCAAAAAACACCTCTGTTTTCTTTCAAAAAATGTGATGTGTCCACGTTGCCTTTTGGGGCATTTCCTGTCACGGGCGCTAGGCCTACCCACACTAGTGAGGTATCATTTTTATCGGGAGACTTGGGGGAACGCTGGGTGGAAGGAAATTTGTGGCGCCTCTCTGGTTCCAGAACTTTCTGTCACCGAAATTTGAGGAAAATGTGTTTTTTAGCCAAATATTGAGGTTTGCAAAGGATTCTGGGTAACAGAACCTGGTCAGAGCCCCACAAGTCACCCCATCTTGAATTCCCCTAGGTCTCTAGTTTTCAAAAATGTACAGTTTCAGTAGGTTTCCCTAGGTGCCGGCTGAGCTAGAGGCCAAAATCTACAGGTAGGCACTTTGCAAAAAACACCTCTGTTTTCTTTCAAAAAATGTGATGTGTCCATGTTGCATTTTGGGGCATTTCCTGTCGCGGGCGCTAGGCCTACCCACACAAGTGAGGTATCATTTTTATCGGGAGACTTGGGGGAACGCTGGGTGGAAGGAAATTTGTAGCTCCTGTCTGGTTCCAGAACTTTCTGTCACCGAAATGAGAGGATAAAGTGTTTTTTGGCCAAATTTTGATGTTTGCAAAGGATTCAGGGTAACAGAACCTGGTCAGAGCCCCACAAGTCACCCCATCTTGGATTCCCCTGGGTTTCTAGTTTTCAAAAATGTGATGGTTTTCTAGGTTTCCAACAGGTGCCGGCTGAGCTAGAGGCCAAAATCCACAGGTAGGCACTGTTTTCTTTGAAAGAATTTGATGTGTCCACGTTGTGTTTTGGGCCATTTCCTTTCGTGGGCGCTAGGCCTACCCACACAAGTGAGGTACCATTTTTATCGGGAGACTTGGGGGAACGCTGGGTGGAAAGAAAATTTGTGACTCTTCTGAGATTCCAGAACTTTCTGTCACCGAAATGAGTGGAAAACGTGTTTTTTTAGCCAAATTTTGAGGTTTGCAAAGGAGTCTGGGTAACAGAACCTGGTCAGAGCCCCACAAGTCACCCCTAATTGGATTCCCCTAGGTCTCTAGTTTAAAAAAATGCACAGTTTCGGTAGGTTTCCCTAGGTGCCGGCTGAGCTAAGGCCAAAATCTACAGGTAGGCACTTTGCAAAAAACCCCTCTGTTTTCTTTCAAAAAATGTGATGTGTCCACGTTGCGTTTTGGGGCATTTCCTGTCGCGGGCGCTAGGCCTACCCACACAAGTGAGGTATCATTTTTATCGGGAGACGTGGGGGGAACGCTGTTTGAATGGAAATTTGTGGCTCCTCTCTGGTTCCAGAATTTTCTGTCACGGAAATGTGAGGAAAATGTGTTTCTTTAGCCAAATTTTGAGGTTTGCAAAGGATTCTGGGTAACATAACCTGGTCAGAGCCCCACAAGTCACCCCATTTTGGATTCCCCTAGGTCTCTAGTTTTCATAAATGCACAGGTTTGGTAGGTTTCCCAAGGTGCCGGCTGAGCTAGAGGTCAAAATCCACAGGTAGGCACTGTTTTCTATGAAAAAATGTGATGTGTCCACGTTGCGTTCTGGGGCATTTCCTGTTGCGGGCGCTAGGCCTACCCACACAAGTGAGGTATCATTTGTATCAGGAGACTTGGGGGAATGCTGGGTGGAAGGAAATTTGTGGCTCCTCTCTGATTCCAGAACTTTCTGTCACCGAAATGTGTGGAAAACGTGTTTTTTTAGCCAAATTTTGAGGTTTGCAAAGGATTCTGGGTAACAGAACCTGGTCAGAGCCCCACAAGTCACCCCATCTTGGATTCCCCTAGGTCTCTAGTTTTCAAAAATGCACAGTTTCGGTAGTTTTCCCTAGGTGCCGGCTGAGCTAAGGCCAAAATCTACATGTAGGCACTTTGCAAAAAACACCTCTGTTTTCTTTCAAAAAATGTGATGTGTCCACGTTGCGTTTTGGGGCATTTCCTGTCGCGGACGCTAGGCCTACCCACACAAGTGAGGTATCATTTTTATCGGGAGACGTGGGGGAACGCTGGGTGGAAGGAAATTTGTGGCTCCTCTCTGGTTCCAGAGCTTTCTGTCACGGAAATGTGAGGAAAATGTGTTTCTTTAGCCAAGTTTTGAGGTTTGCAAACGATTCTGGGTAACATAACCTGGTCAGAGCCCAACAAGTCACCCCATTTTGGATTCCCCTAGGTCTCTAGTTTTCATAAATGCACAGGTTTGGTAGGTTTCCCCAGGTGCCGGCTGAGCTAGAGGCCAAAATCCACAGGTAGGCACTGTTTTCTATGAAAAAATGTGATGTGTCCACGTTGCGTTTTGGGGCATTTCCTGTCGCGGGCGCTAGACCTACCCACACAAGTGAGGTATCATTTGTATCAGGAGACTTGGGGGAATGCTGGGTGGAAGGAAATTTGTGGCTCCTCTCTGATTCCAGAACTTTCTGTCATCGAAATGGGAGGAAAATGTGTTTTTTTAGCCAAATTTTGAGGTTTGCAAAGGATTCTGCGTAACAGAACCTGTTCAGAGCCCCACAAGTAACCCCATCTTGGATTCCCTAGGTCTCTAGTTTTCAAAAATGCACAGTTTAGGTAGGTTTCCCTAGGTGCCGGCTGAGCTAGAGGCCAAAATCTACAGGTAGGCACTTTGCAAAAAACACCTCTGTTTTCTTTCAAAAAATGTGATGTGTCCACGTTGCGTTTTGGGGCATTTCCTGTCACGGGCGCTAGGCCTACCCACACTAGTGAGGTATCATTTTTATCCGGAGACTTGGGGGAACGCTGAGTCGAAGGAAATTTGTGGCTCCTCTCTGGTTCCAGAACTTTCTGTCACCGAAATGTGAGGAAAATGTGTTTTTTAGCCAAAAATTGAGGTTTGCAAAGGATTCTGGGTAACAGAACCTGGTCAGAGCCCCACTAGTCCCCCCATCTTGAATTCCCCTAGGTCTCTAGTTTTCATAAATGCACAGGTTTGGTAGGTTTCCCCAGGTGCCGGCTGAGCTAGAGGCCAAAATCCACAGGTAGGCACTGTTTTCTATGAAAAAATGTGATGTGTCCACGTTGCATTTTGGGGCATTTCCTGTCGCGGGCGCTAGGCCTACCCACACAAGTGAGGTATCATTTGTATCAGAAGACTTGGGGGAATGCTGGGTGGAAGGAAATTTGTGTCTCCTCTCTGATTCCAGAACTTTCTGTCATCGAAATGTGAGGAAAATGTGTTTTTTTAGCCAAATTTTGAGGTTTCCAAAGGATTCTATGTAACAGAACCTGTTCAGAGCCCCACAAGTAACCCCATCTTGGATTCCCTAGGTCTCTAGTTTTCAAAAATGCACAGTTTAGGTAGGTTTCCCTAGGTGCCGGCTGAGCTAGAGGCTAAAATCTACAGGTAGGCACTTTGCAAAAAACACCTCTGTTTTCTTTCAAAAAATGTGATGTGTCCACGTTGCGTTTTGGGGCATTTCCTGTCACGGGCGCTAGGCCTACCCACACTAGTGAGGTATCATTTTTATCGGGAGACTTGGGGGAACGCTGAGTGGAAGGAAATTTGTGGCTCCTCTCTGGTTCCAGAACTTTCTGTCACCGAAATGTGAGGAAAATGTGTTTTTTAGCCAAATATTGAGGTTTGCAAAGGATTCTGGGTAACAGAACCTGGTCAGAGCCCCACAAGTCACCCCATCTTGAATTCCCCTGGGTCTCTAGTTTTCAAAAATTTACAGGTTTGGTAGGTTTCCCCAGGTGCCAGCTGAGCTAGAGGCCAAAATCCACAGGTAGGCACTGTTTTCTATGAAAAAATGTGATGTGTCCACGTTGCGTTTTGGGGCATTTCCTGTCGCGGGTGCTAGGCCTACCCACACAAGTGAGGTATCATTTGTATCAGGAGACTTGGGGGAATGCTGGGTGGAAGGAAATTTGTAGCTCCTCTCTGATTTCAGAACTTTCTGTCACCGAAATGTGTGGAAAACGTGTTTTTTTAGCCAAATTTTGAGGTTTGCAAAGGATTCTGGGTAACAGAACCTGGTCAGAGCCCCACAAGTCACCCCATCTTGGATTCCTCTAGGTCTCTAGTTTTCAAAAATTCACAGTTTCAGTAGGTTTCCCTAGGTGCCGGCTGAGCTAGAGGCCAAAATCTACAGGTAGGCACTTTGAAAAAAACACCTCTGTTTTCTTTCAAAAAATGTGATGTGTCCACGTTGCATTTTGGGGCATTTCCTGTCGCGGGCTCTAGGCCTACCCACACAAGTGAGGTATCATTTTTATCGGGAGACTTGGGGAAACGCTGGTTGGAAGGAAATTTGTGGCTCCTCTCTGGTTCCAGAACTTTCTGTCACCGAAATGAGAGGATAAAGTGTTTTTTTGGCCAAATTTTGATGTTTGCAAAGGATTCAGGGTAACAGAACCTGGTCGGAGCCCCACAAGTCACCCCATCTTGGATTCCCCTGGGTTTCTAGTTTTCAAAAATGTGATGGTTTTCTAGGTTTCCAAAAGGTGCCGGCTGAGCTAGAGGCCAAAATCCACAGGTAGGCACTGTTTTCTATGAAAAAATGTGATGTGTCCACATTGTGTTTTGGGCCATTTCCTTTCGTGGGCGCTTGGCCTACCCACACAAGTGAGGTACCATTTTTATCGGGAGACTTGGGGGAACGCTGGTTGGAAGGAAATTTGTGACTCCTCTGAGATTCCAGAACTTTCTGTCACCGAAATGAGTGGAAAACGTGGTTTTTTAGCCAAATTTTGAGGTTTGCAAAGGATTCTGGGTAACAGAACCTGGTCAGAGCCCCACAAGTCACACCAACTTGGATTCCCCTAGGTCTCTAGTTTTAAAAAATGCACAGTTTCGGTAGGTTTCCCTAGGTGCCGGCTGAGCTAAGGCCAAAATCTACAGGTAGGCACTTTGCAAAAAACACCTCTGTTTTCTTTTTAAAAATGTGATGTGTCCACGTTGCGTTTTGGGGCATTTCCTGTTGCGGGCGCTAGGACTACCCACACAAGTGAGGTATCATTTTTATCGGGAGACATGGGGGGAACGCTGGATGGAAGGAAATTTGTGGCTCCTCTCTGGTTCCAGAACTTTCTGTCACGGAAATGTGAGGAAAATGTGTTTCTTTAGCCAAATGTTGAGGTTTGCAAAGGATTCTGGGTAACATAACCTCGTCAGAGCCCCACAAGTCACCCCATTTTGTATTCCCCTAGGTCTCTAGTTTTCATAAATGCACAGGTTTGGTAGGTTTCCCCAGGTGCCGGCTGAGCTAGAGGCCAAAATCCTCAGGTAGGCACTGTTTTCTATGAAAAAATGTGATGTGTTCACGTTGCGTTTTGGGGCATTTCCTGTCGCGAGCGCTATTCCTACCCACACAAGTGAGGTATCATTTGTATCAGGAGACTTGGGGGAATGCTGGGTGGAAGGAAATTTGTGGCTCCTCTCTGATTCCAGAACTTTCTGTCACCGAAATGTGTGGAAAACGTGTTTTTTTAGCCAAATTTTGAGGTTTGCAAAGGATTCTGGGTAACAGAACCTGGTCAGAGCCCCACAAGTCACCCCATCTTGGATTCCCCTAGGTCTCTAGTTTTCAAAAATGTACAGTTTCGGTAGGTTTCCCTAGGTGCCGGCTGAGCTAAGGCCAAAATCTACAGGTGGGCACTTTGCAAAAAACACCTCTGTTTTCTTTAAAAAAATGTGATGTGTCCACGTTGCGTTTTGGGGCATTTCCTGTCACGGGCGCTAGGCCTCCCCACACTAGTGAGGTATCATTTTTATCGGGAGACTTGGGGGAACGCTGGGTGGAAGGAAATTTGTGGCGCCTCTCTGGTTCCAGAACTTTCTGTCAACGAAATGTGAGGAAAATGTGTTTTTTAGCCAAATATTGAGGTTTGCAAAGGATTCTGGGTAACAGAACCTGGTCAGAGCCCCACAAGTCACCCCATCTTGAATTCCCCTAGGTCTCTAGTTTTCAAAAATGTACAGGTTTGGTAGGTTTCCCCAGGTGCCAGCTGAGCTAGAGGCCAAAATCCACAGGAAGGCACTGTTTTCTATGAAAAAATGTGATGTGTCCATGTTGCGTTTTGGGGCATTTCCTGTCACGGGCGCAAGGCATACCCACACAAGTGAGGTATCATTTTTATCGGGAGACTTTGGGGAACGCTGGGTGGAAGGAAATTTGTGGCTCCTCTCTGGTTCCAGAACGTTCTGTCACCGAAATGTGAGGAAAATGTGTTTTTTAGCCAAATTTTGAGGTTTGCAAAGGATTCTGGGTAACAGAACCTGGTCAGAGCCCCACAAGTCACCCCATCTTGGATTCCCCTAGGTCTCTAGTTTTCAAAAATTCACAGTTTCAGTAGGTTTCCCTAGGTGCCGGCTGAGCTAGAGGCCAAAATCTACAGGTAGGCACTTTGCAAAAAACTCCTCTGTTTTCTTTCAAAAAATGTGATGTGTCCACGTTGAGTTTTGGAGCATTTCCTGTCGCGGGCGCTAGGCCTACCCACACAAGTGAGGTATCATTTTTATCGGGAGACTTGGGGGAACGCTGGGTGGAAGGAAATTTGTAGCTCCTCTCTGGTTCCAGAACTTTCTGTCACCGAAATGAGAGGATAAAGTGTTTTTTGGCCAAATTTTGATGTTTGCAAAGGATTCAGGGTAACAGAACCTGGTCAGAGCCCCACAAGTCACCCCATCTTAGATTCCCCTGGGTTTCTAGTTTTGAAAAATGTGATGGTTTTCTAGGTTTCCAACAGGTGCCGGCTGAGCTAGAGGCCAAAATCCACAGGCAGGCCCTGTTTTCTTTGAAAGAATTTGATGTGTCCACGTTGTGTTTTGGGCCATTTCCTTTCGTGGGCGCTAGGCCTACCCACACAAGTGAGGTACCATTTTTATCGGGAGACTTGGGGGAACGCTGGGTGGAAGGACATCTGTGACTCTTCTGAGATTCCAGAACTTTCTGTCACCGAAATGAGTGGAAAATGTGTTTTTTTAGCCAAATTTTGAGATTTGCAAAGGAGTCTGGGTAACAGAACCTGGACAGAGCCCCACAAGTCACCCCTAATTGGATTCCCCTAGGTCTCTAGTTTTAAAAAATGCACAGTTTCGGTAGGTTTCCCTAGGTGCCGGCTGAGCTAAGAACAAAATCTACAGGTAGGCACTTTGCAAAAAACACCTCTGTTTTCTTTCAAAAAAATGTGATGTGTCCACGTTGCGTTTTGGGGCATTTCCTGTCGCGGGCGCTAGGCCTACCCACACAAGTGAGGTATCATTTTTATCGGGAGACGTGGGGGGAACGCTGGGTGGAAGGAAATTTGTGGCTCCTCTCTGGTTCCAGAATTTTCTGTCACGGAAATGTGAGGAAAATGTGTTTCTTTAGCCAAATTTTGAGGTTTGCAAAGGATTCTGGGTAACATAACCTGGTCAGAGCCCCACAAGTCACCCCATTTTGGATTCTACTAGGTCTCTAGTTTTCATAAATGCACAGGTTTGGTAGGTTTCCCAAGGTGCCGGCTGAGCGAGAGGCCAAAATCCACAGGTAGGCACTGTTTTCTATGAAAAAATGTGATGTGTCCACGTTGCGTTCTGGGGCATTTCCTGTCGCGGGCGCTAGGCCTACCCACACAAGTGAGGTATCATTTGTATCGGGAGACTTGGGGGAATGCTGGGTGGAAGGAAATTTGTGGCTCCTCTCTGATTCCAGAACTTTCTGTCACCGAAATGTGTGGAAAACGTGTTTTTTTAGCCAAATTTTGAGGTTTGCAAAGGATTCTGGGTAACAGAACCTGGTCAGAGCCCCACAAGTCACCCCATCTTGGATTCCCCTAGGTCTCTAGTTTTCAAAAATGCACAGTTTCGGTAGTTTTCCCTAGGTGCCGGCTGAGCTAAGGCCAAAATCTACATGTAGGCACTTTGCAAAAAAACCCTCTGTTTTCTTTCAAAAAATGTGATGTGTCCACGTTGCGTTTTGGGGCATTTCCTGTCGCGGACGCTAGGCCTACCCACACAAGTGAGGTATCATTTTTATCGGGAGACGTGGGGGAACGCTGGGTGGAAGGAAATTTGTGGCTCCTCTCTGGTTCCAGAACTTTCTGTCACGGAAATGTGAGGAAAATGTGTTTCTTTAGCCAAGTTTTGAGGTTTGCAAAGGATTCTGGGTAACATAACCTGGTCAGAGCCCAACAAGTCACCCCATTTTGGATTCCCCTAGGTCTCTAGTTTTCAAAAATGTACAGGTTTGGTAGGTTGACCCAGGTGCCGGCTGAGCTAGAGGCCAAAATCCACAGGTAGGCACTGTTTTCTATGAAAAAATGTGATGTGTCCATGTTGCGTTTTGGGGCATTTCCTGTCGCGGGCGCTAGGCCTACCCACACAAGTGAGGTATCATTTGTATCAGGAGACTTGGGGGAATGCCGGGTGGATGAAATTTGTAGTTCCTCTCTGATTTCAGAACTTTCTGTCACCGAAATGTGTGGAAAACGTGTTTTTTTAGCCAAATTTTGAGGTTTGCAAAGGATTCTGGGTAACAGAACCTGGTCAGAGCCCCACAAGTCACCCCATCTTGGATTCCCCTAGGTCTCGAGTTTTCAAAAATTCACAGTTTCAGTAGGTTTCCCTAGGTGCCGGCTGAGCTAGAGGCCAAAATCTACAGGTAGGCACTTTGCAAAAAACACCTCTGTTTTCTTTCCAAAAATGTGATGTGTCCACGTTGCGTTTTGGGGCATTTCCTGTCACGGGCGCTAGGCCTCCCCACACTAGTGAGGTATCATTTTTATCGGGAGACTTGGGGGAACGCTGGGTGGAAGGAAATTTGTGGCGCCTCTCTGGTTCCAGAACTTTCTGTCAACGAAATGTGAGGAAAATGTGTTTTTTAGCCAAATATTGAGGTTTGCAAAGGATTCTGGGTAACAGAACCTGGTCAGAGCCCCACAAGTCACCCCATCTTGAATTCCCCTAGGTCTCTAGTTTTAAAAAATGTACAGGTTTTCTAGGTTTCCCCAGGTGCCAGCTGAGCTAGAGGCCAAAATCCACAGGTAGGCCCTGTTTTCTTTGAAAGAATTTGATGTGTCCACGTTGTGTTTTGGGGCATTTCCTGTCACGGGCGCAAGGCCTACCCACACAAGTGAGGTACCATTTTTATCGGGAGACTTGGGGGAACGCTGGGTGGAAGGAAATTTGTGACTCTTCTGAGATTCCAGAACTTTCTGTCACCGAAATGAGTGGAAAACGTGTTTTTTTAGCCAAATTTTGAGGTTTGCAAAGGAGTCTGGGTAACAGAACCTGGTCAGAGCCCCACAAGTCACCCCTAATTGGATTCCCCTAGGTCTCTAGTTTTAAAAAATGCACAGTTTCGGTAGGTTTCCCTAGGTGCCGGCTGAGCTAAGAACAAAATCTTCAGGTAGGCACTTTGCAAAAAACACCTCTGTTTTCTTTCAAAAAAATGTGATGTGTCCACGTTGCGTTTTGGGGCATTTCCTGTCGCGGGCGCTAGTCCTACCCACACAAGTGAGGTATCATTTTTATCGGGAGACGTGGGGGGAACGCTGGGTGGAAGGAAATTTGTGGCTCCTCTCTGGTTCCAGAACTTTCTGTCACCGAAATGAGTGGAAAATGTGTTTTTTTAGCCAAATTTTGAGGTTTGCAAAGGAGTCTGGGTAACAGAACCTGGTCAGAGCCCCACAAGTCACCCCTAATTGGATTCCCCTAGGTCTCTAGTTTTAAAAAATGCACAGTTTCGGTAGGTTTCCCTAGGTGCCGGCTGAGCTAAGAACAAAATCTACAGGTAGGCACTTTGCAAAAAACACCTCTGTTTTCTTTCAAAAAAATGTGATGTGTCCACGTTGCGTTTTGGGGCATTTCCTGTCGCGGGCGCTAGTCCTACCCACACAAGTGAGGTATCATTTTTATCGGGAGACGTGGGGGGAACGCTGGGTGGAAGGAAATTTGTGGCTCCTCTCTGGTTCCAGAATTTTCTGTCACGGAAATGTGAGGAAAATGTGTTTCTTTAGCCAAATTTTGAGGTTTGCAAAGGATTCTGGGTAACATAACCTGGTCAGAGCCCCACAAGTCACCCCATTTTGGATTCCCCTAGGTCTCTAGTTTTCATAAATGCACAGGTTTGGTAGGTTTCCCAAGGTGCCGGCTGAGCGAGAGGCCAAAATCCACAGGTAGGCACTGTTTTCTATGGAAAAATGTGATGTGTCCACGTTGCGTTCTGGGGCATTTCCTGTCGCGGGCGCTAGGCCTACCCACACAAGTGAGGTATCATTTGTATCAGGAGACTTGGGGGAATGCTGGGTGGAAGGAAATTTGTGGCTCCTCTCTGATTCCAGAACTTTCTGTCACCGAAATGTGTGGAAAACGTGTTTTTTTAGCCAAATTTTGAGGTTTGCAAAGCATTCTGGGTAACAGAACCTGGTCAGAGCCCCACAAGTCACCCCATCTTGGATTCCCCTAGGTCTCTAGTTTTCAAAAATGCACAGTTTCGGTAGTTTTCCCTAGGTGCCGACTGAGCTAAGGCCAAAATCTACATGTAGGCACTTTGCAAAAAACACCTCTGTTTTCTTTAAAAAAATGTGATGTGTCCACGTTGCGTTTTGGGACATTTCCTGTCGCGGACACTAGGCCTACCCACACAAGTGAGGTATCATTTTTATCGGGAGACGTGGAGGAACGCTGGGTGGAAGGAAATTTGTGGCTCCTCTCTGGTTCCAGAACTTTCTGTCACGGAAATGTGAGGAAAATGTGTTTCTTTAGCCAAGTTTTGAGGTTTGCAAAGGATTCTGGGTAACATAACCTGGTCAGAGCCCAACAAGTCACCCCATTTTGGATTCCCCTAGGTCTCTAGTTTTCATAAATGCACAGGTTTGGTAGGTTTCCCCAGGTGCCGGCTGAGCTAGAGGCCAAAATCCACAGGTAGGCACTGTTTTCTATGAAAAAATGTGATGTGTCCACGTTGCGTTTTGGGGCATTTCCTGTCACGGGCGCTAGGCCTACCCACACAAGTGAGGTATCATTTGTATCAGGAGACTTGGGGGAATGCTGGGTGGAAGGAAATTTGTGGCTCCTCTCTGATTCCAGAACTTTCTGTCATCGAAATGTGAGGAAAATTTGTTTTTTTAGCCAAATTTTGAGGTTTGCAAAGGATTCTGCGTAACAGAACCTGTTCAGAGCCCCACAAGTAACCCCATCTTGGATTCCCTAGGTCTCTAGTTTTCAAAAATGCACAGTTTAGGTAGGTGTCCCTAGGTGCCGGCTGAGCTAGAGGCCAAAATCTACAGGTAGGCACTTTGCAAAAAACACCTCTGTTTTCTTTCAAAAAATGTGATGTGTCCACGTTGCGTTTTGGGGCATTTCCTGTCACGGGCGCTAGGCCTACCCACACTAGTGAGGTATCATTTTTATCGGGAGACGTGGGGGGAACGCTGGGTGGAAGGAAATTTGTGGCTCCTCTCTGGTTCCAGAATTTTCTGTCACGGAAATGTGAGGAAAATGTGTTTCTTTAGCCAAATTTTGAGGTTTGCAAAGGATTCTGGGTAACATAACCTGGTCAGAGCCCCACAAGTCACCCCATTTTGGATTCCCCTAGGTCTCTAGTTTTCATAAATGCACAGGTTTGGTAGGTTTCCCAAGGTGCCGGCTGAGCTAGAGGCCAAAATCCACAGGTAGGCACTGTTTTCTATGAAAAAATGTGATGTGTCCACGTTGCGTTCTGGGGCATTTCCTGTTGCGGGCGCTAGGCCTACCCACACAAGTGAGGTATCATTTGTATCAGGAGACTTGGGGGAATGCTGGGTGGAAGGAAATTTGTGGCTCCTCTCTGATTCCAGAACTTTCTGTCACCGAAATGTGTGGAAAACGTGTTTTTTTAGCCAAATTTTGAGGTTTGCAAAGGATTCTGGGTATCAGAACCTGGTCAGAGCTCCACAAGTCACCCCATCTTGGATTCCCCTAGGTCTCTAGTTTTCAAAAATGCACAGTTTCGGTAGTTTTCCCTAGGTGCAGGCTGAGCTAAGGCCAAAATCTACATGTAGGCACTTTGCAAAAAACACCTCTGTTTTCTTTCAAAAAATGTGATGTGTCCACGTTGCGTTTTGGGGCATTTCCTGTCGCGGACGCTAGGCCTACCCACACAAGAGAGGTATCATTCTTATCGGGAGACGTGGGGGAACGCTGGGTGGAAGGAAATTTGTGGCTCCTCTCTGGTTCCAGAACTTTCTGTCACGGAAATGTGAGTAAAAAGTCTTTCTTTAGCCAAGTTTTGAGGTTTGCAAAGGATTCTGGGTAACATAACCTGGTCAGAGCCCAACAAGTCACCCCATTTTGGATTCCCCTAGGTCTCTAGTTTTCATAAATGCACAGGTTTGGTAGGTTTCCCCAGGTGCCGGCTGAGCTAGAGGCCAAAATCCACAGGTAGGCACTGTTTTCTATGAAAAAATGTGATGTGTCCACGTTGCGTTTTGGGGCATTTCCTTTCGCGGGCGCTAGACCTACCCACACAAGTGAGGTATCATTTGTATCAGGAGACTTGGGGGAACGCTGGGTGGAAGGAAATTTGTGGCTCCTCTCTGATTCCAGAACTTTCTGTCATCGAAATGTGAGGAAAATGTGTTTTTTTAGCCAAATTTTGAGGTTTGCAAAGGATTCTGCGTAACAGAACCTGTTCAGAGCCCCACAAGTAACCCCATCTTGGATTCCCTAGGTCTCTAGTTTTCAAAAATGTACAGGTTTGATAGGTTTCCCCAGGTGCCAGCTGAGCTAGAGGCCAAAATCCAAAGGTAGGCACTGTTTTCTATGAAAAAATGTGATGTGTCCATGTTGCGTTTTGGGGCATTTCCTGTCACGGGCGCTAGGCCTACCCACACTAGTGAGGTATCATTTTTATCGGGAGACTTGGGGGAACGCTGGGTGGAAGGAAATTTGTGGCTCCTCTCTGGTTCCAGAACTTTCTGTCACCGAAATGTGAGGAAAATGTGTTTTTTAGCCAAATATTGAGGTTTGCAAAGGATTCTGGGTAACAGAACCTGGTCAGAGTCCCACAAGTCACCCCATCTTGGATTCCCCTAGGTCTCTAGTTTTAAAAAATTCACAGTTTCAGTAGGTTTCCCTAGGTGCCGGCTGAGCTAGACGCCAAAATCTACAGGTAGGCACTTTGCAAAAAACACCTCTGTTTTCTTTCAAAAAATGTGATGTGTCCATGTTGCATTTTGGGGCATTTCCTGTCGCGGGCGCTAGGCCTACCCACACAAGTGAGGTATCATTTTTATCGGGAGACTTGGGGGAACGCTGGGTGGAAGGAAATTTGTGACTCCTCTCTGGTTCCAGAACTTTCTGTCACCGAAATGAGAGGATAAAGTGTTTTTTTGGCCACATTTTGATGTTTGCAAAGGATTCTGGGTAACAGAACCTGGTCAGAGCCCCACAAGTCACCCCATCTTGGATTCCCCTGGGTTTCTAGTTTTCAAAAATGTGATGGTTTTCTAGGTTTCCAACAGGTGCCGTCTGAGCTAGAGGCCAAAATCCACAGGTAGGCACTGTTTTCTATGAAAAAATGTGATTTGTCCACGTTGTGTTTTGGGCCATTTCCTGTCGTGGGCGCTAGGCCTACCCACACAAGTGAGGTACCATTTTTATCGGGAGACTTGGGGGAACGCTGGGTGGAAGGAAATTTGTGACTCCTCTGAGATTCCAGAACTTTCTGTCACCGAAATGAGTGGAAAACGTGTTTTTTTAGCCAAATTTTGAGGTTTGCAAAGGATTCTGGGTAACTGAACCTGGTCAGAGCCCCACAAGTCACCCCATCTTGAATTTCACTAGGTCTCTAGTTTTCATAAATGCACAGGTTTGGTAGGTTTCCCCAGGTGCCAGCTGAGCTAGAGGCCAAAATCCACAGGTAGGCACTGTTTTCTATGAAAAAATGTGATGTGTCCACGTTGCGTTTTGCGGCATTTCCTGTTGCGGGCGCTAGGCCTACCCACACAAGTGAGGTATCATTTGTATCAGGAGACTTGGGGGAATGCTGGGTGGAAGGAAATTTGTAGCTCCTCTCTGATTCCAGAACTTTCTGTCACCGAAATGTGTGGAAAATGGTTTTTTTTAGCCAAATTTGGAGGTTTGCAAAGGATTCTGGGTAACAGAACCTAGTCAGAGCCCCACAAGTCACCCCATCTTGGATTCCCCTAGGTCTCTAGTTTTCAAAAATTCACAGTTTCAGTAAGTTTCCCTAGGTGCCGGCTGAGCTAGAGGCCAAAATCTACAGGTAGGCACTTTGCAAAAAACACCTTTGTTTTCTTTCAAAAAATGTGATGTGTCCACGTGGCGTTTTGGGGCATTTCCTGTCGCAGGCGCTAGGCCTACCCACACAAGTGAGGTATCATTTTTATCGGGAGACTTGGGGGAACGCTGGTTGGAAGGAAATTTGTGGCTCCTCTTTGGTTCCAGAACTTTCTGTCACCGAAATGAGAGGATAAAGTGTTTTTTGGGCCAAATTTTGATGTTTGCAAAGGATTCAGGGTAACAGAACCTGGTCAGAGCCCCACAAGTCACCCCATCTTGGATTCCCCTGGGTTTCTAGTTTTCAAAAATGTGATGGTTTTCTAGGTTTCCAACAGGTGCCGGCTGAGCTAGAGGCCAAAATCCACAGCTAGGCACTGTTTTCTATGAAAAAATGTGATGTGTCCACGTTGTGTTTTGGGCCATTTCCTTTCGTGGGCGCTAGGCCTACCCACACAAGTGATGTACCATTTTTATCGGGAGACTTGGGGGAACGCTGGGTCGAAGGAAATTTGTGACTCCTCTAAGATTCCAGAACTTTCTGTCACCGAAATGGGTGGAAAACGTGTTTTTGTAGCCAAATTTTGAGGTTTGCAAAGGATTCTGGGTAACTGAACCTGGTCAGAGCCCCACAAGTCAACCCTACTTGGATTCCCCTAGGTCTCTGGTTTTCAAAAATGCACAGTTTCGGTAGGTTTCCCTAGGTGCCGGCTGAGCTAAGGCCAAAATTTACAGGTAGGCGCTTTGCAAAAAACACCTCTGTTTTCTTTCAAAAAATGTGATGTGTCCACGTTGCATTTTGGGGCATTTCCTGTCATGGGGGGGTTAGGCCTACCCACACAAGTGAGGTATCATTTTTATCGGGAGACGTGGGGGGAACGCTGGGTGGAAGGAAATTTGTGGCTCCTCTCTGGTTCCAGAACTTTCTGTCACGGAAATGTGAGGAAAATGTGTTTTTTTAGCCAAATGTTGAGGTTTGCAAAGGATTCTGGGTAACAGAACCTGGTCAGAGCCCCACAAGTCACCCCTACTTGGATTCCCCTAGGTCTCTGGTTTTAAAAAATGCACAGTTTCAGTAGGTTTCCCTAGGTGCCGGCTGAGCTAGAGGCCAAAATCTACAGGTAGGCACTTTGCAAAAAACACCTCTGTTTTCTTTCAAAAAATGCGATGTGTCCACGTTGCGTTTTGGGGCATTTCCTGTCGCGGGCGCTAGGCCTACCCACACAAGTGAGGTATCATTTGTATCAGGAGACTTGGGGGAATGCTGGGTGGAAGGAAATTTGTGGCTCCTCTCTGATTCCAGAACTTTCTGTCATCGAAAAATGAGGAAAATGTATTTTTTTAGCCAAATTTTGAGGTTTGCAAAGGATTCTGCGTAACAGAACCTGTTCAGAGCCCCACAAGTAACCCCATCTTGGATTCCCTAGGTCTCTAGTTTTCAAAAATGTACAGGTTTGAAAGGTTTCCCCAGGTGCCAGCTGAGCTAGAGGCCAAAATCCACAGGTAGGCACTGTTTTCTATGAAAAAATGTGATGTGTCCATGTTGCGTTTTGGGGCATTTCCTGTGACGGGCGCTAGGCCTACCCACACTAGTGAGGTATCATTTTTATCGGGAGACTTGGGGGAATGCTGGGTGGAAGGAAATTTGTGGCTCCTCTCTGGTTCCAGAACTTTCTGTCACCGAAATGTGAGGAAAATTTGTTTTTTAGCCAAATATTGAGGTTTGCAAATGATTCTGGGTAACAGAACCTGGTCAGAGTCCGACAAGTCACCCCATCTTGGATTCCCCTAGGTCTCTAGTTTTAAAAAATTCACAGTTTCAGTAGGTTTCCCTAGGTGCCGGCTGAGCTAGAGGCCAAAATCTACAGGTAGGCACTTTTCAAAAAACACCTCTGTTTTCTTTCAAAAAATGTGATGTGTCCATGTTGCATTTTGGGGCATTTCCTGTCGCGGGCGCTAGGCCTACCCACACAAGTGAGGTATCATTTTTATCGGGAGACTTGGGGGAACGCTGGGTGGAAGGAAATTTGTGGCTCCTCTCTGGTTCCAGAACTTTCTGTCACCGAAATGAGAGGATAAAGTGTTTTTTTGGCCAAATTTTGATGTTTGCAAAGGATTCTGGGTAACAGAACCTGGTCAGAGCCCCACAAGTCACCCCATCTTGGATTCCCCTGGGTTTCTAGTTTTCAAAAATGTGATGGTTTTCTAGGTTTCCAACAGGTGCCGGCTGAGCTAGAGGCCAAAATCCACAGGTAGGCACTGTTTTCTATGAAAAAATGTGACTAGTCCACGTTGTGTTTTGGGCCATTTCCTTTCGTGGGCGCTAGGCCTACCCACACAAGTGAGGTACCATTTTTATCGGGAGACTTGGGGGAACGCTGGGTGGAAGGAAATTTGTGACTCCTCTGAGATTCCAGAACTTTCTGTCACCGAAATGAGTGGAAAACGTGTTTTTGTAGCCAAAGTTTGAGGTTTGCAAATGATTCTGGGTAACAGAACCTGGTCAGAGCCCCACAAGTCACCCCTACTTGGATTCCCCTAGGTCTCTGGTTTTCAAAAATGCACAGTTTCGGTAGGTTTCCCTAGGTGCCGGCTGAGCTAAGGCCAAAATGTACAGGTAGGCGCTTTGCAAAAAACACCTCTGTTTTCTTTCAAAAAATGTGATGTGTCCACGTTGCATTTTGGGGCATTTCCTGTCGTGGGGGGGTTAGGCCTACCCACACAAGTGAGGTATCATTTTTATCGGGAGACGTGGGGGGAACGCTGGGTGGAAGGAAATTTGTGGCTCCTCTCTGGTTCCAGAACTTTCTGTCACGGAAATGTGAGGAAAATGTATTTTTTTAGCCAAATTTTGAGGTTTGCAAAGGATTCTGGGTAACAGAACCTGGTCAGAGCCCCACAAGTCACCCCTACTTGGATTCCCCTAGGTCTCTGGTTTTAAAAAATGCACAGTTTCAGTAGGTTTCCCTAGGTGCCGGCTGAGCTAGAGGCCAACATCTACAGGTAGGCACTTTGCAAAAAACACCTCTGTTTTCTTTCAAAAAATGTGATGTGTCCACGTTGCGTTTTGGGGCATTTCCTGTCGCGGGCGCTAGGCCTACACACACAAGTGAGGTATCATTTGTATCAGGAGACTTGGGGGAATGCTGGGTGGAAGAAAATTTGTGGCTCCTCTCTGATTCCAGAACTTTCTGTCATCGAAAAATGAGGAAAATGTGTTTTTTTAGCCAAATTTGGAGGTTTGCAAAGGATTCTGCGTAACAGAACCTGTTCAGAGCCCCACAAGTAACCCCATCTTGGATTCCCTAGGTCTCTAGTTTTCAAAAATGTACAGGTTTGATAGGTTTCCCCAGGTGCCAGCTGAGCTAGAGGCCAAAATCCACAGGTAGGCACTGTTTTCTATAAAAAAATGTGATGTGTCCATGTTGCGTTTTGGGGCATTTCCTGTCGCGGGCGCTAGGCCTACCCACACAAGTGAGGTATCATTTTTATCGGGAGACTTGGGGGAACGCTGGGTGGAAGGAAATTTGTGGCTCCTCTCTGGTTCCAGAACTTTCTGTCACCGAAATGTGAGGAAAATGTGTTTTTTAGCCAAATATTGAGGTTTGCAAATGATTCTGGGTAACAGAACCTGGTCAGGATTCCCCTACGTCTCTAGTTTTAAAAAATTCACAGTTTCAGTAGGTTTCCCTAGGTGCCGGCTGAGCTAGAGGCCAAAATCTACAGGTAGGCACTTTGCAAAAAACACCTCTGTTTTCTTTCAAAAAATGTGATGTGTCCATGTTGCATTTTGGGGCATTTCCTGTCGCGGGCGCTAGGCCTACCCACACAAGTGAGGTATCATTTTTATCGGGAGACTTCGGGGAACGCTGGGTGGAAGGAAATTTGTGGCTCCTCTCTGTTTCCAGAACTTTCTCTCACCGAAATGAGAGGATAAAGTGTTTTTTTGGCCTAATTTTGATGTTTGCAAAGGATTCTGGGTAACAGAACCTGGTCAGAGCCCCACAAGTCACCCCATCTTGGATTCCCCTGGGTTTCTAGTTTTCAAAAATGTGATGGTTTTCTAGGTTTCCAACAGGTGCCGGCTGAGCTAGAGGCCAAAATCCACAGGTAGGCACTGTTTTCTATGAAAAAATGTGATTTGTCCACGTTGTGTTTTGGGCCATTTCCTGTCGTGGGCGCTAGGCCTACCCACACAAGTGAGGTACCATTTTTATCGGGAGACATGGGGGAACGCTGGGTGGAAGGAAATTTGTGACTCCTCTGAGATTCCAGAACTTTCTGTCACCGAAATGAGTGGAAAACATGTTTTTTTAGCCAGATTTTGAGGTTTGCAAAGGATTCTGGGTAACAGAACCTGGTCAGAGCCCCCACAAGTCACCCCATCTTGGATTCCCCTAGGTCTCTAGTTTTCAAAAATGTACAGTTTCGGTAGGTTTCCCTAGGTGCCGGCTGAGCTAAGGCCAAAATCTACAGGTGGGCACTTTGCAAAAAACACCTCTGTTTTCTTTCAAAAAATGTGATGTGTCCACGTTGCATTTTGGGGCATTTCCTGTCACGGGCGCTAGGCCTACCCACACTAGTGAGGTATCATTTATATCGGGAGACTTGGGGGAACGCTGGGTGGAAGGAAATTTGTGGCTCCTTTCTGGTTCCAGAACTTTCTGTCACCGAAATGTGAGGAAAATTGTTTTTTTAACCAAATATTGAGGTTTCCAAAGGATTCTGGGTAACAGAACCTGGTCAGAGCCCCACAAGTCACCCCATCTTGAATTCCACTAGGTCTCTAGTTTTCAAAAATTTACAGGTTTGGTAGGTTTCCCCACGTGCCAGCTGAGCTAGAGGCCAAAATCCACAGGTAGGCACTGTTTTCTATGAAAAAATGTGATGTGTCCACGTTGCGTTTTGCGGCATTTCCTGTCGCGGGCGCTAGGCCTACCCACACAAGTGAGGTATCATTTGTATCAGGAGACTTGGGGGAACGCTGGGTGGAAGGAAATTTGTGACTCCTCTGAGATTCCAGAACTTTCTGTCACCGAAATGGGTGGAAAACCTGTTTTTGTAGCCAAATTTTGAGGTTTGCAAAGGATTCTGAGTAACTGAACCTGGTCAGAGCCCCACAAGTCACCCCTACTTGGATTCCCCTAGGTCTCTGGTTTTCAAAAATGCACAGTTTCGGTAGGTTTCCCTAGGTGCCGGCTGAGCTAAGGCCAAAATGTACAGGTAGGCGCTTTGCAAAAAACACCTCTGTTTTCTTTCAAAAAATGTGATGTGTGCACATTGCATTTTGGGGCATTTCCTGTCGTGGGGGGGTTAGGCCTACCCACACAAGTGAGGTATCATTTTTATCGGGAGACGTGGGGGGAACGCTGGGTGGAAGGAAATTTGTGGCTCCTCTCTGGTTCCAGAACTTTCTGTCACGGAAATGTGAGGAAAATGTGTTTTTTTAGCCAAATTTTGAGGTTTGCAAAGGATTCTGGGTAACAGAACCTGGTCAGAGCCCCACAAGTCACCCCTACTTGGATTCCCCTAGGTCTCTGGTTTTCAAAAATGCACAGTTTCAGTAGGTTTCCCTAGGTGCCGGCTGAGCTAGAGGCCAAAATCTACAGGTAGGCACTTTGCAAAAAACACCTCTGTTTTCTTTCAAAAAATGTGATGTGTCCATGTTGCGTTTTGGGGCATTTCCTGTCGCGGGCGCTAGGCCTACCCACACAAGTGAGGTATCATTTGTATCAGGAGACTTGGGGGAATGCTGGGTGGAAGGAAATTTGTGGCTCCTCTCTGATTCCAGAACTTTCTGTCATCGAAAAATGAGGAAAATGTGTTTTTTTAGCCAAATTTTGAGGTTTGCAAAGGATTCTGCGTAACAGAACCTGTTCAGAGCCCCACAAGTAACCCCATCTTGGATTCCCTAGGTCTCTAGTTTTCAAAAATGTACAGGTTTGATAGGTTTCCCCAGGTGCCAGCTGAGCTAGAGGCCAAAATCCACAGGTAGGCACTGTTTTCTATGAAAAAATGTGATGTGTCCATGTTGCGTTTTGGGGCATTTCTTGTCGCGGGCGCTAGGCCTACCCACACAAGTGAGGTATCATTTTTATCGGGAGACTTGGGGGAACGCTGGGTGGAAGGAAATTTGTGGCTCCTCTCTGGTTCCAGAACTTTCTGTCACCGAAATGAGAGGAAAATGTGTTTTTTAGCCAAATATTGAGGTTTGCAAATGATTCTGGGTAACAGAACCTGGTCAGGATTCCCCTAGGTCTCTAGTTTTAAAAAATTCACAGTTTCAGTAGGTTTCCCTAGGTGCCGGCTGAGCTAGAGGCCAAAATCTACAGGTAGGCACTTTGCAAAAAACACCTCTGTTTTCTTTCAAAAATGTGATGTGTCCATGTTGCATTTTGGGGCATTTCCTGTCGCGGGCGCTAGGCCTACCCACACAAGTGAGGTATCATTTTTATCGGGAGACTTCGGGGAACGCTGGGTGGAAGGAAATTTGTGGCTCCTCTCTGTTTCCAGAACTTTCTGTCACCGAAATGAGAGGATAAAGTGTTTTTTTGGCCAAATTTTGATGTTTGCAAAGGATTCTGGGTAACAGAACCTGGTCAGAGCCCCACAAGTCACCCCATCTTGGATTCCCCTGGGTTTCTAGTTTTCAAAAATGTGATGGTTTTCTAGGTTTCCAACAGGTGTCGGCTGAGCTAGAGGCCAAAATCCACAGGTAGGCACTGTTTTCTATGAAAAAATGTGATTTGTCCACGTTGTGTTTTGGGCCATTTCCTGTCGTGGGCGCTAGGCCTACCCACACAAGTGAGGTACCATTTTTATCGGGAGACTTGGGGGAACGCTGGGTGGAAGGAAATTTGAGACTCCTCTGAGATTCCAGAACTTTCTGTCACCGAAATGAGTGGAAAACATGTTTTTTTAGCCAGATTTTGAGGTTTGCAAAGGATTCTGGGTAACAGAACCTGGTCAGAGCCCCACAAGTCACGCCATCTTGGATACCCCTAGGTCTCTAGTTTTCAAAAATGTACAGTTTCGGTAGGTTTCCCTAGGTGCCGGCTGAGCTAAGGCCAAAATCTACAGGTGGGCACTTTGCAAAAAACACCTCTGTTTTCTTTAAAAAAATGTGATGTGTCCACGTTGCGTTTTGGGGCATTTCCTGTCACGGGCGCTAGGCCTACCCACACTAGTGAGGTATCATTTATATCGGGAGACTTGGGGGAACGCTGGGTGGAAGGAAATTTGTGGCTCCTTTCTGGTTCCAGAACTTTCTGTCACCGAAATGTGAGGAAAATTGTTTTTTTAACCAAATATTGAGGTTTCCAAAGGATTCTGGGTAACAGAACCTGGTCAGAGCCCCACAAGTCACCCCATCTTGAATTCCACTAGGTCTCTAGTTTTCAAAAATGTACAGGTTTGGTAGGTTTCCCCACGTGCCAGCTGAGCTAGACGCCAAAATCCACAGGTAGGCACTGTTTTCTATGAAAAAATGTGATGTGTCCACGTTGCGTTTTGCGGCATTTCCTGTCGCGGGCGCTAGGCCTACCCACACAAGTGAGGTATCATTTGTATCAGGAGACTTGGGGGAACGCTGGGTGGAAGGAAATTTGTGACTCCTCTGAGATTCCAGAACTTTCTGTCACCGAAATGGGTGGAAAACCTGTTTTTGTAGCCAAATTTTGAGGTTTGCAAAGGATTCTGAGTAACTGAACCTGGTCAGAGCCCCACAAGTCACCCCTACTTGGATTCCCCTAGGTCTCTGGTTTTTAAAAATGCACAGTTTCGGTAGGTTTCCCTAGGTGCCGGCTGAGCTAAGGCCAAAATGTACAGGTAGGCGCTTTGCAAAAAACACCTCTGTTTTCTTTCAAAAAATGTGATGTGTCCACGTTGCATTTTGGGGCATTTCCTGTCGTGGGGGGGTTAGGCCTACCCACACAAGTGAGGTATCATTTGTATCAGGAGACTTGGGGGAATGCTGGGTGGAAGGAAATTTGTAGCTCCTCTCTGATTCCAGAACTTTCTGTCACCGAAATGTGTGGAAAACGTGTTTTTTTAGCCAAATTTGGAGGTTTGCAAAGGATTCTGGGTAACAGAACCTGGTCAGAGCCCCACAAGTCACCCCATCTTGGATTCCCCTAGGTCTCTAGTTTTCAAAAATTCACAGTTTCAGTAGGTTTCCCTAGGTGCCGGCTGAGCTAGAGGCCAAAATCTACAGGTAGGCACTTTGCAAAAAATACCTTTGTTTTCTTTAAAAAAATGTGATGTGTCCACGTGGCGTTTTGGGGCATTTCCTGTCGCAGGCGCTAGGCCTACCCACACAAGTGAGGTATCATTTTTATCCGGAGACTTGGGGGAACGCTGGTTGGAAGGAAATTTGTGGCTCCTCTTTGGTTCCAGAACTTTCTGTCACCGAAATGAGAGGATAAAGTGTTTTTTTGGCCAAATTTTGATGTTTGCAAAGGATTCAGGGTAACAGAACCTGGTCAGAGCCCCACAAGTCACCCCATCTTGGATTCCCCTGGGTTTCTAGTTTTAAAAAATTCACAGTTTCAGTAGGTTTCCCTAGGTGCCGGCTGAGCTAGAGGCCAAAATCTACAGGTAGGCACTTTGCAAAAAACACCTCTGTTTTCTTTAAAAAAATGTGATGTGTCCACGTTGAGTTTTGGGGCATTTCCTGTCGCGGGCGCTAGGCCTACCCACACAAGTGAGGTATCATTTTTATCGGGATACTTGGGGGAACGCTGGGTGGAAGGAAATTTGTAGCTCCTCTCTGGTTCCAGAACTTTCTGTCACCGAAATGAGAGGATAAAGTGTTTTTTGGCCAAATTTTGATGTTTGCAAAGGATTCAGGGTAACAGAACCTGGTCAGAGCCCCACAAGTCCCCCCATCTTGGATTACCCTGGGTTTCTAGTTTTTAAAAATGTGATGGTTTTCTAGGTTTCCAACAGGTGCCGGCTGAGCTAGAGGCCAAAATCCACAGGTAGGCACTGCTTTCTTTGAAAGAATTTGATGTGTCCACGTTGTGTTTTGGGCCATTTCCTTTCATGGGCGCTAGGCCTACCAACACAAGTGAAGTACCATTTTTATCGGGAGACTTGGGGGAACGCTGGGTGGAAGGAAATTTGTGACTCTTCTGAGATTCCAGAACTTTCTGTCACCGAAATGAGTGGAAAACGTGTTTTTTTAGCCAAATTTTGAGGTTTGCAAAGGAGTCTGGGTAACACAACCTGGTCAGAGCCCCACAAGTCACCCCTAATTGGATTCCCCTAGGTCTCTAGTTTTAAAAAATGAACAGTTTCGGTAGGTTTCCCTAGGTGCCGGCTGAGCTAAGGCCAAAATCTACAGGTAGGCACTTTGCAAAAAACCCCTCTGTTTTCTTTCAAAAAATGTGATGTGTCCACGTTGCGCTTTGGGGCATTTCCTGTCGCGGGCGCTAGGCCTACCCACACAAGTGAGGTATCATTTTTATCGGGAGACGTGGGGGGAACGCTGGGTGGAAGGAAATTTGTGGCTCCCCTCTGGTTCCAGAATTTTCTGTCACGGAAATGTGAGGAAAATGTGTTTCTTTAGCCAAATTTTGAGGTTTGCAAAGGATTCTGGGTAACATAACCTGGTCAGAGCCCAACAAGTCACCCCATTTTGGATTCCCCTAGGTGTCTAGTTTTCATAAATGCACAGGTTTGGTAGGTTTCCCAAGGTGCCGGCTGAGCTAGAGGCCAAAATCCACAGGAAGGCACTGTTTTCTATGAAAAAATGTGATGTGTCCACGTTGCGTTCTGGGGCATTTCCTGTTGCGGGCGCTAGGCCTACCCACACAAGTGAGGTATCATTTGTATCAGGAGACTTGGGGGAATGCTGGGTGGAAGGAAATTTGTGGCTCCTCTCTGATTCCAGAACTTTCTGTCACCGAAATGTGTGGAAAACGTGTTTTTTTAGCCAAATTTTGAGGTTTGCAAAGGATTCTGGGTAACAGAACCTGGTCAGAGCCCCACAAGTCACCCCATCTTGGATTCCCCTAGGTCTCTAGTTTTCAAAAATGCACAGTTTCGGTAGTTTTCCCTAGGTGCCGGCTGAGCTAAGGCCAAAATCTACATGTAGGCACTTTGCAAAAAACACCTCTGTTTTCTTTCAAAAAATGTGATGTGTCCACGTTGCGTTTTGGGGCATTTCCTGTCGCGGACGCTAGGCCTACCCACACAAGTGAGGTATCATTTTTATCGGGATACGTGGGGGAACGCTGGGTGGAAGGAAATTTGTGGCTCCTCTCTGGTTCCAGAACTTTCTGTCACGGAAATGTGAGGAAAATGTGTTTCTTTAGCCAAGTTTTGAGGTTTGCAAAGGATTCTGGGTAACATAACCTGGTCAGAGCCCAACAAGTCACCCCATTTTGGATTCCCCGAGGTCTCTAGTTTTCATAAATGCACAGGTTTGGTAGGTTTCCCCAGGTGCCGGCTGAGCTAGAGGCCAAAATCCAGAGGTAGGCACTGTTTTCTATGAAAAAATGTGATGTGTCCACGTTGCGTTTTTGGGCATTTCCTGTCACGGGCGCTAGGCCTACCCACACAAGTGAGGTATCATTTTTATCGGGAGACTTGGGGGAACGCTGGGTGGAAGGAAATTTGTGGCGCCTCTCTGGTTCCAGAACTTTCTGTCACCGAAATTTGAGGAAAATGTGTTTTTTAGCCAAATATTGAGGTTTGCAAAGGATTCTGGGTAACAGAACCTGGTCAGAACCCCACAAGTCACCCCATCTTGGATTCCCCTAGGTCTCTAGTTTTCAAAAATGCACAGTTTCGGTAGTTTTCCCTAGGTGCCGGCTGAGCTAAGGCCAAAATCTACATGTAGGCACTTTGCAAAAAACACCTCTGTTTTCTTTCAAAAAATGTGATGTGTCCACGTTGCGTTTTGGGGCATTTCCTGTCGCGGACGCTAGGCCTACCCACACAAGTGAGGTATCATTTTTATCGGGAGACGTGGGGGAACGCTAAGTGGAAGGAAATTTGTGGCTCCTCTCTGGTTCCAGAACTTTCTGTCACGGAAATGTGAGGAAAATGTGTTTCTTTAGCCAAGTTTTGAGGTTTGCAAAGGATTCTGGGTAACATAACCTGGTCAGAGCCCAACAAGTCATCCCATTTTGGATTCCCCTAGGTCTCTAGTTTTCATAAATGCACAGGTTTGGTAGGTTTCCCCAGGTGCCGGCTGAGCTAGAGGCCAAAATCCACAGGTAGGCACTGTTTTCTATGAAAAAATGTGATGTGTCCACGTTGCGTTTTTGGGGATTTCCTGTCACGGGCGCTAGGCCTACCCACACAAGTGAGGTATCATTTTTATCGGGAGACTTGGGGGAACGCTGGGTGGAAGGAAATTTGTGGCGCCTCTCTGGTTCCAGAACTTTCTGTCACCGAAATTTGAGGAAAATGTGTTTTTTAGCCAAATATTGAGGTTTGCAAAGGATTCTGGGTAACAGAACCTGGTCAGAACCCCACAAGTCACCCCATCTTGAATTCCCCTAGGTCTCTAGTTCTTAAAAATGTACAGGTTTGGTAGGTTTCCCCAGGTGCCAGCTGAGCTAGAGGCCAAAATCCACAGGTAGGCACTGTTTTCTATGAAAAAATGTTATGTGTCCATGTTGCGTTTTGGGGCATTTCCTGTCACGGGCGCTAGGCCTACCCACACAAGTGAGGTATCATTTTTATCGGGAGACTTGGGGGAACGCTGGGTGGAAGGAAATTTGTGACTCCTCTGAGATTCCAGAACTTTCTGTCACCGAAATGAGTGGAAAACGTGTTTTTTTAGCCAGATTTTGAGGTTTGCAAAGGATTCTGGGTAACAGAACCTGGTCAGAGCCCCACAAGTCACCCCATCTTGGATTCCCCTAGGTCTCTAGTTTTCAAAAATGTACAGTTTCGGTAGGTTTCCCTAGGTGCCGGCTGAGCTAAGGCCAAAATCTACAGGTGGGCACTTTGCAAAAAACACCTCTGTTTTCTTTCAAAAAATGTGATGTGTCCACGTTGCCTTTTGGGGCATTTCCTGTCACGGGCGCTAGGCCTACCCACACTAGTGAGGTATCATTTTTATCGGGAGACTTGGGGGAACGCTGGGTGGAAGGAAATTTGTGGCGCCTCTCTGGTTCCAGAACTTTCTGTCACCGAAATTTGAGGAAAATGTGTTTTTTAGCCAAATATTGAGGTTTGCAAAGGATTCTGGGTAACAGAACCTGGTCAGAGCCCCACAAGTCACCCCATCTTGAATTCCCCTAGGTCTCTAGTTTTCAAAAATGTACAGTTTCAGTAGGTTTCCCTAGGTGCCGGCTGAGCTAGAGGCCAAAATCTACAGGTAGGCACTTTGCAAAAAACACCTCTGTTTTCTTTCAAAAAATGTGATGTGTCCATGTTGCATTTTGGGGCATTTCCTGTCGCGGGCGCTAGGCCTACCCACACAAGTGAGGTATCATTTTTATCGGGAGACTTGGGGGAACGCTGGGTGGAAGGAAATTTGTAGCTCCTGTCTGGTTCCAGAACTTTCTGTCACCGAAATGAGAGGATAAAGTGTTTTTTGGCCAAATTTTGATGTTTGCAAAGGATTCAGGGTAACAGAACCTGGTCAGAGCCCCACAAGTCACCCCATCTTGGATTCCCCTGGGTTTCTAGTTTTCAAAAATGTGATGGTTTTCTAGGTTTCCAACAGGTGCCGGCTGAGCTAGAGGCCAAAATCCACAGGTAGGCACTGTTTTCTTTGAAAGAATTTGATGTGTCCACGTTGTGTTTTGGGCCATTTCCTTTCGTGGGCGCTAGGCCTACCCACACAAGTGAGGTACCATTTTTATCGGGAGACTTGGGGGAACGCTGGGTGGAAAGAAAATTTGTGACTCTTCTGAGATTCCAGAACTTTCTGTCACCGAAATGAGTGGAAAACGTGTTTTTTTAGCCAAATTTTGAGGTTTGCAAAGGAGTCTGGGTAACAGAACCTGGTCAGAGCCCCACAAGTCACCCCTAATTGGATTCCCCTAGGTCTCTAGTTTAAAAAAATGCACAGTTTCGGTAGGTTTCCCTAGGTGCCGGCTGAGCTAAGGCCAAAATCTACAGGTAGGCACTTTGCAAAAAACCCCTCTGTTTTCTTTCAAAAAATGTGATGTGTCCACGTTGCGTTTTGGGGCATTTCCTGTCGCGGGCGCTAGGCCTACCCACACAAGTGAGGTATCATTTTTATCGGGAGACGTGGGGGGAACGCTGTTTGAATGGAAATTTGTGGCTCCTCTCTGGTTCCAGAATTTTCTGTCACGGAAATGTGAGGAAAATGTGTTTCTTTAGCCAAATTTTGAGGTTTGCAAAGGATTCTGGGTAACATAACCTGGTCAGAGCCCCACAAGTCACCCCATTTTGGATTCCCCTAGGTCTCTAGTTTTCATAAATGCACAGGTTTGGTAGGTTTCCCAAGGTGCCGGCTGAGCTAGAGGTCAAAATCCACAGGTAGGCACTGTTTTCTATGAAAAAATGTGATGTGTCCACGTTGCGTTCTGGGGCATTTCCTGTTGCGGGCGCTAGGCCTACCCACACAAGTGAGGTATCATTTGTATCAGGAGACTTGGGGGAATGCTGGGTGGAAGGAAATTTGTGGCTCCTCTCTGATTCCAGAACTTTCTGTCACCGAAATGTGTGGAAAACGTGTTTTTTTAGCCAAATTTTGAGGTTTGCAAAGGATTCTGGGTAACAGAACCTGGTCAGAGCCCCACAAGTCACCCCATCTTGGATTCCCCTAGGTCTCTAGTTTTCAAAAATGCACAGTTTCGGTAGTTTTCCCTAGGTGCCGGCTGAGCTAAGGCCAAAATCTACATGTAGGCACTTTGCAAAAAACACCTCTGTTTTCTTTCAAAAAATGTGATGTGTCCACGTTGCGTTTTGGGGCATTTCCTGTCGCGGACGCTAGGCCTACCCACACAAGTGAGGTATCATTTTTATCGGGAGACGTGGGGGAACGCTGGGTGGAAGGAAATTTGTGGCTCCTCTCTGGTTCCAGAGCTTTCTGTCACGGAAATGTGAGGAAAATGTGTTTCTTTAGCCAAGTTTTGAGGTTTGCAAACGATTCTGGGTAACATAACCTGGTCAGAGCCCAACAAGTCACCCCATTTTGGATTCCCCTAGGTCTCTAGTTTTCATAAATGCACAGGTTTGGTAGGTTTCCCCAGGTGCCGGCTGAGCTAGAGGCCAAAATCCACAGGTAGGCACTGTTTTCTATGAAAAAATGTGATGTGTCCACGTTGCGTTTTGGGGCATTTCCTGTCGCGGGCGCTAGACCTACCCACACAAGTGAGGTATCATTTGTATCAGGAGACTTGGGGGAATGCTGGGTGGAAGGAAATTTGTGGCTCCTCTCTGATTCCAGAACTTTCTGTCATCGAAATGGGAGGAAAATGTGTTTTTTTAGCCAAATTTTGAGGTTTGCAAAGGATTCTGCGTAACAGAACCTGTTCAGAGCCCCACAAGTAACCCCATCTTGGATTCCCTAGGTCTCTAGTTTTCAAAAATGCACAGTTTAGGTAGGTTTCCCTAGGTGCCGGCTGAGCTAGAGGCCAAAATCTACAGGTAGGCACTTTGCAAAAAACACCTCTGTTTTCTTTCAAAAAATGTGATGTGTCCACGTTGCGTTTTGGGGCATTTCCTGTCACGGGCGCTAGGCCTACCCACACTAGTGAGGTATCATTTTTATCCGGAGACTTGGGGGAACGCTGAGTCGAAGGAAATTTGTGGCTCCTCTCTGGTTCCAGAACTTTCTGTCACCGAAATGTGAGGAAAATGTGTTTTTTAGCCAAAAATTGAGGTTTGCAAAGGATTCTGGGTAACAGAACCTGGTCAGAGCCCCACTAGTCCCCCCATCTTGAATTCCCCTAGGTCTCTAGTTTTCATAAATGCACAGGTTTGGTAGGTTTCCCCAGGTGCCGGCTGAGCTAGAGGCCAAAATCCACAGGTAGGCACTGTTTTCTATGAAAAAATGTGATGTGTCCACGTTGCATTTTGGGGCATTTCCTGTCGCGGGCGCTAGGCCTACCCACACAAGTGAGGTATCATTTGTATCAGAAGACTTGGGGGAATGCTGGGTGGAAGGAAATTTGTGTCTCCTCTCTGATTCCAGAACTTTCTGTCATCGAAATGTGAGGAAAATGTGTTTTTTTAGCCAAATTTTGAGGTTTCCAAAGGATTCTATGTAACAGAACCTGTTCAGAGCCCCACAAGTAACCCCATCTTGGATTCCCTAGGTCTCTAGTTTTCAAAAATGCACAGTTTAGGTAGGTTTCCCTAGGTGCCGGCTGAGCTAGAGGCTAAAATCTACAGGTAGGCACTTTGCAAAAAACACCTCTGTTTTCTTTCAAAAAATGTGATGTGTCCACGTTGCGTTTTGGGGCATTTCCTGTCACGGGCGCTAGGCCTACCCACACTAGTGAGGTATCATTTTTATCGGGAGACTTGGGGGAACGCTGAGTGGAAGGAAATTTGTGGCTCCTCTCTGGTTCCAGAACTTTCTGTCACCGAAATGTGAGGAAAATGTGTTTTTTAGCCAAATATTGAGGTTTGCAAAGGATTCTGGGTAACAGAACCTGGTCAGAGCCCCACAAGTCACCCCATCTTGAATTCCCCTGGGTCTCTAGTTTTCAAAAATTTACAGGTTTGGTAGGTTTCCCCAGGTGCCAGCTGAGCTAGAGGCCAAAATCCACAGGTAGGCACTGTTTTCTATGAAAAAATGTGATGTGTCCACGTTGCGTTTTGGGGCATTTCCTGTCGCGGGTGCTAGGCCTACCCACACAAGTGAGGTATCATTTGTATCAGGAGACTTGGGGGAATGCTGGGTGGAAGGAAATTTGTAGCTCCTCTCTGATTTCAGAACTTTCTGTCACCGAAATGTGTGGAAAACGTGTTTTTTTAGCCAAATTTTGAGGTTTGCAAAGGATTCTGGGTAACAGAACCTGGTCAGAGCCCCACAAGTCACCCCATCTTGGATTCCTCTAGGTCTCTAGTTTTCAAAAATTCACAGTTTCAGTAGGTTTCCCTAGGTGCCGGCTGAGCTAGAGGCCAAAATCTACAGGTAGGCACTTTGAAAAAAACACCTCTGTTTTCTTTCAAAAAATGTGATGTGTCCACGTTGCATTTTGGGGCATTTCCTGTCGCGGGCTCTAGGCCTACCCACACAAGTGAGGTATCATTTTTATCGGGAGACTTGGGGAAACGCTGGTTGGAAGGAAATTTGTGGCTCCTCTCTGGTTCCAGAACTTTCTGTCACCGAAATGAGAGGATAAAGTGTTTTTTTGGCCAAATTTTGATGTTTGCAAAGGATTCAGGGTAACAGAACCTGGTCGGAGCCCCACAAGTCACCCCATCTTGGATTCCCCTGGGTTTCTAGTTTTCAAAAATGTGATGGTTTTCTAGGTTTCCAAAAGGTGCCGGCTGAGCTAGAGGCCAAAATCCACAGGTAGGCACTGTTTTCTATGAAAAAATGTGATGTGTCCACATTGTGTTTTGGGCCATTTCCTTTCGTGGGCGCTTGGCCTACCCACACAAGTGAGGTACCATTTTTATCGGGAGACTTGGGGGAACGCTGGTTGGAAGGAAATTTGTGACTCCTCTGAGATTCCAGAACTTTCTGTCACCGAAATGAGTGGAAAACGTGGTTTTTTAGCCAAATTTTGAGGTTTGCAAAGGATTCTGGGTAACAGAACCTGGTCAGAGCCCCACAAGTCACACCAACTTGGATTCCCCTAGGTCTCTAGTTTTAAAAAATGCACAGTTTCGGTAGGTTTCCCTAGGTGCCGGCTGAGCTAAGGCCAAAATCTACAGGTAGGCACTTTGCAAAAAACACCTCTGTTTTCTTTTTAAAAATGTGATGTGTCCACGTTGCGTTTTGGGGCATTTCCTGTTGCGGGCGCTAGGACTACCCACACAAGTGAGGTATCATTTTTATCGGGAGACATGGGGGGAACGCTGGATGGAAGGAAATTTGTGGCTCCTCTCTGGTTCCAGAACTTTCTGTCACGGAAATGTGAGGAAAATGTGTTTCTTTAGCCAAATGTTGAGGTTTGCAAAGGATTCTGGGTAACATAACCTCGTCAGAGCCCCACAAGTCACCCCATTTTGTATTCCCCTAGGTCTCTAGTTTTCATAAATGCACAGGTTTGGTAGGTTTCCCCAGGTGCCGGCTGAGCTAGAGGCCAAAATCCTCAGGTAGGCACTGTTTTCTATGAAAAAATGTGATGTGTTCACGTTGCGTTTTGGGGCATTTCCTGTCGCGGGCGCTATTCCTACCCACACAAGTGAGGTATCATTTGTATCAGGAGACTTGGGGGAATGCTGGGTGGAAGGAAATTTGTGGCTCCTCTCTGATTCCAGAACTTTCTGTCACCGAAATGTGTGGAAAACGTGTTTTTTTAGCCAAATTTTGAGGTTTGCAAAGGATTCTGGGTAACAGAACCTGGTCAGAGCCCCACAAGTCACCCCATCTTGGATTCCCCTAGGTCTCTAGTTTTCAAAAATGTACAGTTTCGGTAGGTTTCCCTAGGTGCCGGCTGAGCTAAGGCCAAAATCTACAGGTGGGCACTTTGCAAAAAACACCTCTGTTTTCTTTAAAAAAATGTGATGTGTCCACGTTGCGTTTTGGGGCATTTCCTGTCACGGGCGCTAGGCCTCCCCACACTAGTGAGGTATCATTTTTATCGGGAGACTTGGGGGAACGCTGGGTGGAAGGAAATTTGTGGCGCCTCTCTGGTTCCAGAACTTTCTGTCAACGAAATGTGAGGAAAATGTGTTTTTTAGCCAAATATTGAGGTTTGCAAAGGATTCTGGGTAACAGAACCTGGTCAGAGCCCCACAAGTCACCCCATCTTGAATTCCCCTAGGTCTCTAGTTTTCAAAAATGTACAGGTTTGGTAGGTTTCCCCAGGTGCCAGCTGAGCTAGAGGCCAAAATCCACAGGAAGGCACTGTTTTCTATGAAAAAATGTGATGTGTCCATGTTGCGTTTTGGGGCATTTCCTGTCACGGGCGCAAGGCATACCCACACAAGTGAGGTATCATTTTTATCGGGAGACTTTGGGGAACGCTGGGTGGAAGGAAATTTGTGGCTCCTCTCTGGTTCCAGAACGTTCTGTCACCGAAATGTGAGGAAAATGTGTTTTTTAGCCAAATTTTGAGGTTTGCAAAGGATTCTGGGTAACAGAACCTGGTCAGAGCCCCACAAGTCACCCCATCTTGGATTCCCCTAGGTCTCTAGTTTTCAAAAATTCACAGTTTCAGTAGGTTTCCCTAGGTGCCGGCTGAGCTAGAGGCCAAAATCTACAGGTAGGCACTTTGCAAAAAACTCCTCTGTTTTCTTTCAAAAAATGTGATGTGTCCACGTTGAGTTTTGGAGCATTTCCTGTCGCGGGCGCTAGGCCTACCCACACAAGTGAGGTATCATTTTTATCGGGAGACTTGGGGGAACGCTGGGTGGAAGGAAATTTGTAGCTCCTCTCTGGTTCCAGAACTTTCTGTCACCGAAATGAGAGGATAAAGTGTTTTTTGGCCAAATTTTGATGTTTGCAAAGGATTCAGGGTAACAGAACCTGGTCAGAGCCCCACAAGTCACCCCATCTTAGATTCCCCTGGGTTTCTAGTTTTGAAAAATGTGATGGTTTTCTAGGTTTCCAACAGGTGCCGGCTGAGCTAGAGGCCAAAATCCACAGGCAGGCCCTGTTTTCTTTGAAAGAATTTGATGTGTCCACGTTGTGTTTTGGGCCATTTCCTTTCGTGGGCGCTAGGCCTACCCACACAAGTGAGGTACCATTTTTATCGGGAGACTTGGGGGAACGCTGGGTGGAAGGACATCTGTGACTCTTCTGAGATTCCAGAACTTTCTGTCACCGAAATGAGTGGAAAATGTGTTTTTTTAGCCAAATTTTGAGATTTGCAAAGGAGTCTGGGTAACAGAACCTGGACAGAGCCCCACAAGTCACCCCTAATTGGATTCCCCTAGGTCTCTAGTTTTAAAAAATGCACAGTTTCGGTAGGTTTCCCTAGGTGCCGGCTGAGCTAAGAACAAAATCTACAGGTAGGCACTTTGCAAAAAACACCTCTGTTTTCTTTCAAAAAAATGTGATGTGTCCACGTTGCGTTTTGGGGCATTTCCTGTCGCGGGCGCTAGGCCTACCCACACAAGTGAGGTATCATTTTTATCGGGAGACGTGGGGGGAACGCTGGGTGGAAGGAAATTTGTGGCTCCTCTCTGGTTCCAGAATTTTCTGTCACGGAAATGTGAGGAAAATGTGTTTCTTTAGCCAAATTTTGAGGTTTGCAAAGGATTCTGGGTAACATAACCTGGTCAGAGCCCCACAAGTCACCCCATTTTGGATTCTACTAGGTCTCTAGTTTTCATAAATGCACAGGTTTGGTAGGTTTCCCAAGGTGCCGGCTGAGCGAGAGGCCAAAATCCACAGGTAGGCACTGTTTTCTATGAAAAAATGTGATGTGTCCACGTTGCGTTCTGGGGCATTTCCTGTCGCGGGCGCTAGGCCTACCCACACAAGTGAGGTATCATTTGTATCGGGAGACTTGGGGGAATGCTGGGTGGAAGGAAATTTGTGGCTCCTCTCTGATTCCAGAACTTTCTGTCACCGAAATGTGTGGAAAACGTGTTTTTTTAGCCAAATTTTGAGGTTTGCAAAGGATTCTGGGTAACAGAACCTGGTCAGAGCCCCACAAGTCACCCCATCTTGGATTCCCCTAGGTCTCTAGTTTTCAAAAATGCACAGTTTCGGTAGTTTTCCCTAGGTGCCGGCTGAGCTAAGGCCAAAATCTACATGTAGGCACTTTGCAAAAAAACCCTCTGTTTTCTTTCAAAAAATGTGATGTGTCCACGTTGCGTTTTGGGGCATTTCCTGTCGCGGACGCTAGGCCTACCCACACAAGTGAGGTATCATTTTTATCGGGAGACGTGGGGGAACGCTGGGTGGAAGGAAATTTGTGGCTCCTCTCTGGTTCCAGAACTTTCTGTCACGGAAATGTGAGGAAAATGTGTTTCTTTAGCCAAGTTTTGAGGTTTGCAAAGGATTCTGGGTAACATAACCTGGTCAGAGCCCAACAAGTCACCCCATTTTGGATTCCCCTAGGTCTCTAGTTTTCAAAAATGTACAGGTTTGGTAGGTTGACCCAGGTGCCGGCTGAGCTAGAGGCCAAAATCCACAGGTAGGCACTGTTTTCTATGAAAAAATGTGATGTGTCCATGTTGCGTTTTGGGGCATTTCCTGTCGCGGGCGCTAGGCCTACCCACACAAGTGAGGTATCATTTGTATCAGGAGACTTGGGGGAATGCCGGGTGGATGAAATTTGTAGTTCCTCTCTGATTTCAGAACTTTCTGTCACCGAAATGTGTGGAAAACGTGTTTTTTTAGCCAAATTTTGAGGTTTGCAAAGGATTCTGGGTAACAGAACCTGGTCAGAGCCCCACAAGTCACCCCATCTTGGATTCCCCTAGGTCTCGAGTTTTCAAAAATTCACAGTTTCAGTAGGTTTCCCTAGGTGCCGGCTGAGCTAGAGGCCAAAATCTACAGGTAGGCACTTTGCAAAAAACACCTCTGTTTTCTTTCCAAAAATGTGATGTGTCCACGTTGCGTTTTGGGGCATTTCCTGTCACGGGCGCTAGGCCTCCCCACACTAGTGAGGTATCATTTTTATCGGGAGACTTGGGGGAACGCTGGGTGGAAGGAAATTTGTGGCGCCTCTCTGGTTCCAGAACTTTCTGTCAACGAAATGTGAGGAAAATGTGTTTTTTAGCCAAATATTGAGGTTTGCAAAGGATTCTGGGTAACAGAACCTGGTCAGAGCCCCACAAGTCACCCCATCTTGAATTCCCCTAGGTCTCTAGTTTTAAAAAATGTACAGGTTTTCTAGGTTTCCCCAGGTGCCAGCTGAGCTAGAGGCCAAAATCCACAGGTAGGCCCTGTTTTCTTTGAAAGAATTTGATGTGTCCACGTTGTGTTTTGGGGCATTTCCTGTCACGGGCGCAAGGCCTACCCACACAAGTGAGGTACCATTTTTATCGGGAGACTTGGGGGAACGCTGGGTGGAAGGAAATTTGTGACTCTTCTGAGATTCCAGAACTTTCTGTCACCGAAATGAGTGGAAAACGTGTTTTTTTAGCCAAATTTTGAGGTTTGCAAAGGAGTCTGGGTAACAGAACCTGGTCAGAGCCCCACAAGTCACCCCTAATTGGATTCCCCTAGGTCTCTAGTTTTAAAAAATGCACAGTTTCGGTAGGTTTCCCTAGGTGCCGGCTGAGCTAAGAACAAAATCTTCAGGTAGGCACTTTGCAAAAAACACCTCTGTTTTCTTTCAAAAAAATGTGATGTGTCCACGTTGCGTTTTGGGGCATTTCCTGTCGCGGGCGCTAGTCCTACCCACACAAGTGAGGTATCATTTTTATCGGGAGACGTGGGGGGAACGCTGGGTGGAAGGAAATTTGTGGCTCCTCTCTGGTTCCAGAACTTTCTGTCACCGAAATGAGTGGAAAATGTGTTTTTTTAGCCAAATTTTGAGGTTTGCAAAGGAGTCTGGGTAACAGAACCTGGTCAGAGCCCCACAAGTCACCCCTAATTGGATTCCCCTAGGTCTCTAGTTTTAAAAAATGCACAGTTTCGGTAGGTTTCCCTAGGTGCCGGCTGAGCTAAGAACAAAATCTACAGGTAGGCACTTTGCAAAAAACACCTCTGTTTTCTTTCAAAAAAATGTGATGTGTCCACGTTGCGTTTTGGGGCATTTCCTGTCGCGGGCGCTAGTCCTACCCACACAAGTGAGGTATCATTTTTATCGGGAGACGTGGGGGGAACGCTGGGTGGAAGGAAATTTGTGGCTCCTCTCTGGTTCCAGAATTTTCTGTCACGGAAATGTGAGGAAAATGTGTTTCTTTAGCCAAATTTTGAGGTTTGCAAAGGATTCTGGGTAACATAACCTGGTCAGAGCCCCACAAGTCACCCCATTTTGGATTCCCCTAGGTCTCTAGTTTTCATAAATGCACAGGTTTGGTAGGTTTCCCAAGGTGCCGGCTGAGCGAGAGGCCAAAATCCACAGGTAGGCACTGTTTTCTATGGAAAAATGTGATGTGTCCACGTTGCGTTCTGGGGCATTTCCTGTCGCGGGCGCTAGGCCTACCCACACAAGTGAGGTATCATTTGTATCAGGAGACTTGGGGGAATGCTGGGTGGAAGGAAATTTGTGGCTCCTCTCTGATTCCAGAACTTTCTGTCACCGAAATGTGTGGAAAACGTGTTTTTTTAGCCAAATTTTGAGGTTTGCAAAGCATTCTGGGTAACAGAACCTGGTCAGAGCCCCACAAGTCACCCCATCTTGGATTCCCCTAGGTCTCTAGTTTTCAAAAATGCACAGTTTCGGTAGTTTTCCCTAGGTGCCGACTGAGCTAAGGCCAAAATCTACATGTAGGCACTTTGCAAAAAACACCTCTGTTTTCTTTAAAAAAATGTGATGTGTCCACGTTGCGTTTTGGGACATTTCCTGTCGCGGACACTAGGCCTACCCACACAAGTGAGGTATCATTTTTATCGGGAGACGTGGAGGAACGCTGGGTGGAAGGAAATTTGTGGCTCCTCTCTGGTTCCAGAACTTTCTGTCACGGAAATGTGAGGAAAATGTGTTTCTTTAGCCAAGTTTTGAGGTTTGCAAAGGATTCTGGGTAACATAACCTGGTCAGAGCCCAACAAGTCACCCCATTTTGGATTCCCCTAGGTCTCTAGTTTTCATAAATGCACAGGTTTGGTAGGTTTCCCCAGGTGCCGGCTGAGCTAGAGGCCAAAATCCACAGGTAGGCACTGTTTTCTATGAAAAAATGTGATGTGTCCACGTTGCGTTTTGGGGCATTTCCTGTCACGGGCGCTAGGCCTACCCACACAAGTGAGGTATCATTTGTATCAGGAGACTTGGGGGAATGCTGGGTGGAAGGAAATTTGTGGCTCCTCTCTGATTCCAGAACTTTCTGTCATCGAAATGTGAGGAAAATTTGTTTTTTTAGCCAAATTTTGAGGTTTGCAAAGGATTCTGCGTAACAGAACCTGTTCAGAGCCCCACAAGTAACCCCATCTTGGATTCCCTAGGTCTCTAGTTTTCAAAAATGCACAGTTTAGGTAGGTGTCCCTAGGTGCCGGCTGAGCTAGAGGCCAAAATCTACAGGTAGGCACTTTGCAAAAAACACCTCTGTTTTCTTTCAAAAAATGTGATGTGTCCACGTTGCGTTTTGGGGCATTTCCTGTCACGGGCGCTAGGCCTACCCACACTAGTGAGGTATCATTTTTATCGGGAGACTTGGGGGAACGCTGAGTGGAAGGAAATTTGTGGCTCCTCTCTGGTTCCAAAACTTTCTGTCACCGAAATGTGAGGAAAATGAGTTTTTTAGCCAAATATTGAGGTTTGCAAAGGATTCTGGGTAACAGAACCTGGTCAGAGCCCCACAAGTCACCCCATCTTGAATTCCCCTGGGTCTCTAGTTTTCAAAAATGTACAGGTTTGGTAGGTTGACCCAGGTGCCAGCTGAGCTAGAGGCCAAAATCCACAGGTAGGCACTGTTTTCTATGAAAAAATGTGATGTGTCCACGTTGCGTTTTGGGGCATTTCCTGTCGCGGGCGCTAGGCCTACCCACACAAGTGAGGTATCATTTGTATCAGGAGACTTGGGGGAATGCCGGGTGGATGAAATTTGTAGCTCCTCTCTGATTTCAGAACTTTCTGTCACCGAAATGTGTGGAAAACGTGTTTTTTTAGCCAAATTTTGAGGTTTGCAAAGGATTCTGGGTAACAGAACCTGGTCAGAGCCCCACAAGTCACCCCATCTTGGATTCCCCTAGGTCTCTAGTTTTCAAAAATTCACAGTTTAGGTAGGTTTCCCTAGGTGCCGGCTGAGCTAGAGGCCAAAATCTACAGGTAGGCACTTTGCAAAAAACACCTCTGTTTTCTTTAAAAAAATGTGATGTGTCCACGTTGCGTTTTGGGGCATTTCCTGTCACGGGCGCTAGGCCTACCCACACTAGTGAGGTATAATTTTTATCGGGAGACTTGGGGGAACGCTGAGTGGAAGGAAATTTGTGGCTCCTCTCTGGTTCCAGAACTTTCTGTCACCGAAATGTGAGGAAAATGTGTTTTTTAGCCAAATATTGAGGTTTGCAAACGATTCTGGGTAACAGAACCTGGTCAGAGCCCCACAAGTCACCCCATGTTGAATTCCCCTGGGTCTCTAGTTTTCAAAAATATACAGGTTTGGTAGGTTTCCCCAGGTGCCAGCTGAGCTAGAGGCCAAAATCCACAGGTAGGCACTGTTTTCTATGAAAAAATGTGATGTGTCCACGTTGCGTTTTGGGGCATTTCCTGTCGCGGGCGCTAGGCCTACCCACACAAGTGAGGTATCATTTGTATCAGGAGACTTGGGGGAATGCTGGGTGGATGAAATTTGTAGCTCCTCTCTGATTTCAGAACTTTCTGTCACAGAAATGTGTGGAAAACTTGTTTTTTTAGCCAAATTTTGAGGTTTGCAAAGGATTCTGGGTAACAGAACCTGGTCAGAGCCCCACAAGTCACCCCATCTTGGATTCCCCTAGGTCTCTAGTTTTCAAAAATTCACAGTTTCAGTAGGTTTCCCTAGGTGCCGGCTGAGCTAGAGGCCAAAATCTACAGGTAGGCACTTTGCAAAAAACACCTCTGTTTTCTTTCAAAAAATGTTATGTGTCCACGTTGCATTTTGGGGCATTTCCTGTCGCGGGCTCTAGTCCTACCCACACAAGTGAGGTATCATTTTTATCGGGAGACTTGGGGAAACGCTGGTTGGAAGGAAATTTGTGGCTCGTCTCTGGTTCCAGAACTTTCTGTCACCGATATGAGAGGATAAAGTGTTTTTTTGGCCAAATTTTGATGTTTGCAAAGGATTCAGGGTAACAGAACCTGGTCAGAGCCCCACAAGTCACCCCATCTTGGATTCCCCTGGGTTTCTAGTTTTCAAAAATGTGATGGTTTTCTAGGTTTCCAACAGGTGCCGGCTGAGCTAGAGGCCAAAATCCACAGGTAGGCACTGTTTTCTATGAAAAAATGTGATGTGTCCACATTGTGTTTTGGGCCATTTCCTTTCGTGGGCGCTAGGCCTACCCACACAAGTGAGGTACAATTTTTATCGGGAGACTTGGGGGAACGCTGGGTGGAAGGAAATTTGTGACTCCTCTGAGATTCCAGAACTTTCTGTCACCGAAATGAGTGGAAAACGTGTTTTTTTAGCCAAATTTTGAGGTTTGCAAAGGATTCTGGGTAACAGAACCTGGTCAGAGCCCCACAAGTCACACCAACTTGGATTCCCCTAGGTCTCTAGTTTTCAAAAATGCACAGTTTCGGTAGTTTTCCCTAGGTGCCGGCTGAGCTAAGGCCAAAATCTACATGTAGGCACTTTGCAAAAAACACCTCTCTTTTCTTTAAAAAAATGTGATGTGTCCACGTTGCGTTTTGGGGCATTTCCTGTCGCGGACGCTAGGCCTACCCACACAAGTGAGGTATCATTTTTATCGGGAGACGTGGGGGAACGCTGGGTGGAAGGAAATTTGTGGCTCCTCTCTGGTTCCAGAACTTTCTGTCACGGAAATGTGAGGAAAATGTGTTTCTTTAGCCAAGTTTTGAGGTTTGCAAAGGATTCTGGGTAACATAACCTGGTCAGAGCCCAACAAGTCACCCCATTTTGGATTCCCCTAGGTCTCTAGTTTTCATAAATGCACAGGTTTGGTAGGTTTCCCCAGGTGCCGGCTGAGCTAGAGGCCAAAATCCACAGGTAGGCACTGTTTTCTATGAAAAAATGTGATGTGTCCACGTTGCGTTTTGGGGCATTTCCTGTCACGGGCGCTAGGCCTACCCACACAAGTGAGGTATCATTTGTATCAGGAGACTTGGGGGAATGCTGGGTGGAAGGAAATTTGTAGCTCCTCTCTGATTTCAGAACTTTCTGTCACCGAAATGTGTGGAAAACGTGTTTTTTTAGCCAAATTTTGAGGTTTGCAAAGGATTCTGGGTAACAGAACCTGGTCAGAGCCCCACAAGTCACCCCATCTTGGATTCCTCTAGGTCTCTAGTTTTCAAAAATTCACAGTTTCAGTAGGTTTCCCTAGGTGCCGGCTGAGCTAGAGGCCAAAATCTACAGGTAGTCACTTTGAAAAAAACACCTCTGTTTTCTTTCAAAAAATGTGATGTGTCCACGTTGCGTTTTGGGGCATTTCCTGTTGCGGGCTCTAGGCCTACCCACACAAGTGAGGTATCATTTTTATCGGGAGACTTGGGGAAACGCTGGTTGGAAGGAAATTTGTGGCTCCTCTCTGGTTCCAGAACTTTCTGTCACCGAAATGAGAGGATAAAGTGTTTTTTTGGCCAAATTTTGATGTTTGCAAAGGATTCAGGGTAACAGAACCTGGTCAGAGCCCCACAAGTCACCCCATCTTGGATTCCCCTGGGTTTCTAGTTTTCAAAAATGTGATGGTTTTCTAGGTTTCCAACAGGTGCCGGCTGAGCTAGAGGCCAAAATCCACAGGTAGGCACTGTTTTCTATGAAAAAATGTGATGTGTCCACATTGTGTTTTGGGCCATTTCCTTTCGTGGGCGCTAGGCCTACCCACACAAGTGAGGTACCATTTTTATCGGGAGACTTGGGGGAACAATGGTTGGAAGGAAATTTGTGACTCCTCTGAGATTCCAGAACTTTCTGTCACCGAAATGAGTGGAAAACGTGTTTTTTTAGCCAAATTTTGAGGTTTGCAAAGGATTCTGGGTAACAGAACCTGGTCAGAGCCCCACAAGTCACACCAACTTGGATTCCCCTAGGTCTCTAGTTTTAAAAAATGCACAGTTTCGGTAGGTTTCCCTAGGTGCCGGCTGAGCTAAGGCCAAAATCTACAGGTAGGCACTTTGCAAAAAACACCTCTGTTTTCTTTTAAAAAATGTGATGTGTCCACGTTGCGTTTTGGGGCATTTCCTGTTGCGGGCGCTAGGCCTACCCACACAAGTGAGGTATCATTTTTATCGGGAGACGTGGGGGGAACGCTGGATGGAAGGAAATTTGTGGCTCCTCTCTGGTTCCAGAACTTTCTGTCACGGAAATGTGAGGAAAATGTGTTTTTTTAGCCAAATGTTGAGGTTTGCAAAGGATTCTGGGTAACATAACCTCGTCAGAGCCCCACAAGTCACCCCATTTTGTATTCCCCTAGGACTCTAGTTTTCATAAATGCACAGGTTTGGTAGGTTTCCCCAGGTGCCGGCTGAGCTAGAGGCCAAAATCCACAGGTAGGCACTGTTTTCTATGAAAAAATGTGATGTGTCCACGTTGCGTTTTGGGGCATTTCCTGTCGCGGGCGCTAGGCCTACCCACACAAGTGAGGTATCATTTGTATCAGGAGACTTGGGGGAATGCTGGGTGGAAGGAAATTTGTGGCTCCTCTCTGATTCCAGAACTTTCTGTCACCGAAATGTGTGGAAAACGTGTTTTTTTAGCCAAATTTTGAGGTTTGCAAAGGATTCTGGGTAACAGAACCTGGTCAGAGCCCCACAAGTCACCCCATCTTGGATTCCCCTAGGTCTCTAGTTTTCAAAAATGTACAGTTTCGGTAGGTTTCCCTAGGTGCCGGCTGAGCTAAGGCCAAAATCTACAGGTGGGCACTTTGCAAAAAACACCTCTGTTTTCTTTAAAAAAATGTGATGTGTCCACATTGCGTTTTGGGGCATTTCCTGTCACGGGCGCTAGGCCTCCCCACACTAGTGAGGTATCATTTTTATCGGGAGACTTGGGGGAACGCTGGGTGGAAGGAAATTTGTGGCGCCTCTCTGGTTCCAGAACTTTCTGTCAACGAAATGTGAGGAAAATGTGTTTTTTAGCCAAATATTGAGGTTTGCAAAGGATTCTGGGTAACAGAACCTGGTCAGAGCCCCACAAGTCACCCCATCTTGAATTCCCCTAGGTCTCTAGTTTTCAAAAATGTACAGGTTTGGTAGGTTTCCCCAGGTGCCAGCTGAGCGAGAGGCCAAAATCCACAGGTAGGCACTGTTTTCTATGAAAAAATGTGATGTGTCCATGTTGCGTTTTGGGGCATTTCCTGTCACGGGCGCAAGGCCTACCCACACAAGTGAGGTATCATTTTTATCGGGAGACTTTGGGGAACGCTGGGTGGAAGGAAATTTGTGGCTCCTCTCTGGTTCCAGAACTTTCTGTCACGGAAATGTGAGGAAAATGTGTTTCTTTAGCCAAATGTTGAGGTTTGCAAAGGATTCTGGGTAACATAACCTGGTCAGAGCCCCACAAGTCACCCCATTTTGGATTCCCCTAGGTCTCTAGTTTTCATAAATGCACAGGTTTGGTAGGTTTCCCCAGGTGCCGGCTGAGCTAGAGGCCAAAATCCACAGGTAGGCACTGTTTTCTATGAAAAAATGTGATGTGTCCATGTTGCGTTTTGGGGCATTTCCTGTCACGGGCGCAAGGCCTACCCACACAAGTGAGGTATCATTTTTATCGGGAGACTTTGGGGAACGCTGGGTGGAAGGAAATTTGTGGCTCCTCTCTGGTTCCAGAACTTTCTGTCACCGAAATGTGAGGAAAATGTGTTTCTTTAGCCAAATGTTGAGGTTTGCAAAGGATTCTGGGTAACATAACCTGGTCAGAGCCCCACAAGTCACCCCATTTTGGATTCCCCTAGGTCTCTAGTTTTCATAAATGCACAGGTTTGGTAGGTTTCCCCAGGTTCCGGCTGAGCTAGAGGCCAAAATCCACAGGTAGGCACTGTTTTCTATGAAAAAATGTGATGTGTCCACGTTGCGTTTTGGGGCATTTCCTGTCGCGGGCGCTAGGCCTACCCACACAAGTGAGGTATCATTTGTATCAGGAGACTTGGGGGAATGCTGGGTGGATGAAATTTGTAGCTCCTCTCTGATTTCAGAACTTTCTGTCACAGAAATGTGTGGAAAACTTGTTTTTTTAGCCAAATTTTGAGGTTTGCAAAGGATTCTGAGTAACAGAACCTGGTCAGAGCCCCACAAGTCACCCCATCTTGGATTCCCCTAGGTCTCTAGTTTTCAAAAATTCACAGTTTCAGTAGGTTTCCCTAGGTGCCGGCTGAGCTAGAGGCCAAAATCTACAGGTAGGCACTTTGCAAAAAACACCTCTGTTTTCTTTCAAAAAATGTTATGTGTCCACGTTGCGTTTTGGGGCATTTCCTGTCGCGGGCTCTAGGCCTACCCACACAAGTGAGGTATCATTTTTATCGGGAGACTTAGGGAAACGCTGGTTGGAAGGAAATTTGTGGCTCGTCTCTGGTTCCAGAACTTTCTGTCACCGATATGAGAGGATAAAGTGTTTTTTTGGCCAAATTTTGATGTTTGCAAAGGATTCAGGGTAACAGAACCTGGTCAGAGCCCCACAAGTCACCCCATCTTGGATTCCCCTGGGTTTCTAGTTTTCAAAAATGTGATGGTTTTCTAGGTTTCCAACAGGTGCCGGCTGAGCTAGAGGCCAAGATCCACAGGTAGGCACTGTTTTCTATGAAAAAATGTGAAGTGTCCACATTGTGTTTTGGGCCATTTCCTTTCGTGGGCGCTAGGCCTACCCACACAAGTGAGGTACAATTTTTATCGGGAGACTTGGGGGAACGCTGGGTGGAAGGAAATTTGTGACTCCTCTGAGATTCCAGAACTTTCTGTCACCGAAATGAGTGGAAAATGTGTTTTTTTAGCCAAATTTTGAGGTTTGCAAAGGATTCTGGGTAACAGAACCTGGTCAGAGCCCCACAAGTCACACCAACTTGGATTCCCCTAGGTCTCTAGTTTTAAAAAATGCACAGTTTCGGTAGGTTTCCCTAGGTGCCGGCTGAGTTGAGGCCAAAATCTACAGGTAGGCACTTTGCAAAAAACACCTCTGTTTTCTTTTAAAAAATGTGATGTGTCCACGTTGCGTTTTGGGGCATTTCCTGTTGCGGGCCCTAGGCCTACCCACACAAGTGAGGTATCATTTTTATCGGGATACGTGGGGGGAACGCTGGGTGGAAGGAAATTTGTGGCTCCTCTCTGGTTCCAGAACTTTCTGTCACGGAAATGTGAGGAAAATGTGTTTCTTTAGCCAAATGTTGAGGTTTGCAAAGGATTCTGGGTAACATAACCTGGTCAGAGCCCCACAAGTCACCCCATTTTGGATTCCCCTAGGTCTCTAGTTTTCATAAATGCACAGGTTTGGTAGGTTTCCCCAGGTGCCGGCTGAGCTAGAGGCCAAAATCCACAGGTAGGCACTGTTTTCTATGAAAAAAAGTGATGTGTCCATGTTGCGTTTTGGGGCATTTCCTGTCACGGGCGCAAGGCCTACCCACACAAGTGAGGTATCATTTTTATCGGGAGACTTTGGGGAACGCTGGGTGGAAGGAAATTTGTGGCTCCTCTCTGGTTCCAGAACTTTCTGTCACCGAAATGTGAGGAAAATGTGTTTTTTAGCCAAATTTTGAGGTTTGCAAAGGATTCTGGGTAGCAGAACCTGGTCAGAGCCCCACAAGTCACCCCATCTTAGATTCCCCTAGGTCTCTAGTTTTCAAAAATTCACAGTTTCAGTAGGTTTCTCTAGGTGCCGGCTGAGCTAGAGGCCAAAATCTAAAGGTAGGCACTTTGCAAAAAACTCCTCTGTTTTCTTTCAAAAAATGTGATGTGTCCACGTTGAGTTTTGGGGCATTTCCTGTCACGGGCGCTAGGCCTACCCACACAAGTGAGGTATCATTTTTATCGGGAGACTTTGGGGAAAGCTGGGTGGAAGGGAATTTGTAGCTCCTCTCTGGTTCCAGAACTTTCTGTCACCGAAATGAGAGGATAAAGTGTTTTTTGGCCAAATTTTGATGTTTGCAAAGGATTCAGGGTAACAGAACCTGGTCAGAGCCCCACAAGTCACCCCATCTTGGATTCCCCTGGGTTTCTAGTTTTCAAAAATGGGATGGTTTTCTAGGTTTCCAACAGGTGCCGGCTGAGCTAGAGGCCAAAATCCACAGGTAGGCCCTGTTTTCTTTGAAAGAATTTGATGTGTCCACGTTGGGTTTTGGGCCATTTCCTTTCGTGGGCGCTAGGCCTACCCACACAAGTGAGGTACCATTTTTATCGGGAGACTTGGGGGAACGCTGGGTGGAAGGAAATTTGTGACTGGTCTGAGATTCCAGAACTTTCTGTCACCGAAATGAGTGGAAAACGTGTTTTTTTAGCCAAATTTTGAGGTTTGCAAAGGAGTCTGGGTAACAGAACCTGGTCAGAGCCCCACAAGTCACCCCTAATTGGATTCCCCTAGGTCTCTAGTTTTAAAAAATGCACAGTTTCGGTAGGTTTCCCTAGGTGCCGGGTGAGCTAGAGGCCAAAATCTACAGGTAGGCACTGTTTTCTATGAAAAAATGTGATGTGTCCACGTTGCGTTTTGGGGCCTTTCCTGTCGCGGGCGCTAGGCCTACCCACACAAGTGAGGTTTCATTTTTATCGGGAGACGTGGGGGGAACGCTGGGTGGAAGGAAATTTGTTGCTCCTCTCTGGTTCCAGAACTTTCTGTCACGGAAATGTGAGGAAAATGTGTTTCTTTAGCCAAATTTTGAGGTTTGCAAAGGATTCTGGGTAACATAACCTGGTCAGAGCCCCACAAGTCACCCCATTTTGGATTCCCCTAGGTCTCTAGTTTTCATAAATGCACAGGTTTGGTAGGTTTCCCCAGGTGCCGGCTGAGCTAGAGGCCAAAATCCACAGTTAGGCACTGTTTTCTATGAAAAAATGTGATGTGTCCACGTTGCGTTTTGGGGCATTTCCTGTCGCGGGCGCTAGGCCTACCCACACAAGTGAGGTACCATTTTTATCGGGAGACTTGGGGGAACGCTGGGTGGAAGGAAATTTGTGACTCGTCTGAGATTCCAGAACTTTCTGTCACCGAAATGAGTGGAAAACGTGTTTTTTTAGCCAAATTTTGAGGTTTGCAAAGGAGTCTGGGTAACAGAACCTGGTCAGAGCCCCACAAGTCACCCCTAATTGGATTCCCCTAGGTCTCTAGTTTTAAAAAATGCACAGTTTCGGTAGGTTTCCCTAGGTGCCGGCTGAGCTAGAGGCCAAAATCTACAGGTAGGCACTGTTTTCTATGAAAAAATGTGATGTGTCCACGTTGCGTTTTGGGGCCTTTCCTGTCGCGGGCGCTAGGCCTACCCACACAAGTGAGGTATCATTTTTATCGGGAGACGTGGGGGGAACGCTGGGTGGAAGGAAATTTGTGGCTCCTCTCTGGTTCCAGAACTTTCTGTCACGGAAATGTGAGGAAAATGTGTTTCTTTAGCCACATTTTGAGGTTTGCAAAGGATTCTGGGTAACATAACCTGGTCAGAGCCCCACAAGTCACCCCATTTTGGATTCCCCTAGGTCTCTAGTTTTCATAAATGCACAGGTTTGGTAGGTTTCCCAAGGTGCCGGCTGAGCTAGAGGCCAAAATCCACAGGTAGGCACTGTTTTCTATGAAAAAATGTGATGTGTCCACGTTGCGTTTTGGGGCATTTCCTGTCGCGGGCGCTAGGCCTACCCACACAAGTGAGGTATCATTTGTATCAGGAGACTTGGGGGAATGCTGGGTGGATGAAATTTGTAGCTCCTCTCTGATTTCAGAACTTTCTGTCACAGAAATGTGTGGAAAACTTGTTTTTTTAGCCAAATTTTGAGGTTTGCAAAGGATTCTGGGTAACAGAACCTGGTCAGAGCCCCACAAGTCACCCCATCTTGGATTCCCCTAGGTCTCTAGTTTTCAAAAATTCACAGTTTCAGTAGGTTTCCCTAGGTGCCGGCTGAGCTAGAGGCCAAAATCTACAGGTAGGCACTTTGCAAAAAACACCTCTGTTTTCTTTCAAAAAATGTTATGTGTCCACGTTGCGTTTTGGGGCATTTCCTGTCGCGGGCTCTAGGCCTACCCACACAAGTGAGGTATCATTTTTATCGGGAGACTTAGGGAAACGCTGGTTGGAAGGAAATTTGTGGCTCGTCTCTGGTTCCAGAACTTTCTGTCACCGATATGAGAGGATAAAGTGTTTTTTTGGCCAAATTTTGATGTTTGCAAAGGATTCAGGGTAACAGAACCTGGTCAGAGCCCCACAAGTCACCCCATCTTGGATTCCCCTGGGTTTCTAGTTTTCAAAAATGTGATGGTTTTCTAGGTTTCCAACAGGTGCCGGCTGAGCTAGAGGCCAAAATCGACAGGTAGGCACTGTTTTCTATGAAAAAATGTGATGTGTCCACATTGTGTTTTGGGCCATTTCCTTTCGTGGGCGCTAGGCCTACCCACACAAGTGAGGTACAATTTTTATCGGGAGACTTGGGGGAACGCTGGGTGGAAGGAAATTTGTGACTCCTCTGAGATTCCAGAACTTTCTGTCACCGAAATGAGTGGAAAACGTGTTTTTTTAGCCAAATTTTGAGGTTTGCAAAGGATTCTGGGTAACAGAACCTGGTCAGAGCCCCACAAGTCACACCAACTTGGATTCCCCTAGGTCTCTAGTTTTAAAAAATGCACAGTTTCGGTAGGTTTCCCTAGGTGCCGGCTGAGTTGAGGCCAAAATCTACAGGTAGGCACTTTGCAAAAAACACCTCTGTTTTCTTTTAAAAAATGTGATGTGTCCACGTTGCGTTTTGGGGCATTTCCTGTTGCGGGCCCTAGGCCTACCCACACAAGTGAGGTATCATTTTTATCGGGAGACGTGGGGGGAACGCTGGGTGGAAGGAAATTTGTGACTCCTCTCTGGTTCCAGAACTTTCTGTCACGGAAATGTGAGGAAAATGTGTTTCTTTAGCCAAATGTTGAGGTTTGCAAAGGATTCTGGGTAACATAACCTGGTCAGAGCCCCACAAGTCACCCCATTTTGGATTCCCCTAGGTCTCTAGTTTTCATAAATGCACAGGTTTGGTAGGTTTCCCCAGGTGCCGGCTGAGCTAGAGGCCAAAATCCACAGGTAGGCACTGTTTTCTATGAAAAAAAGTGATGTGTCCATGTTGCGTTTTGGGGCATTTCCTGTCACGGGCGCAAGGCCTACCCACACAAGTGAGGTATCATTTTTATCGGGAGACTTTGGGGAACGCTGGGTGGAAGGAAATTTGTGGCTCCTCTCTGGTTCCAGAACTTTCTGTCACCGAAATGTGAGGAAAATGTGTTTTTTAGCCAAATTTTGAGGTTTGCAAAGGATTCTGGGTAGCAGAACCTGGTCAGAGCCCCACAAGTCACCCCATCTTAGATTCCCCTAGGTCTCTAGTTTTCAAAAATTCACAGTTTCAGTAGGTTTCTCTAGGTGCCGGCTGAGCTAGAGGCCAAAATCTAAAGGTAGGCACTTTGCAAAAAACTCCTCTGTTTTCTTTCAAAAAATGTGATGTGTCCACGTTGAGTTTTGGGGCATTTCCTGTCGCGGGCGCTAGGCCTACCCACACAAGTGAGGTATCATTTTTATCGGGAGACTTTGGGGCACGCTGGGTGGAAGGGAATTTGTAGCTCCTCTCTGGTTCCAGAACTTTCTGTCACCGAAATGAGAGGATAAAGTGTTTTTTGGCCAAATTTTGATGTTTGCAAAGGATTCAGGGTAACAGAACCTGGTCAGAGCCCCACAAGTCACCCCATCTTGGATTCCCCTGGGTTTCTAGTTTTCAAAAATGGGATGGTTTTCTAGGTTTCCAACAGGTGCCGGCTGAGCTAGAGGCCAAAATCCACAGGTAGGCCCTGTTTTCTTTGAAAGAATTTGATGTGTCCACGTTGTGTTTTGGGCCATTTCCTTTCGTGGGCGCTAGGCCTACCCACACAAGTGAGGTACCATTTTTATCGGGAGACTTGGGGGAACGCTGGGTGGAAGGAAATTTGTGACTCGTCTGAGATTCCAGAACTTTCTGTCACCGAAATGAGTGGAAAACGTGTTTTTTTAGCCAAATTTTGAGGTTTGCAAAGGAGTCTGGGTAACAGAACCTGGTCAGAGCCCCACAAGTCACCCCTAATTGGATTCCCCTAGGTCTCTAGTTTTAAAAAATGCACAGTTTCGGTAGGTTTCCCTAGGTGCCGGCTGAGCTAGAGGCCAAAATCTACAGGTAGGCACTGTTTTCTATGAAAAAATGTGATGTGTCCACGTTGCGTTTTGGGGCCTTTCCTGTCGCGGGCGCTAGGCCTACCCACACAAGTGAGGTATCATTTTTATCGGGAGACGTGGGGGGAACGCAGGGTGGAAGGAAATTTGTGGCTCCTCTCTGGTTCCAGAACTTTCTGTCACGGAAATGTGAGGAAAATGTGTTTCTTTAGCCAAATTTTGAGGTTTGCAAAGGATTCTGGGTAACATAACCTGGTCAGAGCCCCACAAGTCACCCCATTTTGGATTCCCCTAGGTCTCTAGTTTTCATAAATGCACAGGTTTGGTAGGTTTCCCCAGGTGCCGGCTGAGCTAGAGGCCAAAATCCACAGTTAGGCACTGTTTTCTATGAAAAAATGTGATGTGTCCACGTTGCGTTTTGGGGCATTTCCTGTCGCGGGCGCTAGGCCTACCCACACACGTGAGGTATCATTTTTATCGGGAGACTTGGGGGAACGCTGGGTGGAAGGAAATTTGTGGCTCCTCTATTCTTCCAGAACTTTCTGTCACCGAAATGTGAGGAAAATGTGTTTTTTTAGCCAAATTTTGAGGTTTGCAAAGGATTCTGGGTAACAGAACCTGGTCAGAGCCCCACAAGTCACCCCATCTTGGATTCCCATAGGTCTCTATTTTTCAAAAATGCACAGGTTTGGTAGTTTTCCCTAGGTGCCGGCTGAGCTAGAGGCCAAAATCCACAGGTAGGCACTGTTTTCTTTGAAAAAATGTGATGTGTCCACGTTGCGTTTTGGGGCATTTCCTGTCGCCGGCGCTAGGCCTACCCACACAAGTGAGGTGTCATTTGTATCAGGTGACTTGGGGGAATGCTGGGTGGAAGGAAATTTGTGGCTCCTCTCTGATTCCAGAAGTTTCTGTCACCGAAATGTGTGGAAAACGTGTTTTTTTACCAAATTTTGAGGTTTGCAAAGGATTCTGGGTAACAGAACCTGGTCAGAGCCCCACAAGTCACCCCATCTTGGATTCCCCTTGGTCTCTAGTTTTCAAAAATGCACAGTTTCGGTAGGTTTCCCTAGGTGCCGGCTGAGCTAAGGCCAAAATCTACAGGTAGGCACTTTGCAAAAAACACCTCTGTTTTCTTTCAAAAAATGTGATGTGTCCACGTTGCGTTTTGGGGCCTTTCCTGTCGCGGGCGCTAGGCCTACCCACACAAGTGAGGTATCATTTTTATCGGGAGACGTGGGGGGAACGCTGGGTGGAAGGAAATTTGTGGCTCCTCTCTGGTTCCAGATCTTTCTGTCACGGAAATGTGAGGAAAATGTGTTTCTTTAGCCAAATTTTGAGGTTTGCAAAGGATTCTGGGTAACAGAACCTGGTCAGAGCCCCACAAGTCACCCCATTTTGGATTCCCCTAGGTCTCTAGTTTTCAGAAATGCACAGGTTTGGTAGGTTTCCCCAGTTGCCGGCTGAGCTAAGGCCAAAATCTACAGGTAGGCACTTTGCAAAAAACACCTCTGTTTTCTTTCAAAAAATTTGATGTGTCCACGTTGCGTTTTGGGGCCTTTCCTGTCGCGGGCGCTAGGCCTACCCACACAAGTGAGGTATCATTTTTATCGGGAGACGTGGGGGGAACGCTGGGTGGAAGGAAATTTGTGGCTCCTCTCTGGTTCCAGATCTTTCTGTCACGGAAATGTGAGGAAAATGTGTTTCTTTAGCCAAATTTTGAGGTTTGCAAAGGATTCTGGGTAACATAACCTGGTCAGAGCCCCACAAGTCACCCCATTTTGGATTCCCCTAGGTCTCTAGTTTTCATAAATGCACAGGTTTGGTAGGTTTCCCCAGGTGCCGGCTGAGCTTGAGGCCAAAATCCACAGGTAGGCACTGTTTTCTATGAAAAAATGTGATGTGTCCACGTTGCGTTTTGGGGCATTTCCTGTCACGGGCGCTAGGCCTACCCACACAAGTGAGGTATCATTTGTATCAGGAGACTTGGGGGAATGCTGGGTGGAAGGAAATTCGTGGCTCCTCTCCGATTCCAGAACTTTCTGTCACCGAAATGTGTGGAAAACGTGTTTTTTTAGCCATATTTTGAGGTTTGCAAAGGATTCTGGGTAACAGAACCTGGTCAGAGCCCCACAAGTCACCCCATCTTGGATTCCCATAGGTCTCTATTTTTCAAAAATGCACAGGTTTGGTAGTTTTCCCTAGGTGCCGGCTGAGCTAGAGGCCAAAATCCACAGGTAGGCACTGTTTTCTTTGAAAAAATGTGATGTGTCCACGTTGCGTTTTGGGGCATTTCCTGTCGCCGGCGCTAGGCCTACCCACACAAGTGAGGTGTCATTTGTTTCAGGTGACTTGGGGGAATGCTGGGTGGAAGCAAATTTGTGGCTCCTCTCTGATTCCAGAAGTTTCTGTCACCGAAATGTGTGGAAAACGTGTTTTTTTACCAAATCTTGAGGTTTGCAAAGGATTCTGGGTAACAGAACCTGGTCAGAGCCCCACAAGTCACCCCATCTTGGATTCCCCTTGGTCTCTAGTTTTCAAAAATGCACAGTTTCGGTAGGTTTCCCTAGGTGCCGGCTGAGCTAAGGCCAAAATCTACAGGTAGGCACTTTGCAAAAAACACCTCTGTTTTCTTTCAAAAAATGTGATGTGTCCACGTTGCGTTTTGGGGCCTTTCCTGTCGCGGGCGCTAGGCCTACCCACACAAGTGAGGTATCATTTTTATCGGGAGACGTGGGGGGAACGCTGGGTGGAAGGAAATTTGTGGCTCCTCTCTGGTTCCATATCTTTCTGTCACGGAAATGTGAGGAAAATGTGTTTCTTTAGCCAAATTTTGAGGTTTGCAAAGGATTCTGGGTAACATAACCTGGTCAGAGCCCCACAAGTCACCCCATTTTGGATTCCCCTAGGTCTCTAGTTTTCAGAAATGCACAGGTTTGGTAGGTTTCCCCAGTTGCCGGCTGAGCTAAGGCCAAAATCTACAGGTAGGCACTTTGCAAAAAACACCTCTGTTTTCTTTCAAAAAATTTGATGTGTCCACGTTGCGTTTTGGGGCCTTTCCTGTCGCGGGCGCTAGGCCTACCCACACAAGTGAGGTATCATTTTTATCGGGAGACGTGGGGGGAACGCTGGGTGGAAGGAAATTTGTGGCTCCTCTCTGGTTCCAGATCTTTCTGTCACGGAAATGTGAGGAAAATGTGTTTCTTTAGCCAAATTTTGAGGTTTGCAAAGGATTCTGGGTAACATAACCTGGTCAGAGCCCCACAAGTCACCCCATTTTGGATTCCCCTAGGTCTCTAGTTTTCATAAATGCACAGGTTTGGTAGGTTTCCCCAGGTGCCGGCTGAGCTTGAGGCCAAAATCCACAGGTAGGCACTGTTTTCTATGAAAAAATGTGATGTGTCCACGTTGCGTTTTGGGGCATTTCCTGGCACGGGCGCTAGGCCTACCCACACAAGTGAGGTATCATTTGTATCAGGAGACTTGGGGGAATGCTGGGTGGAAGAAAATTTGTGGCTCCTCTCTGATTCCAGAACTTTCTGTCACCGAAATGTGTGGAAAACGTGTTTTTTTAGCCAAATTTTGAGGTTTGCAAAGAATTCTGGGTAACAGAACCTGGTCAGAGCCCCACAAGTCACCCCATCTTGGATTCCCCTAGGTCGCTAGTTTTCAAAAATGCACAGTTTCGGTAGGTTTCCCTAGGTGCCGGCTGAGCTAAGGCCAAAATCTACAGGTAGGCACTTTGCAAAAAACACCTCTGTTTTCTTTAAAAAAATGTGATGTGTCCACGTTGCGTTTTGGGGCCTTTCCTGTCGCGGGCGCTAGGCCTACCCACACAAGTGAGGTATCATTTTTATCGGGAGACTTTGGGGAACGCTGGGTGGAAGGAAATTTGTAGCTTCTCTCTGGTTCCAGAACTTTCTGTCACCGAAATGAGAGGATAAAGTGTTTTTTGGCCAAATTTTGATGTTTGCAAAGGATTCAGGGTAACAGAACCTGGTCAGAGCCCCACAAGTCACCCCATCTTGGATTCCCCTGGGTTTCTAGTTTTCAAAAATGTGATGGTTTTCTAGGTTTCCAACAGGTGCCGGCTGAGCTAGAGGCCAAAATCCACAGGTAGGCCCTGTTTTCTTTGAAAGAATTTGATGTGTCCACGTTGTGTTTTGGGCCATTTCCTTTTGTGGGCGCTAGGCCTACCCACACAAGTGAGGTACCATTTTTATCGGGAGACTTGGGGGAACGCTGGGTGGAAGGAAATTTGTGACTCTTCTGAGATTGCAGAACTTTCTGTCACCGAAATGAGTGGAAAACGTGTTTTTTTAGCCAAATTTTGAGGTTTGCAAAGGAGTCTGGGTAACAGAACCTGGTCAGAGCCCCACAAGTCACCCCATTTTGGATTCCCCTAGGTCTCTAGTTTTCATAAATGCACAGGTTTGGTAGGTTTCCCCAGGTGCCGGCTGAGCTTGAGGCCAAAATCCACAGGTAGGCACTGTTTTCTATGAAAAAATGTGATGTGTCCACGTTGCGTTTTGGGGCATTTCCTGTCACGGGCGCTAGGCCTACCCACACAAGTGAGGTATCATTTGTATCAGGAGACTTGGGGGAATGCTGGGTGGAAGGAAATTCGTGGCTCCTCTCCGATTCCAGAACTTTCTGTCACCGAAATGTGTGGAAAACGTGTTTTTTTAGCCATATTTTGAGGTTTGCAAAGGATTCTGGGTAACAGAACCTGGTCAGAGCCCCACAAGTCACCCCATCTTGGATTCCCATAGGTCTCTATTTTTCAAAAATGCACAGGTTTGGTAGTTTTCCCTAGGTGCCGGCTGAGCTAGAGGCCAAAATCCACAGGTAGGCACTGTTTTCTTTGAAAAAATGTGATGTGTCCACGTTGCGTTTTGGGGCATTTCCTGTCGCCGGCGCTAGGCCTACCCACACAAGTGAGGTGTCATTTGTTTCAGGTGACTTGGGGGAATGCTGGGTGGAAGCAAATTTGTGGCTCCTCTCTGATTCCAGAAGTTTCTGTCACCGAAATGTGTGGAAAACGTGTTTTTTTACCAAATCTTGAGGTTTGCAAAGGATTCTGGGTAACAGAACCTGGTCAGAGCCCCACAAGTCACCCCATCTTGGATTCCCCTTGGTCTCTAGTTTTCAAAAATGCACAGTTTCGGTAGGTTTCCCTAGGTGCCGGCTGAGCTAAGGCCAAAATCTACAGGTAGGCACTTTGCAAAAAACACCTCTGTTTTCTTTCAAAAAATGTGATGTGTCCACGTTGCGTTTTGGGGCCTTTCCTGTCGCGGGCGCTAGGCCTACCCACACAAGTGAGGTATCATTTTTATCGGGAGACGTGGGGGGAACGCTGGGTGGAAGGAAATTTGTGGCTCCTCTCTGGTTCCATATCTTTCTGTCACGGAAATGTGAGGAAAATGTGTTTCTTTAGCCAAATTTTGAGGTTTGCAAAGGATTCTGGGTAACATAACCTGGTCAGAGCCCCACAAGTCACCCCATTTTGGATTCCCCTAGGTCTCTAGTTTTCAGAAATGCACAGGTTTGGTAGGTTTCCCCAGTTGCCGGCTGAGCTAAGGCCAAAATCTACAGGTAGGCACTTTGCAAAAAACACCTCTGTTTTCTTTCAAAAAATTTGATGTGTCCACGTTGCGTTTTGGGGCCTTTCCTGTCGCGGGCGCTAGGCCTACCCACACAAGTGAGGTATCATTTTTATCGGGAGACGTGGGGGGAACGCTGGGTGGAAGGAAATTTGTGGCTCCTCTCTGGTTCCAGATCTTTCTGTCACGGAAATGTGAGGAAAATGTGTTTCTTTAGCCAAATTTTGAGGTTTGCAAAGGATTCTGGGTAACATAACCTGGTCAGAGCCCCACAAGTCACCCCATTTTGGATTCCCCTAGGTCTCTAGTTTTCATAAATGCACAGGTTTGGTAGGTTTCCCCAGGTGCCGGCTGAGCTTGAGGCCAAAATCCACAGGTAGGCACTGTTTTCTATGAAAAAATGTGATGTGTCCACGTTGCGTTTTGGGGCATTTCCTGGCACGGGCGCTAGGCCTACCCACACAAGTGAGGTATCATTTGTATCAGGAGACTTGGGGGAATGCTGGGTGGAAGAAAATTTGTGGCTCCTCTCTGATTCCAGAACTTTCTGTCACCGAAATGTGTGGAAAACGTGTTTTTTTAGCCAAATTTTGAGGTTTGCAAAGAATTCTGGGTAACAGAACCTGGTCAGAGCCCCACAAGTCACCCCATCTTGGATTCCCCTAGGTCGCTAGTTTTCAAAAATGCACAGTTTCGGTAGGTTTCCCTAGGTGCCGGCTGAGCTAAGGCCAAAATCTACAGGTAGGCACTTTGCAAAAAACACCTCTGTTTTCTTTAAAAAAATGTGATGTGTCCACGTTGCGTTTTGGGGCCTTTCCTGTCGCGGGCGCTAGGCCTACCCACACAAGTGAGGTATCATTTTTATCGGGAGACTTTGGGGAACGCTGGGTGGAAGGAAATTTGTAGCTTCTCTCTGGTTCCAGAACTTTCTGTCACCGAAATGAGAGGATAAAGTGTTTTTTGGCCAAATTTTGATGTTTGCAAAGGATTCAGGGTAACAGAACCTGGTCAGAGCCCCACAAGTCACCCCATCTTGGATTCCCCTGGGTTTCTAGTTTTCAAAAATGTGATGGTTTTCTAGGTTTCCAACAGGTGCCGGCTGAGCTAGAGGCCAAAATCCACAGGTAGGCCCTGTTTTCTTTGAAAGAATTTGATGTGTCCACGTTGTGTTTTGGGCCATTTCCTTTTGTGGGCGCTAGGCCTACCCACACAAGTGAGGTACCATTTTTATCGGGAGACTTGGGGGAACGCTGGGTGGAAGGAAATTTGTGACTCTTCTGAGATTGCAGAACTTTCTGTCACCGAAATGAGTGGAAAACGTGTTTTTTTAGCCAAATTTTGAGGTTTGCAAAGGAGTCTGGGTAACAGAACCTGGTCAGAGCCCCACAAGTCACCCCTAATTGGATTCCCCTAGGTCTCTAGTTTTAAAAAATGCACAGTTTCGGTAGGTTTCCCTAGGTGCCGGCTGAGCTAAGGCCAAAATCTACAGGTAGGCACTTTGCAAAAAACACCTCTGTTTTCTTTCAAAAAATGTGATGTGTCCACGTTGCGTTTTGGGGCCTTTCCTGTCGCGGGCGCTAGGCCTACCCACACAAGTGAGGTATCATTTTTATCGGGAGACGTGGGGGAATGCTGGGTGGAAGAAAATTTGTGGCTCCTCTCTGATTCCAGAACTTTCTGTCACCGAAATGTGTGGAAAACGTGTTTTTTTAGCCAAATTTTGAGGTTTGCAAAGAATTCTGGGTAACAGAACCTGGTCAGAGCCCCACAAGTTACCCCGTCTTGGATTCCCCTAGGTCTCTAGTTTTAAAAAATGCACAGTTTCGGTAGGTTTCCCTAGGTAACGGCTGAGCTAAGGCCAAAATCTACAGGTAGGCACTTTGCAAAAAACACCTCTGTTTTCTTTCAAAAAATGTGATGTGTCCACGTTGCGTTTTGGGCCCTTTCCTGTCGCGGGCGCTAGGCCTACCCACACAAGTGAGGTATCATTTTTATCGGGAGACGTGGGGGGAACGCTGGGTGGAAGGAAATTTGTGGCTCCTCTCTGGTTCCAGAACTTTCTGTCACGGAAATGTGAGGAAAATGTGTTTCTTTAGCCAAATTTTGAGGTTTGCAAAGGATTCTGGGTAACATAACCTGGTCAGAGCCCCACAAGTCACCCCATTTTGGATTCCCCTAGGTCTCTAGTTTTCATAAATGCACAGGTTTGGTAGGTTTCCCCAGGTGCCGGCTGAGCTAGAGGCCAAAATCCACAGGTAGGCACTGTTTTCTATGAAAAAATGTGATGTGTCCACGTTGCGTTTTGGGGCATTTCCTGTCGCGGGCGCTAGGCCTACCCACACAAGTGAGGTATCATTTGTATCAGGAGACTTGGGGGAATGCTGGGTGGAAGAAAATTTGTGGCTCCTCTCTGATTCCAGAACTTTCTGTCACAGAAATGTGTGGAAAACGTGTTTTTTTAGCCAAATTTTGAGGTTTGCAAAGAATTCTGGGTAACAGAACCTGGTCAGAGCCCCACAAGTCACCCCATCTTGGATTCCCCTAGGTCTCTAGTTTTAAAAAATGTACAGTTTCGGTAGGTTTCCCTAGGTGCCGGCTGAGCTAGAGGCCAAAATCTACAGGTAGGCACTTTGCAAAAAACACCTCTGTTTTCTTTAAAAAAATGTGATGTGTCCATGTTGCGTTTTGGGGCATTTCCAGTCGCGGGCGCTAGGCCTACCACACACAAGTGAGGTATCATTTTTATCGGGAGACTTGGGGGAACGCTGGGTGGAAGGAAATTTGTGGCTCCTCTATTCTTCCAGAACTTTCTGTCACCGAAATGTGAGGAAAATGTCTTTTTTTAGCCAAATTTTGAGGTTTGCAAAGGATTCTGGGTAACAGAACCTGGTCAGAGCCCCACAAGTCACCCCATCTTGGATTCCCATAGGTCTCTATTTTTCAAAAATGCACAGGTTTGGTAGTTTTCCCTAGGTGCCGGCTGAGCTAGAGGCCAAAATCCACAGGTAGGCACTGTTTTCTTTGAAAAAATGTGATGTGTCCACGTTGCGTTTTGGGGCATTTCCTGTCGCCGGCGCTAGGCCTACCCACACAAGTGAGGTGTCATTTGTATCAGGTGACTTGGGGGAATGCTGGGTGGAAGGAAATTTGTGGCTCCTCTCTGATTCCAGAAGTTTCTGTCACCGAAATGTGTGGAAAACGTGTTTTTTTACCAAATCTTGAGGTTTGCAAAGGATTCTGGGTAACAGAACCTGGTCAGAGCCCCACAAGTCACCCCATCTTGGATTCCCCTTGGTCTCTAGTTTTCAAAAATGCACAGTTTCGGTAGGTTTCCCTAGGTGCCGGCTGAGCTAAGGCCAAAATCTACAGGTAGGCACTTTGCAAAAAACACCTCTGTTTTCTTTCAAAAAATGTGATGTGTCCACGTTGCGTTTTGGGGCCTTTCCTGTCGCGGGCGCTAGGCCTACCCACACAAGTGAGGTATCATTTTTATCGGGAGACGTGGGGGGAACGCTGGGTGGAAGGAAATTTGTGGCTCCTCTCTGGTTCCAGATCTTTCTGTCACGGAAATGTGAGGAAAATGTGTTTCTTTAGCCAAATTTTGAGGTTTGCAAAGGATTCTGGGTAACAGAACCTGGTCAGAGCCCCACAAGTCACCCCATTTTGGATTCCCCTAGGTCTCTAGTTTTCAGAAATGCACAGGTTTGGTAGGTTTCCCCAGTTGCCGGCTGAGCTAAGGCCAAAATCTACAGGTAGGCACTTTGCAAAAAACACCTCTGTTTTCTTTCAAAAAATTTGATGTGTCCACGTTGCGTTTTGGGGCCTTTCCTGTCGCGGGCGCTAGGCCTACCCACACAAGTGAGGTATCATTTTTATCGGGAGACGTGGGGGGAACGCTGGGTGGAAGGAAATTTGTGGCTCCTCTCTGGTTCCAGATCTTTCTGTCACGGAAATGTGAGGAAAATGTGTTTCTTTAGCCAAATTTTGAGGTTTGCAAAGGATTCTGGGTAACATAACCTGGTCAGAGCCCCACAAGTCACCCCATTTTGGATTCCCCTAGGTCTCTAGTTTTCATAAATGCACAGGTTTGGTAGGTTTCCCCAGGTGCCGGCTGAGCTTGAGGCCAAAATCCACAGGTAGGCACTGTTTTCTATGAAAAAATGTGATGTGTCCACGTTGCGTTTTGGGGCATTTCCTGTCACGGGCGCTAGGCCTACCCACACAAGTGAGGTATCATTTGTATCAGGAGACTTGGGGGAATGCTGGGTGGAAGGAAATTCGTGGCTCCTCTCCGATTCCAGAACTTTCTGTCACCGAAATGTGTGGAAAACGTGTTTTTTTAGCCATATTTTGAGGTTTGCAAAGGATTCTGGGTAACAGAACCTGGTCAGAGCCCCACAAGTCACCCCATCTTGGATTCCCATAGGTCTCTATTTTTCAAAAATGCACAGGTTTGGTAGTTTTCCCTAGGTGCCGGCTGAGCTAGAGGCCAAAATCCACAGGTAGGCACTGTTTTCTTTGAAAAAATGTGATGTGTCCACGTTGCGTTTTGGGGCATTTCCTGTCGCCGGCGCTAGGCCTACCCACACAAGTGAGGTGTCATTTGTATCAGGTGACTTGGGGGAATGCTGGGTGGAAGGAAATTTGTGGCTCCTCTCTGATTCCAGAAGTTTCTGTCACCGAAATGTGTGGAAAACGTGTTTTTTTACCAAATCTTGAGGTTTGCAAAGGATTCTGGGTAACAGAACCTGGTCAGAGCCCCACAAGTCACCCCATCTTGGATTCCCCTTGGTCTCTAGTTTTCAAAAATGCACAGTTTCGGTAGGTTTCCCTAGGTGCCGGCTGAGCTAAGGCCAAAATCTACAGGTAGGCACTTTGCAAAAAACACCTCTGTTTTCTTTCAAAAAATGTGATGTGTCCACGTTGCGTTTTGGGGCCTTTCCTGTCGCGGGCGCTAGGCCTACCCACACAAGTGAGGTATCATTTTTATCGGGAGACGTGGGGGGAACGCTGGGTGGAAGGAAATTTGTGGCTCCTCTCTGGTTCCAGATCTTTCTGTCACGGAAATGTGAGGAAAATGTGTTTCTTTAGCCAAATTTTGAGGTTTGCAAAGGATTCTGGGTAACAGAACCTGGTCAGAGCCCCACAAGTCACCCCATTTTGGATTCCCCTAGGTCTCTAGTTTTCAGAAATGCACAGGTTTGGTAGGTTTCCCCAGTTGCCGGCTGAGCTAAGGCCAAAATCTACAGGTAGGCACTTTGCAAAAAACACCTCTGTTTTCTTTCAAAAAATTTGATGTGTCCACGTTGCGTTTTGGGGCCTTTCCTGTCGCGGGCGCTAGGCCTACCCACACAAGTGAGGTATCATTTTTATCGGGAGACGTGGGGGGAACGCTGGGTGGAAGGAAATTTGTGGCTCCTCTCTGGTTCCAGATCTTTCTGTCACGGAAATGTGAGGAAAATGTGTTTCTTTAGCCAAATTTTGAGGTTTGCAAAGGATTCTGGGTAACATAACCTGGTCAGAGCCCCACAAGTCACCCCATTTTGGATTCCCCTAGGTCTCTAGTTTTCATAAATGCACAGGTTTGGTAGGTTTCCCCAGGTGCCGGCTGAGCTTGAGGCCAAAATCCACAGGTAGGCACTGTTTTCTATGAAAAAATGTGATGTGTCCACGTTGCGTTTTGGGGCATTTCCTGTCACGGGCGCTAGGCCTACCCACACAAGTGAGGTATCATTTGTATCAGGAGACTTGGGGGAAAGCTGGGTGGAAGAAAATTTGTGGCTCCTCTCTGATTCCAGAACTTTCTGTCACCGAAATGTGTGGAAAACGTGTTTTTTTAGCCAAATTTTGAGGTTTGCAAAGAATTCTGGGTAACAGAACCTGGTCAGAGCCCCACAAGTCACCCCATCTTGGATTCCCCTAGGTCTCTAGTTTTCAAAAATGCACAGTTTCGGTAGGTTTCCCTAGGTGCCGGCTGAGCTAGAGGCCAAAATCTACAGGTAGGTACTTTGCAAAAAACACCTCTGTTTTCTTTCAAAAAATGTGATGTGTCCATGTTGCGTTTTGGGGCATTTCCAGTCGCGGGCGCTAGGCCTACCCACACAAGTGAGGTATCATTTTTATCGGGAGACTTGGGGGAACGCTGGGTGGAAGGAAATTTGTGGCTCCTCTCTTCTTCCAGAACTTTCTGTCACCGAAATGTGAGGAAAATGTGTTTTTTTAGCCAAATTTTGAGGTTTGCAAAGGATTCTGTGTAACAGAACCTGGTCAGAGCCCCACAAGTCATCCCATCTTGGATTCCCCTAGGTCTCTATTTTTCAAAAATGCACAGGTTTGGTAGTTTTCCCTAGGTGCCGGCTGAGCTAGAGGCCAAAATCCACAGGTAGGCACTGTTTTCTATGAAAAAATGTGATGTGTCCACGTTGCGTTTTGGGGCATTTCCTGTCGCCGGCGCTAGGCCTACCCACACAAGTGAGGTATCATTTGTATCAGGTGACTTGGGGGAATGCTGGGTGGAAGGAAATTTGTGGCTCCTCTTTGATTCCAGAAGTTTCTGTCACCGAAATGTGTGGAAAACGTGTTTTTTTAGCCAAATTTTCAGGTTTGCAAAGGATTCTGGGTAACAGAACCTGGTCAGAGCCCCACAAGTCACCCCATCTTGGATTCCCCTAGGTCTCTAGTTTTCAAAAATGCACAGTTTCGGTAGGTTTCCCTAGGTGCCGGCTGAGCTAAGGCCAAAATCTACAGGTAGGCACTTTGCTAAAAACACCTCTGTTTTCTTTCAAAAAATGTGATGTGTCCACGTTGCGTTTTGGGGCATTTTCTGTCGCGGGCGCTAGGCCTACCCACACAAGTGAGGTATCATTTTTATCGGGAGACGTGGGGGAACGCTGGGTGGAAGGAAATTTGTGGCTCCTCTCTGGTTCCAGATCTTTCTGTCACGGAAATGTGAGGAAAATGTGTTTCTGTAGCCAAATGTTGAGGTTTGCAAAGGATTCTGTGTAACAGAACCTGGCCAGAGCCACACAAGTCACCCCATTTTGGATTCCCCTAGGTCTCTAGTTTTCAAAAATGCACAGGTTTGGTAGGTTTCCCTAGGTGCCGGCTGAGCTAGAGGCCAAAATCCACAGGTAGGCACTGTTTTCTATGAAAAAATGTGATGTGTCCACGTTGCGTTTTGGGGCATTTCCTGTCGCGGGCGCTAGGCCTACCCACACAAGTGAGGTATCATTTGTATCAGGAGACTTGGGGGAATGCTGGGTGGAAGGAAATTTGTGGCTCCTCTCTGATTCCAGAACTTTCTGTCACCGAAATGTGTTGAAAGCTTGTTTTTTAAGCCAAATTTTGAGATTTGCAAAGGATTCTGGGTAACAGAACCTGGTCAGAGCCCCACAAGTCACCCCATCTTGGATTCCCCTAGGTCTCTAGTTTTAAAAAATGCACAGTTTCGGTATGTTTCCATAGGTGCCGGCTGAGCTAGAGGCCAAAATCTACAGGTAGGCACTTTGCAAAAAACACCTCTGTTTTCTTTAAAAAAATGTGATGTGTCCAAGTTGCGTTTTGGGGCATTTCCTATTGCGGGCGCTAGGCCTACCCACACAAGTGAGTTATCATTTTTATCGGGAGACTTGGGGGAACGCTGGGTGGAAGGAAATTTGTAGCTCCTCTCTGGTTCCAGAACTTTCTGTCACCGAAATATGAGGAAAATTTGTTTTTTTTGGCCAAAGTTTGAGGTTTGCAAAGGATTCTGGGTAACAGACCCTTGTCAGAGCCCCACAAGTCACCCCATCTTGGATTCCCCTAGGTCTCTAGTTTTCAAAAATGCACAGGTTGGGTAGGTTCCCTAGGTGCCGGCTGAGCTAGAGGCCAAAATCCACAGGTAGGCACTGTTTTCTATGAAAAAATGTGACGTGTCCACGTTGCGTTTTGGGGCATTTCCTGTCGCGGGCGCTAGGCCTACCCACACAAGTGAGGTATCATTTGCATCAGGAGACTTGGGGGAATGCTGGGTGGAAGGAAATTCGTGGCTCCTCTCCGATTCCAGAACTTTCTGTCACCGAAATGTGTGGAAAACGTGTTTTTTTAGCCATATTTTGAGGTTTGCAAAGGATTCTGGGTAACAGAACCTGGTCAGAGCCCCACAAGTCACCCCATCTTGGATTCCCCTAGGTCTCTAGTTTTCAAAAATGCACAGTTTCGGTAGGTTTCCCTAGGTGCCGGCTGAGCTAGAGGCCAAAATCTACAGGTAGGTACTTTACAATAAACACCTCTGTTTTCTTTCAAAAAATGTGATGTGTCCAAGTTGCGTTTTTGTGGCACTTCCTGTTGCGGGCGCTAGGCCTACCCACACAAGTGAGGTATCATTTTTATCGGGAGACTTGGAGGAACGCTGGGTGGAAGGAAATTTGTGGCTCCTCTCTGGTTCCAGAACTTTCTGTCACCAAAATGTGAGGAAAATGTTTTTTTTTAGCCAAATTTGGAGGTTTGCAAAGGATTCTGCGTAACAGAACCTGGTCAGAGCCCCACAAGTCACCCCATCTTGGATTCCCCTAGGTCTCTATTTTTCAAAAATGCACAGGTTTGGTTGGGTTCCGTAGGTGCCGGCTGAGCTAGAGGCCAAAATCCACATGTAGGCTCTGTTTTCTATGAAAAAATGTGATGTGTCCACGTTGCGTTTTGGGGCATTTCCTGTTGCGGGCGCTAGGCCTACCCACACAAGTGAGGTATCATTTGTATCAGGAGACTTGGGGGAATGCTGGGTGGAAGATCATTTGTGGCTCCTCTCTGATTCCAGAACTTTCTGTCACCGAAATGTGTGGAAAACGTGTTTTTTTAGCCAAATTTTGAGGTTTGCAAAGAATTCTGGGTAACAGAACCTGGTCAGAGCCCCACAAGTCACCCCATCTTGGATTCCCCTAGGTCTCTAGTTTTCAAAAATGCACAGTTTCGGTAGGTTTCCCTAGGTGCCGGCTGAGCTAGAGGCCAAAATCTACAGGTAGGCACTTTGCAAAAAACACCTCTGTTTTCTTTCAAAAAATGTGATGTGTCCATGTTGGGTTTTGGGGCATTTCCAGTCGCGGGCGCTAGGCCTACCCACACAAGTGAGGTATCATTTTTACCGGGAGACTTGGGGGAACGCTGGGTGGAAGGAAATTTGTGGCTCCTCTCTTGTTCCAGAACTTTCTGTGACCGAAATGTGAGGAAAATGTGTTTCTTTAGCCAAATTGTGAGGTTTGCAAAGGATTCTGGGTAACATAACCTGGTCAGAGCCCCACAAGTCACCCCATTTTGGATTCCCCTAGGTCTCTAGTTCTCAAAAATGCACAGGTTTGATAGGTTTCCCTAGGTGCCGGCTGAGCTAGAGGCCAAAATCCACAGGTAGGCACTGTTTTCTATGAAAAAATGTGATGTGTCCATGTTGCGTTTTGGGGCATTCCCTGTCGCGGGCGCTAGGCGTACCCACACAAGTGAGGTATCATTTGTATCAGGAGACTTGGGGGAATGCTGGGTGGAAGGAGATTTGTGGCTCCTCTCTGATTCCAGAACTTTCTGTCACCGAAATGTGTTGAAAACTTGTTTTTTTAGCCAAATGTTGAGGTTTGCAAAGGATTCTGGGTAACATAACCTCGTCAGAGCCCCACAAGTCTCCCCATCTTGGATTCCCCTAGGTCTCTAGTTTTCACAAATGCACAGTTTCGGTATGTTTCCATAGGTGCCGGCTGAGCTAGAGGCCAAAATCTACAGGTAGGCACTTTGCAAAAAACACCTCTGTTTTCTTTAAAAAAATGTGATGTGTCCACGTTGCGTTTTGGGGCATTTCCTGTCGCGGGCGCTAGGCCTACCCACACAAGTGAGGTATCATTTTTATCGGGAGACTTGGGGGAACGCTGGGTGGAAGGAAATTTGTAGCTCCTCTCTGGTTCCAGAACTTTCTGTCACCGAAATGAGAGGATAAAGTGTTTTTTGGCCAAATTTTGATGTTTGCAAAGGATTCAGGCTAACAGAACCTGGTCAGAGCCCCACAAGTCACCCCATCTTGGATTCCCCTGGGTTTCTAGTTTTAAAAAATGTGATGGTTTCTAGGTTTCCAACAGGTGCCGGCTGAGCTAGAGGCCAAAATCCACAGGTAGGCCCTGTTTTCTTTGAAAGAATTTGATGTGTCCACGTTGTGTTTTGGGCCATTTCCTTTCGTGGGCGCTAGGCCTACCCACACAAGTGAGGTACCATTTTTATCGGGAGACTTGGGGGAACGCTGGGTGGAAGGAAATTTGTGACTCTTCTGAGATTCCAGAACTTTCTGTCACCGAAATGAGTGGAAAACGTGTTTTTTTAGCCAAATTTTGAGGTTTGCAAAGGAGTCTGGGTAACAGAACCTGGTCAGAGCCCCACAAGTCACCCCTAATTGGATTCTCCTAGGTCTCTAGTTTTAAAAAATGCACAGTTTCGGTAGGTTTCCCTAGGTGCCGGCTGAGCTAAGGTCAAAATCTACAGGTAGGCACTTTGCAAAAAACACCTCTGTTTTCTTTAAAAAAATGTGATGTGTCCACGTTGCGTTTTGGGGCATTTCCTGTTGCGGGCGCTAGGCCTACCCACACAAGTGAGGTATCATTTTTATTGGGAGACGTGGGGGGAACGCTGGGTGGAAGGAAATTTGTGGCTCCTCTCTGGTTCCAGAACTTTCTGTCACGGAAATGTGAGGAAAATGTGTTTCCTTAGCCAAATGTTGAGGTTTGCAAAGGATTCTGGGTAACATAACCTGGTCAGAGCCCCACAAGTCACCCCATTTTGGATTCCCCTAGGTCTCTAGTTTTCATAAATGCACAGGTTTGGTAGGTTTCCCCAGGTGCCGGCTGAGCTAGAGGCCAAAATCCACAGGTAGGCTCTGTTTTCTATGAAAAAATGTGATGTGTCCACGTTGCGTTTTGGGGCATCTCCTGTCGCGGGCGCTAGGCCTACCCACACAAGTGAGGTATCATTTGTATCAGGAGACTTGGGGGAATGCTGGGTGGAAGGAAATTTGTGGCTCCTCTCTGATTCCAGAACTTTCTGTCACCGAAATGTGTGGAAAACTTGTTTTTTTAGCCAAATTTTGAGGTTTGCAAAGGATTCTGGGTAACAGAACCTGGTCAGAGCCCCACAAGTCACCCCATCTTGGATTCCCCTAGGTCTCTAGTTTTCCAAAATGCACAGTTTCGGTAGGTTTCCCTAGGTACCGGCTGAGCTAAGGCCAAAATCTACAGGTAGGCACTTTGCAAAAAACACCTCTGTTTTCTTTCAAAAAATGTGATGTGTCCATGTTGCGTTTTTGGGCCTTTCCTGTCGCGGGCGCTCGGCCTACCCACACAAGTGAGGTTTCATTTTTATCGGGAGACGTGGGGGGAACGCTGGGTGGAAGGAAATTTGTGGCTCCTCTCTGGTTCCAGAACTTTCTGTCACGGAAATGTGAGGAAAATGTGTTTCTTTAGCCAAATGTTGAGGTTTGCAAAGGATTCTGGGTAACATAACCTGGTCAGAGCCCCACAAGTCACCCCATTTTGGATTCCCCTAGGTCTCTAGTTTTCATAAATGCACAGGTTTGGTAGGTTTCCCCAGGTGCCGGCTGAGCTAGAGGCCAAAATCCACAGGTAGGCACTGTTTTCTATGAAAAAATGTGATGTGTCCACGTTGCGTTTTGGGGCATTTCCTGTCGCGGGCGCTAGGCCTACCCACACAAGTGAGGTATCATTTGTATCAGGAGACTTGGGGGAATGCTGGGTGGAAGGAAATTTGTGGCTCCTCTCTGATTCCAGAACTTTCTGTCACCGAAATGTGTGGAAAACTTGTTTTTTTAGCCAAATTTTGAGGTTTGCAAAGGATTCTGGGAAACAGAACCTGGTCAGAGCCCCACAAGTCACCCCATCTTGGATTCCCCTAGGTCTCTAGTTTTCCAAAATGCACAGTTTCGGTAGGTTTCCCTAGGTACCGGCTGAGCTAAGGCCAAAATCTACAGGTAGGCCCTTTGCAAAAAACACCTCTGTTTTCTTTCAAAAAATGTGATGTGTCCACGTTGCGTTTTGGGGCATTTCCTGTCGCGGGCGCTAGGCCTACCCACACAAGTGAGGTATCATTTGTATCAGGAGACTTGGGGGAATGCTGGGTGGAAGAAAATTTGTGGCTCCTCTCTGATTCCAGAACTTTCTGTCACCGAAATGTGTGGAAAACGTGTTTTTTTAGCCAAATTTTGAGGTTTGCAAAGAATTCTGGGTAACAGAACCTGGTCAGAGCCCCACAAGTCACCCCATCTTGGATTCCCCTAGGTTTCTAGTTTTCAAAAATGCACAGTTTCGGTAGGTTTCCCTAGGTGCCGGCTGAGCTAAGGCCAAAATCTACAGGTAGGCACTTTGCAAAAAACACCTCTGTTTTCTTTCAAAAAATGTGATGTGTCCACGTTGCGTTTTGGGGCATTTTCTGTCGCGGGCGCTAGGCCTACCCACACAAGTGAGGTATCATTTTTATCGGGAGACGTGGGGGAACGCTGGGTGGAAGGAAATTTGTGGCTCCTCTCTGGTTCCAGATCTTTCTGTCACGGAAATGTGAGGAAAATGTGTTTCTTTAGCCAAATTTTGAGGTTTGCAAAGGATTCTGTGTAACAGAACCTGGTCAGAGCCCCACAAGTCACCCCATTTTGGATTCCCCTAGGTCTCTAGTTTTCAAAAATGCACAGGTTTGGTAGGTTTCCCTAGGTGCCGGCTGAGCTAGAGGCCAAAATCCACAGGTAGGCACTGTTTTCTATGAAAAAATGTGATGTGTCCACGTTGCGTTTTGGGGCATTTCATGTCGCGGGCGCTAGGCCTACCCACACAAGTGAGGTATCATTTGTATCAGGAGACTTGGGGGAATGCTGGGTGGAAGGAAATTTGTGGCTCCTCTCTGATTCCAGAACTTTCTGTCACCGAAATGTGTTGAAAGCTTGTTTTTTTAGCCAAATTTTGAGATTTGCAAAGGATTCTGGGTAACAGAACCTGGTCAGAGCCCCACAAGTCACCCCATCTTGGATTCCCCTAGGTCTCTAGTTTTAAAAAATGCACAGTTTCGGTATGTTTCCATAGGTGCCGGCTGAGCTAGAGGCCAAAATCTACAGGTAGGCACTTTGCAAAAAACACCTCTGTTTTCTTTCAAAAAATGTGATGTGTCCAAGTTGCGTTTTGGGGCATTTCCTATTGCGGGCGCTAGGCCTACCCACACAAGTGAGTTATCATTTTTATCGGGAGACTTGGGGGAACGCTGGGTGGAAGGAAATTTGTGGCTCCTCTCTGATTCCAGAACTTTCTGTCACCGAAATGTGTTGAAAACTTGTTTTTTTAGCCAAATTTTGAGGTTTGCAAAGGATTCTGGGTAACAGAACCTGGTCAGAGCCCCACAAGTCACCCCATCTTGGATTCCCCTAGGTCTCTAGTTTTCACAAATGCACAGTTTCGGTATGTTTCCATAGGTGCCGGCTGAGCTAGAGGCCAAAATCTACAGGTAGGCACTTTGCAAAAAACACCTCTGTTTTCTTTCAAAAAATGTGATGTGTCCACGTTGCGTTTTGGGGCATTTCCTGTCGCGGGCGCTAGGCCTACCCACACAAGTGAGGTATCATTTTTAACGGGAGACTTGGGGGAACGCTGGGTGGAAGGAAATTTGTAGCTCCTCTCTGGTTCCAGAACTTTCTGACACCGAAATGAGAGGATAAAGTGTTTTTTGGCCAAATTTTGATGTTTGCAAAGGATTCAGGGTAACAGAACCTGGTCAGAGCCCCACAAGTCACCCCATCTTGGATTCCCCTGGGTTTCTAGTTTTCAAAAATGTGATGGTTTCTAGGTTTCCAACAGGTGCCGGCTGAGCTAGAGGCCAAAATCCACAGGTAGGCCCTGTTTTCTTTGAAAGAATTTGATGTGTCCACGTTGTGTTTTGGGCCATTTCCTTTCGTGGGCGCTAGGCCTACCCACACAAGTGAGGTACCATTTTTATCGGGAGACTTGGGGGAACGCTGGGTGGAAGGAAATTTGTGACTCTTCTGAGATTCCAGAACTTTCTGTCACCGAAATGAGTGGAAAACGTGTTTTTTTAGCCAAATTTTGAGGTTTGCAAAGGAGTCTGGGTAACAGAACCTGGTCAGAGCCCCACAAGTCACCCCTAATTGGATTCTCCTAGGTCTCTAGTTTTAAAAAATGCACAGTTTCGGTAGGTTTCCCTAGGTGCCGGCTGAGCTAAGGCCAAAATCTACAGGTAGGCACTTTGCAAAAAACACCTCTGTTTTCTTTAAAAAAATGTGATGTGTCCACGTTGCGTTTTGGGGCATTTCCTGTTGCGGGCGCTAGGCCTACCCACACAAGTGAGGTATCATTTTTATCGGGAGACGTGGGGGGAACGCTGGGTGGAAGGAAATTTGTGGCTCCTCTCTGGTTCCAGAACTTTCTGTCACGGAAATGTGAGGAAAATGTGTTTCCTTAGCCAAATGTTGAGGTTTGCAAAGGATTCTGGGTAACAAAACCTGGTCAGAGCCCCACAAGTCACCCCATTTTGGATTCCCCTAGGTCTCTAGTTTTCATAAATGCACAGGTTTGGTAGGTTTCCCCAGGTGCCGGCTGAGCTAGAGGCCAAAATGCACAGGTAGGCACTGTTTTCTATGAAAAAATGTGATGTGTCCACGTTGCGTTTTGGGGCATTTCCTGTTGCGGGCGCTAGGCCTACCCACACAAGTGAGGTATCATTTGTATCAGGAGACTTGGGGGAATGCTGGGTGGAAGGAGATTTGTGGCTCCTCTCTGATTCCAGAACTTTCTGTCACCGAAATGTGTTTAAAACTTGTTTTTTTAGCCAAATTTTGAGGTTTGCAAAGGATTCTGGGTAACAGAACCTGGTCAGAGCACCACAAGTCACCCCATCTTGGATTCCCCTAGGTCTCTAGTTTTCACAAATGCACAGTTTCGGTATGTTTCCATAGGTGCCGGCTGAGCTAGAGGCCAAAATCTACAGGTAGGCACTTTGCAAAACACACCTCTGTTTTCTTTCAAAAAATGTGATGTGTCCAAGTTGCGTTTTGGGGCATTTCCTGTTGCGGGCGCTAGGCCTACCCACACAAGTGAGGTATCATTTTTATCGGGAGACTTGGGGGAACGCTGGGTGGAAGGAAATTTGTGGCTCCTCTCTGGTTCCAGAACTTTCTGTCACCGAAATATGAGGAAAATGTTTTTTTTTTGGCAAAGTTTGAGGTTTGCAAAGGATTCTGGGTAACAGACCCTTGTCAGAGCCCCACAAGTCACCCCATCTTGGATTCCCCTAGGTCTCTAGTTTTATAAAATGCACAGGTTTGGTAGGTTCCCTAGGTGCCGGCTGAGCTAGAGGCCAAAATCCACAGGTAGGCACTGTTTTCTATGAAAAAATGTGATGTGTCCACGTTGCGTTTTGGGGCATTTCCTGTCGCGGGCGCTAGGCCTACCCACACAAGTGAGGTATCATTTGCATCAGGAGACGTGGGGGAATGCTGGGTGGAAGGAAATTCGTGGCTCCTCTCCGATTCCAGAACTTTCTGTCACCGAAATGTGTGGAAAACTTGTTTTTTTAGCCAAATTTTGAGGTTTGCAAAGGATTCTGGGTAACAGAACCTGGTCAGAGCCCCACAAGTCACCCCATCTTGGATTCCCCTAGGTCTCTATTTTTCCAAAATGCACAGGTTTGGTTGGATTCCCTAGGTGCCGACTGAGCTAGAGGCAAAAATCTACAGGTAGGTACTTTACAAAAAACACCTCTGTTTTCTTTCAAAAAATGTGATGTGTCCAAGTTGCGTTTTGGGGCATTTCCTGTTGCGGGCGCTAGGCCTACCCACACAAGTGAGGTATCATTTTTATCGGGAGACTTGGGGGAACGCTGGGTGGCAGGAAATTTGTGGCTCCTCTCTGGTTCCAGAACTTTCTGTCACCAAAATGTGAGGAAAATGTTTTTTTTTAGCCAAATTTTGAGGTTTGCAAAGGATTCTGCGTAACAGAACCTGGTCAGAGCCCCACAAGTCACCCCATCTTGGATTCCCCTAGGTCTCTATTTTTCAAAAATGCACAGGTTTGGTTGGGTTCCCTAGGTGCCGGCTGAGCTAGAGGCCAAAATCCACAGGTAGGCACTGTTTTCTATGAAAAAATGTGATGTGTCCACGTTGCATTTTGGGGCATTTCCTGTCGCGGGCGCTAGGCCTACCCACACAAGTGAGGTATAATTTTTATCGGGAGACTTGGGGGAACGCTGGGTGGAAGGAAATGTGTGGCTCCTCTCTGATTCCAGAACTTTCTGTCACCGAAATGTGAGGAAAATGTGTTTTTTTATCCACATTTTGAGGTTTGCAAAGGATTCTGGGTAACAGACCCTGGTCAGAGCCCCACAAGTCACCCCATCTTGGATTCCTCTAGGTCTCTAGTTTTCAAAAATGCACAGGTTTGGTAGGTTTCCCTAGGTGCCGGCTGAGCTAGAGGCCAAAATCTACAGGTAGGCACTTTGCAAAAAACACCTCTGTTTTGTTTAAAAAAATGTGATGCGTCCACGTTGCGTTTTGGGGCATTTCCTGTTGCGGGCGCTAGGCCTACCCACACAAGTGAGGTATCATTTGTATCAGGGGACTTGGGGGAATGCCGGATCGAAGGAAATTTGTGGCTCCTCTCTGATTCCAGAATTTTCTGTCACCGAAATGTGAGGAAAAGGTGTTTTTTTAGCCAAATTTTGAGGTTTGCAAAGGATTCTGGGTAACAGAACCTGGTCAGAGCCCCACCAGTGACCCTATCTTGGATTCCTTTAGGTCTCTAGTTTTCAAAAAGGCACAGGTTTGGTAGGTTTCCCTAGGTGCCGGCTGAGCTAGATGCCAAAATCTACAGGTAGGCACTTTGCAAAAAACACCTCTGTTTTCTTTTAAAAAATGTGATGTGTCCACGTTGCGTTTTGGGGCATTGACTGTCGCGGGCGCTAGGCCTACCCACACAAGTGAGGTATCATTTTTATCGGGAGACTTGGGGGAACGCTGGGTGGAAGGAAATTTGTGGCTCCTCTCTGATTCCAGAACTTTCTGTCACCCAAATGTGGGGAAAATGTGTTTTTTTAGCCAAATTTTGAGGTTTGCAAAGGATTCTGGGTAACAGAACCTGGTCAAAGCCCCACAAGTCACCCCATCTTGGATTCCTCTAGGTCTCTAGTTTTCAAAAATCCACAGGTTTGGTAGGTGTCCCTAGGTGCCGGCTGAGCTAGTGGCCAAAATCTACAGGTAGGCACTTTGCAATAAATGCCTCTGTTTTCTTTCAAAAAATGGGATGTGTCCACGTTGTGTTTTGGGGCATTTCCTGTCGTGGGCGCTAGGCCTACCCCCACAAGTGAGGTATAATTTTTATCGGGAGATTTGGGGGAACATAGAATAGCAAAACAAGTATTATTGCCCCTTGTCTTTCTCTACATTTTTTCCTTCCAAATATAAGAGAGTGTGTAAAAAAGACATCTATTTGATAAACGCCCTGTAATTCACATGCTAGTATGGGCACCCCAGAATTCAGAGATGTGCAAATAACCACTGCTGCTCAGCACCTTATCTTGTGCCCATTTTGGAAATACAAAGGTTTTCTTGATAGCTATTTTTCACTCTTTCTATTTCAGCGAATTAATTGCTGTATACCCGGTATAGAATGAAAACGCACTGCAGGGTGCAGCTCATTTACTGGCTCTGGGTACCTAGGGTTCTTGATGAACCTACAAGCCCTATCTATCCCCGCAACAAGAGGAGTCCAGCAGACGTAACGGTATATTGCTTTAAAAAATCTGACATTGCAGGAAAAAGTTACATAGTAAAACGTTGAGAAAAATTTATGTTTTTTTCACCTCAATTTCAATATATTTCTTTTTCAGTTGTTATTTTCTGTAGGAAACCCTTGTAGGATCTACACAAATGACCCCTTGCTGAATTCAGAATTTTATCTACTTTTCAGAAATGTTTAGGTGTCTGGGATCAAGCATTGGTTTCATGCCCATTTCTGTCACTGACTGGAAGGAGTCTGAAAGCACAAAAAATTGTAAAAATGGGGTATGTCCCAGTAAAATGTCAAATTTGTGTTGAAAAATTCTGTTTTCTGATTCAAATCTGCCTGTTCCTGAAAGCTGGGAAGCTGGTGATTTAAGCACCACAAACCCTTTGTTGATACCATTTTCAGGGAAAAAAACCCAAGCCTTCTTCTGCAGCCACTTTATCCCATTTTTTTGAAAAAAATGACATTTTCACTGTATTTTGGCTAATTTCGTTGCCTCCTTTAGGGGAACCCACAAAGTCTGCATACCTCTAGAATCCCTAGGATGTTGGAAAAAAAGGACTCAAATTTGGCTTGGCTAGCTTATGTGGACAAAAAATTATGAGTGCCTAAGCGCTAACTGCCCCAAATGGCCAGAAAAAGGCCTGGCACAGGAGGGGGAAAAGTCCTGGACGCGAATGGGTTAACATGAAAGCAGCACCAGGATTGCTTGGGAGCTTATGCTGGTGCCCCAGTGAATACTGGGACACCACATTGAGGAAGCAGGAGCAAGGCAGCAGGAGACGACGGTCCGAAATAAGTTTTTTTTAAATTATTTTTTTATAATTTTCCCCCTCCGTCCCCCACACCCATCCCTTTGAGATTTGTGGTGGCTGTTGCTGCTTTTTTAGGGTCGAGCCTGCGTCTCATGCGCTCGCACATGCGAATTGCTAGTGAGACGCTTTAGGTATCAGAAAAGGGCTCGGAGCCCCTTCGACGTCACGTCAGTGTCTTTCATTGGCAAGTTGGCTTGCCTGTTAGAATCCGCTTCTTTTGATTAGCGGAAGGCACGAATAGGTCATGCCTTTTCCGGTGGTTAGCCCTCCTCGAGCACAGTGACCAAGTACAGAAAGCATGCAAGGCTCACTGGGTTTGTGAACTACTTTTTCTCTGTTGATAGGTATTATTACGTGTGAACTGTAGCAGCGCGATCGTGCTGTTTTTTCTTTTAATGAAAGAAAAATCCATTTGGGAGTTTACAACTGCGAACAGCTGTAACTCCGACAAATGCGAGACCCTAGTGCATTTTAAATGCTTGTTTTTTTTACAGTTACGCGAACTCCCGGTTACTTGAAATTGTCGGACATAGTCGAAGTATCTTTATGAGTTGCTGTGGGCTTCCTTCTTTCTGTTTTTGGTTCGTTCGTACTCCAGCTCTACAGTCTTTCTCTCGCGAAACAGCATCCGCAATCGGTTAATTTGATTTTGGAGTGGCCCGCGGAGATGAGACACGCTCTAGTCTCTGCGGGCAGTTCCGGGACGGAGGAAGTGACTCAAGGGCGTAGGGCAGGATGTTAGGTAAGCGGCGGTGGGTCTAGTTTAGGGTATAAAAGGAGCGCGGGGGAGGGATCGGCCTCTTCCGCGCCATACAAGCTGAGGTGCGGAGTTTTGGCTGTGGAATTGGCCAGAGGGGAATTTTGTCTGCGTCGGAAGGCTCGCGCGGTAAGAGGAGCGCCTCAGGCTTATGCAGGGCCGGCTCCTTTTGGTTTCTTTTTTAATTGCTGTTAATAGCGGCTTTGCCGCTCTCACGTCAGCGCCATGGCAACAAGCCATGACGCTGAGGCCGTCAGGTCCACGCTTCGCCTCCTAGGTGAAGCCGGCCGTGCCGATCTCCTCAGGCCTGGTGTGCTCGACCAGGCCTGGGTCGGCATGGTGAGACCGACGCACTTGGCGTCGAGCTGGGTAGCGGCTGTAGGTGCCGCTTGTGAATCTTCTGCGACATCCCCAGAGAGGGGGGGGGCACAAAAGGCTCAAAAAAGCGGCGGGAGGACAGGCGCGCAGCGCGTCCAGCCCAGCCCATAGCCATCACGATAAAGGTGAAGAGCAGCCAGGAGGCGAGGCTGCACACACGGCAGCCACAGAGGAGATTAGGGAGCAGGCCCTTGGGGACCCCCTGGTTGTCCTAGATGTTGCAGGGCCCGTTTTGGCAAGCGCAGAAGGAGAGCAGATCCTGCCTGGGCCCAGCCATGACTGGGCCCCTTTTGGATCTTTCATGCCAGGCAGGGGGGACAGCGCAAAATATGGGCCCAGGGCCCGAATCAAAAAAGGGGGCAAGGTGAAAGCTAGGGCTATAGGAGGGCAGAGTAGGGCAAAATGGGTGGGCAGGCAAGCAAATAGGGTCAGGGTGGGAGCCAAGCAGGGGCTGGCCGGGCGGGGCAAAATAGGGGGGATCAAGCAAGCCAGGTGGGACCAGAGCTAAGTAGAGGAGTTAGAGGCCAGAATAAAAGAGCAGCGACGCGTTGTGGCGGAAACAGAGGAACGATGTGCTGAGTTGTGCAGGGACAGGGATGAGGAGGGGACACGAGGCAGGCAGAGGGAAGGGACAGTTGAAGTTAAGGAGGAGGGGCCTCCCGCCCATAGGTATGGGGCCTGGCAGTTAGGTTTGGGTGCCGCAGGTAGAGGGAGGGAAGGGTCAGGAGGCTGGTGCGGCCGGAGGGTGTTTTGGCACGGAAGGTCCCAGTGGCGCACACGGTCATGGCGGGCAAGGACATTCAATGCAAGCGGCAGAGGCTGGCGGGAAGTCAAGGATGCCAACGCGGCGCAACGCGGCCCTATCACGTTGGTCCGAAGCATTAGAGGGGTCACCGGCGGCCTTCTCTACACCGATGGAGCGAGGGGCACGCAGAGGTGGTATGCGCCACGAGGGCCAGGAGGAGCTTTTGACGAACAAAATACGAACAAAAGGAAGTGCGAGCTATGTGAGGGAAGTGAATGAAGATGAGGTACTTGACCTTGATTATGAGGAAGACATGGATGAATGGGAAGAGGGAGAGATCCGTGAAGTGTAGGTGAGCGAAGTACAAGGGAGGGGGCAGGGGCACAAGTGCGGCGCAACCCCTTCTTTGGCTTTTGTGTTGCAGGATCATACGTCAGTTTCCAGGCCGCTGGAGGTGCAGCGCGGCTCGGCTCGGAGGGCAAGAAAAGTGGCACGGCCTCGGGTGGGGCAAGGCAGAGGTAAGGGGCAATGGTGGACGGCTTGGGAAGGAAATGCGGAGAATAGCGGGCCATGCACGAGCAAGTCCATAGGGGTAGGGGATTGTTCAGTGCACGAACTAGATACAGAGGCAAGGACACATGGGGGCGAAGCGGGTCAGATTAAAGCAACCCCGACAACAGCAACAAAGGAGGCAGGTAATCAGATGGCAGGGGGGCCACTGGGGCAGAGGACAAGGATGGGGGGGACACAAGAAGAGGCTCCCTTACATGGGTCTGCCCATGCCTTTGGGTTCACACATAGCGGAGAAAACTAAAGCTAGAATCTGGAAACATGAATACATGGATGTTTTTCAAATGTTACATAGAGACAAACAGGCTAAAGAAGGCTCTAAGGAGGAATGGGAGCTGGCGCGCAGACCTAGGGTGCCGATCACGATGGATAACTGGACATCGGCCTTTTTGATTTTTGCCAGCATATACTGGGAAAAGTTGCCGGACAGGGCCATCGCACTTTTCAAATATATGGATATCATAAGGAAAGCTCAGATGCATTTTGGGGGTTTCGCTTGGCTGAGCTTTGACGAGGAATTTAGGGCCAGGGTGAGCGTCAATCCTGACAAACCCTGGGGGGATGTAGACCTCGAATTATGGATGCAGTGGATGGCGTCAGCGCAGTCCACGGCCTCTACGCACACCGCAAGTGGTTTGCCGGTAATCTACAAGCCTTTTCAGGCACGTCCCGCCCAGGGAGGGGCGGGTGGGGGACAGCGGCCCCCGGTGTCTACAACCGGAGCATGCAGGAACTTTAATAAAGGTTTCTGTTCCAGGCAGCCCTGTAAATTCAAACATGACTGCTCCAAGTGCAGGGGTCGTCATCCAGTTACCCAATGTTTTACGCTCTCCAGCCCAGCTGAGCAATGGAGGGCGTTCAAAGGGAGAGGCATGCAGGGTGCTCCTGCGCCAAAGGGCTCCTACGCCAATTAGATTGGGGACCCTTCTGCCCTGGTTACGTAGCTATCTGGATAGTAACACAGCCCGCAAGTTAGAGTGGGGTTTCAGGGAGGTTTTTCGGGTAGGTTACCAGGGCCCCTGAATAAGGAGATGGGCTGATAACCTACGGTCCGCAAAGGAAATGCCACATGTGGTGCGCACGAAAATGGATGAGGAGGTGTCATTAGGAAGAATTGCGGGGCCTTACTATGAGTGGCCAAGTGAGCGATTGATGATATCACCTTTGGGGGTAGTGCCCAAAAAGGCCCCAAGGGAATTTCGTTTGATTCATCATCTGTCTTGGCCAGAGGGTACCTCGGTTAATGACTTCATCGCACCTGAGGACACAAGAGTAGTTTACGCATCAGTAGATGATGCCATAAAGCTGGTCAGGGGGTGTGGCAAGCACGCCGAACTGGCAAAGTGCGACATTCAAGCGGCTTTCAGGTTACAGCCGGATGATTTGATCTGCTAGAAATGCAATTTGAGGGCGCCATTTACGTAGACAGGGTGCTTCCGATGGGCTGTGCCGTTTCATGCGCACTTTTCAAAGCTTTCAGTACTTTTATTCAGTGGGTTTTTGTTAAGCAGAGTGGTCATCGGACGGTGACGCACTATTTGGATGATTTCTTTTTTATAGGGAACGCCTCTTCAGGAGACTGCGGAAGGGCGCTGACTTTATTCCAAGACCTAGCACAGAATTTTGGGGTGCCGTTGGCTCCAGAAAAGACAGAAGGTCCACAGTCGGTATTGACCTTTTTAGGCATAGAACTGGACACAAACACCATGGTGGCGAGACTGCCGAGACCTAAGGTGAACAAGATGCTGGAATTTCTGGGCACAATAAAGGTACTCCGCAAGATTGAACTGCGGGCAGCACAGAAGCTTTTAGGCCATCTCAATTTCGCGTGCAGGGTAGTAAGGGGGGTTAGGACTTTCTGTAGGCATTTAGGGCTAGCCATGTCGGGAGCCGTGCTTCCACACCATAGGATACGTGTTTCAGTAGGTATGAGGGAGGACATCAAGGTGTGGGAAACATTTTTGGAAGATTTCAATGGAGTGTTCATGTTTTTCCACGAAACCAATTTAGTATGGCAAGTGCAAATCTTTTCGGATGCTGCAGGAGCGGCAGGTTTCAGACTTTTCTGGGATGGTAGATGGTGTGCAGAAACATGGCCCGCACAGTGGCTGAAACAAGGGAGGAGCATTGCATTCCTGGAGCTTTTTCCCCTCTTGGTAGCATTGGCAGTGTGGGGGCACGAGTTAGCAAATAGAACAGTGGTTTTCCGTGTGGACATGACAGTAGTCGACCTAGTTAACAGACAGAGAGCGAGAGATCTCAGGGTTTTGCGCTTGTTGCGACAATTTATGCTTTGTTGTCTATCATTAAATGTGATTTTCAAAGCTGCACACATACCTGGGGTTTACAATGAGAATGTAGATTCCCTATCTCGTTCACAGTGGCAACGTTTTCGCACCTTGGCGCCAGGAGCAGAGCGGAACAAGACCATGGTCCCGGCGGACATTTGGGAGTGGGGGGCATGATGATCACGGGTCTGGTGGAGATGTCCCTAGCGGAATCCACTCGACAGTGTTACAGGCTGACATGGTTGGATTTTCAATCCTTTGAGTCCTGTCAGGGAGAAATTTGGTCACAAGGAGCTGAGGAGTTAGAGTTTCGCGCTTTGCGATTTGTGCTATCCCTGATTGAGAAGGGTTTGTCGCCCGCAACCATTGGTGGCAAGCTGGAAGGGGTATCCTTTTACGGGAGCCTCCTTTTTGGGTGTGATCCAGCATGCAATAATCTGCTAGGGAAGATGCTAAAAGGCTGGGGCAGGGTTAGGGCGAGTTCAGCAAGATTAGTTAGAGAGCCAATTACTTTTAAATTGTTGCTGGAGCTTTTACTTGTTTTGTCAGTATGCTGTGTTGACGAATGGGAGGTGGCTTTATCTAGACTATGAATGGTATGGATGTTCTTTGGGGCTTTTCGGTTTCAGAATTGTTAGGTGTTGGCAAAGGGGTTGGGCTAAAGGTTAATGAAGTTTGCTTGCATGGGTATTGTAGGAGGCTGGCCTGGCTTGTAGTGGGTACCAGAGGTACTTACACCTTGTGCCAGGTCCAGTTATCCCTTATTAGTGTAGAAGAGGTGTTTCCAGCAGCTTAGGCTGATAGAAGGTAGCTATGGCAAAGCAGCTTAGGCAGAACTAGGAGACATGAAAAGCTCCTACTATACCACTGGTGTCATATGCACAATATCATAAGAAAACACAATACACAGAAGTACTAAAAATAAAGGTACTTTATTTTTATGACAATATGCCAAAAGTATCTCAGTGAGTACCCTCAGTATGAGGATACGTTATATACACATGATATATGTACACAAACAAAAATTATGCAGTAAATAGCAAGAAAAGTAATGCAGCAGTGTAAAATTACAGTAGATTGCAATAGGAGCACATAGGTATAGGGGCAACACAAACCATATACTCCAAAAGTGGAATGCGAACCACGAATGGGCCCCAAACCTATGTGAGCTTGTAGAGGGTCACTGGGAGTGTAAGAAAACAGTGAGGGTTAGAAAAATAGCCCACCTCAAGACCCTATAAGGTAGGTGTAAAGTGCACCTACTACCCCCAGAGAGCACAGATGTCGTGATAGGGGGATTCTGCAAGGAAAACCAACACCAGCAATGCAACAACAGTGGATTTCCGGACCTGAGCACCTGTAAGACAAGGGGACCAAGTCCAAGAGTCGCGACAGTGTCGAGAGTGGGATGGAGCCCAGGAAATGCCAGTTGAGGGTGCAAGGATGCTGCCACCAGATGGAAGAAGCTTGGTGTTTTGCAAGAACGAAGAGGACTAGGAACTTCCCCTTTGGAGGATGGATGTCCCACGTCGTGAAGAAGCTTGCAGAGGTGTTCCCACGCAGAAAGACCGCAAACAAGCCTTGCTAGCTGCAATAGTTGCAGTTAAGGTTTTTGGATGCTGCTGTGGCCCAGGAGGGACCAGGATGTTGCCACTTGATGAGGAGACAGAGGGGTTGCCCAGCAATTCAGAGAGCCCTCACAGAAGCAGGCAGCTCCCACAGAAGTACCTGAACAGGCACTTGGAAAAAGAATTAACTGGAGTCCATGCAAAGTCACAAAAGGGAGTCCCACGATGCCGGAGGACAACTCAGAAGGTTGTGCACTGCAGGTTAGAGTGTCGGGGACCGAGCCTTGGCTGTGCACAAAGGAAATCCTGGAAGAGTGCACAGGAGCCGGAGCAGCTGCAAATCACGTGGTACCCAGCAATGCAGTCTAGCGTGGGGAGGCAAGGACTTACCTCCACCAAACTTGGACTGAAGAGTCACTGGACTGTGAGAGTCACTTAGACAGAGTTGCTGAGTTCCAGGGACCACGCTCTTTGTGCTGAGAGGGGACCCAGAGGACTGGTGATGCCGTCTTTTGTTGCCTGCGGTTGCAGGTGGAAGATTCCGTCGACCCACCGGAGATTTCTTCAGAGCTCCTGGTGCAAGAAGGAGGCAGGCTACCCCCGTAGCATGCACCACCTGGAAACAGTCGAGAAAGCCGGCAGGATGAAGTGATACAAGGTTGCTAGTAGTCATATGGCTACTTTGTTGCGGTTTTGCAGGCGTCCTGAGCAGTCAGCGGTCGATCCTTTGGCAGAAGGTGAAGAGGAAGATGCAGAGGAACTCTGGTGAGCTCTTGCATTTGTTATCTGAAGAATTCCCCAAAGCAGAGACCCTAAATAGCCAGAAAAGGAGGTTTGGCTACCTAGGAAGGAGGATTGGCTACTAAGAGAGGTAAGAGGCTATCAGAAGGAGTCTCTGACGTCACCTGCTGGCACTGGCCACTCAGAGCAGTCCAGTGTGCCAGCAAAACCTCTGTTTCTAAGATGGCAGAGGTCTGGGGCACACTGGAGGAGCTCTGGGCACCTCCCCTGGGAGGTGCAGGGGAGTGGTCACTCCCCTTTCCTTTGTCCAGTTTCGCGCCAGAGTAGGGCTGGGGGATCCCTGAACCAGTGTAGACTGGCTTATGCAGCGATAGGCAGCATCTGTGCCCATCAAAGCATTTCCAGAGGCTGGGGGAGGCTACTCCTCCCCAGCCATCACACCTATTTCCAAAGGGAGAGGGTGTTACACCCTCTCTCAGAGGAAATCCTTTGTTCTGCCTTCCTGGGCCAGGGCTGCCTGTACCTCAGGAGGGCAGAAACCTGTCTGAGGGGTTGGCAGCAACAGCGGCTGCAGTGGAAACCGTGGAAAGGCAGTTTGGCAGTACCCGGGTTCTGTGCTAGAGACCCGGGGGATCATGGAATTGTCTCCCCAATGCCAGAATGGCATTGGGGTGACAATTCCATGATCTTAGACATGTTACATGGCCATGTTCGGAGTTACCATTGTGACGCTATACATAGGTAGTGACCTATGTATAGTGCACGCGTGTAATGGTGTCCCCGCACTCACAAAGTCCGGGGAATTTGCCCTGAACAATGTGGGGGCACCTTGGCTAAGTAACTTTGCACCCAACCTTCACCAGGTGAAGGTTAGACATATAGGTGACTTATAAGTTACTTAAGTGCAGTGGTAAATGGCTGTGAAATAACGTGGACGTTATTTCACTCAGGCTGCACTAGCAGGCCTGTGTAAGAATTGTCAGATCTCCCTATGGGTGGCAAAAGAAATGCTGCAGCTCATAGGGATCTCCTGGAACCCCAATACCCTGGGTACCTCAGTACCATATACTAGGGAATTATATGGGTATACCAGTATGCCAATGTGAATTGGTGAAATTGGTCACTAGCCTGTTTTTGACAATTTGGAAAGCAGAGAGAGCATAACCACAGAGGTTCTGGTTAGCAGAGCCTCAGTGAGACAGTTAGGCATCACACAGGGAACACTTACATATAGGCCACAAACTTATGAGCACTGGGGTCCTGGCTAGCAGGGTCCCAGTGACACATAACAAACATACTGACAACAGAGGGTTTTCACTATGAGCACTGGGCCCTGGCTAGCAGGATCCCAGTGAGACAGTGAAAATACCCTGACAAATACTCACAAACAGGCCAAAAGTGGGGGTAACATGGCTAGAAAGAGGCTACTTTCTCACAGGTATCGCTTAGGGATTTGGCTCAGGTGCTCAAAGACAGATAAGTTGGGAAAGGGGAAATGGGTGTGGCTGGACAGAGATGGCGATGAGGTGGCGTGTCCGGCAGTGGAATGGACAAGGTTTCAAAGGAAGAGGTGCTTGAAGGGGGAGAACTGAGTTTTTGTGCAAAAGTCAGGGGCAAAGCTTACTAGTTTTCAGCTGATACAGGTTTTACGTATGGCATTGAGGGGAACGGGGCGGCACGCCATGGATTTTGGAACTCACACTTTTAGGATTGGGGTGGCTACCGCGGCAGCGCATTTGGGTTGGGACTGGGCAAGGATTAAGGCGATAGGGAGATGGAAGTCTAGATACCAAGGTGCGGTAGCAGGTTCGAGGTTTAGGTTCAAAGTTAGCAACCGTTGTTACAGCTCTTTTTCTTTGCAGGATGCGTGTATGGCCCACAGAAGGACAAGACGATCACATGGCTGGTCGGCCATTCTTTTATCCATTGGATGGCAAAGTTTGCAGAAAAGCAGGTTTGCGGACGGGCCTTGGGGCTCTCTAGCGACCAACATGAAGTCCTCTGGTGGGGTAAAAGCGGCATGAGGTGGGGAAACCTGCTTCCATTTATTACTGCAAATTTGCCGAACTTGGGCTGTCCAGACTTATTGCTGATTCACCTTGGGAAGAATGACCTTGTGAAACTGTCAGGCCTCACTTTGCCCCAACACATGCAGAGAGATCTGGAGCTCCTTAAACGGAAGTTACATGGTACTTGTCTGGTTTGGACTGAAATGGTGCCTCGACGGGCATGGAGAGGGGCAGTTAGGCACGGAGCAATAGAGCGGGCTCACAAGAAACTCAATCAGGCTATGAGGGTTTTCTGCTGGTCGCAAGAGATAAAGGTCTTGAAACTTGTAGACATTAAAGAACAGGACGAGGCACTTTCCCGGGATGACGGAGTGCTTCTGTCACAGTTGGGGAATGCATACTATTTGACAGAGTTGAGGCTGTTGGTAGGAGATCTGTGGGAAGAGGAGATGTGGCTTAGAAGGCAAAGGAAGAATTAAGGTGCAAACAGGATGTTAAAAAAATAAATAAAAAAAAACAGAAATAAAAGGGGAGTTTGGCTTGGTGGGGCAGCAAAATGCCAAGGGGGTTTATGCTGGTTGGCGGTAGATAAGGGAGGGTGGAGAGTCAGATGCAGGCTTGGCCACCTTTCCAGGAGAAAAATAAGCAGGCAAAAGATCACAGCGTGGGGGATGCACGAAGCAACTAGGGCATGAAAGGAAAAGGGGAGTGTTTAGCGGAAAAGGCGGGGGTTTTGAGGCAAAAAGATGAGCGGGGAAAGGTTAAAGGGTGGGATCTGTTAAAGTTGGGGTGTAAGCGCTTAAAGTTTAAATATGTATTATTGTTACAATCCTGTCCTAATAAATGACCTTTTACACTAATGACTGGTGTCACTGAAGTATGTCCCGAAGGGTTCTGCTGCAGAGTGTCATTTCCAATTGCCTGTTCCTTGTTGGATTTTCTTTGGCAGCTTAGGGTAACCATGCTGAATTTTTCCGCAGATCTCCCCCCTTCTTCTATCACAGTTTCTTTCTCGTTGGCAGTCTCAGCCGAGAGGCCTCTGACTGAGTGAGCAAGCGACACGGGTACCTTCCAGATCCTAAAACATGTTCATGAGGTGACATGGACTGCTTCGAGGTGCGTTCGCTTCCCTGATTTCCAATGTGCACTTTCTGAGAGTTTAGGTTCTGCGTCAAATACTCTATATGTTGACGTGTCTGCTCACCTTAAAAGAACATTAAAGCTCTTGAAAAAAGCTCTTCTCTTTCATTGAAAACGAGGCTGTTTATTCTACGTGCGCGCTTTGTCTTCCTGGGTGTCATTCTTCATTTTGTTAGTAGGTTTGTGCATTCCATAGATCAGTGTGGTTTGAGCACAGTTTTGTTCATTGGGATATCCATGTTATACCTAAACTTCTAATTCAAACTTTGGGCCACTTACTATAGTGACCTAAAATTTATATTTCTGTGCATGTCAGGACGTGCACCATGGTGTCGAACTTTCAAGGAGTACATTTGAAAAAATAGTTTCTTGCGCCTATACTGTAATGTCAAAGTAGTTAGAAAAGTTTGGTGGATTGCGTGCCATAACTCCACTGATAATTGGCTGCAACATTTTAGACGGTATCAAGGATACAGCATATGAACTCACTTTTTATTGGAGTAATTTGCCATCATGGTTCGCCTTTTCTGCATTTAGATGAAGGTTTTCAGTGTTATTGTTCTCGGGTCAGGGTTCAGGTCATACTGTACAGAGGTCAGTAGGTTTGCTCTCATACTGTACATGACGCAGAAGGAGGTTTTTGGTCATTCCAGGACGGGCCAAGGTCACACGGCGCAGATGTCTGTAGGCTTCCTGCCCTATCGTGCATATGGCATCTAATCTGTTTTTTTGTGAATAGTTAGTGACTCTGCTCACAACAATGTGTACAATAACTTTTTTCCCATTTCCTCTCTTAGCGAAGTGGTTGTTAAGTGGGATGTGTGAATCCACACATTCTTTACTTACTAGCTATGGCATTTTTTTAAATAAAAGATGGAAAGTTGGCAAATATTCGTGTAGCAAGGGTCCAAGGAAACATATTTTAAGGGCTGTTCTCCCCCTACACTCCAGCTGCTTCCCTGCAGTGTGGAACTGGGTTGATGGCTGCAGAGTTTGGGTGGAGTGTTTGGACCCTAGACCACCAGCGAAGCTGTAATGGGTAGGGGCAATCGTGCCTCCTGAGAGGCTGTTTTCCTGGACATCCGGCTACAGTTCCCTCTGGTTTCTGGCGATGGAGAGCTGGGCTGTGGTGCAGTAGTGGTGGAGCGTTGGGTGCCATAATGGAGGGGTTTGTTCCACCTTCCTGATCCCTCTGCTTGCTCACAAAGCTGCTTACATAATTCTACACACTAATGCTTGTGAAGGATCACAACAGCAGTAGCTGTACATATATGTCTGCAAGTATTATATTTAGTAAAAAAAAAGTTATTGGGCCCCTGTCAACTTCAATCCTCAGGAACACAGTTTAGACTAAGAGGTTATCAGGCAACACCCCAAGTACACCTAACACTACATCAGCTATTTATCAGCTGTCACCAGCCAGGGTTACGTGTGAGGGGGCTTAGGTGGCTGCCCCTCCAGGCCAAAGGTAGGGAAGATCAAGTGGGGCCTTCCCTCTCAGGGTTCAGCACGGGCTAACATACATTGCCTAACATCCAGTTTGGTAATTAATTAGGGATTAGGGGCTCATCAAATGGTTGCCCAAAACAAAAGCCACCGGGGATACTCGCCAAGGATAAATGTAATGGGGTCACCTGCTTCAAAATTCTTCGGGGACTTTTGTATTTTTTCAATGCTGTTATGTAGTTTGTTTACAACAGGATCTAATGGGTCTTTAAAAATTCACAACAATTCGATAGAACACTAGGCGTATCTTGCATATTCTGTGACTGAAGTATGACTCGAGTCGGCTTATTGAGCCACCTTGTACACTGTAGGAGCCGAGGCTTCTGCAGCAGAGCCCAAGGATGCTGAACACTTCATATCCCTCCACTAGGCCCCCTCTGAAGAAGAACAATGGAATGGGAGTCCGAGTTTATGTCTGTGGGAATGGAATAGCCAAGTACCCCAGTGCCTAGCGGAAACTTCAAGGGACTGGGTTCCCAAAACAAGTCTATGAGAACAATGTTGAAAAACAAGAGCTCTTTGGCAGTGCTGCTTTTCCGACGTGTTGGTATGTATCTGGGCTTTTAACTACACCCACTGCACGCCCATCCCTATCACTCATTCATGGGCTTGCCCTTCGAAAATCCTTTATTTTAGTTGGTAAATGCTTTACGTTTGTCCCTCCTTGGAGCGGTTTAGTTGCCGCCTTGGACATCACCCCTGTTACATGGCTAATTGCACTTTTGGTGATACACTGGACTGCGGTCAAACTTCTTTTTCCTTTTTTGTGCTGCTTTACACTGATGCCATGGCTCTTTCAGTCAGCTCGCTTATTTGAAACTATTACTTTTCATTTTCAATGTATGTGGCAAGAAAAGTCCAGTTAGGAGTTTACAACAATAATAGCTCTAACTCGAGCAAATGCAAGACCCATTGCATTGCAAATGCTTGTTCTTCTTTGTGTCCATTAATGTGCTGCTCATGCTTTATGATTAATTCCTTTCAGACCTGCTGCTTACGAACGTGCAGGTCTCGGTAGGGGAGAGGGGTTTTACTCTGCTGGCTCCTTCACCTTAAAGGGAACAGGGAGGGAGAGAGAGCACTTGATAAACTTTCCCCGTGCGCCGGCCAGCTCAAACAAGCTCCTGTTGCAGCTTCTTGGCGTTATAAAAGGCTGTGACAGGTGGAGTTTAAGCTAAATTCCTGCTGAATGTGCAGATTGCTAAGGCAGTTGCTACAGCTAACCATTGGGAATGTCTGGTTCCAAATCCCAGCCCTGACACTCATCTCCCATCAGCCTGCCGGTGTCCTGAGGCAGGATAGCTGTTCCATTAATAATATTTCTCGGGCTGCATTTGCATGTCTGTACACCTAACAGCGGTAAAGTGCTTACTGCATTCAGTCGTGTGGGTAAAGGTCACAAGACGATGGGTTTCTTGGGGCTGTTGAACCCATCATGCACCCAGGTGCTCTTGAAATCAATCAGTGTCTCGGTCGGGATCTGCATTGCTGCTCAATATCTACTTTAACTGCGATTGTGATGGCACCACTTTCTAGGCTCCAGCACCTGAATACCGTCCTATCTGAAGTTTACACAAGCTTTTCCCCTGTCTGGAAATTCAGAATGAGATAGACCATCTGTAGCTAATTTACTAAATGTAAAACAGCTCTTGTAAACTTGCAAAATGTCCTACATCTTGGGGAAACTTGGAAATCTGTGCTGCCCATTCAAGCTGTCACTACTTTTATCTATGTTAACGTTCAATAAATTTATCAAAGTGTTCTCAGTTACCGCAGCGACTGGTACTGAGCGACAGAAACCTGAAATGCCCAAGCCCACACAATTGGGTCACCTGGCTATGCCAGTATTAGAGTGACATTTATGGTTTTAAAGACCACAAATTAGTCACTAGACCCAAGTGAAGGGATGTTTTAACTGAACGACACGTGGCAGCTGGGTGAAAAATTATGTTTTCACCATTTAAATTGCACCATGTAATGCCTCTTGGTGGTGTTAGTTTGGCTAAGAGATGCACGCTCGTCTGACCTTTTTCCCAGTCATTCTGTTTCTGTCAGATTTTGTGTCAATGGCTGTTTACAATACCAGAAAACACTCTTTGTGAGTGTACACTCATGCAGTTGCCAGATCACTCAATGATATGATGGCACCATGTTTTCAGTCCTCTGTGTTTATTCAACACATCGGCAAATTCTTTATGCACTTTAATTGCAAAGAGAGTTATGTCAAACTAGGAGGCAAGGGAGCAACATATATTGTTCGATTTGGGGATAAAAGAGATGAAGTCAGGTGGTGGCAGTGATAGTAATAGTACCTCACTTTGCAAGCAGCGAACTCACACTAATTAAAATTCACTGAGTATTTGTAGCCGCTGTCAGTGGAAAATACAAACAAAAAGGGGTATGTTACAGACTAGTAAATGGTGCATAGGAAGCACATGAGCAGGTTCCATGAAGAGACTGCATTCTTCTTTCCTAGAAACACTCTCACTTTGAAGTCAGTGGAAAGCAAAGAAAGACCTTGACATTTGACTTCTGTCTTTGAATGCAGACAAAATAAGAACAAGATTTACAGGACTGTTTAAAGAAAGGGTGCTCTCGGAAGGATACTGGAAATAGGAAGTGAACCTGGAGACCCTCAGAGCAAATGAAAAGCAAGAAAATGTGAGTTCAAAGCCTACGGCAAGCAACGGGCAGAATGCAGCCCCAGGTTAACTTTCTGAAACTCCACAAGATGTCTGTAGGCTGTGACCTAAAAATTAAAATGTAAAATTGAGAATGTTAAAACGGTCTGTAAATGATAAGAAATTCGAAAGTGGATGCTAAAAAGTAAGTTGATATCTTTAGCTTGATTTTCGGGAGCAGCAAGAGTACAGGAAACAGAATGTTGTATGGGTTATTTGTGTCCTCAACTGAAGCACCGGTATTCCCCTACAAAAAAAGAGCGTTTATGAAGAGCAAAAGGACAAAGTAGCATGTTTATCTCTTCATCTTTTATAATCAGTAACACGTTTTGAACATCTTTAACCTTCCCATTAAAATTAAAATCTGAAAGTTTAAATACTTCTTGGTTTGGGAATTAAATGAAATATTTCACAATTTGTCTTTTTATTTAAACCATACATGTTTCTTTATTTGTGTATATTATTTTGAAGTTCAAATCCTAAAAACAGTTTTGGCTTGTGTCCCCTTTGTCAAATAGTGAATTAATGGGGGGTCCACAGAAGTCAAAAGCATGAGAACCACCGGACTAGATCAACTTAAGGTTTGGTTGGCTGCTCCTGTGATGCTAAGCAACCGTGATCAACCTTTCTGGGCTAGCAATTTTTTGCACCAAACGCCCACCCTCACACAGCGCTAAATTGAGTGTGCACTGCAAATCGCTAAACTCCTGTTTATGCAAAGGAGGCATGTCGGTGCCAAATTAGAGCATACACCACATAGATTTGAAGGAAACCCAGATCCTCTAAAATAGTCTGAACCAGCATTGTATGAGATCCTTACATCAATTCAAACCAGGCACAAATAAGTGGGAAAGCAGTTTATAGCATGATGCACCTACGTGCAACGTATGATTTACGTGAAACCAAACATCTTAGACAATGTACCCATGTCCGGGTGCCCGCGTGTTGCAATGTATACTGGAGAGTGTACCTCGGATATTACTGCCAAACTAGACACCAATGGCTAGCCTTTCCACCACAGGCAAGCCTTAATTTAATGCAAAACATGGCTGTATTGCACGACCCCGGCTACTGATGCCATTGATATGGGTCCTTTGGAGTTCCTGGCGCAGTGCAATCTTTTGTCCTTGGCACAAAGTAACACAAACAATTTTTGACACAGCAACTCATTGTGTGAAGAACAGTAAAGTTAGGACATGGACTTCGGTATGAAATGTTCCAGACTCAACTGACCATTTCATTCTCTCACCTGAGCTGTAGGTGCGTTAAAGACTAAACTGACTAGCACATTTCCTGTGCTCTTTCTTAATACCAAGGCCCATATTTATACTTTTTGACGCAAACCAGGGCCGGCGCTCGTTTGCGTCAAAAATGTTACCGCCGGCTAATGCCATTCCTACACGCCATGCGGGTGCCTTATTTAAGGAATGAAGTTAGCTGGTGCTGCGGGCTGGTCAGAGTAAAAAAAAATTACTCAAACCAGGCAGCGCCGGCGTAGGGGAAAATGGGTGTTGTGCGTAAAAAAATGGTGCAAGTCAGGTTTGCCTCAAACCAGACTTGTGCCATTTTTTGACGCACAACCCCCATTGAAATGACTCCTGTCTTAGCAAAGATAGGAGTCATGCCCCCTTGCCCAATTGCCATGCCCAGGGGACTTCTGTCCCCTGGGCATGGTCATTGGGCACAGTGGCATGTGGGGGGGGGCAAATTAGGCCCCCCTATGCCACTTAAAAAAAATAAAAAAATATACTTACCTCTACTTGCCTGTACTTACCTGGGATGGGTCCCCCCATCCATGGGTGTCCTCCAGGGGTGGGCGAGGGTGTCAGGGGGTGTCCCTGGGGGCAGGGAAGGGCACCTCCGGACTCCTTCCATGGTCAGAGACCATGGAAGTGAGCCCCCAGGGCCCTTAATGCCTGCCCTGACCCAGGTATTAAAAAACGGCGCACATCAGGCTGTGCGCTGTTTTTTAAGGCCCGCCCCCTCCTGTGCGTCAAAATGACGCTGGAGTATAAATAAGGCGCACAGGCCTTAAAGTTATTTGGGCCGGAACGCCTACCTTGCATGTCATTAATGCAAGGCAGTTTCTCACATCCCAAAAATGACGCACACTGAGGAATTTTGACGTTTGAGGGCTCGGGGTTCAAAGTTTAAATATGGTGCACGGTTTGCGCCAAATGTGCGTCAAAAGTTTTTACACACATTCGTCACAAACAGAGTATAAATATGCCCCCAAGTCTCCCTGGATTAAAAGTCCCTAGAGGACACACCCGATTAGAGACCAGTTATACATCCAAGGATTTGAGTGTGCTGTTCAGGTCTCAGACCCTGTAGTAATTAAAAACGGGCTTTGAAATGGGTCCACTTTGGGCCTTGCATTCATGTCCTTATTTTACAGTAAAAAAATCGATTTCTGAACAATGAGTGTAATGAATATTAAGGTAATCCATGTTCAAATTAAGGAATGTTGATGAATGCGCTATAGGTGCAAACTTACACAGAGCTCTTCAAGATCTTTGGCGTGAAGTATTTCAGCATCACAAACATTTTTTTAGATTCATTAAATCAATCAATCTTGTAGAGTGCCAGCTTGTCACCCCGGGGGGTCTCCAGGTCCTGGTTTGGTGCTGCAGGCCTAGCCTAGCTGTTGGAGGTGGTGGTCGAAAAGCCAGGTCTTGAGTTGCTTTCTAAAGTCCTTCAGGGAGTAGGATGTGAGAAGGTGAATGGGAGGTTGTTTTAAGGACTTTGGGGCGAGGTAGGAGAAGGAACGTCCTCCGAAGCATTCCTATTTATATTTCACATGCATCAGCACTTAATTTGTAAAACAATAAGTGCCAAGACAAAATGTAGAATAAGAAGCCCACGGCTGGTTCTGTGAATACTGTCATTAGATCACAAAGGTGTTCAAAATACGTGCTCTTTCAATGATTGGCCTCTCGGCAGAGCACATAAAGCAATCATCATGTTCCATTTCCAGTTGTGTGGGACAGTGGCGCTATTTGAAGTTTAGTTTACAGGTTTAAGCCAAGCCCTTAATCATATAGGCCACGTCCCTTTTGTGGACTCTCCACTTGTTTCATCCCACTTAAAGCTCTGTACACAGCAGTCCTAAATTCAAATGTTATTATGTTTGGAATAGTTTGTTGAAATTCTTCATTTGTTCTTAAAATTTTAAGGTAATGTTTTTTGTTGCATCAAATGTCTTCACGTCATTGGAATCTTTGGTGATTCTAAAACGTCTGAAGATCATACAAACTATGTAAGAACATGTTCTCCCAAAACACACAGAACGCCAACCAGTAATGGTGTTCAGAGATGGCCGGATTTTTTATGACCACTTGATGAGGGGAGATTTTTAAACATTTGAGCATCACCTAAAAAACTTCATTAAAACTGTGTTCCCACAGAATATGAAATGGTGACATTTAATGCAAAAAATACATAGCTGTTTCAAAGGAACAGTGGAGCTGTGCCATGGGTGTTAAGGATCATTACAATTATTTTGTTAAAATGTCTAAAAAAACGTGTTTTAATGGATTAAAATAGGGAAGTGTATCACACTATAGCAATTGGACTACAATCAGGATTATGGACCAATGTCCACTGATGTCTAATCATTTTCTTTCCATCAGGGCATGTTTCCATTTTCTCACATTGCAATAACAGCCATCTTCTGCGCTTAGAACCCTTCTCTTTTCCTTTGACTTTGTACACCACGCTGGTTCCTTATAGCTAGGTCAGCGTTATACAAGTATCACAAACATATATAAATATAACACAATCAAAATAGCTGTTTCATATATAATGTCACATGAAGACCAACATGTCATGAAACAGGGAGCATAATATGGTCTCAGACATAAATCAAACTCAGAATCTGAGTACTGTTTAGTTGTTTTAATACACTAAGGGGCATATATTTGGTGTGTGCCATTTTAACATGATTCATTTTGATGCTAAAATGGTGCAAACTTAACTCCATTTTTATATTTTGAGGCTAGACCTGTCTAACGTCAAAATATAGGGGTAGCACCATATTGTGGATGCGGCAAACCACCTTGCACTAATGAGTAGCAAGGTAGACATTCCTGTCCACAATATCACGCTAACCCCCTAAAGTCAAATGACACACACAGAGTAGGCGGACCCAAATAATGATGCTAAGCTGGCTTAGCACCATTATTTAACGCCTGAGTCTGACCAGGTGTTAGGGAACCTGTGGACCCATTTCCATGGCTAAGCACCATGGAATGGGCCAACAGATGCCCACCCCATGTCCCAGGAACACCCCCTCCCACACCAGAGGGACGCCATTGGATGAGGGACCCCAATCTGGGTAAGTAGACGTAAGTAGTTTGTAAATAATTTTATCAGCGCCTTTGGGGACCTCTTACATGGGACCCCTGCCTGGCACTGGGTGTAATGGTCTTTCCCAGAGGACACTGGTCCCCTGGGCTGGCCATTGGGGTGGTGGGCATGACTTCTCTATTTACTAAGGGAGGAGTCATGTATGGGTGGTGGTGCATCAGAAAATGACGCTAGGCTGGTTAGCGGCAATTTTATTGCTGTTAACCAGCATAGTGTCACTTCTGTCCCACTAACATCTTTTGCCCTCTCCCCATGGCCCCCCGGCTAGCGTCTTGTCTGTAAGCACTAGACGGTCCTATGCCCCACCGCGCGCCGTTCCATAAATACGGCGCCCGGCTGGCGCTATGGAATGGCATCAGCAGGCATCTGGATTTTGCTGCAAAACTGCATTAGCGCAGTTTTGTGGCAAACTCCATCAATATAGGCCTAGATGTGCACTGTTAGAAAAGGGTCTTTGGTTGGCAGTCAGGTTACCCCCTGTCCAAGCAAGGACCCTCACTCTAGTCAGGTTAAAAAAGAATCATTCTCAGCTAACCCCTGCTTACCCCCTTGGTAGCTTGGCATGAGCAGGAAGGCTTAACTTCAGAGTGCTAGGTGTAAAGTATTTGTACCAACACACACAGTAATTCAAAGAAAACACAAAAAAATGACGCAACACAGGTTTAGAAAAATAGAACATATTTATCTAAACAAAACAAGAACAAAACGACAAAAATCCACAATACACAAGCCAAGTTATCAATCAAAATGCAAAAAGAGTCTTCATGTAATTTTAAACACAACGCTAATGCTGTTAGCATGAAAATGTACTTTGGGCACGTCAAAAATAACCTCACACAGGCGAGTGTGCATCAAAAAGGGCTTGCGATGCTTCGATATCACTCACGAGTGGGATCTTGCATCACTTCTCCTTCAGTTGGGTCGGCATGCGTTGTTTCTTTTCTCCGCAGGAGAGCGATGTGTCGATCTGGTCAGCACTCTCGGGTCCGGGCAGGCCTTGCGTAATTTTTACACATCCAGCGGTGTTTGCGTCGGAAATCCAGCCCCACGATGATCCAAAAACCACGCAGCGCGGGTTGCGATCTCACCAGCCTCCGTCAGCGATGCTGCGTGTCATTTCTCCATCCACGTGCGTCGATCTTTCAGTGGCACTGCAGGCGAGCATCAATTTTCAGCCGCAAAGCCAGTGGCATGTCGATTTTTCAGCCGTGGATCGGAGTTGCACTGATCTTTTCCCCGCATGGCGGTCAGTGAGTGGATTTCTCACTCTTGGCCTGACAGCTTCTCCTTTAAGGGTCCCAGGAACTGGATGGGCACCCCTTTGCAGAGTAGGAGTCTCATCAGAGGCTCCAGGTGCTGGCAGAGAGAAGTCTTTGCTGTCCCTGAGACTTCAAATAACAGGCAAGGCAAGCTCTAAATCAAGCCCTTGGAGAGTTCTTCACAAGATGGAAGGCACACAAAGTCCAGTCTTTGTTCCCTAGCACAGGCAGAAGCAGCAACTGCAGGATAGCTCCACAAAGCACAGTCATATGCAGGGCAGCTCTTCGTTCTCAGCTGTTCTCCAGTCAGAAGTCCCTCTTGGTTTCCAGAAGTGCTCTAAGGTCTGTGGTTTTGGGTGCCCTTCCTATACCCATTTTGCTCTTTGAGGTAGGCTTACTTCAAAGCAAAGTCTCTCTTGTTTGTGAAATCCTGCCTTGCCCAGGCCAGGCCCCAGACACACACCAGGGGGTTGGAGACTGCATTGTGTGAGGGTAGGCACAGCCCTTTCAGGTGTGAGTGACCACTCCTCCTCTTCCTCCTAGAACAGATGGCTCACCAGGAAATGCAGACTACACCCCAGCTCCCTTTGTTTCACAGTCTAGTGAGAGGTGCAACCAGCCCAACTGTCAAACTGGCCCAGATAGGGAATCCACAAACCGGCAGAGTCACGGAAATGGTTTAAGCAAGAAAATGCTCACTTTCTAAAAGTGGCATTTTCAAACACATAATCTTAAAATCAACTTTACTAAAAGATGTATTTTTAAATTGTGAGCTCAGAGACCACAAATTCCACATATCCATCCGCTCCCAAAGCAAATCTACACTTTAATCATATTTAAAGGTATCCCCCATGTTAACCTATGAGAGGGACAGGCCTTGCAACAGTGAAAAACGAATTTAGCAGTATTTCACTGTTAGGACATATAAAACACATTACTATGGGCCTCATTCCGAGGCCGGCGGGCGGCAGGAGCCGCCCGCCTGGCGGGAACCGCCATATGGCCGCTCCGCGGTCGAAAGACCGCGGAGGCCATTCTGGCTTTCCCGCTGGGCTGGCGGGCAACCGCCAGAAGGCCGCCCGCCAGCCCAGCGGGAAACCCCTTCCCACGAGCAGTTGCACCCGTTGCGAATTTCAGTGTCTGCTAAGCAGACACTAAAATTCTTTGTGGGGCCCTCTTACGGAGGCCCCTGCAGTGCCCATGCCACTGGCATGGGCACTGCAGGGGCCCCCAGGGGCCCCACGACACCCCATACCGCCATCCTGTTCCTGGCGGGCGAACCGCCAGGAACAGGATGGCGGTATGGGGTGTCGGAATCCCCATGGCGGCGCAGCAAGCTGCGCCGCCATGGAGGATTCCTGAGGGCAGCGGAAAACCGGCGGGAGACCACCGGTTTTCCCTTTCTGACCGCGGCCAAACCGCTGCGGTCAGAATGCCCTTGAGAGCACCGCCAGCCTGTTGGCGGTGCTCTCGTGGTCGTTGACCCTGGCGGTCAATGACCGCCAGGGTCAGAATGACCCCCTATATGTCCTACCCTAACCATACACTGCACCCTGCCCTTGGGGCTACCTAGGGCCTACCTTAGGGGTGTCTTACATGTAAGAAAAGGGAAGGTTTAGGCCTGGCAAGTGGGTACACTTGCCAAGTCGAATTTACAGTTCGTAACTGCACACACAGAACTGCAGTGGCAGGTCTGAGACATGATTACAGAGCTACTTAGGTGGGTGGCACAACCAGTGCTGCAGGCACACTAGTGGCATTTGGTTTACAGGAACTGGGCACCTCGAGTGCACTTTACTAGGGACTTAATAGTAAATCAAATATGCCAATCATGGATAAACCAATTACATACACATTTTATATAGGAGCACTTGCACTTAAGCACTGATTAGCAGTGGTAAAGTGCCCAGAGTAACAAAAACAGCAAAAACAGAGTCCAGAATACATCAACAACCTGGGAAACAGAGGCAAAAAGTTAAGGGAGACCGCGCCAAGGATGACAAGTCTAACATGCACTGTATAGCAGATGACTCTCACCAATTGTAAGATTCCTTACTAAAAAAATAAGACACAGGTCTTACTCTGAGCACTTTACATTTGCTAATAATTCTAGATCTTTGGAAGAACATTGTTTAGTTACAACAGTAGAAATGTCTAAGAATCCAACATCTGAAGCAAATTTGTTCTCTTCTGAATGGTGCATAAGAGAAACAGTACCATTCAAAGAAGAGCTATAATATTAGGGATTAACGTTATTGGTTCTAGAACTTCAGAATACATCTGCAACCGTTATTAAACATTTCGATCATACATACATGCTACAAAAGAAGTACTATTTAAAAATTAGAATGCACAATCACTGCAAGACTTCGTTCTAGCTACATTTGAACTTAAGTGGTTCGCCCTTATATTTACTATGGGTCAAAATTGATTTTAAGCAAACCAACCATTTTTACATACTAGCTGTGCATGTTTTACTGCAGTGTACTACATGATCTTCGGAATGATGTTTTTCAGCATCACAAATATTTTTTTAGATTCAATAAATCAATCAATCGGGGTTCTTGTAGAACGTGAGCATGTCACCCTGGGGGGTCTCCAGGCACTAGTTTGGTGGTGAGGGCCCAGCCTGGCTGTCAAAGGTGTTGGTCGCAGAGCTAGTTCTTGAGTAGTTTTTTGAAGGCCTTCAGGGAGGGGGATTTGTGAAGGTGGATGGGGAGGTCATTTCAGGACTTGGGGGAGAAGGAACGTCCTCTAAAGCATTTGTGATGGACGCCTGGGGTGTGCGCCAGGGCGAGAGTGGATGATGAGTGGAGTTCTCAGGTCGGTTGGTGGAAAGAGAGGCGGTTGTTGATGTAGGTGGGTCCAGTGTTGTGGAGGGCCTTGTATGCATGCTTGAGGAGTTTGAAGAGGCGTCTTTGCTTAATGGGGAGCCAGTGGAGGGTCCTGAGGTGGGGAGTGACACTGATTTTACTGGGTCGGTTGAAGATGAGTGTAGCTGTGGCATTTTGGATGATCTTCAGGCAGTTTTGGAGCTGTTTGGTGGTTCTGATGTAGAGTACGTTTTTGTAGTCAATGTGGCTGGAGATGATGGCCTCCCTCAGCTTATAAGGAATGTCGATGAGAGTGCTGTATGTGTCAACTTACACAAAACTCTTCATAAGACAAATAATAATCCTCTCGCTACTGGTTGTAAAATTTATGATCTACCCACAACATGAAATTTTTTGAGGAAGCCATACAGATGATATTTGTATCTTCCAAGGTCTCAAAAAATCCTGATAGATAACATACACAAAATTAATCAAAATGATTTTAACATTAGTCTGATTGACCATATCTCCTTTTCCCTTATTGACTTTCTTGTTCTGGTGATGTGTGTGCATTTTAACCATCTACAGAATGAACTGAAAAGCAACAACTGTGACTTCAACCTTTTGTTTGACAAACCGCTAAACCAAACATCAGATACAGGATATACCGAAAGTAAAATGTATATGTATCAGTCATGACAATGCGTTTGAGGAGAAAACAGCTGAATAGGCCTTCAGGTTAAAAAAGAGAGGTTACTCCTTTAAAATATTATTAGAATCTCTAATACAAGCACATAAGGTAGAAAGATCGAACCTGCTACATCCAAAATGAGAGGAGCACCAACCTAGAGCTACAGTTGCCCATGAAAGAGACAAACATTTGTTTCAGATTGGCTTGCATTAACTTCAGGGCACTCCATCATCAAATGTCTGCATACTTCGTTACATCCTTGAAATCTCTGTAAGAAATAAAACCCTTGCAATGTTAGACTGGAGTACAGGAAATTCAATTCTGTCCAGATCGCATTATAAATAGTTTTAGTGGATTCTTCTAATTTCCCTAACTCCAAGGACCTCAGGCATCAAGATAATCTTCAACTGACAGAAAAATGAAAACTCTGTTCTGGAATCATGTTAATCATGCTAGGCATTCCCATGATTGTTGCTCTCTTTGAAATGTAAGGCTCTACAAATTTCCCTTGATGCAATCTGTTGGAAGGTGGGTCATTAGTTGTGTAGCCTGCACAATTAATGGGTCCGCACTCAACCACCACTGGGAACCAAACACCCCATTGTGGCTCTTGATTCTCATATGGTAGCGTTGCAGAGCGGTCCAAGGCTTACTCAGAGGGAGGTGTAGACCAACAACCCACATGGCAAATGTTAGAAATGGGGTTTTAGTTGACAGTCAGGTTACCCCCTGTCCAAGCAAGGACCCTCACTCTAGTCAGGGTAAGTCACACACAATCCAAATTATCCTGTGGTAGCTTGGCATTGAGCAGTCAGGCTTAACTTAGAAGGGAATGTGTAAAGTATGTGTGCAATAAATCATACAACAACACAGTATAGCACCACAAAAATACACCACACAGTGTTTAGAAAAATATATAATATTTATCTGGATAAATGCAGGTCAAAACGATTAAAATGCAATAAGTATATGTTGAGATATCACTGTAAAAGTGATATAAAGTGTCTTAAGTCTTTTAAAGGAAGCAAAGTCTCTTTCAAGCACAAAGTACCTGGTTCACATGCAAAATCACTGCAGAAAACCGCAGAGGAGGAGATGCGTGGACACAAAGGGTTGTGCGTCAATTTTTCTGGCAGCACCCGATGATGCGTAGTTTAGTTTTCAGGGACGGCTATTCATCGATTTCCGGTGCTCGGCCGTGGATCCTCTTTAGGTTGTGGGGTTTTCAGACACCCTGGGGACGATGCGTGGATTTCCTGCACTGGCAGGACGAAGTCACAGGAGCTGCATCAATTCGGTGGGCGCTATGTCGAATTTTCTACCGCACGGCAGGCGCGCGTCGATTCCTCTTTGGAAGTAGGCTGCGTCGTTCTGGCTCGGCTGCGTGGTGATCCGGCGGGCCGTGCGTCGCATTTCCGGTTGCTACGCTGTTGCTGTGTCGATCGTCTCGATGCGCAGTCGGGATGTGTCGTTCCGGTTCGGGGTGCAGTGAAATTTTCACAGTGGTGCAAGCTGTGCGTCGTTTCTGTCACGATCTGCATGATGTTTCTCACCTTTGACTGAAGGGTTTGAAAGAGCACCCGGTCTTTTGCTGGTTCTGGGTAGACCAAGATAGGGGTGACCCTTTCTAGTAGCCATGATTCTGCTTGACAGGAAAACGCCAAAGCAGACTGTACCCTCCAGAAGGAGTCCAAGAGGAAAAAAAAAAAAAAAGGGGGGAAACCTTAAAAATAGGAACTCCTGAAAAAGAGGAAAAAACAGGAATTAACATTGGAAAAAGAGGAACAATTCACAACCAGAGGAACAGGAACTGGAAAACAAACGACAAACAGGAGCGAAGATTATCACCAAGAGGAAGTGTTAACAACGCAAGGCAGATCAGGAGTGAGTGACTTATAGACTGGAAAACAGGAAGTGACATCACAGGAAAAGGAAACAACACTATCTTGGATTGAGAAAAGGCCCATCGAAGAGAATGGGAAAAAAGTAGCAGTATAAGAGATAAAGAGCATGCTGGGAAAAAGGAACAGAAGAAGACAACATGGAAACCTGCAAGAAGACAGCATGGAAACCAGAAAGAAGAGAAAGACAAAAGCACAGAAAAACAGAAGAAAAGAAGAAAAAGAAAAAGGAAAGGAGTCCACCACCAACAGAAAATAAAAAATATTACAAAGACAGGTAAGGACGGCGTGACCGGGAGCATGAAAAATGCTTCCTGGCACGTGTCGCAAGAAATGGGGGAAAATGCGGAGGACGGCGCTCCGATAATCGGAGTCGCGGTCCGGCCATGTTAGTATACAGAGTCGCTGTGGTTAAGCACGACATCACAGTTTCTGGCAGGCTTTGCTGCACAAGTAGTCCTTCTTGTATAGATGAAGTCTTTTTGGTCCTGAGACTTCAGGGAACAGGAGGCAAGCTCTATCCAAGCCCTTGGAGAGCGCTTCTTCACCACAGCCAGACAGCAGCAAGGCAGCAGTCCTTCACAGAAAGCAGACAGGTGAGTCCTTTGGGCAGCCAGGCAGTTCTTCTTGGCAGGATGCAGGTTCTGGTTCCAGTGTCTTCTCCAGGAAGTGTCTGAGTTGTTAGGGGCAGGGGCCCTGTTTAAATACCCAAATGTGCCTTTGAAGTGGGGGAGACTTCAAAGAGTGGCTTAGAAGTGCACAAGGTCCCCTTTCAGTTCCATCCTGTCTGCCAGGGTCCCAGTTGGGGGTGTGGCAGTCCTTTGTGTGAGGGCAGGGTACATGCAAGTGTCAGGCCCTCCACCCTCCCAGCCCAGGAAGACCCATTCAAAATGCAGATGTATGCAAGTGAGGGTGAGTATCCTGTGTTTGGGGTGTGTCTGAGTGAATGCACAAGGGAGCTGTCAACTGAACCCATCCAGACGTGGATTGTAAGGCACGGAAAGATTTAAATGCAGAGAAATGCTCACTTCCTAAAAGTGGCATTTCTAAAATAGCAATAGTAAATCCAACTTCACCAGTCAGCAGGATTTTGTATCGCCATTCTGGCCATACTAAATATGACCTTCCTACTCCTTTCAGATCAGCAGCTACCACTCAAACCATGTATGAGGGCAGCCCCAGTGTTAGCCTCAGTGGCGGCCGGCAGCTTTGGAAGGAGGGCGGGCGGGGCACACACACAAACACACACACAGACTCATTCTTTCACACCCAGACACGCACGCACGCACGCTCACCCATTAACAACACTCATTCCATTCAAACATGCACGCACGCACCATTCATTTTACAAATTCACACACATTCATTCTTCCACACACACGCACGCACGCACTCACATCCAGTAACAACACTCATTCCATTCAAACATGCACGCACGCACCAAACATTCATTTTACAAGATCAAACGCATTCATTCTTTCACACACACACACACACGCACGCACATCCATGAACAACACTCATAACACTCAAACATGCATGCGCGCACCAAACATTCAATGTAAAACATAACACACATACATACACACACACACACACTTACCTTTAGCCTCCAGGTCCCAGGAGGGTTGAGACTGCTGCCTTCCCTCATTGGCTGACCTTAGGTCAGCCAATGAGGGAAGGCAGCAGTCCCAGCCTCGTCACAGAGTGGGATGGGGTCAGTGAGACTGCTGACCCCACCTCACTCTGTGACGAAGTGTCACTGATTGACACTCGCCCTGGGCACTTCAGGGCTTAAACCTGAAGCGCCCAGGGAGAGTGTCAATGGGTGACGCTTTCCACGTCACCCAGGGGAGGGCCTGGAGGCACCTTTGCTGGGCCGAGGAGGTCACGCCCATAAGGGTCGTGATCTCCTCAGCCCAGCAAAGTTCAGCTCAGGCAGCCAGGAGTCTGCGCAAATCGCGCATGTCTGCTCCTGGCTGCCTGACCTGAACATAAAGAGTGTCTGTCAGGCTGACCTTTGTTCAGCCTGATAGACACTCTTCATGGGGTGGGGGGGCGTGGCCCCTCCGCCCTAAAGGACGGGCCGCCACTGGTTAGCCTATGAAGGGAGCAGGCCTCACAGCAGTGTAAAACAAATTTAGGGGTTTTACACTACCAGGACATGTAAACTACACAGGTACATGTCCTGCCTTTTGACTACACAGCACCCTGCCCTATGAGTTACCCAGGGCATGCCTTAGGGGTGACTTACACGTAGGAAAAGGGGAGTTTTAGGCTTGGCAAGTACTTTTAAATGCCAAGTCGAATTGGCAGTGAAACCGCACACACAGGCCTTGCAATGGCAGGCCTGAGACAAGGTTTATTAGCTACTTAAGTGGGTGGCACAATCAGTGCTGCAGGCCCACTAGTAGCATTTAATCTACAGGCCCTGAGCTCATATAGTGCACTCTACTAAGGACTTATAAGAAAATTAAATAGTCCAATTGGGTATGATCCAATGTTACCATGTTTAAAGGGAGACAACATATGCACTTTAGCACTGGTTAGCAGTGGTAAAGTGCGCAGAGTCTTAAAAGCAGCAAAAACAGTATCTAAAGAGTGCAGGGAGGCAGGCAAAAAGTTAGGGGTGACCACACCAAGGCTGTCAGGTCTAACATGTGTCCCCCCCAGCTGAAAGTAGGGAGAGCTACACAACCTCCTGGGAGCTCTCATTGCTAAGGCGGAAGGATCTGGAGAGACCATCAGCGTTGGTGTGGTCAATCCCCGGGCGATGCTCCACCATAAAGTCCATCCCCTGTAGGGAGATGAACCACCTCAAGAGTTTAGGATTCTCACCCCTCATCTGCATGAGCCATCTGAGGGGCCTGTGGTCTGTCTGAGCCCGGAAGTGAGTTCCAAACAGGTATGGTCTCAACTTCTTCAGTGCCCAGACCACAGCAAATGCTTCTCTTTCAATAGCACTCCACCTCTGTTCCGGTGGTAATAGTCTTCTGCTAATAAAGGCTACTGGCTGGTCTAAGCCCTCCTCATTTAGCTGTGCTAGAACAGCCCCTATGCCATGCTCTGAAGCGTCTGTCTGCACAATAAATTCCTGGGAGGAGTCACGGGCCTTGAGCACGGGGGCCGTGCACATGGCTTCCTTCAGGGAGTCAAAGGCTTTCTGACTTGCCTCTGTCCAATTCACCAATCTAGGTTGCTTTTTGGAAATAGGTTCTGTCAAGGGCGACACAATGGTACCATAGCCCTTGTCAAACCTACGGTAGTATCCAGTGAGGCCTAAGAAGGCCCAGTCTGTGTTCTAGGTGGTTTCCAGGCCTTGATAGTTTCAATCTTGGCCTGTAGTGGCTGCACCTTGCCATCACCTGATAGGTGTACCAAGTACACCATGGATCCCTGCTCAATCTGGCACTTATTAGCCTTGATGGTCAGGCCTGCTGTTGAAGAGTCTGAAGCACCTCCTTGAGGTGGAGCAGGTGGTCCTCCCAGCTGGAACTATGGACAGCTATGTCATCTAGGTAGGCGGCATAGTAGGCATCCTTGCCAGCTAGGACCCCATTAACCAACCTTTGGAAGGGAGCGGGGGCATTTTTCAACCCAAAGGGCATCACCCAGAACTGGTAATGGCCATCAGGTGTGAAAAATGCAGATCTCTCTTTAGCCCCCTCAGTCAAGGTGATCTGCCAGTACCCTGATGTGAGATCAAAAGTATTCAGAAACTTGGCACGAGCTCATCAGCTCGGGGAATGGGTGAGCGTCAGTCCGTGTAACTGAGTTGAGACCCAGTAGTTCACACAGAACCGAAGTTCTGGCTTTGCACTGGGGGCAGGAGCCTTAGGGACCAGCACCACAGGGCTGGCCCAGGGACTGCTGGACTTCTCAATAACCCCTAGTGCCAACATCTTGGAGACCTCCTCCTTGATGTTGGCCTTCACCTTATCTGACAACCTGTAAATTTTGTTTTTTACAGGGGGACTGTCTCCAGTGTCAATGTCATGGACACACAGATGGGTGAGTCCAGAAGTAAGGGAAAACAGGGAAGAGAAGTGTTCCAACAACTCATAGCAGTCTCCTCTCTGATCTAGAGTCAGGGAGTCAAAGAGATTGAAACTTTTCACCGACCCATCACCTTCTTTGGCAAAGAGGAGGTCAGGGAGAGGTTCACTCACCTCTTCCATGCCCTCATCTGTCACAAGGGGCATACTGACCTCAGACCACTCAAAATGAGGTATGAGTCTGATATGATGGAGAACCCTTAGGGGGTACCTAGGGTCTTGGGGTCCACTAGGGAAGTGGCCTCCCCCTTCCGCTGCTTGATCTCAAATGGGCCAGACCAGTGGTCCTGGAGAGCCCTAGGCTCTACTGGCTCCATTACCCAAACCTTGTCTCCAGGTGATAACTGAACCAGAGTGGCCTTCCGGTCATACCACTCCTTAATCACCTTTCAAACTTCACAATACCACGGCACACTCTAATATATTAATAAAGTCCAAATGAAGATGAGGAGTCTTGTGTGGTCATATTTCAACGTTCACAATTCCTTTATTGTTCCATAGATCCAAAATAACAGTCAGGAGCAGCTAATCCCATGCGACGTGTTTCGTCATATTGACTTTTCCAAGGCTGTAGATATAAGTATTTAACAGAAGGTTGCAATCAGGAAAATGCACAGGAATGATCACTTCAAAACATTGGTGTATTCCAAGGTGCATCGATAGCATAAAGGAATCCCACTGAGTATCCAGGCAATGATGTGAAAGAAAAAGGAAGATGATCTCATGCACAAAGAAAAAAAGTGCATCCCATAAAGAATGAATCCCAAAACATGCAATCACCAAGTCAAACAAAGTCACTCAGTTAGTTTATGCCTTATTGTGTACAGAGACAAAAAAGAGGATACGACAAAGACGTTGTGATGTTGTACTCTTAAGAGCAAGAAACAAAAAATATATTTCTGAATATGAAGAAAAAACTATAGAGTTATGACATACCAGCCAATGTTTATATTGGCACATTATCCAATATGATGAGCAGATCCATATATGTGAAATAAGCATAATATACACAACAGGAATTAGACACTCAAATAGATGTGTGTTGCAAATCAAGAGATACACCCGACCATGATAAGTCTACAAGAAAGAAAAAGGGTTTATATAAAAAAAATTATGGATGTTCAAGTCTTACAAACCATAAAGAAAAACTAAACACAAACCAACCCGTTATAATTAAAACATCATAGATGTTATATTCATTAGCCTGGGGCACCAAAAAAGAAAATAGAAATATGTACTGCAGCTAAACATTGCCATAATAGTCACACCAAGTATTAAACCTAGCGTGTGTCAATAAAAACCACAACCAAACTATATCAAAACCATATCATAAGAGCATGTTCAAGAATATTAAAACTAAGACAACCATAGATGTTAATATCGAATAGATAGATACCTGGCCTCTTTCTTAACTATAGAATAAAGGACCACGTTTGTTGAAGAGCGTAGTAACATGTGTTTATATATTATGGTTATGATGACAAGAGTCAAACACGTTCGCCAATGCAGATTCCTGGCTAGACCTTAGTAGTGGTGCACGATACTACAACACCAGAACTATGTATGATTAAACACATCGAATCAGATTGAAAATGCCGACCACAAAATTAGATAAACAATTATTACCAATGTATGGTTTGCACTAAGGGTAAAATTCAATTAAGTATTGGCTGACAAATTGTAATATCACAATACTAGCATATCATTTTCTTATGTATAATATGTGATACTGTACATGGATCGTATAAAAGTTAATAACATTTGTCTATCTGGAAACAAAACGGTAAATTACCCACCACACGGATTAAAAAAACCTACAGGATAAAAGAACTTCTACTCCTGTTGCATGACTAAAAGTTGTAATGAGGGAACCATGTGGACACCGCCATGTTTACTTATAAGTGGCGAAAACATATAGTAAACATAGAAAACTGACTCAAAGCCACACAGATGAAGTACTACGCATGCGTGTATAAGGAGAATAAAGAAACCGAGGTGTTTACAAAGAAATCATGTCCAAGTACTATCACGTGACTAATTCTGATAAATATACAAACAAAAAGGAAATGTATATGGGTAAACGTCAGTCGGAAAACCCGAAAGGACAGAAAGTTAAGTAGATATAAGCACCAGGGTAACAAAAATTAAGATAGCAAATGAGACAAAGAAAAAGCCCAAGTAACCAGTTCCTGTTAATGTAGGTGAAAATGGGCCATAAATACTTCCATATAAATAAATAAATAAAAAAAGTGCATAACTGGAACAGTTATTGTCGAGCACTCTCCTAGTACATATGAGTACAAAACTTTTATTACATAAAAAGATTCATATGGCCATGACAGACAAACAGACAATACATATGCATATGATAATATTACAAAAACGGCAAATCATATTATACAACAACTACAGAAAATTGTGCAAGTCTTTTTCAATGTTCTGTCACTCCTCCACTGCTCTCAACTTAATAATCCATCTACTTTCCATGCGCCTGAGCATCTGTGTTTTATCTCCACCCCGGGACAAGCGCCCAGTGTTTCTATGCCATGTACAAAAATTGCCAGAACTTCCCTTTGTAAATGGGCCAAATTGTAATGAACTGCAAACTGATATTCTGCGTTATTATGCCTGATTGCCCTAATATGTTCTTGTACTCTCTCCTTGAGGGGCCTGATTGTACTGCCCACATAACTTCGTTTGCAAACACAAATCAAGCAATAGACTACATATTTGGAATTACAGTTCATGAAAGCACATATTTTGTGTGTTATTTTTGTGTTGTACTGAAATGAAGTAATTCTGTCTTTTGCGTAGCAGCATATATTGCAATGCCCACATTTATAGTAGCCCACAGGAGGTTTTGGTAACCAACCATCATTCTTGGTTGGGGGCACATAACTATGACAGAATCTACAGCGTATATTGCGTTCCCAGCCATGTGTAATGCTGGGTCTTTTGGTAATTACCTTGCACATTGACAACAGTAAAATATGCTACAAGCTCTACAGAAAACCAACAGCCTCTAATTCTATCTTGCATGCCCCCAGTGCCCATCCTCGTTCACAGATCAAGGCCATACCTTAAGGGGAAGCCGTCAGGATGAGACGGAATTGTGGTCAGAATGAAGCATTCTTACAAGAAATGGAGAATTTGGAACAACGTCTAGTAGCTCGTGGATATCTGAGCAACCTCCTCAAAGACACCAACAGAAAGGTTAGGAAAATAGACAGATTGACCCTTCTCATGGGTTTTACTAAAAACAAAAAGAAACTCAATAAACGCACACGCCTATCCATCGTTTTGCCATCTAGTCCTTTGAGTTCTGAAGTCTACAAGATTTTACCAAAAAATTGGTGATTCCTTTTAGCAGATAGGACTTTGGTGGAGGAGATTACCAAAAGACCCAGCATTACACATTGCAGGGGACGCAATATACGCAATAGAATTTGTCATAGTTATCTGCCCCCGACCAAGAATGATGGCTGGTTACCAAAACCTCCTGTGGGCTACTATAAATGTGGGCATTGCAATGTTTGCTGCTACGCAAAAGACAGAATTACTTCATTTCAGTACAACACAAAAATAACACACAAAATCTGTGCTTTCATGAAATGTAATTCCAAATATGTAGTCTTTTGCTTGATTTATATTTGCAAACGTGTTTATGTGGGCAGTACAATCAGGCCCCTCAAGGAGAGAGTACAAGAACATATTAGGGCAATCAGGCATAATAACTCAGAATATCAGTTTGCAGTCCATTACAATTTGGCCCATCAACAAAGAGAAGTTCTGGGAATTTTTGTTCATGGCATAGAAACACTGGGCACTTGTCACAGGGGTGGAGATAAAACACAGATGCTCAGGAGCATGGAAAGTAGGTGGATTATTAAGTTGAGAGCAGTGGAGGAGGGGCAGAACATTGAAAAAGACTTGCACAATTTTCTGTAGTTGTATAATATGTTTTGCCGTTTTCTAATATTATCATATGCATATGTATTGTCTGTTTGGTATATATCATGGCTATATGAATCTTTTTATGTAATAACATTATTGTACTCATATATACTAGGAGAGTGCTCGACAATAACTGTTTCAGTTATGCACTGTTTTTTGTTTTTTATTTGTATGGAAGTATTTATGTCCCATTTTCACTTACATTAACAGGCACTGGTTACTTGGGCTTTTTCTTTGTCTCATTTGCTATCTTAATTTTCGTTACCCTGATACTTATATCTACTTAACTTTCTGTCCTTTCGGGTTTTCCAACTGACGTTTACCTGTAAATATATCCTTTTTGTTTTTATATTTCTCAGAATTAGTCACGCGAAAGTACTCGGACATGATTTCTTTGTAAACACCTAGGTTTCTTTATTCTCCGTATACATGCATGCCTACTACTTTGTCTGTGTGGCTTTGAGTCCGTTTTCTATGTTTACTATACATTTTTGCCGCATATAAATAAACATGGCGGCGTCCACATGGTTCCCTCATTACAACTTTTCGTATGCAACAGGAGTAGGTGTTCCTTTATCCGATAGGTTTTATGAATCCGTGTGTTGGGTAATTTACCATATTGTTTCCAGACAGACAAATGTTATTAAATTTTATACGATCCATGTACAGTATCACATATTATACATAAGAAAACAACATGCTAGTATTGTGATATAGCAATTTGTCGGCCAATACTTCTTGCTCTTAGTGTAAACCATACATTGGAAATACTTGTTTATCTAATTTTGTGGTTGGCATTTTCAGTCTGACTCAATGTGTTTATTCCTACATAGTTCTGGTATTGTAGTATCGTACACCACTACTATGGTCTTGCCAGGAATCAGCATTGGCGAATGTGATTGAATCTTATCATCATAACCATAATATATAAACACATGTTACTACTCTCTTTAACAAACGTGGCCCTTTATTCTATAGTTAAGAAAGAGGCCAGGTATCTGTCTATTCGGATTCCATTCTTAATATTAACATCCATAGTTGTCTAAGTTTTAATATTAATGAACATTATATGGTTTTGATATAGTTTGGCTGTGTTTTTTATTGATACAAGCTAGGTTTAATACTTGGTTTGACTATTATGGTAATTTGTAGCTGCAGTACATATTTTTCTTTTAGTTTTTGGTGCCCTGGGCTAATGGATGTAACATCTATGATGTTTTAATTATAACAGGTTGGTTTGTGTTTAGTTTTTCTTTATGGTTTTTAAGACTTGAACATCTATCATTTTTTTAATATATACCCTTTTTCTTTCTTGTAGACGTATCAGGGTCAGGTGTATCTCTTGATTGGCAACACACATCTATTTGGGTGTCTAATTCCTGTTGTACATATTATGCTTATTTCACATATATGGATCTGCTCAACATATTGGATAATGTGTCAATATAAACATTGTCTGGTAGGTCATAACTCTATAGTTTTTTCTTTATATTCAGAAATATATTTTTTGTTTCTTGCTCTTAAGAGTACAACATCACAACTTTGTTGTTGTATCCTCTTTTTTTGTCTCTGTTCACAATAAGGCATAAACTGACTGAGTGACTTTGTTTGGCTTGGGGATTGCATGTTTTGGGATTCATTCTTTATGGGATGCACTTTTTTCCTTTGTGCATGAGATTATCTTCCTTTTTCTTTCACATCATCACCTGGATACTCAGTGGGATTTCTGTATGATATCTATGCACCTTGAAATACACCAATGTTTTGAAGTGATCATTCCTGTGCATTTTTCTGATTGCAACTTTTTGTTAAATACTTATATCTACAGCCTTGAAAAAGTCAATTTGACGAAACACATGTCGGCTGTTGTTGCATGGGATTACTTGCTCCTGACTGTTATTTTGGATCAATGGAAGAATAAAGGAATTGTAAATGTTGAAATATGACCACACAAGACTCCTCATCTTCATTTGGACATTATTAATATATTAGGGTGTGCTGTGGTATTGTGAAGTATGTAGTATTACTTGTCAACTGATCTTCAGTAGATAATATTACACTCTGAGTGGCTGAGTGTATACCATTTTGGCACCCATTTAAGGACTGTCTACTATGCTAACATATCTGAACTTTTTACGTGATACACACATGGGAAGTGCGAACTAAGTACTAAGCCACTATTCAAGTATTCTGTAACACTCCTTCATCACCTCTTGACTGGCCTCAAGGTTACTCTTGGCCTGCTTCCAAAAGCTTTGGGTTTGGTTGCGGAGGGCCAGCATGTAGCTGACCACATCCTGGGAGGTGTCTTGGGAGCTTTCTCCCAGCCCTCCTTGACTATGCTTAGTGGTCTCCTGACAAGGTGACCATAGAGAAGCTCAAAGGGGCTGAACCCCACCCCTTTCTGGGGCACCTCCCTATAAGCAAACAGCAGCCATGGCAAGAGGACATCCCACTTACGCCTCAAGGCCTCAGGTAGGGCAGTGATCATGCCTTTAAGGGTCTTGTTGAATCTCTCAACAAGCCCATTGTATTGAGGATGATAAGGGGTGATAAACCAGTAGGTCACCCCACACTCATCCCACATGGACTTCATGTATGCAGACATCAAGTTTGTGCCTCTGTCAGACACAACTTCCTTAGAGAATCCCACACAGGTAAATATTCCCATCAGGGCTCTGGTCACCACAGGTGCAGTCACTTTTCTCAGAGGAATTGCCTCTGAATAGCGGGTGGCATGGCCCACCCAAACCAGGATAAACCTGCAACAGGCAGTTTTGGGTCCAAGGGACCAATGACGTTGATGCCCATCCTTTCAAAGGGGTACCAACGACGGGGAGTCGGATCAGGGGGGCTTTAAGCCTTTTCCCTGTCTTCCCACTAGCCTGGAAGGTGGGGCAGGCCTGCAGAAATTATCTGAGGCTACCCGCATTCTAGGCCAATGGAAGTGGTTGACAAGCCTGGCAAAGGTCTTGTCTTGGCCCAAATGTCCTGCCAGGGGGATGTTGTGAGTCAGACCCAGAAGGAAGGCCTGGTAACACTGGGGGACCACCAGCACACGTGTTGCCCCAATGGCCGAAACCTTAGGCTCACTGTAAAGAAGATCGTTCTCCCAGCAGGTATGGTGATCGTCAGAGGCTTCACCAGCTGCTTGGGCTGTGGCCTGTCGTCTCAGACCCTCTAGGGTGGGGCATTCCTTCTGCGCCTTGTAGAATTCTGCCCTGGTTGGCCCACCCTCTACTTGCCAGCCAGCAAGTTCAGGCAGGTTGCCCAGGTCAGCTATGTCCTCTCCAGTTGGCTCAGGGGCCTCCTCCTCCTCAGGGGCCCGTCCACCACAGTGGGAACATCTGAGGTTTCCCCTTCCTCTTGCCCTTCCTCTTTGCAGCTGTCTGGGCCATTGTTCCAGCTCCAGACGCCCTTGACTCCCTTCCCGGGCAGCCATGAACCTTGTGGTCATGCAGTCCCACTCAGGCAAACCTAACATCGCCAGGTGGGATCTGAGCTCTACCTCCTTCCAGGCAGTATGCTCAAGATCATTGCCTAACAGACAATCTACAGGCATGGCAGGACTCACAGCTACTTTCAGAGTACCAGAGGACCCCCCCCCCACTCAAAGGGAACCAGAGCCACTAGTAGGTGACTCTCACGAGTTTCAGTGACTATCACCAGCTGGAATGCATTAGGGACTATCTGCTCTGATGACACCAGTTGACTCTTGACAGTAGTCATACTGGCTCCTGTGTCTCACAGAGCCTCCACCCTTTGCCCATCAATGGTGACCCACTGACTATACTTTGAAGTATTTGCAGGCATGTGGGCTTTAAGCACATCTCTCTATATCCCAGGGATACTAGGGACACGTCTGTCTGCCCCCCACAGCTAACTGGGACTATCTCCTCCCGGAGCGCTACACTAGCCAACCCAGGTGTCTGTCCAGTGGTGGACTATGCTCTCTTGGAACCCTGGGAGTCGACCTTAGAGTGTCCATGCTGGTAGCACTCTAAGCATTTGGGGATGAACTTCCCTAATTTCCTGTCAAAGAACCCTGGTTTCTTCCCAAATCTAGAAGAGGTATGGTTACCACCCCCCTTGGGTATTGTTTTGGGGGCCTTTTGAGAGTCCCTTATCTTTAAGTTTTTCTCCCCCCTCTTTCCTCAGTTGGGAACCCTAACCAGCTTTGTGGGTGTCCCCCCCAGATGCCTTCTTGGACACTCTGGGGCTAACCCAGAGCTGTGCCTCCTCAGCAAGCTTCCTGGGATCAGTCAGATTACTGTCTATTAAGTGCTGGTTCAAGTCTGTAAAAGAAATACTGAGCATATGCTCTCTCAGAATCAAATCATATAACCCTTGGTAATCATTTACTTTGCTTCCCCGCACTCATGCATTCAGTGCCTTATTGGAGAAATCATAACAATCTACCCAAGTTTGTGTAAAAAGTTTGGTGCTGTCCCTAAACCTCTGACGGTATTTCTGAGTGATCAGCCCAAACTTGTCCAGTAAAGTGGCTTTCATGGGTGCATATACATTCTGATCATGTGGAGCTAGTGTAAGAAGTGTGTCCCTCCCCACTGCTTGTACATAAAACTATAAGGCAGCCCCCCATTGCTCCTCAGAGGTCCCATGGGCCCTTAGTAAAACTTCATAGGCGGCCTACCACTTATCAATGTCATCTCCCACCACAAAAGTTGGCACCACATTCTTGGGTATACAAACCTTTTTCTCCCCAACAGGCCCTGCATGTATGCTGCCACCATCACTGGTGGACTCAGACTGTCTCGCTTTGATCTCCAGCTCCTTGAGACTCAGTTCATGAGCCAACAAAAATTTCTTCTCAGCCAAAGCTCTCTCAGCTGCAGCTTCAGTTCTCTCAGCTTCAATCTGCATGGCGCTCTTTTAGCTTCAGCTTGTTTGGCTTCTCTCTCTGCCCTCCTTTCCTCCTGTTGAGCCTCAATTTTCAACCATGCCATTTGTAATTGAAACTCTCTCTCCTGTCTCCTTTCCTCTGCAGTCAGCCTTGATCAGAGACACTACTCCCTGGTTTAGCAGTGGACACAATTGCAGTGGTAACCTCATCCACTGATGGCAAAAAATCCTCCAAGGGGCCATCCTCTGGACCCTTCTCCTGAGCATCCTTCTAAGAATGGGCTTCTGCCCAGGCCCTCGGTGCCATTTGAAATTCCTCCTTTCTGGAGGCACCTTGGGTGGGTACTCCCGTATCGCTGCAGAACCCTTTCAACTGTTTGACAGTACATGTCTCCAACAGGGCTAGGTCAAAATCTCCAGCTTGAGATCCAGCCTGAGACATGTTGAGTGAGGATTTTATTTAGAAAGTTGTCAGGAAAAATGAAATTGCAAAAAGAGATAAAAAATCAAGTTGACCTTAAACTGTGGGTAGGTAGTGAAATACTTAGCTGCTGTTTGTCACTGCACAAATACAAGTTCTGTCCTCACCGCTGATTATCAATGTTAGAAAGGGGGTCTTTGGTTGGCAGTCAGGTTCAAGCAAGAACCCTCACTCTAGTCAGGGTAAGTCACACACAATCCAAATTATCCTGTGCCTACCCACTGGTAGCTTGGCACTGAGCAGTCAGGCTTAACTGAGAAGGCAATGTGTAAAGTATTTGTGCAATAAATCATAAAACAACACAGTATAGCACCACAAAAATATACCACACAGTGTTTCCAAAATATATATTTATCTGGATAAATGCAGGTCAAAACCATTAAAATGCAATAAGTATATGTTGAGATAGCACGGTGAAAGTGATATAAAGTGTCTAAAGTCTTTTAAAGCAAGCAAAGTCTCTTTCAAGCACAAAGTACCTAGTTTGCGTGCAAAATCTACGCAGAGAATCGCAGAGGAGGAGAAGTGTGGAAACATAGGGGTGTGTGTCGATTTCTCGGGCCGCACACAGCGATGCGTCTTTTAGTTTTCACACAGGAACGGCTGTGAATCGATTTCCGACCCTCAGTCGTGGATCCTCTTCGGGTTGTGGGGTTTTCAGATGCCCCGGGGACGATGCATGGATTTCCTGCGCTGGCAGGATGAAGTCACAGGAGCTGCGTCGATTCGGTGGGCGTTGTGTCAAATTTTGTACCGCACGGCAGGCGCTGCGTCAATGCCTCTCTGGAAGTCAGGCTGCGTCATTCCGGCTCGGCTATGCTGCGATCCGGTGGGCCTTGCGTCTAATTTACGATTGCTACGTTGGCACTGTGTCGATCTTCTCGATGCAAAGTCAGGCTGCGTCGTTCCGTGCAATAAAATGTTCACAATGATGCAGGCTGTGCATCATTTCTGGCAGGCTGTGCGTCGAATTTCACCGCACAAGGCGTCCTTCTTGTAGAGATGAAGGCCCGTATTTATACTTTTTGACGCTAAACTGCGCTAACGCAGTTTAGCGTCAAAAAGTTTTGCGCCGGCTAACGCCATTCTGAAGCGCCATGCGGGCGCTGTATTTATTGAATGGCGTTAGCCGGCGCTAACAGACCGGCGCTGCCTGGTGTGCGTGGAAAAAAACCACGTACACCAGGCAGCGCCGGCGTTGGGGAAAATGGCGTTAGGGCGTCTTAAAATGGTGCAAGTCAGGTTGACGCCAAAAAATCGCCTCCACCCGATTTGCGCCATTTTTAACGACGCCCAGACGCCATTTACATGACTCCTGTCTTAGTAAAGACAGGGGTCATGCCCCCTTGCCCAATGGCCATGCCCAGGGGACTTATGTCCCCTGGGCATGGTCATTGGGCATTGAGGCATGTAGGGGGGCACAAATCAGGCCCCCCTATGCCCAAAAAAATATAAAAATAATAAAAAATTATACTTACCTGAACTTACCTGAATGTCCCTGGGATGGGTCCCTCCATCCTTGGGTGTCCTCCTGGGGTGGGCAAGGGTGGCAGGGGGGGGCCCTGGGGGCATGGGAGGGCAGCTGTGGGCTCATTTTGAGCCCACAGGTCCCTTAACGCCTGCCCTGACCCAGACGTTAAAATCCGGCGCAAATGTGGGGTTTTTTGCCCCGCCCACTCCCGGGCGTGATTTTTGCCCGGGAGTATAAATACGACGCATTTGCGTCGCAGTCATTTTTTTAGACGGGAACGCCTACCTTGCATCTCATTAACGCAAGGAAGGCGTTCACGCAAAAAAATGACGCTCTTTCCTCATACTTTGACGCTAGACGCGTCTAACGCCAAAGTATAAATATGGCGTTAGTTTTGCGCCGAATTTGCGTCGTAAAAAACGACGCAAATTCGGCGCAAACGGAGTATAAATATGCCCCGAAGTCTTTTTGATCCAGAGACTTCAGGGAACAGGAGGCAAGCTCTATCCAAGCCATTGGAGAGCAGTTCCTCACCACAGTCAGAGAGCAGCAAGGCAGCAGGGCAACAGCATGGCAGCAGTCCTTCACAGAAAGCAGAGAGGTGAGTCATGTGGGCAGCCAGGCAGTTCTTCTTGGCAGGATGGAGGTTCTTATTCCAGTTTCTTCTCCAGGAAGTGTCTGAGGTGGTAGGGGCAGAGGCCCTGTTTAAATACCCAAATGTGCCTTTGAAGTGGAGAGAGGCTTAGAAGTGCACAAGGTCCTCTTTCAGTTCAATCTTGTCTGCCAGAGTCCCAGTAGGGGGTGTGGCAGTCCTTTGTGTGAGGGCAGGCTACTGTCCTTTGACATGCAGGTGTCAGGCCCTCCACCCTCCCAGCCCAGGAAGACCCATTCAAAATGCAGAAGCATGCAAGTGAGGCTGAGTATCCTGTGTTTGGGGTGTATCTGAGTGAATGCACAAGGGAGCTGTCAACTAAACCCAGACAGACGTGGATTGAAAGGCACAGAAAGATTTAAGTGCAGCGAAATGCTCACTTCCTAAAAGTGGCATTTCTAAAATAGTAATATTAAATCCAACTTCACCAGTCAGCAGGATTTTGTATCCCCATTCTGGCCATACTAAATATGACCTTTGTACTCCTTTCAGATCAGCAACTACCACTCATACCATGTATGAGGGCAACCCCAATGTTAGCCTATGAAGGGAGCGGGCCTCACAGCAATGTAAAAACGAATTTAGGGGTTTTACACTACAAGGACATGTAAACTACACAGGTACATGTCCTGCCTTTTGCCTACACAGCACCCTGCTCTATGGGTTACCTAGGGCATGCCTTAGGGGTGACTTATATGTAGAAAAAGGAGAGTTTTAGGCTTGGCAAGTACTCTTAAATGCCAAGTCGAATTGGCAGTGAAACTGCACACACAGGCCTTGCAATGGCAGGTCTGAGACAAGTTTAAGGGGCTTCTTAAGTGGGTGGCACAATCAGTGCTGCAGGCCCACTAGTAGCATTAATCTACAGGCCCCGGGCACATATAGGGCCATATTTATACTTTTTTAGCGCCGCATTTGCGTTGTTTTTTTATGCCAAAGTGGCGCAAACTTCCAAAATCAATTGTATTTTGTACGTTTGCACCGTTTTTTGAGTCAAAAAGCGGCGCAAATGCAGCACTAAAAAAGTATAAATATGGGCCATTGTGTACTCTACTAGGGACTTATAAGTAAATTAAATAGTTCAATTGGGTATGATCCAATGTTACCATGTTTAAAGGGAGAAAGCATATGCACTTTAGCACTGGTTAGCAGTGGTAAAGTGCGCAGAGTCTTCAAACCAGCAAAAACAGTATCTAAAAAGTAGAGGGAGGCATGCAAAAAGTTAGGGGTGACCACCCTAAGTCTGTCAGGTCTAACAGCAAAACATTCACTTGTTTTCAAATCTGACTGTAGCTTGGAGTGATAGCACTGAATACTGTCAATAAAGTACATCTACTTTGATCACTAGTAGGTGTCAGTCCCATTACTCAAATAAAGCATTTACATGAATCATGTATATGCATGTTGGATTGTTTTCTGCCGTTACAATTATTCTCAGCATGAAATATGCAGTCTAACCACACCCCTAAAGGGTGTTGGCAAAGTTTAATCACATTTCTTATATTAGCATTCAACATAAAAATTATGTACATTTGACATAGTCCATAAAGGACATCACTTGGTTGTTCACAGTTGCATAGTACCATCTCTAACCCTTAGAGCGTACATTTTCATGTGAGCATTCACATGGTGCATCGTTGGCCACAACACCTCAACCATACACTTTTAATCACATTCAGCATACAACGCTGCACTTTAGCCATATTCCCTAAAGAACTTCACTTCTGTAGCAACAGATGTAATCACAGCCCTTCACCCCAATGGCACTTTAATAATCCACTGTCCTGTAGCCATAGTTCTTCCCATCACACATCAGCCATCAGCCATCAGCCATCAGCCATCAGCCATCAGCCATCACCCATCACCCATCACCCATCACCCATCACCCATCACCCATCACCCATCACCCATCACCCATCACCCACCAGCTGTAGAGCAAAAGCTCTGGCCTGGGAAAACCTTGCAAGAGTCACAAAACACTTGAGGGGTCAGAAATGTCCAGTCCTATCCAACATAGGGTGGGGATATTTGAATTCCATGTGTAGCTTCCCCCATACTTGCTGAGCATTTTGGTGGTGATCCCTCTCTACTGGGACCGCCACCATGTCACCATGCCAAAACAAATAACTTTCTGCTCCCAGACTGTGGGCAGGCCCTGCAGGGCATGATGGGGCACTCCTCAGGGAGCATGCATAACAGATGAGCGGCACTCCCGCTGCTCATGGGAGAGCCGGTGTGGTGATTTCCTTTTATCCAGCAGCTACATTAATGATTCATGTTATGTGTTTACTTATTAATTGTAGGCCTTATGTTAGCACAGTTTGGGCCTAGTTTGCACAGCCTCATATTAAACAGCAATATCTGAATAAAATTGTGGGAATGAATTTCCAGAAGATTTAATACATTTATTGTTCACAGTGTTGACCAAATGCTTAGCAGGTTTCTTTAACTTTCTAATGAGAACTGCTTACTAGAATGTCTTGTATTAGCATTTGTTACTTTGTAAAGTTTGAAGCATGAGACAGCGATGTGCCCAGGAACCAACAATGGATGCACTGACTGGAGTACAGAGTGTTAGAAAACTGTTAGCTGACGAGCCTGGTGATGGGAACAGGAGAAGAGGAGCCAATCATCACTGTGTGAAAGAAAGTTTAGATATATCTTTGATTTGGGGTTTAATTTTTAGTGGATTGACTAAACATCTGATTTTCTGACAAATTGCAATGTGGGAAGTTCTTTAGGTGATTTTAACTTAGCCCGACTGCACAGAGGAGAAGCATGCTTTTCCTACTTGGATTTCCTTCGTAGAGGCTCCCGTTTGCGGATCTGAGCAGTTCCTGATTACTTTATTTTCTAACTTTAATTCTATAACTTAGCAACTAATAGTGGATGCTGTCCCTTAGAGATTGTTCTTAAATGGTTCAGATTACTTAGATACTCCTGTGTCTGATCCATTCCCTTTCGTTGCCCTTTTGCTGAAGAAGACCAGACAGATGTCCAACTGATGAAGAGAATCGCAGCTTGCCTATCCATATTGAGAAGAGGTATAACAAAATGCTGTTGTCTTGGTTGTAGATTTTATTAGTTGTTCTATGTGCCAACCTATATTTTGTTAGCGCCACAGTTAGATGTTTTCCCAATTAACTTTTGAATAAAACTGTTTTGCATGATGAAGCCCAAACATGCCATTCTAATCTGAAGGTTAGATAGGGAGACACTGGAGATGCTGACAACTTATTACTAAAAGAATTGTTTGTTTGCTGAATCTAAATGTATGCCATTTCTAAAGTACAGTTGTTTTTGTTGTTAATTTGTACCATGATTCTGGAATACTTAACTGTCAATGCGTTAGCTAAATTGAGATTCATTCGAAGATTTGGTCAACCAATGTTGTTTGTGTATGTATACCATTTGGTTTTGAGACTAGTTCAGGTGATATTAGCATTGTTAATCTAGGGAAATAAACATTTTAACTTTTACTAAAGGTGTGGTTATTCATGGTCAAATAGGTCATGGTGAGTGAAGATCATTGAGTCCTGAGACATATTTGTTGATGTTTATTAATTATGATGATGTATTCGCATTGATTTTAGGACTTATGGTGGAATCACTCTAAGTGTAGTCAAAAGATCAATTGACCTTATAATGCATCCCCTTATAAATTAAACAATAAAAGACCAAATAAGGACTTGAGGTGCTAACAGAAATGGTAGTAGAGTAGGATGGTTAGTCTCCTTAAGAGGCCATCATAAGGTCCTTTTTCTCCTTAGATTGTGCTAGAAGAGTCAGATGGGTAGCATTCTTAAGAGATCAACATAATTTGTAGATTTGGTAGAGAAGGTGATAAAGGTTAAAATTTTCAGATTTGATGATACAAAGAGAGAAGATGTCTTCCTAAGGACCTACCATGACTTTCCCAAAACCTTGGCCAATGCTTGTTTGAAGATGTTCTTGCCGTTCTAGTGACAGTGTGAATGAAATAAGTTTTGCGCTTGCACAGCTTAAGCAAATTGCAGGCGAATTATGATGTTTCTGAGTGAATCGGGAGTCTGAGTACTCCAGATGAAGTTGTTTAAGGAGTTTGCATACTCCGAAGTGTGAGAATAGGGAAGTTGACAAATTTCACATGTGTGGCGCTTTGTGCTCAAAGATTGCCCAAGTGGTTGTTGGTATACGGACCCTGTGTGGGCTAAGACTTCGGAGTATTGAATATGTGTATGTGACACTTGGTTTTTGTTGTCATTTGTCTGTTTAATAGGTCAATGGATGTGGTTGACAAACTTAAGAGTGTGTGTTAAAGTGAAAAATAGGTTTTTGACTGAGATTTGGTGAGTCCTATGTACACCAGGAGGGTCCAATGATCAGTTGAGAGTGAAATTTGCTGGTTAAATCTTGCTTGCGAGTCAGGGAAACTGGGATAGAAGGAGTATCTGTCAGAACGATAGGCCACAGAGAAAAATCAGTAAGGTTTCTGAAGCACCTACATACCTGTAGTAAACAGGCAAATTTGTGTACTGGTTTTACTTAGTGCTCACAATACTTGCATTTAGTTTGGGTGAATCTGAGTTTAGGAGGAGAAGCTGAAGGACTTTGTCAGCCGTTGTACGTTTAGTGTGAAGTAATTGGAGACATGCTGGGATAGGTTGGTTAGTGAGACGGATCGCGAACAGAATGGTTGACAACCATGAAGCATCATTGGTCAAGAAAGCAGTCGAAAAGGATTTTGGGATTGAAAGTCACTTCCTGATTTGATTGAAAGTAGTGTAAATTACTGAAAATTAAAATTTGCAAAGTGTTAAAGAGTGCCCTAACGTGAGATAAGTTTATTCCAACTACAATAGGAGAAATTACATCGCCAGAAGGTACACCCGGTTATATTGTATTAGAAAAATAGGGTGCTGGGCCATGTCTTTGGCTGAAACAGTGGTGCAAAGACACAGAGAAAGAAGGGAGCTTAGCATTCCCTGCCCATGGAACATTTAATTTGAGGATTTTGGAGAATTTGAGGAAAGTACTGTATGATTTGAAACCTCATCCGAGACCAGCCTAGTTCGAAGCATTAGCTATTTGGGAACTACTAGCCAGACAGCAACAGCAACTGAAGTTTGAGAGGAGAATGAGGAAAACTGGGAAGACTTTAGCTGAGGCAAGATGGGATAGTGATCAAAATTTTGGACAGCTGAGATTAAGTTGTTTCCTGCAGTTACACAAGATAGCGGGAATGAGATACACCCCATAACAGGATCACAGACAGAGATATCTACATTGATAAATCAGAAAACAGGAGTAATGTACAGACACAGTCAAATACCAGATCCAGTCCAGATGCAGTGTCAGCACCAGCACCAGTTACCATAGGTCCAGTCCTACCATTGTTTGCTCAGGGAAATAAAAGGAACAATGATCAGAAAACCCTGAATCTGAGTGTAGAAAGGGAGCGATTTAATGAAAACACAAGAATGATGACTGCCATGAGACTTACATTTGATGGAACAGGTCTGTTCATTCATTTGGGTTCTTTTAGGACTCCTCCAAATAGTCAGGGAGATTTGAGACATATCTCAATCCAAGCATGGTGACACCAGAAACCCTGAACCGAATGTTACAGCAAGTGCCAGGTGTAAGTAACCTGCAGAAACTGATTGTGGCACAGTGAATGAGGAGTACCCTTTGCTCGGTTTCTTTCCAGTTTTCACTGTGAGAGATCTTTCTTCTGACTTACAGGGAACAGTTAAAATGAAAGTGTGGGAGTTGAACCAGTTGAGGTCCCAGTCAAGCCAAATGAGATTTTTTCTAGAATACCCAATATCACATGACACAGGACACAATTGAGGGGATAGACCCTATAATTGCAGAATTTGTAAACCAATGTGTTTTAAAAGATGTGCAGAGCAGCCCATGGAATTCAACAATAATGGGATTGTGGAAGCCATGTGGGAAATTTTGAATTGTTCAGGATTCGAGGAAAGTAAATGATATTGTGATCAAATGTTGTCCAATAGTACCAAATCCAGCAGTGATATTTTTTCAAATCCCATGTGATGCTGAATGGTTCACCCTAGTGGACCTGTCGCAAGCATTCTTTTCTGTACCTCTTCCTAATTATAGCCAATTTCTTTTCTGGTTAAAATTTTTGGATCAAGTCTACTGTTTGTGCTGATTTCCTCAAGGATTTTCAGTCACCATCCATTTTCATCCAGATCCTGAAAACGAATCTGAAGTCATTGGAAATGCCTTTTCAATCGACATTGGTCCAATACATTAATGATCTATTAGTTTCATTAAAGACAAAAGAGGTATTCAAGTACGATACTATTGCCTAATTGATTCACTTAGGAAAGAACAAACACAAAGGGGGTCATTACAACCATGGCGGACGGTGTTAAAGATGCGGTAATACCGCAAACAGTCAGACGGACAAAAAAAGGGAATTATGACCCTGGCGGAAACCGCCAACAAAGACAGCCACTTTAACACACCGCCCGCCATGGCGGTACAGACAAGCAGCGCGGTGGTCACCGCCAACAGACAGGCGGAAGACAATGTACCGCCCACAGTATCACAACAGGCCAATCCGCCACCTTTTCCGGGGCGGATTCACCGTGGATAAAAACACGGCGGAAACAGCTTTTGCTATGGGAAAACGCTCACCTTCTACACATCCCACGAGTTTCGACGACTCCATGGACCCGGAACTGCAAATACTACTTGCCCTTGTCTTTCTGCTCCTTCACGACCAACAGCGACGTAGGCGCAGAAGATACCGGTGAGTACTGCACCTACGACACGGGGGAGGGGGAAGGCAAAAGTTAGGGGGACACCCACCAAACACCCCCACCCTCGCATATTACAACATACACACCAATGCAGTCACAAACATAACAGTAACAACCCACAATTCCCCCGGAAGAATGCAAAGACAATGCGAATTTCGGGCAAACTTTGTAATGTGCCACTATACATGTCATACAAAAATATACAAAAATATGTATTCCAAAATCCCTCATATTTACATATACAATCCGAGAAGTATTGCAGATATGTACACAACAATGTCCGTGCACAAACAGTCCAAAAATGCATGGGCGAGGCCCACAATAGATACCTGACCAAAATCCGAGAGAACACTGCCGGGGCATCAGATAGAAACACTACAGGCACCTCAGGGGGAAGGGAAGGGGGGGCACCTCAGCCAGATGAATGCAAAGCCAGATCCACGACGGGGCTCCATGCCCATTGATGTATCCTGGGGAGTGCAAAGCCGCAGTCTCTCAAGTCTCTACAGTGGGTGGGTTGCCCACTGTGCCATCCTGGGGAGTGCAAAGCCATAGTTTCTCAAGTCTCTACAGTGGGTGGGTTGCCCACTGTGCCATCCTGGGGAGTGCAAAGCCACAGTCTCTCAAGTTGATGCAGGTCCATACTGGTACTGGGGGGTGACTGGTGCCCAGACTGGATGAGTCTCCCTGTGAAAGGTAGTGTCCTGTCACTGTACCAGCTGAACATGGGATAAGGATGCCTGATGTGGTGGGCCATTGTTATGTTGATAAATGATATGTATTAGCGTTTATTGAGACAGTGTATTAGCGCGTGGTTAGATAGCGCGTGTTTTAGTATTTAGAATGTTATGTTAGCGCGTGTGTAGTTACGTGTGTGGAATTCGGATTCGGGTGGTGGAGAGAGAGAGATGAAGTAATGGAAGACGCACGTAATTACCACACTCGTTTTGTCAAGCCTTTAATGTTTTACTATCTTAAATAAATAAGAAGATTTCAACAAAGGAGTCTCCGACTTTACAGCCATTCATTCCTACCCGGTGCATTGCCCTGTTCAGCGGTGCTTTGCCATGGCGGTCTTTGCCCTGTTCAGCTGTGCTTTGCCATGGCGGTCTTTGCCCTGTTCAGCGGAGCTTTGACATGGCGGTTCTGGACTGTTCAGCAGTGCTTTGACATGGGGGTTCAGGACTGTTCAGCGGTGCTTTGCCATGGCGGTCTTTGCCCTGTTCAGCGGTGCTTTGCCATGGCGGTCTTTGCCCTTTTCAGCGGTGCTTTGACATGGCGGTTCTGGACTGTTCAGCGGTGCTTTGCCATGGCGGTCTTTGCCCTGTTCAGCGGTGCTTTGACATGGCGGTCTTTGCCCTGTTCAGTGGTGCTTTGACATGGCGGTCTTTGCCCTGTTCAGCGGTGCTTTGACATGGTGGTTCTGGACTGTTCAGCAGTGCTTTGACATGGTGGTTCTCACTGTTCAGCAGTGCTTTGACCTGGGGGTTCAGGACTGTTCAGCGGTGCTTTGCCATGGCAATGTTTGCCCTGTTCAGCGGTGCTTTGCCATGGCGGTCTTTGCCCTGTTCAGCGGTGCTTTGACATGACGGTCTTTGCCCTGTTCAGCGGTGCTTTGACATGGAGGTCTTTGCCCTGTTCAGCGGTGCTTTGACATGGCGGTTCTGGACTGTTCAGCAGTGCTTTAACATGGCGGTTCTGGACTGTTCAGCAGTGCTTTGATATGGGGGTTCAGGACTGTTCAGCGGTGCCTTGCCATGGCGGTCTTTGTCCTGTTCAGCGGTGCTTTGACATGGCGGTCTTTGCCCTGTTCAGCGGAGCTTTGACATGGCGGTTCTGGACTGTTCAGCGGTGCCTTGACATGGCGGTCTTTGGACTGTTCAGCGGTGCTTTGACATGGCAGTTCTGATACGGACATTGGTGTGTGGCATGACGATTTCCACACTGGACATTGGTGTGTGGCATGACGATCTCCACACTGGACATTGGTGTGTGGCATGACGATTTCCACACTGGACATTGGTGTGTGGCATGACGATCTCCACACTAGACATTGGTGTGTGGCATGACGATCTCCACACTGGACATTGGTGTGTGGCATGACGATTTCCACACTGGACATTGGTGTGTGGCATGACGATCTCCACACTGGACATTGGTGTGTGGCATGACGATTTCCACACTGGACATTGGTGTGTGGCATGACGATCTCCATACTGGACGTTGGTGTGTGGCATGACGATCTCGACACTGGACATTGGTGTGTGGCATGACGATTTCCACACTGGACATTGGTATGTGGCATGACGATCTCCATACTGGACATTGGTGTGTGGCATGACGTTCCATCATTGCCCAGCGGGGCTGTGGCATCCTGGCCCCGCCTGGGCTGTGACTGTGGCGGTGGTCTCTGGACCAGTGACGATACTTGGGCCCTGCTGGGCTGTGTCTTGTGCTGTGGTCTCAGGACCAGTGACGATACTTGGGCCCTGCTGGGCTGTGGCTCTGGCGGTGGTCTCAGGACCAGTGACGATACTTGGGCCCTCCTGGGCTGTGACTCTGGCGGTGGTCTCAGGACCAGTGACGATACTTGGGCCCTCCTGGGCTGTGACTCTGGCGGTGGTCTCAGGACCAGTGACGATACTTGGGCCCTCCTGGGCTGTGACTCTGGCGGTGGTCTCAGGACCAGTGACGATACTTGGGCCCTCCTGGGCACTGACTCTGGCGGTGGTCTCTGGACCAGTTACGATACTTGGGCCCTCCTGGGCACTGACTCTGGCGGTGGTCTCAGGACCAGTGATGATACTTGGGCCCTCCTGGGCTGTGACTCTGGCGGTGGTCTCAGGACCAGTGACGATACTTGGGCCCTCCTGGGCTGTGACTCTGGCGGTGGTCTCAGGACCAGTGACGATACTTGGGCCCTCCTGGGCTGTGACTCTGGCGGTGGTCTCTGGACCAGTGACGATACTTGGGCCCTCCTGGGCACTGACTCTGGCGGTGGTCTCTGGACCAATTACGATACTTGGGCCCTCCTGGGCACTGACTCTGGCGGTGGTCTCTGGACCAGTTACGATACTTGGGCCCTCCTGGGCACTGACTCTGGCGGTGGTCTCTGGACCAGTTACGATACTTGGGCCCTCCTGGGCACGGACTCTGGCGGTGGTCTCTGGACCAGTGACGTTGGTGCTGGCGGTTGTGTCTGGACCGCCGGAAATGATGGCGCACTTCTCCGCCGTGACACACACAACAGGCTGGGCAGACTTCCTCTGGACCTTCCCCACCTTTTTTGGAGTTACAGCTGACTCACCAATCGCCTTCGATCCCATTTCACTTGTGGTCCCACCAGGAGTCTTGACACGGTCCCGTCGTCCACTCTCCAATTTCGGAGCCTTTACAGGGGGTGGGCTGCCAGTGCCTTGGCTCCGGGTCCTACTGCCTGCCCTGGTGGACGGTGCATTCCAAAAACCTGGAACACGCACCACTGGTACTGGAGGCTTTTCGGCTGAGGCGCTACGACTGGACTGATGAATTGGAGGGGAGGTGGGGGCAAAAAGGTCAATTTGACAGAGGGACAGTTTCTGACGAACATTGGGATGGGTAGCTGGAGGGGGTCTGGGAGTGGAGGAAGAGGAGGTGGTTGTAGGAGGTGTCACTTTAGCTGTTTTGGGTGCAGGTGCAGGTACTGAGGTGGATGGATGTTGGGTGAGTGATTGCCGGCGTTTGGGTACTTTGGGAGGGGGTGTCACAGACACACTGGGAGAGGACACAGGGGACGTGTAAATGGCAGTGGAGGTGGTGAGTGCTGGTGAGCGGCGTGTGGTGCTGGGTGTCCTGGTGCGAGTCCTAATGCCTGTAGATGCGGCGCATGCAGGTGTGTGTGTAGACGACACTGGGAGGGAGGAGGGAGAAGAGGAGGAGGGGGACATAGTGGAGACAGTGGATGTTGCTGTGTCTGTATGGGTGTGATGCTTGTGTGAGTGCCTGTGGGATGTGTGGTGCCTATGTTTGCCTGACCTACTTTTGTGTGTTGACTTGTGTGCATGCTGGTCTGTAGGTGTGCTTGGGGTGGGCTGGGGTACAGGGGATTGAGTCTGGGTGGAGGAAGTTGGAGGGGGGAGGCTGGACACAGGGACAATTGCTGCCATCAGTGCTGAGGCCAGAGATTGCAGGGTTCCCTGAAGGACAGCCTGACCAGAATGAATGCCCTCCAGGAATGCATTACCGTGTTGCCACGCCCTTTCTACACCCTGGATGGCATTCACAATGGTAGACTGCCCAACAGTGAGTGACCTGAGGAGGTCAATGGCCTCCTCACTGAGGGCAGCTGGGGTGACTGGGGCAGGGCCTGAGGTGCCTGGGGCGAAGGTGATGCCCACCCTCCTGGGTGAGCGGGCACGGGGCGAACGCTGAGGGGCTGCTGGGAGGGCAGTGCTGGTAGGGGGGGGTGGCAGCTGTACCTGTAGAAGTGGGGCGCACAGATGGTACCGCCGCCACAGGGGAGCTCACATCGGTGGACGAGTCTGTGTCGCTGGTTGGTGATCCGGTGGCCGACGTGAAGCTCCCCTCGCCCTCCGTCCCACTGGTGTATTCAGAGTCTGTGGTGTGGCCCTCCATGGCCATGTGGGATGCAGCTCCCTCGTGCTCCGGTGCCACTGTACCTCCGCCTGATGATGCTGATGTACAAAAGGACAGGGAGAGCAGGAAAAGGGTGGGGAGACAGAACAATGAGAGTTTTAGTGCATGGCATACCGCTACCGTTGGCGGACAAGACAGACGCAGCAGCCCCATGCACAACGCCGCACTCCTGCCCTCTGCACATGCAATTTCTGGGATATGGCCTACATGGCAATGGTGGAAATCTGCGCACATGGATGCCACAGGGGCAACTATACCTCAACTTGCTAATTTACTGAGGTGGGGTAGAGTGCCACATGGCCTGCATTACGGAGGGGCCTTGCCTACCTAACTCGCCCTGGCCTAGGGACACCCACAGCCCACCTCCCCCACCCAGACCCCTCCACTGCACGTAAAGTCCGCAGAATGAGGTTGTACTAACCCCCTTGTGTCTGCTGTGATGTCCTTAAGCGCCCATCCAACTCCGGGTAGGCCACCGCCAGGATCCGGAACATCAGGGGGGTGATGGTACGACGGGCACCCCTCCCACGTTGGGAGGCCATCCCCAGCTGAGCCTCCGCCGTCTTCTTGCTGCAGCGGCGAATGTCCTCCCATTTCTTCCGGCAGTGGGTGCCCCGTCTCTGGTGGGCCCCCAGGGTCCGGACCTCCTTGGCGATGGCACGCCAAATGTCCCTCTTCTGGTGGGCGCTGACCTACATGACATGCACAAGGGAAGAGGAACAGTCATTACCTATTGCACCATCAATGTGTGTGGCCCCCTCCATACTCTGACCATGTGGCCCATTTATTCCCATGCTTTACTGTAGTATGACTTCAGCCCCCTTCCCTCTTCCACCCAGCCCTGTCCACCCAGGCCTAGCCCCTACAACGTGCTCCTGTGTACTAACCTGTTGGTCTGGAGGACCGTAGAGTAGCATGTACTGGGGGAGGACCCCATCCACAAGTTTCTCCAACTTCTGTGCAGTGAAGGCAGGGGCCCTTTCTCCAGATGCAGCAGCCATCGTCGCTTCCAGACCGAGGTCACAGCAGCACTAGCAGTGTAGGTCCTCTCCTGTCGAAGGTCAGGTATCTAGTGATTGCACAGATAGAAAATGGTGGTGACGTCCGCGGCGGTGATGTCCGCGGCGGGGCGCATCATCACCGCCGGCGCACCTGTTCATTGGCTCCTGGGACCCATAGGGTCCAATGTTAACCAATGCAGCATTGCGCCGCACTCTTCGACCGCCTACCGCGACGGTGTGCAACGCCAGCGCTGTTACCCCACAATCCCATTGTCCCAGTTTAGAGGTCAGGCAGCCGCCATTTCAGGGGCCCACATAGATTCATTTTCAACTGCGTCACACATACTGAGGTCTACACTCAACACACATACAGGAAGGGTTTTGTGTCTGGTGTAGTCTTGTGTGTAACTGTGGGTACATACCTGGAGGAATAGTGACTGTTTCTTCGCTGTTGTCCTTCTTAGGCACCGTCAGCTGGGACATATGAGAAGATGGCGGAATCCTCCGGTGTACCGACCGCTGGTGGACCTGTTGACAATGGAAGAGAGACATTTAACCATGACCTACCGGTTTGACCGTGCTACAATCCAGGAACTATGTACCCAGTTGCAGCCAGAGCTGATGTCACCAATCTGCCATCCGACTGGAATCCCCCCTGACGTGCAGGTGCTGTCAGTGCTCCATTTCCTTGCAAGTGGGTCTTTTCAAACAACAGTGGCCATGGCATCAGGGATGTCCCAGCCTATGTTTTCCAACGTGTTGTCCAGAGTGTTGTCTGCCCTGCTGAAACACGTAAGGAGATACATCATTTTCCCTCAGGTGGAGGATTTGCCTACAGTGAAAGGTGACTTCTATGCCCTTGGACATATCCCCAACGTCATAGGTGCCATTGATGGGACCCATGAAGCTCTGGTCCCCCCCGCAAGAGTGAACAGGTGTACAGGAACAGGAAGAGTTATCATTCAATGAATGTCCAGATGGTCTGTTTGGCAGACCAGTACATCTCGCAGGTAAATGCTATGTTCCCTGGCTCTGTGCATGACGCCTACATCCTGCGGAATAGCAGCATCCCTGATATGATGGGTCAACTCCAGAGGCACCGTGTATGGCTATTGGGGGACTCTGGTTACCCCAACCTTTCCTGGCTATTGAGCCCAGTGAGGAATCCCAGGACCAGGGCAGAGGAACGCTACAATGAGGCCCATGGGCGGACTAGGATGGTTATCGAGCGCACCTTCGGCCTCCTGAAGGCCAGGTTCAGGTGCCTCCATATGACAGGTGGATCCCTATTCTACTCACCGAAGAAGGTGTGCGACATCATCATCGCCTGCTCCATGCTCCATAACTTGACATTGCGACGCCAGGTGTCTTTTCTGCAGGAGGATGATCCAGATGACGGTGTTGTGGCAGCTGTGGAGCCTGTGGACAGTGATGAGGATGAAGCTGAGGAAGACGAAAACGACAACAGGGAGTCAGTCATACAGCAATATTTCCAGTGAGACACAGGTGAGAACATTTTCATTTTTACCATTACATTAACTTTCACACATCTACCTCTATCCTGTACTGACATTTCACTCACTATTTGTTAACTGAGTTGTCCCCTTCCATTTCAGTTTCACAAATGTGGTGACCTACGTGCCAACTGTTTGCATCCTTGAAGGGCTTGTGATGTGTGACATAGGTATGTTAGCCTTCCAATGGGTAACCCATTTTGAAACTCTAATTGATAATACAGATTTACAAATCATATACTGACTCCATTTGTTTTTAGTGTTTCAAGGGTGTTTATTTAAGTGTAAAAAAATTAAGGGGGGTTGTAAAATGGTGATGGGTGATGGTGGAGGAATGTCCATGGCAGAGTCCAGTCTATTAGTCTCACAGGTACATTGCACATCTGGGCATTGGAAGTGGAGCTAGGTCAGTTCCGATTTGGGCAGGATAACAAAGTGGGACAGTGGGGGGACAAACAGGGTGGTCTTATTTCCTGGTGGGGGTCTTGCCATCTTGCTCTGTCCTGTTCCTGGATCTCAGGGCCCGCTTGCGTGGTGGTTGTCCGTCTGCAGGGGATGGGGTGCTGGTGTGGTGGTCCTGTGGCGGGGCGTCCTGTCCACTAGCGCCGGCGGAGGTGGTGGGCATTTCATCGTCGTGGCTAGTGTCAGGGGCCCCTTGGAGTGCCACGGTGTCCCTCAAGGTCTTTTGAATGTCCGTCAGCACCCCTACGATGGTGCCCAGGGCGGAGCCGATGGTCCTGAGCTCCTCCCTGAACCCCAAATATTGTTCCTCCTGCAGACGCAGGGTCTCCTGCAACTTGTCCAGGACCGTGGCCATCGTCTCCTGGGAGTGGTGGTATGCTCCCATGATGGAGGAGAGGGCCTCATTGAGAGTTGGTTCCCTTGGCCTGTCCTCCCTCTGTCGCACAGCAGCCCTCCCAGTTCCCCTGTGTTCCTGTGCCTCCGTCCCCTGGACCGTGTGCCCACTACCACTGCCCCCAGGTCCCTGTTGTTGTTGGGGTGGTGGGTTAGCCTGGGTGCCCTGTAGTAGTGGACACACCGCTGATTGACCTGTCCTAGGTAGGGAGGTTTGGGCCCACTGGGTGGGTGCTGTGCTGGTGCTACCATAGGATGTAAGCTCGGTGTTGGGCTGTGGTTTGGCAAGGGGAACCGACTGTCCTGAGGCCCACGATGGTCCGGGCTGGTCATCAAGATCCAGTGGGGCAGAGCTGCTGTCGTCACTGTGGGCCTTTTCTGGGGTGGAGTGGTGTTGTCTGGACCCTCTGGTGTGGTGACGTTCCTTCGGGTTCCTGCGGGGGTATAAGTACATGATTATTGCATGTGTGTGTTTCATGGTGTGCAATGGTTGGGTGTTCGTGAACCCCAGTGTAGGCATTCCTGTGTGGGGGCTTGTGTGCTGATGGTTGGGGGGTGTTGGGGGTCTGTGCAGTGGGCATGCTTTGGTGATGGGTGTCCATGCTTAGTTATGTCATGCAGGTCTTGGGGTTGGGATGGGTGGTTGGTGTCATGGGTAGATAGGTGAGGATTTGGGGTGAAAGGGGAGGGTGTGATGGTAGGGGTGTGTGATATCATGCAGGTAGGGTGGGGGTTATGATGGTTAAGATTAGACTTACCAGTGTCCGTTCCTCCAACGACTCCTCCGAGGCCCTCAGGATGCAAGATGGACAAGACTTGCTCCTCCCATGTTGTTAGTTGAGGGGGAGGAGGTGGGGGTCTGCCGCCAGTCCGCTGTACCGCAATGTGGTGCCTGGATACCGTGGAACGCACCTTCCCCCGTAGGTCGTTCCACCTCTTCCTGATGTCCTCCCTATTTCTTGGGTGCTGTCCCACAGCGTTCACCCTGTCCACTATTCTTTGCCATAGCTCCATCTTCCTGGCTATGGATGTGTGCTGTACCTGTGAGCCAAATAGCTGTGGCTCTACCAGGATAATTTCCTCCACCATGACCCTGAGCTCCTCCTCGGAGAAGCGGGGGTGTCTTTGGCGTGACGTGGGGTGGTGTGTGTGATGTATGGGGTGGTGTATGTGTTGATGAGTGTGGTGAGTGTAGTGGTATGTGGTGTTTTGTGCTTCGATGTTGCGTGGGTGATGGTGTTGTGTGCCTCTGTGTGAAGGGGTTGTCTGTTCTGTGCTATCTCTCGGGCCTTCGTTCGTGAATTGTGGTCGTAGGGGTTTGTGGGTGATGTGGGTGTGTGTTTTATATAGTATTGGGTGTGTGGGAGTGGTTTGTGTATGTGTATCAGGTGTGTGTATTTGAAATTGTCCAATGTGGCAGTGTTTTGGAGATGTGTGTGTATTTTGAGTGCAGCGGTGTGTACCGCCCATGGAATACCGCGGTTGAAAGACCACCGCGTGGATTCGTGGGTCGTAATGGCATGGGCGTGTTTCTGTTGGCGTGGAGGTGGAGGAGGTGTTTCCGCCAGTTTATCGCTGAGCTTTGGTGTGGCGGTGTTGTGTGGGTGTCTGAATTTCAGCGGATTCCGTGATGTGTGTCATAATAGCTGTGGCGGTCTACCGCGGCCGCAGCGGTGTATTGGCAGTCTTCTGCACGGCGGTAAGCGCCTTTTACCGCCAATGTTGTAATGACCCCCACAGTGGCCCTGAGTTATACAATAATTGCTACACATTACCGTCATTTGTTGACAGAACAGCTGCACTAACTTACAAAACACAACTGGATCTTGTAAATTAGTGCTGCCTTCACATCAATAGATGATGCTAATGCGGCTCAAACATATCTTTTATCCATGGTCTGTGAGTGTACCAGGAAAGAGATGTTTTTCACAAGCTAATTCAAAGACTTAAGGTGTTCCCTAATTATTTTGAATACATGTCTGAACTGTATTCTGGCCCATACGTACCAATTTCTTTCTAACCTCCGGTAATATCTTAGGCTGATAGTTAGACTTTGTTGTGCCGCAATTAAATTCAGAATGGATGTAAAATTAATGCACACATGTTCATATCAAAATGTTTGGTGCTACTTTCCATTGCTGTAGCATATAACATGAATCAAATGATACAAATTGAGGGATAACAACTACCCCTGGCCCTGTGGTCATTGTACCTGTGTGTTTTAAATTGATCTTGGGCACAATAGCTTGAACAGAGCTAATGCATTTCCCATCTGTGTTACTCTATAGCCATGCATTTCTCATAAGTTATGGGGTCATCATGGGATACCTGACGTTGGGAAATGCATGGTCATGATGTATTACGTGCATGATGTTGTGCAAAGGACCCCTGACCAACTTCATCATATATATAAAGTTCCCTAATACTTTGCTAGTTTACGTTTGGTACACCTCTGCTGATATGGTGCAGCATATGTACAATAACTCACTTCCCAGTATGGAGGCTATCACAGACATGGTTGCATTCTAAGATCAGACGACCAGCATTCCTGTGACTGCTGCCATTCCGCAGGTACATACAATTTGAAACCTACATCATCATGATTGGCATAGTAGTACATTTGCTAAACCATGTTTCAATAATGTGACAGTGTCAGTTTGCTGTATACCCGCTGATCTCCCAACTTGGCAAATGTAAGATGATGAATGTGGCTAATTGTGTTTTCCAAAACCCATTATGGATACACAGGGCAATGAGTGACACATTTCAGGTGCAATCACTACACCTGTGCCCATGCATTCTGTCATGGATGACCACAATATACACTGTCATCATATATTTAATTGTTCTATCAAAATATTTAAAATGGCCAATCCGTATTTTGCCTCAAATTGTCACCAAGTATCGCACAGGATCCCTGCCATTATGGTGTCATAGGGGGCATATGTGGCTCAGGGTACACTGTTAATGTAGTCAGGACGACGAACTGCCCACTACCTCCGCCGGCGCTAGTGGACAGGACGCCCCGCCACAGGACCACCACACCAGCACCCCATCCCCTGCAGACGGACAACCACCACGCAAGAGGGCCCTGAGATCCAGGAAAAGGACAGAGCAAGATGGCAAGACCCCGCCAGGAAATAAGACCACCCTGATTGTCCCTCCACCGTCCCACTTTGTTACCCTGTCCAAATCGGAACTGCCCCAGCTCCACTTCCAATGGCCAGATGTGCAATGTACCTGTGAGACTAATAGACTGGACTCTGCCATGGACATTCTTCCACCATAACCCATCTCCATTTCACAACCCCCCTTCATTGTTATGCACTTAAATAAACACCCTTGAAACAATAATAAAACTGGAGTCAGTCAATGATTTTGAACTTTGTATTGTCAATTATAGTGTCAAAAATGGTTACCCATTGGAAGGCCAACATACCAATTTCACACATCACAAGCCTTTCAAGGGTGCAGGCTGTTGACACGTAGGTTACCACATTTGTGAAACTGAAATGGAAGGGGACAACTCAGTTAACAAATAGTGAGTGAAATGTAGGTACAGGATAGAGGTAGACGTGTGAAAGTTAATGTTATGTTAAACCTGAAAATGCACTCACCTGTGTCTCACTGGAAATATTGCTGTATGACTGACTCCCTGTTGTCATTTTCTTCTTCATCAGCTTCATCCTCATCACTGTCCACAGGCTCCACAGCTGCTACAACACTGTCATCTGGATCATCCTCCTGCAGAAAAGGCACCTGGCGTCGCAATGCCAAATTATGGAGCTGGAGCAGGCGATGATGATGTCGCACACCTTCTTCGGTGAGTAGAATAGGGACCCACCTGTCATATGGAGGCACCTGAACCTGGCCTTCAGGAGGCCGAAGGTGCGTTCAATCACCCTCCTAGTCCGCCCATGGGCCTCATAGTACCGTTCCTCTGCCCTGGTCCTGGGATTCCTCACTGGGGTCAATAGCCAGGACAGGTTGGGGTAACCAGAGTCCCCCAATAGCCATACACGGTGCCTCTGGAGTTGACCCATCATATCAGGGATGCTGCTATTCCGCAGGATGTAGGTGTCATGCACAGAGCCAGGGAACATAGCATTTACCTGCGAAATGTACTGGTCTGCCAAACAGACCATCTGGACATTCATCGAATGATAACTCTTCCGGTTCCTGTACACCTGTTCACTCCTGCGGGGGGGGCCAGAGCTACATGGGCCCCATCAATGGCACCTATGACGTTCGGGATATGTCCAAGGGCATAGAAGTCACCTTTCACTGTAGGCAAATCCTCCACCTCAGGGAAAATTATGTATCTCCTTACGTGTTTCAGCAGGGCAGACAACACTCTGGACAACACGTTGGAAAACATAGGCTGGGACATCCCTGATGCCATGGCCACAGTAGTCTGAAATGACCCACTTGCAAGGAAATGGAGCACTGACAGCACCTGAACGTCAGGGGGGATTCCAGTCGGATGGCGGATTGGTGACATCAGGTCTGGCTCCAACTGTGTACATAGTTCCTGGATTGTGGCACAGTCGAACCAGTAGGTCACGATCAAATGTCTCTCTTCCATTGTCAACAGGTCCACCAGCGGTCGGTACACCGGCGGATTCCGCCATCTTCCAATATGTCCCAACTGACGTGCCTAAGAAGGACAACATCGAAGAAACTGTCACCATTCCTCCAGGTATGTACCCACAGTCACACACAAGACTACAACAGACAATTAACCCATCCGGAAAATGTTTTGAGTGTAGTCCTCAGTATGTGTGACGCAGTAGTAAATGAAGTCATGTGGGCCCCTGAAATGACGGCTGCCTGACCTCTAAACTGGGACAATGGAATTGTGAGGTAACTGCGCTGGTGTTGGACACCGTCGCGGTAGGCGGTCGTAGAGCACGGCGCAATGCTGCATTGGTTAACATTGGACCCTATGGGCTGGCGGTGATGATGCACCCCGCCACGGACGTCACCGCCGCGGACGTCACCACCATTTTCTATCTGTTCAATCACTAGATACCTGACCTTCGACAGGAGAGGACCTACACTGCTAGTGCTGCTGTGACCTCGGTCTGGAAGCGACGATGGCTGCTGCGTCTGGGGAAAGGGCCCCTGCCTTCACTGCACAGGAGTTGGAGAAACTTGTGGATGGGGTCCTCCCCAAGTACATGCTACTCTACGGTCCTCCAGACCAACAGGTTAGTACACAGGGAGCACGTTGGATGGGCTAGGCCTGGGTGGACAGGTCTGGGTGGGAGAGGAAAGGGGGCAGAGTTCTTACAACTGAAATGCATGGGGATGAATGGGCCACATGGACAGAGTTGGGAGGGGGGCACTCACATTGACGGTGCAGTAGGTAATGACTGTTCCTCTTTCCTTGTGCATGTCATGTAGGTCAGCGCCCACCAGAAGAGGGACATTTGGCGTGCCATCGCCAAGGAAGTCTGGACCCTGGGGGCCCACCAGAGACGGGGCACCCACTGCCGGAAGAGATGGGAGGACATTCGCCGCTGCAGCAAGAAGACGGCGGAGGCTCATTCTGTGGACTTTGCGTGCAGTGGAGGTGTCTGGGTGGGGGAGGTGGGCTGTGGGTGTCCCTAGGCCAGGGCAAGTTAGGTAGGCAAGGCCCCTCCGTAATGTAGGCCATGTGGGACTCTACCCCAGCTCAGAACAGAGGCAAGTTGATGTATAGTTGCCCCTTTGCCATCCATGTGCGCAGATTTCTACCATTGCCATGTAGGCCATATCCCAGAAATTGCATGTGCAGAGGGCAGGAGCACGGCATAATGCATGGGGCTGCTGCGTCTGTCTTGTCCGCCAACGGTAGCGGTATGCCATGCACTAAAACTCTCTTTCTTCTGTCTCCCCCCCTTTTCCTGCTCTCCCTGTCCTTTTGTACATCAGCATCATCAGGCGGAGGTACAGTGGCACCGGAGCACGAGGGAGCTGCATCCCACATGGCCGTGGAGGGCCACACCACAGACTCTGAATGCACCAGTGGGACGGAGGGCGAGGGGAGCTTCACGTTGGCCACAGGATCACCAACCAGCGACACGGAGTCATCCGCCGATGTGAGCTCCCCTGTGGTGGCGGCACCATCTGTGCGCCCCACTTCTACAGGTACAGCCGCCACCTCCCCTACCAGCACCGCCCTCCCAGCATCCTCTCAGCCTTCGCCCCGTGCCCGCTCACCCAGGAGGGTGGGCATCACCTTCGCCCCAGGCACCTCAGGCCCTGCCCCAGTCACCCCTGCTGCCCTCAGTGAGGAGGCCATTGACCTCCTCAGGTCACTCACTGTTGGGCAGTCTACCATTGTGAATGCCATCCAGGGTGTAGAACGAGAGTTGCAACACGGTAATGCATTCCTGGAAGGCATTCATTCTGGTCAGGCTGTCCTTCAGCGAACCCTGCAATCTCTGGCCTCAGCACTGATGGCAGCCATTGTCCTTGTGTCTAGCCTCCCCCCTCCAACTTCCTCCACCCAGACCCAATCCCCTGTACTCCAGCCCATCCCAAGCACACCTACAGACCAGCATGCACACAAGTCAACACCCAAGAGTAGCTCAAGCAAACATAGGCACCACACACACCACAGGCACTCACACAAGCATCACACCCATACAGACACAGCAACATCCACTGTTTCCACTGTTTCCCCCTCCTCCTGTTCTACCTCCTTCCTCCCAGTGTCGTCTACACACACACCTGCATGCACCACATCTACAGGCTCTAGGACTCGCACCAGGACACCCAGCACCACAAGCCGCTCACCTGCACTCACCACCTCCACTGCCATTTACACGTCCCCTGTGTCCTCTCCCAGTGTGTCTGTGACGCCCCCTCCCAAAGTACCCAAATGCTGGCAATCACTCACCCAACATCCATCCACCTCACGACAGCCTCCAGTACCTGCACCCAAAACACCTAAAGTGACACCTCCTACAACCACCTCCTCTACCTCCACTCCCAGACCCCCTCCAGCTACCCATCCCAGTGTCCGTTGGAAAATGTCCCTATGTCAAATTGACCTGTTTGCCCCCCCCCCTCCAGTTCATCAGTCCCGTCGTAGCGCCTCAGCCAAAAAGCCTCCAGTGCCAGTGGTGCGTGTTCCAGGTTTTTGGAGTGCACCGTCCACCAGGGCAGGCAGTAGGACCCAGAGCCAAGGCACTGGCAGCCCACCCCCTGTAAAGGCTCTGAAATTGGAGAGCGGACGAAGGGACCGTGTCAAGACTCCTGGTGGGACAACAATTGAAATGGGATCGAAGGCGATTGGTTAGTCAGCTGTAACTCCAAAGAAGGTGGGGAAGGTCCCGAGGAAGTCTGCCCAGCCTGTTGTGAGTGTCACGGCGGAGAAGTGCTCCATCATTTCCGGCGGTCGAGACACAACCGCCAGCACCGTCGTTACTGGTCAGGAGACCACCACCGGAGTCACAGCCCAGGAGGGCACAAGTATCGTTACTGGTCAGGAGACCACCGCCAGAGTCACAGCCCAGGAGGGCCCAAGTCTCGTTACTGGTCAGGAGACCACCGCAAGAGTCACAGCCCAGGAGGGCCCAAGTCTCGTTACTGGTCAGGAGACCACCGCCGGAGTCACAGCCCAGGAGGGCCCAAGTCTCGTTACTGGTCAGGAGATCACCACCGAAGTCACAGCCCAGGAGGGCCCAAGTCTCGTTACTGGTCAGGAGACCACCGCCGGAGTCACAGCCCAGGAGGGACCAGGATCCCACAGCCCCGCTGGGCAATGATGGAACGTCAAGCCACACACCAATGTCCAGTGTAGAGATCGTCATGCCACACACCAATGTCCAGTGTGGAGATCGTCATGCCACACACCAATGTCCAGTGTGGAGATCGTCATGCCACACACCAATGTCAGTATCCAAACCGCCATGTCAGAGCACCGCTGAACAGTCCATAGACCGGCATGGCTAAGCACCGCTGAACAGGGCAAAGACTGCCATGTCAAAGCACCGCTGAACAGGGCAAAGACCGCCATGGCTAAGCACCGCTGAACAGGGCAAAGACCGCCATGGTGAAGACCGCTGAACAGGGCAAAGACTGCCATGGCTAAGCACCGCTGAATAGGGCAAAGACCGCTATGTCAAAGCACCGCTGAACAGGGCAAAGACCGCCATGGTGAAGACCGCTGAACAGGGCAAAGACTGCCATGGCTAAGCACCGCTGAACAGGGCAAAGACCGCCATGTCAAAGCACCGCTGAACAGGGCAAAGACCGCCATGGTGAAGACCACTGAACAGGGCAAAGACTGCCATGGCTAAGCACCACTGAACAGGGCAAAGATCGCCATGTCAAAGCACCGCTGAGCAGGGCAAAGACCGCCATGGTGAAGACCGCTGAACAGGGCAAAGACCGCCATGGTGAAGACCGCTGAACAGGGCAAAGACTGCCATGGTGAAGCCCGCTGAACAAGGCAAACACCGTGTGGGTATGAATAGGCCGTCACATCAGGCATCCTTATCCCATGTGCAGCTAGGACAGTGACAGGACATGAACTTTCACGGGGAGACTCATCCTGTCTGGGCACCAGTCCCACCCAGTACCAGTAGAGAACTGCAGGTACTTGCGAAAATGTGGCTTTGCATTCCCCAGGATGGTTTAGTGGGCAACCCACCCACTGTAATGACTTGTGAGACTGTGGCTTTGCACTCCCCAGGATGTAACAGTGGGCAACCCACCCACTGTAGAGACATGTGAGACTGTGGCTTTGCACTCCCCAGGATGTAACAGTGGGCAACCCACCCACTGTAGAGACTTGTGAGACTGTGGCTTTGCACTCCCCAGGCTGTAACAGTGGGCAACCCACCCACTGTAGAGACTTGTGAGACTGTGGCTTTGCACTCCCCAGGATGTAAAAGTGGGCAAACCACCCACTGTAAAGACTTGTGAGACTGTGGCTTTGCACTCCCCAGGATGTAACAGTGGGCAAACCACCCACTGTAAAGACTTGAGAGACTGTGGCTTTGCACTCCCCAGGATACATCAATGGGCATGGAGCCCCGTCGTGGATCTGGCTTTGCGTTCATCTGGCTAAGGTGCCCCCCCCTCACTTCCCCCTGAGGTGCCTGTAGTGTTTCTATCTGATGCCCCGGCAGTGTTCTCTCCGATTGTGGTCAGGTATCTATTGTGGGCCTCGCCCATGCATTTTTGGACTGTTGGTGCACGGACATTGTTGTGTACATATCTGCACTACTTCTTGTATTGTATATATAATTATGACAGATTCCGAGATATATATCAGTATTTTTTTGTATGACATGTATATTGGCACATTACAATGTTTGACCGAAATTCGCTTTGTCTTTGCATTCTTCCGGGGGGATTGTGGGTTGTTAATGTGATATTTTTGACTGCATTGGTGTGTATGTTGTGATATGCGAGGGTGGGGGTGTTTGGTGGGTGTCCCCCTAACTTTTGCCTCCCCGTGTCGTAGATGCAGTACTCACCGGTATCTTCTGTGCCTACGTCGCTGTTGGTCGTAGAGGAGCAGAAAGACAAAGGCAGGTAGGATTTGGAGTTCCGGCTCCGTGGAGTCGTCGTTCCTCGTGGAGTGTGTTAAGGTGAGCTTTTACCCATAGCAAAAGCTGTTTCCACCGTGTTTTTATCCACGGAGAATCCGCCCCGGAAAAGGTGGCGGATTGGCCTGTCATAATAGTGTGGGCGGTACATTGTCTCCCGCCTGTCTGTTGGCGGTGACCGCCGCGCTGTTTGTCTGTACCGCCGTGGCGGGCGATGTGTTAAAGTGGCTGTCTTTGTTGGCGGTTTCCGCCAGGGTCGTAATTCCCTTTTTTTGTCCGCCGGCCTGTTTGCGGTATTTCTGCAGCTTTAACACCGTCCGCCAGGATTGTAATGACCACCTGTATGTTTAATTTGCATTCCACATGTCCAAAAGCAATGCCTGCAGCATAGCAACAAATCTGCTACTGTAACTTCAGCGCATTTAAATGTGCACATTACTCTGAATTGTACTTGCCAACTGGGCCACCAATCACAAGGCCCAGGTGGTCCAGCAGGTCTTGCTCCCTGGCAAGAAGGTCAGCCCAGCGGTGCTTCAGTTGGTGGTAGTTGCACGGTGTGTTGAAGATGCGTCGCAGATGGTACAGCACCTTTGACCACTGGAGCCTCCTCGCCTCTGTGTGATACCCCTGTATCACCCTGCCACCTGCTTCTATCATCAAGGGGAGGAAGTGGCACACCAGCCAAATGAATGCCCCCAGCTCCTCCTCACCCATTCTCCCCAGTCGAGGCCTACCCAACATGACAGAAATAATATGAAAATTAAAGGGTACAGAGGAGAATAAAGGGAATGGAGGGAGGAAAATGAAAGAAAAGTAACCCTAAAACAGACCAACTATCCCCGAACTAACAATACCCACAACAGACTCCCAACAGTACAAAGACAAAATTAGACAACAAATATGACAAATAAACACTTACAATGAACAACTGAGACAATTACAAATAAAACAGATGACAAATAGGATGGCACACAGGAGACAAAAGCACAATTGGGACAGACAAAACTCTAAGCACAGCCACACAGACTAGAAAAATCACAGACTGCAAAGTGAAAGTGAAAGTACACCCACTGTACCAATTCTGTAAACAGGATATTGTATTTTATGACTTCCTGCCTCAAATGCGGTGCGTCTTTATTATGATGCGTCAAAATATTATGACGCTTACAGTCTGTGCGTCAATTTTATTTGACACAAATGCTTAAAAATTACCCTGCATCCATAGTTCAAAATATTTCTCATTGGTAATCAATTTCATGGGGTATAGTATAGGAATTACCGTTCTGGGCCAATGGATGTATCATGGTTGTGGGCGTCATTTTTCAATGCATATGCGCCGATTTTTGACACATTTGCGTCGTTTTTTATGCGTTTGCATCACAATTTATGTCTTTTACTGGGCTTGGGTAATATCTCACATTTTTATAGTACATGACAGCTGTAACTGTACAAAGATAGGCTGTTTGCACCTGCATTGTGCATTCCAGTGTTTGGGCACATTTGGCAGATCCCAATACTGCGGATCATGATACTCCAGTTGTTGAACCAGATGAGCACTCTTCACTGACACAATAAATACCCAAACGTTTGGAATATAAATTAGTATTACCCAGTTTGAGCAGGTTGTGCATCAATATAGGAAAGCAAGGCTAAGCAACTTAATACATTAACTCATTGCCTATGTGTCATTGTCTGTGAATTGGCTATTACAATTTTAGTTGGGCCTCTGTGTGAACATCACAAGACGTGTTTTCAAAAATGTGCTTGTATGCATATGTTGTGAATGTGGATAACCATCAGATGCTACTCAGTGTGGAAATGAGTCAGGAAATGTGTTTGTCACACACATAGCAACTAATTCTGTGTGAACTTCCCTGACTTTTGGGACAAAAGCATCTCCCATGACAAACTATGCACATGATAGATAGAGAATGGTTGATAATGGCAATGTTACTAGAGTAATCCATCACATGTACTGGAATGTTGGATACCACTTCCTGGTCACTTGTTTGTATACTACCCATGGGTCAGGCATTTGAAAATGCTATGTAGGTACAGTGTTTGTGACACAGAGTCCTAATACCAATCCAAAAATGTTATGTCACTCCACAGTTTGAGTCATATAAATGACCTATGTTTCCCTTGTGGCAGTGGAAGACAAGTAGACCAAGCAGCATGTGTTCACATATTTCCAGTGGTTAATAGGACAAAGGTGTCCAGTTCAAGTGTGTGGCCATGTGTACCCTGTGTCATTATTGGGCTTCATGTTGTCACAGCTAAGTGCAGGTCTAGTCATGAGTCTGTGGAGCCATTCCCAGCATTAACAGAGTATCCTCCAAAGCAGAATTGACCGAAAGCCAAAGAGGAATCGACAACACCCATGGGGATAGTTAAGCTATGGCAATGCAGAAGTTTTATGAGACTGACAACAGGGCAACCTTGGTGTGCTCACAAACTTAATGGATCAGTAAATAGAAACCGGCAGGTTTTATCTGAACATTTGTATACAGGGTGGGCTCTAAAATTCCCACTGCAACAGGGAACATCAGTTCCTCTGTGCTGATTAGTCTCACAGCTAGTCACCATGCAAGCACCATCATTGGGTTGCATTCAATGTGAATCTGTGTGTGGACCGTCAGGGCACAAACATGTTTTGTCCTTTCATGCACATTAGCAAACATTGTTTGTTGTGCTGGAGGCACCATGCCCAATCCATGCATACAGCCATGGTACATTGTCACTGTTTGTCACTCAAGCATACATGAAACCCAGACAAGGTATTGGGCCGGGATTAGGCTATTTGAAGACATGTCCCAGACCATGATACGATAAGTAAACTGATTACGCCATACAATCTATTTGAGGATTCATTGTCGACCTACCAGGCACAATACCTCAGAAGAGTAGGAGGGCATGGAAAGCAACTATGAGACAAATGTTGCCACAGGGAACCTTTATGGTAACACAAAGACAGGAACCAATGAGGCTAACGGGGTGGAGGCTCTGTCAGGAACTAACATAAAGAAGGCAAATACACAGTGAGCAGACTCTGACTGGAAAAGCTGGCACAACACTGTGGAAAATGAAAACTGTATTCGTTCTGTGGGCTGCAACTTTACACAATAACACAAAGGCTGTGTTATACAAGTGATTTATACCGAAATGCACAACAAGGAAATACATAAAATTGCAGCTTCTAAGCCATTCCAGGCAGCAGAAAGGGCAGTGCAGGTTCAAATGGCTGGTCTGCATGGAAGTGCTCACAGGTAGGTGCAGCTTCAGTCTCTCACAAGTCCTGTGGGTGAGAATCAAGTTCAAAGGTCCAACAGTACCTTTCACATGGGAAGTAATGGACATGTGATTACAGACTACCAGGCAGTGCATTATTGACCCTGAAGTCCATGCATACAGATGAACTATGACTATGGCATGCCATACTAAAGAGGCAAGCACACTGGAGTCAGAATGTGGGTCTGGGTGTGTGTAGATGAACGATTATCAGGGTACAAATAGTCCATTTACAGGGCCCCCTAAAGAAGGGTAGGGAGAGACTGAAAACATGGCAGTGGCAGGACTTATAACCTGGGATGGCATGCGCAGGGCATGTCTTGTGAGCAATGCTTGTCATTCCTGGAGCACTCGTGCTATCCATTTGCAGCTTACATGGACTTCTTGTCAGACATACCCCTTGCAAAGATAGCTGATGTCACACTTACTGCTGTCAAGTGTCTGGTCATACATTCCTGTTACCAATGCAATAGTACATCCACTGCCGCATGTATGAAGCAGTTTTTTCCCTTATGATTGATGGTGTCTTAGTTGTGTGCCATATGCTGCAATGAACCTTCTTGCCAATATAGATGTGTCCCATAGCTGTGGTCCTCTGATATTGCCCTTCAAATTTGAAATGGACAAGATATATGTTATTTACACTGTGTGCGAAGTTGGCTGTACATTCACACCCATCAAATGTGATGTTGCTTTCTCAGTATCCTAACCTGTATATCTGCAATGCTCCATGAGGCTAAACTCTGAATATGATTCCTAGGGCTCGTGTGATGCCTAAATATTTACTCAGACCATGATTTAGTGATTAGATTAGGTGTTTAGTGACATATGGTAAGACAGTGGTGATAGTGAGTAGAGTTAAAAGACGTTTTGTACAATGTGTTGTCTCTGACGCAATCCTGCAGCAGTGTTTGGATAGTCCCCCTCATGCATCCTTCTCGTCCTCCTCTTTAGGCATTTGTGGGTCTAGTTCATAGAGGGGAATGTTCCTCCTTACACAAATGTTGTACAGGATGGCACAGGTCAAAATGATCTTGCAGACCATTTCAGGTGAGTATAGAAGGCTGCCTCCGGTGATGTCGAGGCACCTGAATCTTGATGCCAAAGGTCCTCTCTACTATGGTGCATGTCCTCCGATGTGCCTCATTAGGGGCACGCTCTGATGCTGTGCTTGGGTTAACAAATGGGGTCATGATCCATGGCTGGATCACATACCCATGATCAGCTGAAAGAGAAAATGAATGGAAAATTTTGATGTGGCTTGCACCATCAGTTGTTCTCTTGTGTTGTCTGTGACTCATCTGTTTTTGTGTTGTTGTGTGGAATCCTAGGCTTCTAGGATGTACCATCAGCATTGGGATGTTTCAATATCTGAACTGGTGTTTGGCTGATTGACCTGATATCAGTGGTATTTTCGTAGGCTTGCAGTACATTGTGTACTCCCATGCATTGTGTAATGTGAAAGAGGTGTCCATGTGTCTTAACTGGGGGTGACATGATACTCCCATACACAAAATCAGTTCCACAGTGGTGGTAACACAGTTGCATCTATATGGCCTGGAGATCCCATCCATTTTAACTTATGCAATATAATTTGTTAAACATCAGTGAGGTCCTTTGATTTGGCTAGGTGACAATGTACAACACATTTCCATAAGTTGGCAGCACTGATGTGTTGACAATTGACAATGCACAAATATCCCATGTGTGACAAGTTCTATGCAGACCTATTTATCTACCCTCGCCGAGTTGACTCATGTTCAAACGTGTACCTACACTACTGAACCTGGCCCAGTTAAGCTGGCTAACTTGGTTGTGGAGTTGAAGGTTTAAGTGTCAGAAGGTCCATATGCCTGTACATCTGTTGTGTATATGTGTAATTGTCTCAATCCGTATTTGTTGGAATGTGCACTTTGCAATATTGTCACATCAATATGTGTTCTTAGCACAGTCCACTTGCTTTTTGGTAGTGGGCAATTGCAGACCAGGAGTGATGTGAGATGTTGGTACAGCCTCGATGATTCCATGTCCCATTCATTGGAGTCATCATCATCATGCTAGGTGTGTCATGGTATTAGACCTGCAGCGAAACACATTGCATACCCCTTACACAGTACATATTGGGGTCATTACAAGCTTGGCGGCAAGCTGTAACCGCCGTGCGGCCGCCAATGCGGCCGCACTCCAGCGGTCCCCATTACAACATCCCCGCTGGGCCGGCGGGCGCAAACCTAGTTTATGCCCGCCGGCCCAGCGGGGATGCGGCCGCAACATAGGAACCGCCTCCTAATGGAGCCGGTGGTGTTGCGGCCGTGCGACGGGTGCAGTAGCACCCGTCGCGCTTTTCACTGTCTGCTATGCAGACAGTGAAAAGCTGCACGGGCCCTGTTAAGGGGCCCCTGCACTGCCCATGCCAGACGCATGGGCAGTGCAGGGGCCCCCAGGGGCCCCAGGACTCCCCTTACCGCCAGCCTCTTCCTGGCGGTGCAAACCACCAGAAACAGGCTGGCGGTAGGGGATTCATAATCCCCAGGGCAGCGCTGCCCTGGCGGATTATCACCACCGGGGCTAAAACGGCGGGAAACTGCCAGCCCCGGCGGTGCGACTGCGGCGCTACCGCCGCGGTCATAATATGGGTCTCCGTACCACCAGCCTGGTGGCGGTACGGTCGCCACTTTAGCCCTGGCGGTCTCCGATCACCAGGGGCGTAATGACCCCCATTGTTTGGAAGGGTGTGTGATTGAGTGTTAGTAGTTTGAGATATTGTAAGATTAATCTTCCAAGTTGTACTGCCAGTTAAGGCCATGTCATTGTCACTGTGTGGTTTTAAATGGTTCCCTTGTGTCTCTGGAGTGACATCTGTAGTTATTTGCATCTGTCATTTAACCCTAGGTGTGTATCCCATTGGGTCAGGATATCAAACATGACTAGCAGTGTCACAACCTCAGTGTCTTCCTGTTTACGTGCCAATGTAGTGGTGTATGGGTTGCTGTGCTGTGTGTATATAACTGGTTTCTGTACTTACCAACAAGTAGGCCATTGCCATATCACCCATCAAGTGTTGGTTGATGGTGCAGTGGCGGAAGATGAATGAATCATGTACACTCCCAGGATACTTTGCCACAATGTTGGTGATCAATCCCAGGTGATCGACAATGGTCTGCACATTGATGGAGTGTGTGTGCTTCCGGTTGCGGTATAGATGCTCCGTTGCAGCAGGTGGTACAATCCGTACATGTGTGCAGTCAATGGCACCAAGCATGTGTGGGAAGCCATTTATTTGGTAGAAGCCCTGTTTGGTCTCCTGCTGCTTCTTCTGTGTGTTGGGGAAGCTGAGGTGGCGGGTGTGAGGGAGATGATGGCATCCAATACCTTGGGTAGGAATGCAGAGAATGAGGGATGTGAGATCCCGGCAACCAGGGCACCAGTGGTTTGAAACGAGCCACTTGCCAACATGTGGAGGACAGCTAGCAGCTTGGTCTCTGGTGGAATGGTGTGGGGTGTCTGCAAGCTGGGTGCCAACTGTGGCTCAATGTGGTGCAGCAGCTTCTGAATGTCTTGCCAGTTGAGTCTGTACCTCTGGATGATGTTATGTTGCCTGAGTCCCAGAAGGGTTGTCCTGGTCCGGAATATCCTCTCCTGCCTTCTGAGTGGCCTTGGGGTCCTTGCAGGTGTGGTGGAAGCTGCTGGTGTTGGTTCTGAGCTCTGCGTCTTCGTGCATGCTGGATGAACAGCACCTCAATGTCTTCCTTTTGGAGCTTTGATGATGCTTCTGTGTGTTTTCCTTAAATACTGGTGTGTTTGCCCCATTTTAATGGCTGTCCTGACCCAGGCATTATTGGTTGACGCAAATCGGGCTGTGCACCATTTTCCGCCTCCGCCTCCCAGCCGTGCGGGATTTTTGCACGATAGAATAAATATGGCGCACGGTGTTTGAGTCATTTTTTGGACGGGAACGCCTACCTTAAATGTCATTAACGCAAGGCGGTTTCACACATCCAGAAAATGGCGTACACAGCGGAATTTTGGCGTTCACGGAATCGGGCGTCAAAGAATAAATATGGTGTAAGGTTTGTGCCGAATTTGCATCAAAATTGCTGACGCAAATTCAGCGCAGACAGAGTATAAATATGGCCCTTGATACTCAAAATACCCAATTGGAAGGAAATTACAAAATTATTTTGTTGATGGTTCCTGTTTAAGAGATAACATGGGAACATTGAGAGCAGGATATGCTGTGTGCATAATTTCTGGTATACTCGAAGCGTCCTGGCTTCAAGGAGTGTATTCTGCACAAGTGGCTGAATTAGTAGCTCTCACTAGAGCATGCTATGTTTCTGCGCAGCTTAAAGTTACCGTTTATAACGATAGCCAGAATGGATTTGGAATAGTCCATGACTTTGGCCAGCTGTGGTCACAGAGAGGTTTCCTGACCTCTTCTGGGTCTCCAGTTAGAAATGGTGAAATAATCCACGATTTGTTGCAAGCTATACAACTGCCTGAAAAGACTGGTGTGGTAAAATGCAGTGCACACCTGAAGTCACAAGATTTTGTGTAAATGGATATGCGGATCAAGTTGCAAGGTTTTGTGCATTGAACTGTATCTCATTCAAAGACAAATGGGAATTGTTACCTGAGGAAGAAGATTGTTCTAATTATGCGTTGCATTAATTGACACATTGGAAAACACTTCAAGAGAATGTTGACAGGGAGGAAAGGAGAAATTGGCTAAAGTTAAAATATGTTCAGTTTGAAGATTACATATGGGTATCAGGAGAGGGACAAGTGGTCTTACCGACCAGTTTGTTGACTCAAATGGCAAGATATTATCATGGTCAAGCACATGTAGGAAGGGATGCCAAGATTCGCACCTTCAAGCAGTACTGGTTCAGTCCAAAATTTAGACAGGTTGCCAAAGCAATTTGCCATTGTTGCATCATCTGTCCGCAAATGAACGTAGGTAAAGGGACTGTTACTCAATTTGAGCCACACTGGAAGAGCGGAGGTCCATTTCGCTTAAATGCAGATGGATTTCATTGTGATGCCTGTGTGTGGAGAGTTGAGATATGTGCTAGTGATTGTTTGCATCTTTAGTCATTGGATTGAGGCTTACCCTACACAAAGAAATGACAACCACACAGTAGCAAAGTTATTGCTTAGAGAACTGATACCTCGTTTTGGTTTTCCGGTTTCTTTAGAATCAGATAGGGGATGTCACTTCAGCAATGAAGTAATCAAATTGCTATGTTCAGCTTTAAACATAGAGCAGACGCTGCATTGTAGCTACCGCCCTGAAGCATCAGGACTTGTTGAGCAGATGAATGGTATCTTGAATTCAAGAATAGTGAAAATGTGTGTGTCCATGAATCTGAAATGGCCAGATGCACCACCGTTAGTTCTGATGAGTATGAGAAATACACCCGACAGGAAAACAGGATTTTGCAGCATGAAATCCTCATGGGCAGATCAATGAGGTTGCTAGCAGTTCCTTCAAATGCTCTTGTGAACATAACAGATGATATCTTGTTGGACTACTGCAAAGGCCTGGCTAATGTGGTTTGCTCTTTTTCTCATCAGGTGGAAGCCACCACACTACACCATCACAAGATCAAAGACACAACCTGAGAGCGGGAGACTAGGTTGTGATCAAAAAACACATGAGGAAGACTTGCTTGGAGCTTCAGTGGAAAGGCCCCTACCAAATAGTACTGGTTAATATTACAGCTGTAAAGTGCGCTGGAGTTCCGAACTGGATCCACACAAGCCATACTCGGAAAGTGCTGTGTCCTTTTGACAATGAAGAAGGGTTGTTGAGAGTACCAACTTCCAGACCAACTCCAGAAGTGGAGAGGGGAGGAGGAGAATCAGAGACAGAATCTGAGCAACCTGAAAGCGGTTCAAACACTCTTGTGAGAGACGAAGTGGAAGAAATACAGATGAGTGAAAGTGAATCAACCTCAACTGAGGTAGCACGAGAGTGTAGTCAGAGGAAGGCTCTCCCATAAGCAGACGGTCTTGAAAGACAAACAGAGCAAATAACAGACCCTGAGGGGGAAGGAGTTGAGGTAGAGGAAAGCCAAAAAGATCTGACTCCTCCTGAACCTATCGCATGTACATCAAGAGAAAATCCTGCAGAACAGAAAGAAGTTACAAGTCCAGCCCATTGAAAGGTGACTAGTGGCCAAAATCACCAGAAAAGAGGACAGAAGCAATTACAGTGACAACAATAGAGGAAGACATAGACATAACAATAAAAGAAGATTTGAGTGATGGAGAATTAAGTGGAGATCGAAGATTGAAAAGAAAGAGAAATGCAAATAGGAGGTATGCAGGTCCTGAGTGGGCGTATGCAACGACAGAGTGAATTCTTGTTTTTTTGTTTTGATTGAGAAATTCCAGGTCGTTATTTTGGCACATGAAAAAGATCAATGAACTGAACTGAACTGTGTAAAGCTGTAAACTGAAAAAAGAAAAAGAGACAATTGGAAATAACCGGAAGAGACTTTTGAAATAACCTGATTTGACAAGCTGCTAAACTGATTTTGACAAGCTACATATTTTTGACAAGAGTACTTGAAGAAAGACTGAAAGCTGTAAATAACTGCAAAAGAAGATTGAAGATTTGTTTTTGCTTTTTGCTACATAGCTACAAATTTTTCTCTTCTTCTTTCTGATTCTTTACAGAGCATGAGTAACCAAAATCAGCAGGTTAGGAACAATAGGTGCTGTAAAGACATGGGTATTGGTTTGGTGATTGCATGCATGATAGGGTATTTGGTATTAATTGTGAGTATGACGTTTCCTGACAAGATTGTGGCCAACCTTACCACTGCTTTAGAGACAACTACTACACTCACAGAGTTAGAAAAGTTTAGGTTAGATGGGAAATACCTGCATGGAGACATCAACCAAGGAGATCTTTCTTCTAATGTTTTCTATTGCTTGTTGCATGAGTATGTCGAGATGATGAATGCAAGGGAATGTTATGTGTGTACGCAGATTCCTTCATCAGTGAATGAAGGAGTTAATTACCATAGTTTATCTCTTACCTATGGAATCAGCTGTTGTCTTTTACTAACAAGAGTCTGTAACCAGGAGTACATTTAAGGGGGTTATTACAACTTTGGAGGAGGTGTTAATCCGTCCAAAAAGTGACGGTAAAGTGACGGGTATACCACCAGCTGTATTACGAGTTCCATAGGATATAATGGACTTGTGATACGGCTGGTGGTATATCCGTCACTTTACCGTCACTTTTGGGACGGATTAACACCTCCTCCAAAGTTGTAATAACCCCCTTAGTGTTTCTATTCAAACCACAATGTTGTGTTTTTGTTTGTTCCTATAATCAAGTACCTGAGTAGAGTAGCTAAAGAAAATAATAATATAGCGTTAGTGAGCGGATTCTTTGAACCTACATTGACAATTGGAACAGCTTACACACACAGGAACAACCTCACATGGTTGCTTACACCTTTAGAAAAGAGCTTCTTAGATCAGACAGATGACAGGAGAAAGGCATTAAAGGAGAAGTTAGAGAAGGGTTTTGAGAAAAGAACATTTAGAAATGATCATGCATTTAGTGAACTAAAGACACAAGGGACATTGCCTTTAGATGCACAACAGGTAGGGAAGCTTTGTGTATATAGGCCTAAATCTAAAACTGATATGTTGTTTGTGGGAATGAGTGAATGTAGACATGTTTTTGTTTCAGAGTAAATGGTCATATATGTTGAATGGACAAGACCCAGCAATTCCAGGAGTTTATTACATCTGTGGGCCAAATGCGTATTACCGTCTTCCAAGAGGTAGGTATGGTATATGTTACTTGGGATAGTTTTCCCAAAGATATTTCAACTTGAGAATCTGAAGAAAGTACCTAAAATGACTGAATTACATAATGATAGATAAAAGCGAGAATCTCATTCTGGCATAGGGGGAGATATATTTGGAGCAATGATTCCTTCAGTGGTAATTATTCTAAATTCAGTGAAAATTTGAAAGTTGTCTACTAATGTGGATAACATGCTGACTAAATCTTCAGAGGCCATGATCCTAACGGATACAGAAATGGCTGCAGTGAGATCTATGACTCTTCGAACTGCCTTACATTAGACAACCTTTTAGCAAAGAAGGGCAGAGTTTGTAAAGTGCTGAACTCACAACATTGTTGCACGTTTATACCTAATAATAGTAAAGAGATTAGAAGCTTAATTGACAATCTGACTAATTAGAGCACTGATTTAAATGAGCTGAAAGAACCTGGAATTTGGGAAAAAGTTGGCAAAGGTTTTGCTTCTGTGGGAAATTGGCTTGGCAACATTGGAAACGGATAATTTTGAAAATAATACAAGTAATATTGATTATTGTTGTTTGTATAATTGGAACATGGGGTATATATCAATTGTATCATGTGGTTAAAATTAAGAAGCTGGAAAATTATCAGAGGAGCGAAGAATTTGAAAAGGGATAGAAGAAATAAAAGTTATAGGGAGAGCAAATTTTAGGTGAACAAAAATTTGTATAGGAAGATGTAAAGTGTGATGACAAATTTAGTCATCAGAGGAGGAATTGTGAATGCTGAATTTATTACTAATAATTTTGTATGCTATGCTATAAGAATTCACAAATAAATTAGACTAATAAGGGAAATAATGTGTAACTTGGAAAATGTGCCCACTTGAGTGTCCGCCAGATATACGTAATGCTTTAATAAATGCATATTAATGATTATTCAAAGTATAGGTGTAGAGAAAATTGTAGTAATATGTAATATTAATGATTCATGTTATATGTTTGCTTATTAATCGTAGGCCTTAAGTTAGCAAGGTTTGGGCCTAGTTTGCACAGCCTTCTATTAATTTGCAATGTCTGAATAAAATCATGGAAATGTATGTCCAGATGACTTAATACATTTATTTTTCACACTGTGTTGACCAAATGCTTAGCAGGTTTCTTTAACTTTCTCATGAGAACTGCTTGCTAGAATGTCTTGTATTAGCTTTTGTTATTTTGTAAAGTTTGATGCGTGAGACAGCGATGTGCCCAGGAACCAACAATGGATGCACTGACTGGAGTACAGGGCATTACAAAATTGTTACCTGATAAGCCTGACGATGGGAACAGGAGAAAAGGAGACAATCATCAACATGTGACAGACAGTTTAGTTATATCTTTGATTTGGGGTTTAATTCTTATTGGATTGACTGTAAATGTTTGATTTTCTGACCAATTGCAATGTGGGAAATTCTTCAGGTGATTTCAACTTAGCCCCGACTGTACAGAGGAGAAGCACACTTTTCCTACTTTGATTTTCCCCATAGAGGTTCTGATTTTAGGAGCTGAGCAGTTCCTGATGACTTTATTTTCTAATTTTAATTCTATAACTTAGTAGCCAATAGTGGATGCTGTCCGTAAGAGATTGTTCTTAAATGGTTCAGATTGCTTAGAGACTCCTGCGTCTGAGCCATTCGCTCTCATTGCCCTTTTGCTGAAGAAGACTAGATGGATTTCCAACTGACAAAGAGAATTGCAGATCCATATTGAGGAGAGGTATAACAAAATGCTATTGTCTTGATTGTAGATTTTATTAGCTGTTCCTATGTGTCAATTGCTATTTTGTTAGAGCCATAGTTAGATGTTTTCCAAATTAACTTTTGACTAAAAATGTTTTGCATGAAGCCCAAACATGCTATTCTAATCAGAAGGTTAGATAGGAAGACACTGGCGATGCTGACAACTTATTACTAAAAGAATGTATATTGTTCCTTTGCTGAATCTAAATGTATGCCATTTTCAATGTACAGTTGTTTTTGTTGTTGATTTGTACAGTGATTCTGGAATGCTTAGCTGTCAATGCGTTGGCTAAATTGAGATTCTTTAGAAGATTTGGTCAACCAGCGTTGTTTGTGTATGTGTACCATTAATTTAGGTGATATTAGCATTGTTAATTTAGGGAAATAAACATTTTAACTTTTACTAAAGGTTTGGTTATTCATGGGCAAATAGGTCATCATGAGTGAAGATTATTGAGTCCTGAGACATATTTGTTGATGTTTATTAATTATGATGATGTATTTGCATTGATTTGAGGACTTATGGTGGAATCACTCTAAGCGTGTTCAAAAGGTCCATTGACCTTATAACATGTCCCCTTATAAATTAAATAGTAAAAGACCAAATAAGGTCTGACGCACACCAACAGGTTAGCGACAAAATGTCTAGGAGTGTTTTGCAAAAGTTGAACTATGTATTAGGTACTGTTTTTGCTTAAAGGCCTACATTTTTCATATGAATTCCTTTAAGTTCATTTCAGGCTGATTAGAACATTGTAATGTCGAGAGTTCCATCGAAGACAATGGCGCAGCAGAGGTACATAAATGCTGGCATAGGTCTCCTGATTCATCATTGCAATTTCATAATTCACAGCCTTTGCCGTTCTATTTTCCCTGCCAATCATGAGTGTGTAAATTGGGCCAGCAAAAGAGAGAGACAGAGGCTGTGGACCAGGGCAGACAGCAGCCTTTCCCTACCCTCATCATGTAGTTCACAATGTCACTGGAGGCTCGGAAGGAGTGAGGGGAGCATTCGGCTCAGTTTCTGAGTCTCCTTAGCTCATTTGAATGAGGAAAAGGACTTTGACCAAGCCCAGGGAGAACCTGGGGCTGTCTTCTTTCTCCTTTCATATCTTATGCTGTGCATGTTCAACAGTTAAAAGCTGTGGCCTTGTGCATGGCTGTAATTGTTGAACATTCACAGCAGGAGTTTTGAAACAAAGTCCTTGAAAGTGTGGAGATTTCAATCTTCTTTGTCTCCGGGGATGTCTTTGTTTTTATTTAGGTCATTGGGCCCCCATGTTCTAATAATCTTGTATTCCATCACAGCATGGTATATCGGCCATTAAAGTCCTGGTCCCTTGTTATTGTGCTGCTGTGGGCCTTTATTGGCCCATATAACCCATTGTAATAGGCTGTAAGCGTACAATATTGATAGTTGGCACCATCTACTGGATAAACGTATTACAATAACTTGTGCACTTTCTAACTATACATACAGAAGTTCTTTAATTTAAGAATGAATGGGATTACAATCCAGTCCTCGTGTTATGTTTAACATTGTCTACAAGTCTCTGCCTTTTAGCCAACATGGCATAGCAAGCTGGGATAAGTATCCTGGAGAATACAAATTAGCAAGTCCAAGAATGCAAAGTCCAGATGCCTCATATTGCAAGACAGGCTGGCATTGCCAAGTCTGGCCCATATTTTCTGGCAGTTGTGATTATCCAAACCTGTGACTGTAGTTGTGGGGATCACATATTCAAGGTGGAAAAATTGTAATTTCCCTTCCATCGGGTAGATCACTATCACCTGTAAGTCATGGAAAAGCACATAAAGAAGGCAATACACAAATTAATATTTTTGATAATATCTGTGTGGAGTGTAGAAATGACATGCATTACCAAGCTGCCAACAGTCATTTTCACTAAAAGTGCTGATGCACATTCTGACTGGTACAATAGTGACGTTCTTCATTTGCCTGTGATGGTACACTGACGAGTTTTAGTCAGTACTGGACATCTATACTATTGAGGGAGCCCTAACATCCCAACACCAAGGGAGACTCCTCCATTTGGGTGGAGTAGCATCACCCCCCCTCCTGCCAGCAGCGGCAGCTGCAAAACCTTTAAAAGAAAAAAATAATAAACTATGTTCATAATCCTTTTCTTTTAAAGGGACGGGCCACAGGGGTGATGAGCAGTGAGGCACTCCCCTCCATTGCGCATGTATGTTTGGCCATCTGTCACTGGCTGGCCAAACACACATGCACAATAGAATCTCTCAAATCCGGCAACAAAGTTACCGGGCTGGTGAGATCCTGCACAGGCTCCCAGTCTGCCTGGGAGTGCCCTGGCTGGGCACTTCCCACCAATGCTTACCAGTGCCTGGAGCATCATCAGGATTGGCTGCAGGGCAGGCTGGGAGCCTGTGCCTGCAGCCTGGAGTGACGAGGGACAGAGGAGCGGCATGCAGTGGAGGAGGTAAGTGTTTTTGTTTTTATTTTTCTTATTCAATTTTTATTTACACCCACCCCCCCGCCCATTCTCATTGTCGCTAGCGGTGTCTGCCCAACACACAATGATGGGAAGTGCTCCCTAATGTGAGGCGACAATTGCATGTTACTGCAGGGGAAATTAGGGCCATATGTAGGAACACATTTTCCCATTGACACAGAATGGGAAAAACCCTTTGCTACATCTGGCCCTTAATGCTCATTACTGTGTACAGCCATTAATGGGCGCCATTTCCTGAATACTGACTGGGGCCATAAATGCTGGTTACTGAGTGAGCACATTAAATCTGGGTCCATTAATGCTAGTTACAGTGTTGGGTCGTTGATGGCAGTAATTGGGTTGGTTATTAAAAGTTGCTATGTTTGTACCAATGATGTCTCCCTTTCCCATCCCATAAGATTTACCAAAAGAGCCTCATCTTTTTCTTTTTTATCTACTTATAAGAAAAGTAAGCGCACCCTTGGGGTCAATTACATTTGTAATGCAGTTTGGATTAACAGCACATATTTGACTTACAACTGCTTTGGAAAGTGACATATTTGCTCTGATGTGTGTCTTGACTGTTCACAGGGGTGGATTCACATAGTTTGGATACAACAAGTGTGTCCTATGCACTCTGTTATGCAAGATATACATCACAACTGACCATTCCATTGACATGCACACACATCCCTAATGGCCCCAATGTGCTGCAGCACGGCATTTCTGTAGCCTCCTTCTCCGGAATCTCAATGTGGTTCCTGTAGGGAGAGCTGCAACTGCCATCACTGTTTTTTGCCCCTCCCTAGGATCAGATCATAGCATTGTCATCAGCCCAGCTTCATAGGGACTAAATAAAGCACGTTGCTCGGGGAAATGACGGTGGGGCAAAAGCACCTAAAAGGACCCAGTCTCACTGTGCCCCAGCTCATAGATCTCCACCTCACCACTGCCCGATTCCTACTGCATTCTCTTTCACCACTTGACCCTATACTCCCAAAGGGAATGACCTCAACCACCCCTCAATGGGGACAGGGTTTGGGGCAGGCTGGCCCAAAAGGGCAATATGCTTCCTAGGTAACCCCAGTACCACTCTCTCTGCAGAGAGGCACAAAGTGTTCTTGGTTAAAGTGGTCCCTAAACTAGGTTCTGTGGGGTCGACAGGTGCTTGGTGGTTTTCACAGGAGTTTCAACTCTTAGGGGGTTATTACAACTTTGGAGGAGGTGTTAATCCGTGCCAAAAGTGATGGTAAAGTGACGGATATACCACCAGCAGTATTACGAGTTCCATAGGATATAATGGACTCGTAAAACGGCTGGTGGTATATCCGTCACTTTACCGTCACTTTTGGGACGGATTAACACCTCCTCCAAAGTTGTAATAACCCCCTTAATAACTACCTGGAGTTACAAGCAGATTCCTTCAGAGTAAAGGCATTTGCTAAGGACCGGGTACAGTTTTTTATCCTGTTGAATATGGACAATGTATCAGTTATAAGGTATGTCAACCATTGGGGGGGCGAAATTAAGGCTGTCTGAATTGGCATTTATGCCTAGAACACAAGCTTTTGATCATGACAGAGTACCTCCTATACCTGTACAGTAAGGTAACAGATTGGCAATCATGCCACTTTAAATATCGCAGTAATTGGAGGTTAGACACATCACTGGTACAGCAAGTAAATCAATGGACGAAATGAAACAGAGAACTATTATCTCCTACTGGTTGGTTTTTTTTCAGCAGGAAATACATACTTGAAATGCCCAAATGTAGGAGACCATCACTTGGTCTGTAGACTTATAAAAGGCATTCAACTGCAAGACCCCCTGCAGTCAATATATGATTTCCTTTGGGAAATCCATCTAGTGGTCCAGTTATTTTTGGACTGATCTGATAATATGTTATTGTCTATACTATACCTGACTTAATTTCATGGGCATCCAATGTTCAGGCATTGGATCTGATATATGATTCATTTTATTAGGAGAGAGTTACCTTTATGATTTCCAGCCGAACTAAGACAAATACAATGAGTGTGTCTTATGCAATTCTTCAAGAGAAACCTTAAACTATGCATGGTTGGGATACCTAATGATACCTAATGAGTATGAGGAAAGTAATAAGGCTCTTAGGGGGTCATTACAACCTCAGCGGTCTTTTTACAAGACCGCCAAGGGACCGCCGTGCTGAAGACCGCCAGTGGTGGCGGTTTTCCGCTCAGCGTATTATGACTGTTGGCAGCTCTACGTCGCTTTTCCGACGGAGAGCCGCCACCAGCGATAGTGACGGCCGGCGGGGAAGTGGAGGTTGCTCCACCTCCACCGCCACGCCAACAGAACACCGCCCAGCGAATCACATCTTGTGATTCGCCGTGGCGGTGTTCTGTTGGCGGTGTGGTGTCGGAGGAGCTGCCCCCATGGCTCCCGTCCCCTCCCAGAGGATCGACGGAACAGGTAAGTCGATCGTTCGTTAGGGGAGGGGGCTGGGGAGGTGTTGTGTGTTGTGTGGGTGCATGGGGGTGTGCGTGGGTGTATGTAGAGGGGGTGTGTGAGTGCGTGTATGCTTGCGGGGGTATTGAGTCTTTTGGGAATGAGTGCGTGTATGTCTGTGGGTATGTCTGTATAGATGTGTGCATGTATGTCTGAATGTGGGTGTGCGTGTCTGACTGTGTGTGGATGTTGGCATGTATGTCGGTGTGTGTGCGTGTATGTGTGTTGGAGGTGCCTGTGTGCGTGTCGGGTGTGTATGTGTAAGGTAATGTCGGGGTCGGGGTGGGGAGGGGGGCCCTGCCACCTTTGGGGGGTGGCAGGGGTGGTGGGGGGTGTAGGGGAGGGAGTCGGGGTGGGGGTGAGGGGTGGGGGAGGACCCTATCAGTGCCAGGGAAGGAATTCCCTGGCACTGATAGTGCTTACCGCCATGGATTTCATGGCGGTTCCTACCGCTGGAAATCCACGTCAGAAAGCCGGGTCAAAATACCGGCGGCGGTATTGTCACGGCCGCCGGGCTGGAGACCCAGGTCTCCAGCCCAGCGGTCGTCTCCGCCCTAGCGGGCAGAACGGAAATGCAGCGGATGTCCATGGCGGTAACCGCCATGGTCATAATCCTCAAAAAAAGACCGCCAGCCTGTTGGCAGTCTTACCGCCACTTTAACACCGTCCGCCAGGGTTGTAATGACCCCCTTAGACCAAAAGAGATTAGACAACTGCTCACTGCTATGAAGGCACCTCATCAGGTTTCGGGTGATGCAACAAACAGGAATAGGTGTTGATAGGTTTGGTGTTCACTGAGTTAGAGGTGCTATGGCTCTTCTCCAAGATCGCTCTTTGCCATGTAGGAAAAGACTATTTTTATATATTCATCCATCACCCCTAAAGAGAGCCTTGCAAGCCCAAAGGGAAGCATGATAATATATAAAATAATGTTCTTTCATAAAGAAATACAACCCAGACACTATTTCACTGTTTAGGCCTTCCTAGACCTTTCCCAGAACAGGGCTTATTGGGATTAAACTCTTCATTTTATACCTCCACTGGGGAAGATGCTAAAAAAAAATGCTCCAAGTTATTTCTTACTTAATTTTCAAATTTTGATTTAATTGCGAGGTCAGATATTTGATAACATATGTGGAAATACATTGTAACAAGTACTTTAGTCTTCCAGAACTGGCGCAAAACCAGTTCTGCTATTTATGTTTCACTGGAGCAGGAGTAGCCATCCTTGGCTGAGAGTTAACAATGCTGGCTCGGAGAAGTATAGCCTGCCTAGAAACAGCAAATGGGTTTTAACTGCTGACCACTTAGCAGGGATTAGCTATCTAGGAGTGTACAGAAACAGCTGACAGTCCAAAGGGCAGCTTTAGCACTTCCTCTTTTGATTTTGAGATTCCAGGAAAGACATTCCTGTTCATGCACAGGACCCTCACAGACAGCCTGGATCCACTCACAATAGGAGAGAAAAACAGTTTTGACCCAATTAGCTGGTTAACCAAATTAGCTCCCTGTACTCTTGCCCCACCCTACTTGCTGATCACTGATGCCAGACACTGGTCAATGGGTGTACTAATGACATGGAAGTTAGGAGCACAGTCCAGAGAGCAAAACACCCATCACCAGTAAAAGAGATTTTTGTCCTTCCTCACACTTTTATATGCTTCCAAGTTTAAGATTTGTTTAATGCTGATCATGTTAATTAAACTGGTATTAATAACTCATAAGGATTCTGTTTTACAAGATGAATGAGAGTGTGAAGGTAGCTACTCATTGGCGGCCCGCTAGGCCATCAGTCTGTCAGCTCACTGTTTCTCCAAGCTTTTGCCATTGATTTATTGCAGACTGAGTCAACCTAGGATAGCCTAGGCGACCAACCCTGTGTATTCAGCTTGACAGGGTTGATCAGACATCAAATACCAGCAGTATCTATAGTATTCTACAACCCTACATACAAAATTGACTAAGACATGTGCTACCAAAACAGGACCACACATCAACTAGAGAAAGCCCAGTCCATCAGAACAGGACATAAAAAAAGTGTTGCAGACTGCTGCAAAGAAGTCCTGGAAAACGTAATGTGAGCCCCTACAAGCAGTGTGTGTGTCAAGAAACTCAAAGAGGTTTTGGAATCTAGATTTGATGCAAAATATTATGCAACTTTATTGCTCAAGGAATTATCAGTCTGGGTATCAAACCAGAGCTTAATTCCTTGGTTTCAAACAGTCTTCTGCCTCAGCTGCTCTATAATAATTTATATTGTCATGCTCTCTGCCCTAATCCAACGAATATTCAAACAAAATTCAAATCTATTTGGTTGCTTCATCAATTTTAGGAAGGCTTTTGACTCAACCAACCATATTGTGCTGTGGTCAATATTGGTGGAAATAGGCATTAAAAACCAATTAACAATATCCATCCTCTCTTTGTACACAATCAACTAGAAGTGAATCAAGTTTGGAAACAATTCAGCCCTCACAGAAAAGGCTACAGTAAACAAGGACCTATAACAAGCAACTGTGCCCTTGTGCTTTCCCGTTTATATTTGGACGATATCGCACTGCCCTAAAAACCTTGTGTGCATGCCCCCCAAAACTAAATATTCTTCCCCTATACATGCTGCAACATGCTGATGACCCTGTGACTCTGTACCAAACCCGGATAGGCCTTCAACATACTTCTTTAAATGCCCATGAGAACTATTGTGCAAATAACAGGTTGTCAACCAACCACTGCAAGATATAAATTATGTTGTTAATAGCTCACTGAAAGCACAATTTAACAGGGAGCAGAAACCAAGAAAAAGCTCTAGAACCAGATTCCTACCTATAATTAGGGACTCTCCTTGGGAGACTAGGTTCCTCACATGCCCATGTACAACATATGAACGGAAAATTCTACCTTTAGTCCATGCTTTTAGAAAACTAGCCAGAAACATGCCAATTCCATCTTTACTTCCTCTTTTACAGCTGGATTGCAGGGGCGGTTCCGCCATTAGTGCAGAGGAGCCTCACCCCCGTCAGCAGCAGCAGCTGTAAAACCTTTTCTGGAAAAGGGGTGGGGCATTGATGGTGATAAGCAAATGAGGGGAGTGCACAGGCCACTCCCCTCAGAGCGCATGTTTGGCCGGCCGAATCAGGCTGGCCAAACACACATGCACAGTAGGCTCTATCCAGCCCAGCAACACAGTTGCTGGGCTGGAGAGAGCCTGCACAGGCTCCCAGTCTGCCTGGGAGCACCCTGGCTAGGCACTCCCTGGGGGCTTTGAGCAGCATCAGGATTGCCGCAGGGCAGGCTGGGAGCCCGTGCCTGCAGCGAGGAGATGGAGGAGCAGAGTGGCGCATGGCGGAGGAGTAAGTGGTTTTTAAAAACTGTTTTTTAAATTATTGTTATTTATCGCCTCCCCCTCCCTGCGCGGCACCCCGCCCCTTCTTGTTGTCATGAGCAGCAACTGCTTGTCTGTGCGGTATTTTACCAACTCTTTAGAAGCTGTCTGCTCAAATTAGCAAAATCCTTGAACACAGCAGAATGTAACCTATTCATGGAACTTTTTCATTTTTTAGGTCGAGCGTTAGCGTTCGGCCTGCTGCATACTAAAGTATACAATAGAGTGAGTTCCAGTGTTTTGATTGGTTAGTTGCAGTGTCCTTCAAATATCCTTGCTTGCTAGTGGTCAGTTCTGCCTCTTTGTCCTGCCTTTTTTCACTTTGGGAGCAGGCCAAAGTACTGTGTAATTACGCTATGTCCTGTTTATCTCTTCTGAAGAGGAATTATTCTTTCAGTATGCCTGTTTGCCTTGCACTGTGGGTGTGTGTTCAGTCCCTCCTCCCCACTAGCTCCCTCTGTAAACATAAACCAATATCAGAGTGGGGCTTTTCCAGGGCTAGCTCACTCTGCTCTCTTCCTCTTGTTATTTTCAGTCTGTGTGGCAATAAAGGTCCAGTCAGTAATTTACAACGCTATGAGCCCTAACTCGATCAAACACAAGACTATTGCATTCAAAATGCTTGTTTCTCCTCTCGCTTTGTATCGTTTGTTTATCTTAGGCAACCATCATTGCTCCCAATGACCCCTTTTAGGATACTGGAAACACATGAGACAGAAAATCTATTATTAGGTTTAGAACACCTCTCTCGGTGCAAAGGAGCGCAGCCCTGGCCGTGGAATTTTCTATTTTCGGATATCTTTTTATATAACCTTATTACATTTTCTATTACATTATTTTATCTTAGGGGGGACTGAAGGGCTGGAGGAGAAGCACTCTGAGCAGCCGTCCCAGCTAAGCAATGGTCCACAGTGGCTCAACAGCAGAGCTGCTCATAACCCCGCAACACCAGCTGAGCAAAGTCCAGCCCCGCCCCGCCAGCCCCTTTAGTCACACACACAGCTAAGATCGGTTTCTTCTGCTGCATCAGGCAACGTTAGTCTTTCTTTGTTGTGATATCTATCCTTTATCTTGGCTCACTGTCTCACCTCATTCTGTTCACTCAGCAGCCAATCTCGTTCTTCATTGCTCACCTTTTGACACGTCTCTTCTCTCAGTTTATTTTTCTTTCATCACCTCTCTGCTATCTCTTCTTGCCCCCCTTTCTCCTTTCCCTCACTAAATTTCCCCTTTGTTTCTGTAACAAACTCCCTTGCTCCCCTGTCCTGCCACTTCTTTTTCCTCTCATGCACTTTCTCCCTCTCTCTCTTTTCCTTAATTTTCGCTACTCCCTGTTGAATTTCTCTCTTAGCATTTCCTTCCATGTTTCTTTTTCCAGCCATTTCCTCCAGCTTAGTCGCCTCTTTCGATGTCAATTCTCTGTGCCCTCTTTCTTTCCGGGTCTCTCTATGTCTCACTCTCCTGCTGTGTCTTCACCCTCTCTCTCTTTTTCCTCTCTTCTTCCTATACCCGGTCTCCTTTAGCTTGCTCACCCTTCTCTTTCATTTTCTCTCCAAAATTGTCTCTTTCCCTCGCTCTCACGCTATATTTACTTACCACAGTTTTGCCTACCCCACATTTTTTGTAGCTTGCTTTTCAGAAACCTTGTATACATTAAGATACATTAAAGTGAAATGCAAGCTGGTCCCCTTTTGATTGAGAACACATGAAAACAGATTTAATAACTTCCAGATCTAAAGCTGCAGGCTATGAAATAGTTTCCAAAAAAGCTTAAGGGGGCCATTTAGTAGCTGGCGTTTGCAGTGCATCCACAAAAAAAGTGGCTATGTAATTTCAGTTTCCATGTCATTGCCACTGCAGAACCGGCAAAGGTGCTTGTTTTGTATGCCGATTAGGTACACCTCCTCACTTCGCCTCAAAGAGAAGGGACTTGTTTGTAAATATTTTTTTTAATTGATGGTTTTTCTGTTTGGAAGTGCAACATGATGCTTCATAAGACCTATTTGTAGTACAAGTGACCCCACACCAATGAGAAGAGAGTAGAAGTTCCCATGTTCGTACTAATGGTCACTCTTGTTAAACAACTTCCAAAGGATACACGAAGGATCGTAATTAACTCATATATCCTGCCTAATGATTTTGCACATGATTACAGCCTGAACACATTGTGCTTTACTGTCCATTATTTTTAAAAACGGAAGCATAGAGAAATTAGGTACTTTTGAGTGATTTTACTTGCCTTCAATCACCAATGCCAGGCTATTACTTGTGCAGACCTACAGCACCACACCCACCTCACGCCCATCACTGTCGCTCATTCGTGGGCTTTCCCTTCAAAAATCCTTTGTTATCATTGTTAAATGCTTTATGTTTGTCCCTCCTTGGGGTGTGTTTGTTACCGCCTTGGCCTTTGCCCCTGTTACATAGATAATTGCACGTTTGCTGATACGTTTGACTGTGAGTGAACTTCTGTTTGTCTCCTCATGGCGGCCGTGGCGCTTTGAATCGTCTCACTTACGTATACTGTTTTACTTTTCATTTTCAATGTATGTGACAAGAAAAGTCCGGTTAGGAGCTTACAACTCTAAGAGCTCTAACTCGAGCAAAAGTGACACCGATTGAATAACAAATCTAATAGCTCTAACTCCAGCAAAAGTGACACCGATTGAATTGCAAATGCTTGTTCCTTTTGTGTGTCTCCTCATGCTCATGGCAGCTGTCGCGCTTTGAATCAGCTTGCTTATGTGAAACTGTATTACTTTTCAATTTCAATTTATGTGGCAATAAAAGTCCGGTTAGGAGCGTACAACTCTAATAGCTCTAACTCGAGCAAATGCGAGACCCATTGCATTGCAAATGCTTGTTTTAATTTTGTTTTCCAAGTCCATCTGGAATTTAAATTACAGAATTGAAGTCTCATCCCAATTGTGTGCATTCTGTGCTGTTAGCTGAATCAAGAACATTGAAATATCACCGAAAAAAAGACTTGGACTCATGGAATCCACGCTGTTCACGCTGGAACACTACCTCTGCCACAGCTCTGCAAAAGTTAAAAAGCATTGGCAAAGGCAATAGGTCATGCCGACGAACAAACTATTGTCTTTGTCAATGTTTTTTAGCCATGTTTGTACAGCAGCATGGCTAAAAGAAAACAACAAAAGCAATATGATAGGGCCGCATAGAGGGAGGGCGTGTGGGGGCAACACAGACCACGGACACACAATTAGCTTCGTGCCTCAACCATGTGTCCTTGACCTACATTGCTGTGGAAGCTATTTGCTATGGACAGGCATATGAGAGGGTTTGTAACACGCTTCGTGTGTGTCCGAGGTTAGTGCAGTGATGAGGATGAAAGCATGGGACTCAGTTGAGCCATGTGTGCTTTGAACGTTCTTTCTGCAGAAATCATGCATCGGGGTCTGATCGACAAACGTGGGACCAGCCCAAGCACTGTGACTGCGTCTGTCATCTGTCATCTGCCACACTTCTAACTCTGGGCCGTGCCGCAATCTTAGCACATGTCCATTTTTCATGTGGTTTGCACAGACAGTGTTTTTTGTGAGTGCAAAAACGGTTTGTGACTATGGCCACGTGAAATCTGTTTAAGCACTGCCTTCACTAGTTGAAAAATAGATTTGTGTCTTTGGCGGATGCGTCCACTCTCAGTCCATTTTCTCTGCCCTGACCTCAAGTATAGGTACCTCATGTAGAACATTTTTGAATCATTGTGCCCTCTTTCATAACTATTAGCACCCTTCTTGTTCTGTTGTATTTGTGGTTCTGCGCATTGCACCTGCAATAGGTCTCATAAAACCTTAAAAAACGGACAAAGGATGAACGATTAACTGAAAGAATACTAGGATTCCAAGCACTCTCAAAACATAGGCCTCATAACCCTACCTCCCAATTGATGCTCAACGACACATTATTATCCATTTACAGAGAAAAAATAAATGTTTTGAGCACAGATGATGAAAGGCAGAGTCACAGTCGTCTGGAATGTAACCCGTGCGCCCTTGATTACACAGCTTCAATGATCCAACAACTGTGCCTAATCTGATGACCTAAATGCACTGTTGAACTCTATTTGCTTCCGGGGTGAGAACTCATTTTACACTATGTTCACAAGGTGGTTTTCGTGAGCCGGAGTGACTTACTCTGTGTATATATGCAGTAAATCAGGAGACCATCATGGGTACTCCCCACGGAGTCACAGAAAAAGATGCTGTGAATCGTTCCTTGTACATTTGCTGAGCCTTGGATCCAGCTGAGGGTTGTTATCAATCTGGAGCTCATTCATACCCATTTGATGAAAGCATTATGCATAAGCCTAGTTTGTTATTGCTTCCAATTCACGTCCATGTCTAGTACTTTTTGCAGGGAGTATATCGACTGCAGCCATGCAGAATGTTTATTGCCTGCCTTCAGTATGTCCTCTGACACACCTATAGCTATGCACACTTTTTCTTGACTATTGGAAGTATGTTTACGTATTGTACACGTTAGGTACATTACACACAGGAAATTAACTGTGGGAAAACTGCAAGTGCATCTTTATTTTGGCTCGTGCATAAATTATGCATGCATAAGAACACAGAGCTTTATAGTGATGACAACAGGGTATGCACAGAATAATATGTAAGCAAAATGTGTGCTGTTCAATTTACAGCAACAAAAATGTAGAGGCAAATGAAAAACATAAAAATATACTTTCACTGCAAGTTGACTGCATCAAACTGTTGAGCCCCAAATAGCCAGATCTCACCTTAGCTTCCTGCAGCAGTGTTAGGATGATCATGAAGAGTCTCCCCAACTTTTCCTACCATTCAAACAGCCCAACGATGTCAAAGCTAAATCTGGGTAATTATGGGAAGAGGGGATGGAAGACAAAGAAACACTGGTCCTGCAAAGTCTATACAGGATTGCATGTGTAAACCAGTTGTTTGCTGTATGGCTTCCTCAGGGAGAAATAAAGAAAATAAATTGGAATCTATTTTAGAAGAGAAATAAGAAAGATGTGCAAAGATATCCTTTAACTATATTCAGAATACCTGGGTAAATTGACCCTTCCTGTTTAGCAAATATGTTGTTCATGGACAAAAGATATGCAGGATCTAGAAAATACATTAACACAAAAAGGCTTTAAAGAGGACAATGTGTGTATCGTAGATGAACCTATTTGCAAATACTAGGATTTAAAGCATTCCTTGGTACTTGGAAAGAGGGTAAGTATCTTAAACGTGTAACCAACTTCTAATGTCCTTAACTTATATCTTGGCCAGTTCAGACTAAGTACTAACTATATATCCTGTTATGTATTCACAGGATGACTCTAATAATGTAAACAAACTCAAAATGTCCCCAAAACCATAATGCCGGCCTCAGGTAAGTAATTGTAAATCTAAGTTCATGAATTCATAACGTGCTTTTTCATTGCAGTAATAAAGGTTAAGCAGTAACACTGATGTAGCAGTCATTGAAATCCCCAGAGAGAATTGCCGCTTAGATAAGTGTATGAATCACTACAAATTGCTTTAGCTGCACGGATCACTATACCGCACTGTAAGCATTGTAAGTAGCGATACTTTAAATTTCTTGTTCTTCCTTTGTGTGTTCACAGGTTCGAAAATCGGGAGCTTCCCAGGTCAAACAGGATTACTTTAGAAGCCATCTCAGAATCATTGGATGATCATCCAACTACTGTAGAAGTCATTTTCATGTCATCCAATGTCATCAGCCTCCTGAAGTCATCAGCAAACTTTAGAAATGTGGCCAGATGATCTGAGGATGGCTTGAAAATGACCACCTGATTACTTCACAAGGTGGGATTGTTCCTGAGGACTTGAGGATGATTTCAAAATGACTTTCTGATTACTCCAGCAAATAAGATTGTTTCTGATGATTTGAGGATTAGTGTCTGCTCATACAATGTTGCTACTAAATAGAAATAAGAATATCAGTAGTAACTTTGTGCACAGTACATTGTGAGTTATGGTAAGTATATCAAGAGTATATTTATAGCACACTGTTTTTACATCGGGTGCCTTTACTTTGTATGCTTAAATATGAGTCCTTTTAAAATTATTCCTATATGTGTGCAGTAAAATAGAACTATAAAAAAATGCCTTTATTTAATTATGTCAATTTATTTTAAATTATTTTACATATGTATTTGCACCTGCTACCTAGCAGGAGGGAGTGTGTGTTTATACATGTATATATATGTACATATAGAGGGAGAGAGAGTGAGTGACAAAATATATAGGCGTATATATTTTATTATCATATTATTAAGATTAATTAAATGTATTAGTACATTTACACTAATCTTAACAAAGTGTAACATTTAACTATCAATAAATTATCATAATGATATAAATGTTTGTGTTGTTTGTTTTGAATAATCTTTTATGTATCCCTAACAAACCCTTACACTCCAATTACATATTCAATCCTAAAACCTAAAGTAATACCATTACTTTATTTTTGCTACGCCACACCCAGTAGTGGTGAGGCAGACAGAGATTCTTCTGCTAACCTAATCCAGTTTTCACATGCTGGTTCAAGCCCTCAGGGGCAGTGCGCCTTTTAGTAATTTTCTTAGGAGTCCTAAGGCCTGGACCAGGGGTAAGGTAATTATTTCCCCATTTATCTAGTTTAGTTAGGTATTTGTTGGAAAATGGGTTATTGGTAGGGCAGGTAGGTACCTACACCTAGCAACAAGCCACAAACCTCCACGTAAGTACAGTTAGGTCTCAGTAAATTAATCCCAGCTCTACCCTTGGTAGCTTGGCATCGAGCGTCAGGGCTTAACTTAGGAGACAATGTGTAAAGCATTCAAGTATCACAAAACAGTAATTAAATAAAACACAGGAAACAGTTTAAAAATCCAAAACCAATTTATAAAAATAGCTTATATTTTTATCTTTAAAATGACACAAAAACGATTAAAATCGGTTCAGGGGAACCGGAGATATGAATTCTTAAAGTATTATTATTTTCTAGCGCTTAGAAGCAAAAAGCGCCAATCGGGTCATCTGGTTGCACCAGGACCGGGGCAAAGTCACACTTTCAGGCCGACCGCGATGGAGCCCTGCTCGGCTATAAGTCGCGGGAGGCCTCGGTTAAAAAGTTACCTTCTGACTTAGTCTCTTTTTTGATGTTTTTCTTCCCCGGGACGAACCTGCCAGTTGGATCCGACCTCCTGGAGCCCTTGTCCGGATACGCGAAGTCGGTTTCCTCGGTGGTGATTTTTACCTTCGGACTTAGTCGTTTTTTCGAGATGAAAATCCTTCGACCGGGGTAAACCTGGATCTTGATCCGACGTCTGTGGAGCCCTTCTCGGATACGATGGCTGGAAGGTCCCGGTCAACTTTTTACGTTCGGACTTAGTCTCTTTTTTGGATGTTTTTCTTTACCGGGACGAACCACGAAGTCAGGCCGGGTCGCGGTTGAGGCAAGCCGGCTAGAATTTCCGCGTCGGGTCGGTCACTTTATGGAGCTTTTTTTCAAAAATTCTCCAATCTTTTCCAAACTTCTGGGGCTTCACCCAGATGTTCTTTTAAGGTTCTTTTGGGGTCCACAGCTCACCCCAAGGGTCCAGAAGTTCTGTGATGGTCCTTGGGAAGTGCGGACTTCAACTCCCAGAATACACCTGGCGCAAACTCCTTTTTGGCCACTGGACAGTGGTCAGCTGGTCACTTTTTCAGGAGTTGGTGCAGGGGACTCTGGTTTAGCAATTTTTCACCTGTAGCAAACAGGGAGTCCCTCCTTGAACCAGTGGAAGCCAGGCAAAGTCCTTCTTGTGGTGAAGCCCAAGTGTGCAGCTGGTGCAGTCTTTCTGAGTGCAGGGTCCAGGTGCAGGCCAGGGGTCCAGCAGGGCAGTCCTTCTTCTTCTTAAGTTCCTTTCTTGTTGAATTCTGGAGGGGATCTGAGGCGTGGGTGCAGGTCTGCCAGTTTTATCCTTGCTCCTGGGTGAAAAGCAGGGGGGCCCTGGTTCTCCAATCAGGGACAGGGTCGTCCCCCTGTGATGACCACTTCCTGGGAAGTGTGGCAAAAATCCATCCCAGAAGGCAACAGTCTCTAAAAATCCAAAATGGATGAATCTGATTTTTGGAGGAGAGATCTGGCTGAGCCCACCCACTGGTGTGGCTAAAAATCATAAACACACCCCTCTCCTGCCCTCTCCTAATCTAATCAAGGGGGCACCTAGCTGTCTGGGGTTGCAGGATGTGGGGGTGTTGCTGGGTGCTCCAGATGTCCTTCTCTGCCTTTGAAGACCAGTTTGGCAGCCCTCCCCCTTCCTGCCTCACCATCTGCTGAGGGGAGATTCTCTACCCCAAGCACATTCCTTTGTGTGAAGCCAGGCCACTTCACACCTCATTAAAGTAGCCTGGCAGAAGCTGCTGCAGGCTGGCCAATCAGAGCACAGCAGCAAAAACAATGCAGAGCTGAAATTGGCAACTTTTTAGGTAAAGTCTAAACTTTTTACCTGCACTAGTTATATTAAATCCAACAACTGGAAGTTGTGGGATTTATTATAACAATCAATTTGATACCAAATTCTTGGTATGTAACATTTAAGGAGACTTTAAAATTTAAAATAAAGTCTGCCCATTCTAGCCTATGAAGGCCATTTACTTCAATGAGGGAAAAACGAATTTGGCTGTTTTTACCTCACCAGGGCTTATAAATCTATTTTTATAAAGTCCCTGCTTATAGTTACATGGCACCCAGCCCTAGGGGCACATAGGGCACACCTTAGGGGTGACTTATATGTAAAAATAAGGTAGTTTAATACTTTGGAAGTACCTTTAATTCCAAAGTCGAATTTGCATATAACTTTAATTTAAAAGCAGCCAGCAAGGCAGGCTTGCTTTTAAAATGACACTGGGCACCTCAGCAATGCACCTAGGTGTGCACCACCTATGCTGTGGTCCCTAAACCTACATGCCCTACCATATACTAGGGACTTATAGGTAGGTTAACTTAGCCAATTATAATTAGCCTAATTTGCATATCCATTTTACACAGAGCACAGGCCCTGGGACTGGTTAGCAGTACCCAGGGCACCATCAGAGTCAGGAAAACACCAGCATAAAGTGGAAAATGGGGGCAAAAAGTTATGGGGCCTCTGCAATCAGCCCTAGTTTCTCACACAACCCCCCCCAGCCCACACGCCCAGGAGACTCAGCCCAACCCTGGGAGAGTCTTCCTGGCTTGTTAGGCGAGGAAGACAGTGAAGAAAACTGGCTGTCCCTTTGCAGGGCCTACTCTGCCTTATATCCTCCTGTCAGGGTCACTCCCTCTGGGTAGTGAAGCCATCCCAACAGTAAAAGGACCCAACTCTAACTGAAACTTCCCTCTAGGGGGGTCTTCCTCCTCTCTCTCTGCCAACTTGGGTAGTGAGGTGCCCACCTCCCCTACTCCAAACTTTGCTAGGGCAACACCTAGCTTACCCAAAGAGGTCACCCAACACTTGAGCAACCCCACCATGACCAATAGGGCCAGGGGGCCTACTTTGCTATTGGCCCTGGGGTCTGCCTCCCAGGACAAGTACAGTGCTGCCAGGAAGGCTAGCACCCAGCAGAGGCTACTGACAGCTGTCAGTACCCAGAACCCCACCCTAAGCTCTCCACTGACAGGTGGCTGAGCTGCTTTAAGGGCAACTTTGGGGTCCTGGTACCCCTCTTGCTGTCTAGAGTGGGGGGCTACCACCTCCTGTGGCAGACACCCTCCTTCCACTCTCCCTTCTGTCAGTGCAGGGGCAACACCTTGCATCTGGACAGCTGCCTGACTACTCAGGACTTCCTTGGGGTCAGGTGAGGCCTCACCAGTGCCAACTCTGGGCTCCCCCCCTACTGGGGCAGAAGGCCTTTGGCTCCCTGGAACTCTCTTTAAGAGTGGCCTACCCTTCCTTTTCTTCTTTCCTTTTCTTGGGGACCCCTGTCTCCTAACTGTAGGGACTGACTCCCCAGGACTTTGGGTTGGGGGGGCGCCTTGGGCGACCACCCCATCTGTGACCAGACTCACCTCTGGGAGGTCATTGCCCAGGATACAATCTAGGGGGAGGTCAGCACTGACTACCACCCTAATCCAGTCAAGGATACCCTCCCTCTCTAGGGGCACTATGGCTACAGGTTTGGAGGTGACCTCCCCTGTGGCTATCCTGACTTTCTTTGTCTTTCCTGGGACATACATGTCTGGGGTCACTAACCGGTCACTCACTATAGTGTGACTGGCACCGTGTCTCTCAGGCCAGTGGTAGGGATCCCATTCACTTGAATGTGGTGGAAGTGCCTACTCCCACCCTCAGGGATCACCAGCTTACCATCTGGTCCTGTCTCCCAGCACAATGCTAGGAGGACTTCATCATCTGAGGAATCCTCCTCTATGGCTACACTGGACAGCCCAGTGCTAACCACCTTCCTTGGACAGGCTGCATCTCCTCTGAAGTGACCTGTCAGCTGACAGTCAAAGCAAGCCCTACTATCCAAGAGCTTTTTTAACCCTGGGTCTAACTGTCTCTGCTGGTCAGAGTGGGATTTACTCTCCTCCTTCTTAGGGTTCTGGGGTACAGAGGGAGTCTCTGTGGTGGGCTTACCACCTCCCTCCTTAGGTTTTTGGGGACCTGTCCCCCCCTTCTTGGAGTCTCCCCCCTGGGACTTGACAACCACCCTGGTTCTCAACCACTCATCAGCTGCCTCCCCTAGCTCTCTAGGGTTGGTCTGCTTAGAGTCCACTAGATGCTGGCGTAACCTTTCTTGGATACAATTGGTCAAGATGTGCTCTCTCATGATCAGATTGTATAACCCCTCATAAGTATTTACTTTGTTGCCAATAATCCAGCCCTCCAGTGCCTTTACTGAAATGTCCACAAAGTCCACCCAGGACTGGGTGCTTGTCTTTTGGGTGTCCCTAAACTTAAGCCTATACTGCTCTGGGGTTAGACCAAACTTTTTAGTCAAGCAACTCTTCATACTGGGGTATGAGTCTGCATCCTCCCCACTCATGGTTAGGAGCCTATCCCTCCCAGAGTTGGGAACTAACTTCCAAAGGAGTGAACCCCAGTACTGAGGCTTGACTTTCCTCATCTGGAGGGCCCTCTCAAAGGCCCCCAGCCACTTATCTATGTCATCCCCCTCTACATAGGCAGGAACCACCCCTTTGGGTAATCTGGGGGCAAAACCCCCACCCAGGGACACCTCAGCCTCTTTCTCGCTGCCACCATCTCTTTTCTCTTTGCTTGCCCACTTTTTCTTTTCTAGGGCAAGCTTATCTGCTTCCAAAGCTATGTAGGCTAGCTGGGCTTCCAGCTCTCTTTCCCTGATGGATGGGTTCTCTCCTCCTGAAAGGACCCCCTTCCTACTACTAGCTTTGGGTCTGCCCCTAGTGACTGTATCTACTGAGGACCGTTCCTCCTCTTCCTCACTTGGGGTCTGATGCCTTCCCTCCCCTGAGTGGTTAGAGTTAGCATCTTCCTCTTTTTCTTCCTCCTCTGGAGCTTCCTCTGTCTCTACCTCTTGGGCCTCAGCCCATGCTGTCAGGGATTTAATCAGGATTTGCTTCCTGAGATCAGGGGTTGCAGGCAACCCCCTCTCAATACACAACCCCCTAAGCTGGACTACTGTCAGTGTGGGTAGGCTAGCCAGATCAAGCTCCATGGTTCCCTAGTTTTGTGTCAACAAAAACTTTTTGCAAAAATTGGAAACAAGAATTTAGAAAAATTACAAAAATTCAATAATTGAAATTAATCCAAATTAATAATTAATAAAAAATTAAAAATTAAAAAATTAAAAATTAAAAAAAATAATTTTTGCACTAAGACAATTTAAAGGATTTTTAATTTGTTTTACTTAAACTGTAACGTGATACTGAACACAAGTACAGGATCCCACCGCTGCCACCAATTATGTTGGAAAATGGGTTATTGGTAGGGCAGGTAGGTACCTACACCTAGCAACAAGCCACAAACCTCCACGTAAGTACAGTTAGGTCTCAGTAAATTAATCCCAGCTCTACCCTTGGTAGCTTGGCATCGAGCGTCAGGGCTTAACTTAGGAGACAATGTGTAAAGCATTCAAGTATCACAAAACAGAAATTAAATAAAACACAGGAAACAGTTTAAAAATCCAAAACCAATTTATAAAAATAGCTTATATTTTTATCTTTAAAATGACACAAAAACGATTAAAATCGGTTCAGGGGAACCGGAGATATGAATTTTTAAAGTATTATTATTTTCTAGCGCTTAGAAGCAAAAAGCGCCAATCGGGTCATCTGGTTGCACCAGGACCGGGGCAAAGTCACACTTTCAGGCCGACCGCGATGGAGCCCTGCTCGGCTATAAGTCGCGGGAGGCCTCGGTTAAAAAGTTACCTTCTGACTTAGTCTCTTTTTTGATGTTTTTCTTCCCCGGGACGAACCTGCCAGTTGGATCCGACCTCCTGGAGCCCTTGTCCGGATACGCGAAGTCGGTTTCCTCGGTGGTGATTTTTACCTTCGGACTTAGTCGTTTTTTCGAGATGAAAATCCTTCGACCGGGGTAAACCTGGATCTTGATCCGACGTCCGTGGAGCCCTTCTCGGATACGATGGCTGGAAGGTCCCGGTCAACTTTTTACGTTCGGACTTAGTCTCTTTTTTGGATGTTTTTCTTTACCGGGACGAACCACGAAGTCAGGCCGGGTCGCGGTTGAGGCAAGCCGGCTAGAATTTCCGCGTCGGGTCGGTCACTTTATGGAGCTTTTTTTCAAAAATTCTCCAATCTTTTCCAAACTTCTGGGGCTTCACCCAGATGTTCTTTTAAGGTTCTTTTGGGGTCCACAGCTCACCCCAAGGGTCCAGAAGTTCTATGATGGTCCTTGGGAAGTGCGGACTTCAACTCCAAGAATACACCTGGCGCAAACTCCTTTTTGGCCACTGGACAGTGGTCAGCTGGTCACTTTTTCAGGAGTTGGTGCAGGGGACTCTGGTTTAGCAATTTTTCACCTGTAGCAAACAGGGAGTCCCTCCTTGAACCAGTGGAAGCCAGGCAAAGTCCTTCTTGTGGTGAAGCCCAAGTGTGCAGCTGGTGCAGTCTTTCTGAGTGCAGGGTCCAGGTGCAGGCCAGGGGTCCAGCAGGGCAGTCCTTCTTCTTCTTAAGTTCCTTTCTTGTTGAATTCTGGAGGGGATCTGAGGCGTGGGTGCAGGTCTGCCAGTTTTATCCTTGCTCCTGGGTGAAAAGCAGGGGGGCCCTGGTTCTCCAATCAGGGACAGGGTCGTCCCCCTGTGATGACCACTTCCTGGGAAGTGTGGCAAAAATCCATCCCAGAAGGCAACAGTCTCTAAAAATCCAAAATGGATGAATCTGATTTTTGGAGGAGAGATCTGGCTGAGCCCACCCACTGGTGTGACTAAAAATCATAAACACACCCCTCTCCTGCCCTCTCCTAATCTAATCAAGGGGGCACCTAGCTGTCTGGGGTTGCAGGATGTGGGGGTGTTGCTGGGTGCTCCAGATGTCCTTCTCTGCCTTTGAAGACCAGTTTGGCAGCCCTCCCCCTTCCTGCCTCACCATCTGCTGAGGGGAGATTCTCTCCCCCAAGCACATTCCTTTGTGTGAAGCCAGGCCACTTCACACCTCATTAAAGTAGCCTGGCAGAAGCTGCTGCAGGCTGGCCAATCAGAGCACAGCAGCAAAAACAATGCAGAGCTGAAATTGGCAACTTTTTAGGTAAAGTCTAAACTTTTTACCTGCACTAGTTATATTAAATCCAACAACTGGAAGTTGTGGGATTTATTATAACAATCAATTTGATACCAAATTCTTGGTATGTAACATTTAAGGAGACTTTAAAATTTAAAATAAAGTCTGCCCATTCTAGCCTATGAAGGCCATTTACTTCAATGAGGGAAAAACGAATTTGGCTGTTTTTACCTCACCAGGGCTTACAAATCTATTTTTATAAAGTCCCTGCTTATAGTTACATGGCACCCACCCCTAGGGGCACATAGGGCACACCTTAGGGGTGACTTATATGTAAAAATAAGGTAGTTTAAGACTTTGGAAGTACCTTTAATTCCAAAGTCGAATTTGCATATAACTTTAATTTAAAAGCAGCCAGCAAGGCAGGCTTGCTTTTAAAATGACACTGGGCACCTCAGCAATGCACCTAGGTGTGCACCACCTATGCTGTGGTCCCTAAACCTACATGCCCTACCATATACTAGGGACTTATAGGTAGGTTAACTTAGCCAATTATAATTAGCCTAATTTGCATATCCATTTTACACAGAGCACAGGCCCTGGGACTGGTTAGCAGTACCCAGGGCACCATCAGAGTCAGGAAAACACCAGCATAAAGTGGAAAATGGGGGCAAAAAGTTATGGGGCCTCTGCAATCAGCCCTAGTTTCTCACAGTATTCTTATAACAAATATTTGGAGCATATGATTTCAATCTTTGTAGTATTCAGTTTTAGGACATACCATCACTAGGTCAGTAAAAGGTTTCAGAATGGCAGAGGCTCTCTTCGAAATTTCTCTGAACGAGGGCGCACATTCCACCAAACCCAAAGTGCTCACGGCAGGTAAGTACTAGAGAACGTGCCTATGCCATGTTGAGGTTATTTGCAGTTTATTTACTCATATACAGACACCAACATTTGGGGTAGGCAAGCAAACGTAGATTTGTTAAAGTTGGTATGCTATATCAGCAGCAGACAAAATAAGTATCTATTCCGTGGTTAAAAACATTTGAACGGGGTAAAATCACCTTATTCAGAGATTGGATGAATCTGAATGTGCAATGCTTTCCTTTGTGCAGACCTGGGTGTTATTTCTGGGACTGTTAAAGGAATCGGTGCTTTGCTTTTTTAACATTCACTGAGGGATGCTGGAGACACTCTCAAGGGATTCTGGAAGAATTGCTAGGCTAAGACTGGGACCGCTGGAATGATCTCCAAAAGGCATCCACCACAAGAACCATGGCAACATTTTATGTTCTTTGATAAAGAAACAAGAGTAAGCAAAGGGATTTGGAAAACACGCGCTGGGTGACTTACAGTGAAGGCACAATGGGAAGAATTCATTAGTGGACATACTAAAAATGAATTGTGCACATTACAGGTATGGTTTCAGTCTCTTCCAGATAATTGTAATGCACTCAGGTGGCTGGATGGGAAATGTAAATATGGAATACTTTGCACTAATTTAATAAAAAAAAATATGAAAGCCAGGAAACTGATTGCTGAACGCCAGCTGAGTCAGTAGGCTAGTTTGTCTCTAAAAGCCAAAGCATCATCTAAGCTATCAGATGACTACAGGACACGAAAGGATGTGGCGTGCAACCAAAGTTGCCGATTTTGGAGCTCGGGAATCCGGTTCAGGTCACGGTGTCTGTTTAACAACCCGTGATTCTGGCCAAATTACTTAACACACCCTGCCTATAAAAAATGAAGGTGTCTTTGTTTAATGTAACTAGCGCTCGTGTAAAGGGTGCAGGTATGTTTGGGTTGAGTTTCTGAAATATAAAACTTAAAACAAAAAAAGCAAACATTAAGTAAAAATGTAAGTAAGAGTCTTTCCGATTGAAAAATCATTATTTCATGATTGCTTAGGTTTCACTTTAGTGCACTAAATAGCCTTGCATTGACAACTGTTAAAGGTACGTTTTCACTTGAGCTTCTTTTCCACAGTCACAATACCATGAGAATACTGATATCGGTATATCAAGCGATATTAATTTGTCATGTGCACTGCAGACAAGACCAGTAGTGTTTTGTGTAGTAACAAGGTTGTCCACTAAATGAGTTAGACTGAAAAAAAGGTGAGAGATATGGCACAACGTCCAGAACTGCGGGTTTTAGAAATAGGAACCCGGTTCGAGTCTCGTCTCGTCGTCTCAACACCTGGTGAGTATGAGCAAATCGCCAAATCCTCTGTGCTGGAATTAAAATAAGCGTGACCTTATGTAATATAACTGGTGATCATGTAAAGCTCTATTTTAAAAGTTTGCTCTCTATAAAACCTTTGAAACAAAAAATATTTTCATAGGGTGTACAATTTGGCTAAATGCGGAAATGTGGTAGTTCTGATCAGGTCACCAAACAAATACGCATATCCCAGTTTGTTTTCCCTAAAAGCTTACGTTATTTTTATATACTTTATATTTATATAATGTTATCAGGCAAACGCGCTAAATAAAATGACAGATGCAGCACTGAGAGAGCTGTTGCAGTGGCAGGAAGCCCCTTTGGCAACATTCAGACGCTGACAGTCGTCTCTGTTTGCTATAAGAACAAAGCAAAACATTTAGCAAGTGACTAATTGTGTCATTTTCATCTGAGCGTTACCTGACCCGTTTTTCATGGATTTATATTGGTTACACACGCTCCTACAATTAAAACTACATGTCCCATAATGCTATGTGAAGAAGGTTTTACTCATACACTTCCGGTGGGGCCGGAAGTACGCCAGTTGAACAGCCATGTTTAGCTAACGTTGTGATGCCGAGGGCAAGGAAGATCCCCTGAGAATGAGACCTTTGAGAGCGAGAGAGGTTGGTGATTGCTCATCTTTGAGGGTCTACAACCCGGTTTTCCTGACTGCTGAGGAGAGTCTTTACAAATGAAATAAACGAAGATTTTGTTTAATACACCAGGAGGTATCAGGTAATGATCGGGGGCAGGGGCATGCTATTATGATTGGTTTGTGTTACGAATTTCAAGGGGTACAGCCAAAATAAGGCAGAAACGCACCCAAAACACGTGTTTTATAGCAATGAATGTGTTTTGTTATTTAAAAAGGTATCTATTTGTTAAGCTTTGCTCGTTTTCAGCACCAGATGGAGTAAGTTAATTGCATTTTTTGACACAGGCAAAAGCAGCTTCGGTGGACCCATTTTATATTTTTTTCAAGAAAGTGGACTGGATGCAGAGGTCGATGTTCGCTCCCCCGAGAGTGAAGCTTCAGCTAGACACAACAATAATTCCCCTTGTATTTGGCAAGGGTATCAAGGACATGCTAAAATGCCACAGAAAGCTGTGTTTCGGGCTGCAACTTTTAAGATAAGAAGTGATCTGATATTTTGGGCAGCATAGACTTCACTTGACATGTAAGGGTTAAAGAGCAAAATAAAAGCAGTCACAATGCGCTCCAACTGTCTTCAGCTCTCAGTGGCACCTCCTTTTAATAAACACCGTCATACATGTGCCTTTTGGTTACGATTTTAATTGTAATACCTTTAAATTTTGATCTGAAAAGCTCATTTACCCTTCTCTGGGAGATCTGGATCAGCACAGGTTTCAGGAAGGAGAATATGTGCCTCACCCCCATTCTCCCTGCCATTTGATGCAAGTTCCAGAAGCAGGCCATGAGTCTGAGCCCCATCGTGCCTGCTGCACATTCGTTGGACTTGAACCTGCCTGAAATGTTCATTTTCACATCTGTAACCTTTGAGGCTCTGCTTATTTTTGACCAATGTCACTATTTGTATCAATGATTCTTGCTAAATTAGTTACATAAGTGGATCTTTGCCCTGACTGCAAGTACGTTTTGTGTACTAAAGCACAGATATGTGCATGTTTCTGATATTGGCCCACCTATTCTGCCTATTTTCCTTCTCTTTACAAAGTTCTGCAGCCATCAACATTCTCCACATTTCTGCATTTGCTCTGATTATGTAATCCATCAACCACTAGCATACACCAACACTGGCACTTTTGTATTTGCACACAGCCATCATACTTTAAAATCACCCTCCTCCGTCACATTCACCCACTATGATATGTTCACACATTCTCCGTCTTTCTCCAATGCATCCTCCATTATAGGTATATACAAACAACATCATATGACAACCTATCCACCATTAAACTACCACACAGACAGCAGTCTATGTCAACACAAGCAACTTCATATGGCCACACACTCATCTTCATACATCCTCACCTCAACAGTAGGCCAGCAAACCTACCACATGTCCACACACTACCATATGCTGAAAACCCCCACCATCCTATAGCAAAACAACCTGTATTTTTACAACACACCTACCATAATACTCCAACACAACCAACATCATCCACTAGTACAACCACCATCCTTTGGCCATGTGCAGCATGGGGTTTGTGTGGTTTTTTTTTCTTAGTGTTCTTTAAAGTTATTTTTCTCTGGACCTGCAGATCCGTCACAAATTTACACAGGGGGTGTCCTTGAGACCCACGGCAGATCCGCAGGCAAACCCACAGATCCAACAGAAAAAAAATATTGGGCAATTTTGTTTGCCCACCATGGGTCCCTCTATGTGCCCTATCTGGGCAGGATACTTTTATCTTGACCCCTTATGTTTTTGCACTCTTCTTTTTTCATCCCAATGCAAGAAACAAAATGGTGGATGAAACTGTTCTGCCAGTTTGCGTCCAGCCAATCAGGGCCTTGCTTTCCCTACTGATCCTTGGAGGTTCTGCACCTTTAGAAATACAAGTTTGGTATTCTTTTAATAACTACCAAGGTACTGCCATAATCTACATACCGACAGCTGTCTGTCTGCCAAATTTGGTGTAAATCCGTACCACAGTTCGGGCTGTTGTTGTGTTCAAAGCTCCTGTGGGAATTAACATGGGAAATGCATTTTTTGACGCCTCCTTTTTCTTTGCTCTCACTTGACAGATCACCCCGAAACTCCCCACGTCTAAGAAGATTCTCCGTCACTTTTTTGGAAAGTTTTGTGAAGATTCGTCAAAGAGCAACAAAGATGTAAGCAAGTCAAAAAATGCTCAATCTATGGAAACTAGGTCCTAACGATAACTACCTACTGGCAATCACCAGTAGGTTTTATATATATATATATCCATAATAATGATTTATTTGTTTAATCCCTCAAGGAAATCACTGCCATTTATTAATGGAAATGACTGCTTTTGAACTGATTCCATTGCTGGTCCCATGGATGAAGGCTAATTCTTACTGGGAGAAGTGAGAGCTTTATAAGCTGAGTGAGTCTTTGAAAGGTAAGTGACTGATAATATATTAAGCATCATTAATTGTGCTGTGTATAGCTGCCAATAAATCATTAATCACAAACCACCACTTTTATTTTTACAGTATATGTAAATTAACACAAGTGCGTGTTTGAAGATGTTAAGGCTGCCCAACAAGATGAAGTTTTTCTCAGGCTCAATCTCCCCTTAACCAAAAGAGCCTCCATTTATGAAAAGAGGTAATTAAGGTTTTGTATTAGAATAGCTTCTTCTGATGCACACTGGATTGATGTTTAATTGCTAAAAATGCAAATGTTTCAGGTGAAAGTATTTTAGACCAAACATGTATATTGTTGGTGAAACACAATAACATACATAAATAGCCAAAGCTTCTTTAGGGAAGCATTAGACGCCTTTAATTAGGTGTGCCAGGTGCAAACGGGTATAATGCACCCTATTACATATAATGCACAGCATCCAGTACAGTAGTTTAGAAAAGGGCAGTGCAGCTGTTTGAAAAAGCTCCTTTGTTTTTTTCACAGTGAAAGCAGGGAACAGAGCTCCCCCTCCATTCAGGTGCAGTGAATAGCTCAACCCCCTTGCAGGGGGATGTCTGGGGTATCCATTGGGAAGCCCTTTTTAGAGGGAGGCACAGTCAAGTATGCCTCCTGACGGCCTCTTTGCCTCTGCACTGACATCAGTAATGCACTTTGGGAACAGAGATAATTTATTTTCCTCACTGCATGAGGTTATAAGGTAATATAATTTAAATGAGGGAATGACAACATAAGATAGCACTGGCAGGGCCAACATTACAGAAGGAGCTTCACAACGGTCTTCTGCCCTTCTTGTCATACTAAAATGCCCACATGGGCATGAGAAGTGGCTGTAGGTGTCCTTTGTGTCTCTGGGGCGCTTTAGGTAATCAAGCCTCCGGTGTCCCATAATGCTTGTAACTCTGGGAACCTAATGAGTTGCTTTATGTCACATCTTCTCATCATCTGTAATTTAGCCCACGTCTTCCTTCCTCCCTTGACCTTTACATTTTAAAATTGAAACTATGGGTCCATATTTGGCAGCGCTTGAAACCCCTCATTTTCTGTTTGATTATGAAGAAAAACAATTTGAAACATAAAAAGGAGCACTGCTGTAGATTGTACTATAATTGCACTATAACCATATTATCTCAAGCTTACACACAGTCCAATGTATGGGGTTTCTTTGCTCTTTTTGAAAGTGGACTGCTTATATAAAAATGTAAAAGAAAGTGTAGAGAGCAAGCTACTAATGTATGCGTTTGTTATTTTTCAGATATGAGAATTCTCTGTGCATGGCTTACAGCTGGTTCTTCTTGGAGAGCATGAGGAAGAAGCATGCCTCAGGAATCTGCAATTCTAAAAGAGGTCTAATGAAATGTCAGATTGTGGAACTGCGCATTGCATTTTTTTTTTCCTTCAATGATTCTTTATATAATTGTTAATGGTATTATTTTTTGCAGCGTCGTGCGTTGCTTTGGGGCCAAAGTAGCTTTTTACCTAAATAAATATAATGTTCACACATCATTGAAGATCTTTTTCATTTTATTTTAATCAGTTGTTTCTGTCTTTTGCCAAAGAAAGTCACCATATTTGAAAACAAAATTAGCAGGAGCCGCATCCAAGTAAACTGCAGAACAAGAAAGAAGCCAACGCCAAGCGATGATGAAGATGCCAAGATCGGCTTGTGACTCCGAATTAGAAAGGTCAGCAAACCGTCAGCAGGAAACTGCAGGCATGAACACTAGAACGCCGAGTAGTTACCTACTAGACAGAAGCAGTTTTATACCCGACCCTCTCTTGCTGCAGCCTGCAAAATGTTCCTAGCAGGCACAACACAACAGGCAGTATAAATCTCTGATTGCCTAGCATCCTTGAGAGGCTGGTCTTCAGCAGGCCATCTTGTTTGTACTCAAAATCACTTAAACTGGAAAGTTAGGGTAACCTGATGTTGAAAACCAAAAACGGGGACATTTCCCCAACATAGAAGTAGGACTGCAATATCGCATTGGCCCGGCGAACAAAGACATCGTTCACCAACATGGAATTTTGTTAAAATCTGCCGGGACAAACAAGCAGCCATGACTTCCACGTCAAATCTGGCAAGCCTCATTACTCTATACCAAGTGATATCTCCAAGGTAAATAAGAATATTCCACATTCTTTTTATACAGCAATTTTGTGGTTTAAAAACACCTTGATGATAAAAAAAAGTGGTATCGTCTGAGCGTTCAGCCCAGTGGAGACGCAATGAAACAAAAAGTTGTTTCTTGTTGATGATATGTCCTTGAACTTGAGTTTTCATGGTTGGGATATTTTAGTGGTTCTTTCCAATTATTTGAATTTTAAAAATTAACGTCAGTGGGATGAGAAGCACACGGTTTCTTTGTAGGTAGCTCCAGTGCTTCAAAGGGGCCTCAATTATGTGCCTTGATATTTACGGAGGTGGGAAACAACAGTACTGTATGAAGTGCTATGTATAGCTAAAACAAGTCACTAGTGCTCTATGAAGTGCTTTGTAAGAGATAAAAATAGGTCACATATCTCGCTGTGCCTAAAAAGAAATCTCTCACCACATGTTACATGATGTGCTATCTAAGGGGTATGTTACAGCCTTGTAAATGGAGCATAAGAGGGGCACCAGTGAGCTCCATGCGGGGAGAAATCTACATTCCTCTTTCCTATAAACACTTTAATTTTGAAGTCAGCTAAAATCAAGGTAAACACCGAGCTCTCTGGAAGACACAGGAGGACATTTGACCTCTTTCTTTGAATGCCCAATAAGCGTGGCAAGATAGGAACAAGAAATACAGGCCTGTTTACAAAAAGGAATCTCTCTGAAGGATACTAGTAAATGTTGTTTGGGCAACAGAAGGGGCAAAGTGAATCTGGAGAGCATAACTCACATATGGAATGTAAGGAAATGTGAATTACAAACCGCAAAGCCAATGGTAAGCAATGGGTGGAATGCATTACCAGGTCAACTTTCTGAAACTCTCCAAGATATCTTTAGCAAACCCGACAGTTGCATTGTCTGGTAGGCTGTGGCCTAAAAATAAAGAAATTTTGTGAGCAAGGCCTAATGTACTCTAGAATAGTACCAAAGAACTGAAAGTTGGTGTCAAAATCTGAGGAACGGGTACTTTTTAGTTAAAGAAAGAATAACTTTCTTGCACTTAGCAAGCTATACTGACAATCAAGAAATGTGTGTCCTTCGAGAATTTGCGATTACTCATCTTAAGTTTAATTTTCAGACTGTTTGAGACTGGTGAGATTTTCCAGAAGTATGTATACAAGAGAAAAGATAGCAGATGACACTTTTGCACATATAAATATGCATCTATAGTTCTATGTTGCTGTCCAGCTTTTAAATTTTACTGCAAATGACTACTATTGTTACATTTAAGAAAGCTGGCAATTTGTACATGCTCTTACATAATCTTGGCCTGTTTTAATATCACTGAAGGCTAGTTGATAACCACCTTCAACTAATGATTGTAAAAGATGACACCTTGGAAAAATGTATGTACTTTGAGATTCATAACATTTTTATTGTTTCTTCCTCGTTGGGTAATTAACCTGTTACATTCTTTTTACTCATCAACCTGTTTTATTTCACTGCATTTGTGAACGTGGATAGAGGCAATGTGAATAAGAAGTCCCAGGATGAAGAAGACCCATGACTTCTACTGGAAGAAAAGGACAAATGCAAGGAATCAACAACTTCTGACTCCTGCTGGCACCCATGGCACCCAAGAACTGGACCCATTCTCCAAAAATCAAGTGGTTTCCTTCCTGTTTGCCTTTTTCAGGGACACAAAGATCAGAGGAACTCCAGACTCCAACAGGGCACAGCTAACAAAAGATGACTCAAGCATGCAAAATACTTTGTTATTTAGGTTCAATGCAGAATTTGGTAGTTGTAGTCAGTCAGTAAGAGTTGTGAAGGGTATTTCATCCACCATCCTGACATACTACTGCCTGCCAAATCTAAAGATCACTGCTGGCCCAGCGATGATCTTTGTTTTGTAACTTTAGGGCACCTGTGGTCACATCAGTTCCTATGAAAATACAAAAAGTTTCGTAATTGGTTGACACTGGTTTTGATGGCTGTCCACCAAACCTTTTAGTATTTAAAAAACAAACTCCCAAAGCAGGCATTTGTTTTTGAAAAACAAATAACTATTGACTTTACACCCAGAGAGGTTTTTCACTTGACTTGAGGGTCATTATTTAAGTTTTCTTTCCATGACAGTCAGGTATTTCTTGGTGGTGATGGACAAAAAAAATCCATTCCACATTCATCCCAAATAGGAAAGGCAGTCTGATAACTTTCTCTGATGACCCATACTTGGTAAATCCATCAGATAAGTCTACTCAATTCAGAATTGAGCTTGCGGACCAAGGGTTTGGCAAATATGATACTCTGTTATGTTTGTGATGGAGCACTGTGTCCCCCAAACTCAAAATGTGGACTTTAGTAACTTTTACTAACTCCAGAGAAGTTTCCTGGAACACTGCCAAGCTATGGCTTCCAGCCTTGCAGCAATGGACACATATGATTTTCAAAAAAGTGACCAAGTTCAAAGGTAAATCTTTACTAGGGTAAATCAGCAAATCTAAACGATAAATCAATCTTGGTGGCTATGAGATTTTGGAACGAAAACCAGTAGCTTCAGCAGGAGTTCAACCACAACACATCTGACTGTCAAGACTGCTGCCAGCCACAGGTTTGGGCCTTGCCTCATTAGAAGATTTTGGCCTCACTATCAGAGAGTCGGCAGGCAAAAACTTTGACTGGGATTACCGGCTTCATGTATCCAATCTTCCCTATATCGCATTTGGTCTGAAATCACTTGTAGGTCCTGGTCACCCATGAAATATTGTTTTTGATGGGTGCTTTACTTTTCCAAGGCACATTTTGTTATAAAACTTAAAAATTCATATCTATGTTTCCCCATAACCTACCTTAATGATCTGATTGCCTTTTTGCTCGTTAAAGTTGTCTCGATTTTGCTAAATTAGTTTGGGAATTTGATTGTGTTGTTTTCTGTACTTTAAACCTGTTTGAACCTACTGAATGTAATATGTGTTTCTCTGGAGATTGCCTTCTGCTTGTGCTGTAGCTAACATGGGCAGAGCAGAGATTCTTTCAGAACTATGGGGCACATTTACAAGGACGTGGCGCAGCTCCACACTGTAACAAAATTGCCAGCACCGCGTTATGTCACTCCAGAAACGCAAGGATGCGCTGCATTTACAAAAATAGAGCGCACCCCTGTGTTACCCCTAGGGCAGGCACTACACTTAGCTGCCTAGCGCCAACGCAGGTATTCTTGCACCATAGTGCAAGGGTGCCTGTGTTGCAGGGATTGTCTATGGGCAGGAAGGTGCCCCTTCCTACACATAGACAATAATTAATGACCTTTTGCTCTTTCTATGTGTGCTGCAGTATGCAGCACACATAGAAAAAGCAAAGACGAGAAGAAATCAAAGTATTTCTCCTTGTTGCGCCATGCTAACGCCAACCCTGGGGTGGCAATAATTTTTGGCACTGCCTCAGATTTACGTTTCCTTGTAAATGTGGGGCAGTGTCAATAAAGCAAAGGGTGTTGGATGGGTATGCCAACAGCTACACTCATTGCACGCCCCTCTCCTGCAGAAAACTGTCAGGGGGCCATATTTACAAGGCAACATCAAGCCTCAAAAAGTGGATTAATGCCGCCTTGTAAATATGGCGCAGGGCACAGCGCCACCGGATCGCCGCAAAAAGTGATGCTTCTGTGACTCAAGGGGCTTGTAAATATGTTTTTACCTAACCATCGTGGATTTATTAAGTTGGTAGGAGTACCCTCCTCCAAAATAATGACTCTTCAGTTACTGACAATGACAAAGCAAGATACATTGTTTATTGGCAATCCTTTTTATTGTTTCCACTCAGTTCACTTACAATAGAGTGACAGAAAAGATTGCTAAAAAACGGACATGCCTGAAAGCTGACGAGAATGGAAAGGATCTTGCTTTGCATCAAACAAAAGAGAAAGAGGAGCGTATTGTTACTCTTGTTTACCCCTATGAAATGTGCTCTCTATTTCTATTGTACTATTCGTGGTTAGGAGATAGATTAATACATTTGTTTCTGATGCCTCCAAAGAACTGAAAATATGAAGTCCATTTTCATAGTACTGGGAATAGGCCAATCGCCAAAAATGCATTGGTTATCTATAGTAATACTGTTTGACGGATAAATAAAGCACCTTTAAAAGAGTCAGCTAATGGCGGGTTTGACCGTGTCCAAAATTAATGCAACAAATTTAGGAGGGCCACTGCTGATTGTGCCATAGGATCTGTGTAGCGCATTCCTATTCCTAACAAGGCCTCAATACTACATTATTCTAACTTGGATTGGCCCTGTTGTAAGCAGACAGACACAATTCTTTAGTCACATTTCTGAGTTGACATAAGACTTCATGAAAAGAAAGATTACTGTTTATTAGAAGCCAAACTATCTAGGTTAAGAGATGTTTCCAATCTATTTCTGTCACAGATTCTTGTGAACGGACTTGTGGGAAGCAGACTCTGAATCGAACTGATAACGCGTCCCTCTATGTTAATTTATTACATATTAGGACTCGTTTTAGGCCAATGAATCTTTTGACCCAGTTGAGAGACACCGTAGGACGAGATAACTAATCAATATGTCAATCAATACATCAATAATGTCATCAATATTTATCACAACAATACATTTCACCTTAGTCAAAGTCATTAATCAAATCAAATCAAATCAATCTTTATTCGGATTTTACTCCATAAAAGATAAACAATCTCTTTAAAATGGTAAAAAAATATATACAATAAAATACTTCAAAATACATTACTGATAAATAGATAAATAAATAAAAAGCCTTTGCTACTACCAGTTGAACAATCATTCATTCTCATACCGGAGATTTTCCAAGTACAACAGCTTTTTCCTTTGTTCTATGGCATTTAAGATACTTTTTATCACTGCATCACATTTCTCATTGGTATCCAGTTTACATAGGTAATTAAAAGCTTCTCTACAGTGAAATAATTTGTTAATAACAAATAAAGGATTTAAAAATTGCTTTCTAATATCGTGATAACATTTACAAGATATAATAAAGTGCATTGTGGATTGTGCAAATCGTCCCACACAGGGGCACTTCGGTAAGCTTTTACTCCAGATCCTCACCTTTGGGAAAGCTTCCAAAAAGTGCAACATTCTAAAATGCATTCAGGTCTGATAAAATCTACCCTGAGTGTTTGCTACTGTCAGCAAATAATTTGGCATTACCTCTTTATTTTCAGTCATATAAAGTGCTACTGTTAACTTCCTACATTCTCTATTTTCTCTATCACTAGCCCTCCATGCCATTAGTTGATTTTTCAATTCCTTCTTACTAAATTGGAGGATAATACCTGGATTGCCCAAATTTGGAGCTAAATTTATACCTTTCAACAAATCTTTAAATGCACGAACCATGGGATTCTATCCCAATATTCTAGTGTAAGGCAATCTTTAATAATCTTTTGGGTAAAGTGCGTCCCTTTTTTAGACAAGATGCCATGCCAAGCCAACAGCGCATTAGTATATATTAGATCTTCCACATAAGGGCAGCCCAACTCCTTGTGTACCATAAATGTGGAGGTGGTATGTGGCACTGAAAGTAGTCTACAATTTTTTTAATTCTCTAGCACTTGTAACGAATGGATCTCAGGCATCAAACCCCAAATGGCAGATCCATACGTAATGCTGTTAATTGATTTGCTTTTGTAAATTTGCAGCATTTCCCTGAGGGGTTTATTACCAATTTGTTTTGAAAATCTAAAAACAGCCTCAGTTGTCCTTACATACGTCATCTTGATAATTTCTAGATGTTGTTTCCAGTGACCCATATTGGAAAACTGTATACCCAAGTATGTAAATCCATTCACCTCTTCACATTTATGGCCCTTAATAAAAAAAGCTTTCTTCCTGACCTTTCCTTGTCCACAATTCATTACAACAGTTTTGCCCATATTCAACAACATATCTCTTTCCTCCATAAATTCCACAAAGCCCTCAATTAACCGCTGTAGCCCATTTGTAGTTCGTGACAGCAGTACTGCATCATCTGCATATAGAAGGACTAGGGATAGAGCGTTCTCCTATTTTAGGAGTATCAATTTCCATATTTTTTAAGTAGGCATCTACTCCATTGATGTAAAGGGAGAATAGAAGAGGCGCCAGAACACAGCCTTGACGTATTCCTCTCCCTATCCTAAGACCTGGGGTACACTCGCCATTTCTTCCATATCTCACCCACGCTGTTAAATAATTATATAATTGTGCAAGAAACTTATTATGTCTAAGGGCGCACCCATATCTGTTAAGACTTTCCACAGCTTAGCATGGTTCACCAAATCAAAAGCACTGCTAAGATTTGCAAAACAAAGGAACATATTACCCTTCCTTGCTATTGTATATTTGCTTATTATTAATTTAAGGTTTATACATTGTTCCAGAGTACCAACCCCAGGCCTAAATCCCAATTGAGCCTCTGTGAGTATATGGTTTTTGGTTGCCCATAATTCTAGTCTTTCTAGGAGTACTCTTCCCAGCAATTTGACAGAGGTATCTAGAAGTGAAATTGGCCGATAGCATTTGGGGTCACCTCTATCTCCCTTTTTAAGAATAGGAACAATTATGCTTTCAGTCCATGATGTTAAAATATATCCCTTTGTCACACTCAGAAAGACTTTGGTCAAAATAGGGCACCATAGGTCGATGTGTGTCAAATAGGCATCTACTGGCACCCCGCCAGGGCCTGGCGCCTTCCCTTTCAAGCATCTTCCCATAGCAGATTTCACTTCCTCCATGCTAACTGGGTTAAAAAAGGATGGCTTTATCTCAATGATCTCAATATTCGTTGTGTGAATAATCTGATTATCTGGGTTAAAAATTGAGCCAAAATGAGAAAGCCATTCTGATGACGGAACGTGTACTGTTATTTCGGGTACATCATTATTTTTTAGGAATGGTTGGTTAATTGTTTTCCAGAATAGAGTACTATCTTTTAGTGTTGTTGCTTGTTCCAGATTAGCCCATGCCCTAGCTCCCAATTGTGCCTTCCTGGTCATTAATGCATGTTTGTAGTTAGAGCGTTTGATAATTACCTTTTCCCTATTTCTTGGTTGAGCCTGTAGGGCTTGTTTTAATTCCTGGCTTGCTAATGAACAATTATGAACAAACCACCCCACTTTTTCACTCTTTTTGTTCCCTGATGTTCTCACTAGGCTTCCTGCAATGGCATTTCTAGGATGGTTAAAGGATCCTAGGATCTCGTATGGGCTTTGGTTATATTCTGTGCATGTAAGAATTTCTTGACTGTGTCGTGTCACAACTTTTTTCATCACATCTATTTCATTTACCCCAGTCCATTTGATTACAATACCATTTTCCCTTCTTATTCCTATATTCATTGCCAATAGTTCACCTATATTAAATGGTTTAGCCAATCTCACAGTTAGTAACAAGGGGTAATGATCACTATAGATGGTTGGCTCAATCTTTAGGGACTCAACCATATCCATATTACTCTTAGACATTAATATGTGGTCAATTAATGATGAATGTCCTCTTCCTATAAACGATGGAAGCTTCGTTCCTTTAAGCCTGTTTTGTTCCATCAATTCTAAATCATATCTAAATAATATTTCATTCAGTACAATTCCATAATTATTATGCAAAAAGTGCAGTTGTGCATTCCCCCCATCGTCAACAAATCCACATGTCTTTGCTAAAGTATTCTGGCATGTCCCGATATTAAAATCTCCAACCCATATTACTATATAGCTTGAAGTTATATCATTTACAAAAGTCTGTAAGTCTTCCTGAAGAGTCAATGCCACTACTCTATTGGAGCCATCAAATTTATTATTGTAGTAGTTTATTAAAACAATTCCTAAAATTCCATCTATCCGAAAATATAAAAACTGATAGTAAGGGGAGTCAAGGGAGGATTTCACCAATATATATGGTACCTGTGTTGAAATCAATATTGCTAATCCACCCTTTGCCCTACCACTAGGTGAGGCAGAAGCTGGGGTGGTGAATATAGCATATCCATCAATAAAAAAGGATCCCGTGTGCCATGTCTCTTGTAGGGAGATTATTTGTGATGAGCTTATTATGGTCTGCCATTCCTTCTCAACCATTTTTTCTTTTTACTCCAGCTATATTCCACGACATGAGTATAATTAAATCTCCTGCTGGGGACCTCCTATCTGACTCAACGTCACCATTACAGCTTATAAAGTTTTGATTGGGCACTACAGTGGTGGATTGTTTTTTGTCAGGTAGCAAGATCTCTTTCCTACTCATGTCCTCCTGCTGTCAATCCAAATCCACCATGTTACTCAGGGGAGCGAATCGATTGGAACACTCTGGTTTGTTATACCTATCCAAGTTACTAGGTATATTCCCTGTGGCCCCCATGTCTCTTGTACCTGCGATGTTCATCATTCTATAAAAGTATCCTAGAGGAACGGCCATAATCTCTCTTCTCAGGTTTATACAAGTTCGATGTCTTATATCCAAGTCCGCTAGTAGTTGGCCCACAAAGCGAGGATTACGAAAATTGACCACAATACAATCTCCCTCTTCTTCTTCCAAATATCCCACCCAATCAACTCTCCTTGCATATAAGATTTCACAAAATAGTATATATGGTGTACACATATCCCTTGCCATCCAATGTACTAAATTGTTACGTAAATCTGCCCAGGTCTCAACAATGTTTGGTCCCAATTTGGGGACATTTTTAAGAATGATTGTATATGGCGTAGCATCTGGCGGTAATTGTAATACCTCTTTCACAGGTCTATTTCTAATCAAGGACTGGTATCTATTATTTCGGTCTAATTGCTCCATATGATTGTTCCTGGGTACCTTAGGCAGGGGGATTTCTTCCTGTATGGGGTGCCGGTGTTCTATACTTCTTTTGTTTGAATCTGTTTCCCCTGTCATTGCACTATTCCTTATGTCTACAGCTGCTTGGCTCTCATTTGATATAGTGCTACAACCATAGGACAAATTTTTCACTTTAGTCACTGAATTAACACTTACTTCTATCTTAGTTGTACGTTCTTTTCTCTCCTTGAGTTCTAACAATACTTTTGACTCTATATGATCTAACTTGCCATGCAGTTTCTTAAAAAGAGTTTCCATTTGTTTTTGTAAAGGACCATTATTGTCTGGTGATAGTGCTACTGCATGACCCCCGTGCATTTCAGTTATTATTTTACTGCCCTCAGGAAACTGTGAAGATGGTAACATAATCTTAGATTTAGTAGTCTGACTACTTCTTTTTTTCTTTGGTGGTGAAAGAATTTGGTCATCTGTACTGTTCAAAGAATCAATTTCTTCTATTATATCTGTAGGTAATAAAGAGCCTAAGGACAGTCTAGGGTCTACCCCAGTACATTTATCCTTTGCGGATTTTAATTCAGAAATTAAACCTACAGCCTCAGTGCTTACTTCAGTGATAGCCTCATGTAAAACGTTTTTTGTTGCCACTTAATGTGCTTCAGCATTAATCATTTCTTCATTAATTTTCCCCATTGCATCTGTAAGAATATTAGTGATCATATTAGCACTTCTCAGTTTTTTTTTATTAATACCGTTCCCCATTTGATTTTCCTTTCTTTTCCCCATTGTGTATATTATATGTATGGGGATACTATGTTGAACACTCTTATCTCGTCACAACAAAATATGTGCAAATCACTAAAACCGGATATCAACAGAGTGTGCCCAGCCCAACCTCCTCCGGGCTCTGGCAGGCACGAGGTGGAAGCACAAAAGGAATTATTAGAGAGCCCCTGCCCCTGTCCGCATAGCCGGCACCAGCTGCAAGTACAAAGCAGAAGTGCAAGAAAATAATTTACTAGAGGGCTCCTGCCCCTGTCCGCAGAGCCGGCACCAGCTGCAAGTACAAAGCGGGAGTGCAAGAAAAGGAGTTATTAAAGGGCTCCTGCCCCTGTGCACAGAGCCAACACCAGCTACAGCTCTGAGTCTTTAGGTGTCTCCTCGTGGCCCTATGACACACTGGGTAATGTAATCCATAGGAGGGTCAGCCTGGAAGGGAGCATGTCCCTACCAAAAAGGTGTTAAAAACCAGTAATTGTCAGAAAATAAGGATGTCAGGGGGGTGGCCCAGCCCAGCCTCTGTCAGGCACTGACGGGCGCAGGACAGGCCCGCCCGGGTGCCGCCCACGCGCGGCCTACGGGGCGGAAGCACAAGATTTGTTTTTAAAGGGCTCCTGCCCTGGTTCCCTGCTGCCGCCACCGCCTCCTCCTGGATTTGCGCTTCCCGCGGGGCGGGAGCACGAGATTTGTTTTCAAAGGGCTCCTGCCCTGGTTCCCTGCTGACGCCGCCTCCTCCTGAATTCGCGCTTCCCGTGGGGTGGGAGCGCGAGATTTGTTTTTTAAAGGGCTCCTGCCCTGGTTCCCTGCTGCTGCCGCCGCCTCCTCCTGGATTCGTGCTTCCCGCGGGGTGGGACCCATACTTGGTAAATCCATCAGATAAGTCTACTCAATTCAGAATTGAGCTTGCGGACCAAGGGTTTGGCAAATACGATACTCTGTTATGTTTGTGACGGAGCACCGTGTCCCTCAAACTCAAAATCTGGACTTTAGTAACTTTTTCTAACTCCAGAGAAGTTTCCTGGAACACTGCTAAGCTATGGCTTCCAGCCTTGCAGCAATGGACACATATGATTTTCAAAAAAGTGACTAAGTCCAAAGGTAAATCTTTACTAGGGTAAATCAGCCAATCTAAACGATAAATCAGTCTTGGTGGCTATGAGATTTTGGAACGAAAACCAGTAGCTTCAGCAGGAGTTCTACCACAACACATCTGACTGTCAAGACTGCTGCCAGCCACAGGTTTGGGCCTTGCCTCCTTAGAAGATTTTGGCCTCAATATCAGAGAGTCGGCAGGCAAAAACTTTGACTGGGATTACCGGCTTCATTTATCTAATCTTCCCTATATCGCATTTGGTCTGAAACCACTTGTAGGTCCTGGTCACCCATGAAATATTGTTTTTGATGGGTGCTTTACTTTTCCAAGGCACAGTTTGTTATAAAACTTAAAAATTCAGATCTATGTTTCCCCATAACCTACCTTAATGATCTGATTGCCTTTTTGCTCGTTAAAGTTTCTCGATTTTGCTAAATTAGTTTGGGAATTTGATTGTGTTGTTTTCTGTACTTTAAACCTGTTTGAACCTACTGAATGTAATATGTGTTTCTCTGGAGATTGTCTTCTGCTTGTGCTGTAGCTAACATGGGCAGAGCAGAGATTCTTTCAGAACTATGGGGCACATTTACAAGGACGTGGCGCAGCTCTACACTGTAACAAAATTGCCAGCACCGCGTTATGTCACTCCATAAACGCAGGGATGCGCTGTATTTACAAAAATAGAGCGCACCCCTGTGTTTCCCCTAGGGCAGGCACTACATTTAGCTGCCTAGCGCCAACGCAGGCATTCTTGCACCATAGTGCAAGGGTGCCTGTGTTGCAGGGATTGTCTATGTGCAGGAAGGTGCCCCTTCCTGCACATAGACAATCATTAATGACCTTTTGCTCTTTCTATGTGTGCTGCAATATGCAGCACACATAGAAAAAGCAAAGATGAGAAGAAATAAAAGTATTTCTCCTTGTTGCGCCATGCTAACGCCAACCCTGGGGTGGCAATAATTTTTGGCACTGCCTCAGATTTACGTTTCCTTGTAAATGTGGGGCAGTGTCAAAAAAGCAAAGGGTGTTGGATGGGTATGCCAACAGCTACACTCATTGCACGCCCCTCTCCTGCAGAAAACTGTCAGGGGGCCATATTTACAAGGCAACATCAAGCCTCAAAAAGTGGATTAATGCCGCCTTGTAAATATGGCGCAGGGCACAGTGCCACCGGATCGCCGCAAAAAGTGATGCTTCGGTGACTCTAGGGGCTTGTAAATATGTTTTTACCTAACCATTGTGGATTTATTAAGTTGGTAGGAGTACCCTCCTCCAAAATAATGACTCTTCAGTTACTGACAATGACAAAGCAGGATACATTGTTTATTGGCAGTCCTTTTTATTGTTTCCACTCAATTCACTCACAATAGAGTGACAGAAAAGATTGCTAAATAACGGACATGCCTGAAAGCTGACGAGAATGGAAAGGATCTTGCTTTGCATCAAACAAAAGAGAAAGAGGAGCGTCTTGTTACTCTTGTTTACCCTTATGAAATGTGCTGTCTATTTCTATTGTACTATTCGTGGTTAGGAGATAGATCAATAAATAAGTTTCTGATGCCTCCAAAGAACTGAAAATATGAAGCCCATTTTCATAGTACTGGTAATAGGCCAATCGCCAAAAATGCATTGATTATCTATAGTAATACCGTTTCACCGATAAATAAAGCACCTTTAAAAGAGTCAGCTAATGGCAGGTTTGACCGTGTCCAAAATTAATGCAACAAATTTAGGAGGGCCACTGCTGATTGTGCCATAGGATCTGTGTAGCGCATTCCTATTCCTAACAATTCTTTAGTCACATTTCTGAGTTGACATAAGACTTCATGAAAAGAAAGATTACTGTTTATTAGAAGCCAAACTATCTAGGTTAAGAGATGTTGACAATCTATTTCTGTCACAGATTCTTGTGAACGGACTTGTGGGAAGCAGACTCTGAATCGAACTGATAACGCGTCCCTCTATGTTAATTTATTACACATTAGGACTCGTTTTAGGCCAATGAATCTTTTGACCCAGTTGAGAGACACCGTAGGATGAGATAACTAATCAATATGTCAATCAATACATCAATAATGTCATCAATATTTATCACAACAATACATTTCACCTTAGTCAAAGTCATTAATCAATTCAAGACGCTACCATGACCTTTCAGTCATGAATAATCACACCGGTTTAGTAGAATTTTATGAATTTTATTCCCTATTAATTACAATCTAAGATTAAGTGAGTTAATCTCAAAACCAAGAAACATAGCAACATAGTCACAATATGGCAACTTTGATAAGATTTTATTAAGGCAAGAATCACAAACATTAGAACATAGCACGGCGTAAACATAGCTCGAAGTATAGCAGAGTTTGATATTGCGTCAGTTCAACAAAGCATAGTCTCAGTCGTTTGTCTATTTGCGTCAATTTAGTGAACACCTGTCCTAACCACTGATTAGCATTCGCATGTTGGGCTTCATGCAAAACAATTTAGAACACCAATTTGGAAAACATCTAGCTATGGTCTCTGTCAAAGCAAGCAGTTGGTACCTAGAAAGGAAAAGCAAACAGGCAAATTACAATTGCATTGTCATAATTACCCTCCAAAGATTAGGTCAGCGCACAGGTTCAGTCTTCGTCTTCAGGACATCAGTCAAATCGCCATCAGTCAGGACTTAACTAAAGGGCAAACGGGCACTTCCCTCATAAGGAGGAAAAGTGTAAATGGGCAGTCTAAGGCAAGGATGGTTTTAATAAAGTCTCAAGTCACCAAACAGAGTGACAGAGTTTCTGGATAAAATCAATAGCATTCCCTACCTAAAGATCCCAACCTTTCTGTGACATGGGTTTTTATCCCTTTTTCATAGTACATTCCCCCAAGATTCTATTGGACATTTACCATACCCCACTATCTTTAACCTATCAAGTTTAACATTCGGTAATCCCAATTGTCACCCCACGTTATTTTAGAGATTGTTGATTGGTTTTCATAATTGGCATCTTCAGAGGTGGCACATCCGGCGTTACTTCATTTTTTGGCATCTCTTGGCATGTCCTTTGGTCAACAGTTTTCGTTGTTCACCGGTCTAGGTGACCTTGTACATAACATTAATCTACACTTGTTTCAATATTTTATAACATTCATTTCAGAGCACCGAAGATGCGCCTGGGAACGAAATTAATGTGGATACATTCATCTTCCAAATTTGAAGAAAAAGAACATTTGCAGGGTCATGGCCCCCTGTGAGTCAGCACACTGAAAAACAGGAAAATGCATTTAATATGAGAGCCGAGCAGCTAAACTGCAGCTCACGCTAAGTTAAGGCCCATGAAGAATTTCAATATAGTTTCAATGATACGAACGTTAATATAAGCTTAATTGAACATAACATAAACATTTTATTCATCATTATTAGTTGCGTCTACATTGCTGGCCACTCATCGTGGTCACAATTCCAGCACACTTTTAAGCAAAATCGCTCTTATTATAGTTTTCTATGCAGTATCGTCACACATTGATATATAGATATTTTGTTCTAATATAGGTTATATAAACTACGCTCTCTCAGTCCCTCCTCTGATGACGCTCGTCATCACACAAACCTCTCTCTTTTAACCTTTCACTTCAATTTTCCACTTTACGCATAATGCGCATTTCAACATTTTGTCCCTTGTGTGAGCTTTCCCAAATTTCTTTGAACATTTTCTCTCTTTCACTTTCTTCATTTCTCCTGGTTCTTTTTGTCCAATTTCTGTTAATTTTATCATTAATTTTGCATGCTCCCCATAATCCTAATAGACAGGCCAGAACAATTAATAGACCCCCTAGTATTTTTGCAAGAACCCCATTCCAAATATTGGTAAACCAGCTTCCCACTCTAGCAACTCCTTTTCCAAATTTCTCCCACACTCCAAGTTCCTTAAAATCCTTCAAATCTACACTATCTCTAGTTAGGTTAGTAAGCATACCTCTAATCTTCTTAATATTATCTGGAATGAATGAACAGCAATGACGCTCATTGAGCATCTTGCAGACCCCTCCGCTCTTTGCTAAAAGAATGTCTAAAGCAAGTCGATTTTGAAGAGTCATAGCTCTTTCTGCAGCAAGTTCAGTATCCATCAGGAGTATAGCCCCTGTAAAGTTTGTCAGCATGTTATCCACAATAGTAGACAACTTTTGAATTTTCATGGAAATCAAGATAACCCCTACTGAAGGGATTATGGCTCCAAATATATCACCAATGACAGCCGCCACTGATTCTCGTTTTTGTCTAGCATGTTGTAATTCAGAAGTTTTAGGTATTTGCGTTAAGTCGTCAATCTGGTAAATCTTTGGGAAAACTATTCCCAAATAACATGTCCCATACCATCCCTTAGGGAGACAGTAATAAGCATTAAGCCCACAGATGTAATAGATCCCAGGGATCGCTAGATCCTGTCCATTCAACATAAATGTCCATTTACTCTGAAACAAAAACACATGTCTACATTCACTCATTCCCACAAACAAATTGTCTTGTTCAGATTTTGGCCTATATATACAAAGCCTACCTACATGCAATGCATCTATAGCTAATTTGCCTTGCGTTTTGATTGCAGTGTAAGCATAATCGTTTGCATATGTACGTTGTTCTAACCCTTTTTCTAATCTTTCTTTCAATGCTTTGCGTCTATCATCAGTGTGATCTAAAAAAAAATTCTCTACAGGAGACATTAAGCAGGTCAGATTGTTGCGATGTGCATAGGCAGTCCCAAATGTAAGCGTTGGTTCAAAGAAACCTCTAACTATTTTTATATCATGCTCTTTAGCTAGCTTGTTCAAGAATTCAATCACAGGCACAAAGGAAAACACAACATCCAAATTTGAATAAAAGTATTGCACATTCTCTTGATTATAGAATCTGGTTAGTAACAAGCTACAGCTAATCCCGTAGGTTAAAGGAAGGCTATGATAGGTAACCCCTTCTTGCACAGATGAAGGAATCTTAGTACACACATAACAGTTTTTCGCATCCATGGTCTCGACATACTCATTCAGTAGGCGATAGAAGACATTAGTGGAAAGTTCCCCTTTTGAATTATTCCCCTCATGCAAGTGTCTTGCATCCTGCTCGAACTTCTCCCATGGTGTTAGTGTGGTAGTATCAGGTTTTGAAGTAGCGTTAATATTTTTCTTATCTAACCACGGCATTCCCACAATCACTCCCACAATTATTACTGCGCACACAATACCTATTATAAGACTTAACCAACCACACACCTTACTGTTCTTGTTACTACCTCTATCATAAGCCATGTCTGTATAGAATCAAATAGCAGAACAACAATCAACTTGAGGATGATATAAACTTTCCTTCTTTCACTCTCCTTTGCGTGTATTTACAGCGTTTTCATTTACTCCAGGATCCCTTTGTCAAATCAGGTTAGCAGCTTGTCATAATCAGGTTTCTCAAAGTCAAATCAGGTTATCAGTGTCTCATCCGGTAATTTATAAGTCTCTTCCTTCAGTTTTCAGTTTTCGATTTTAACAAAAGTCTTATCTTTGAATTATTTCAGGTGCCGTAGCATTGGCCTGGTGCTTCTCGATCAAAACAGAATGCTAGGAATTACTGTTGCCATTCAGATGTTGTAGCATACGCCCATTCAGGACCTGTATACCTTCTATTTGTGACTCTTTTTCTTTTCATTCTACGTTCACTTTGCAGTTCTCCTTCACTTAAATCTTCCACTCGGGATGTATCGATTTCTTCTGTTATTGTTTCATTGGGTATGCTTCTTATCCCTAGAACTGGTTTCTCTGGCCAATTATCACCCTTATGTGTCTTCTTCCGATTCGTCTTTTCAGGACGCTGGACAGCACCCTCCTCTTGTAATATGGTGTTTTCGCTTGATGGACCTGGAACTGGCTCAGGGGATGCTGGAGTACTATGATTTCTTTCTATTATTTCTCCCTCTTCTTCTTCTTGGTCTGTAACGGGTTCAAGTTCTAACCCGTATTCGTCTACTTCTGGGAGAACCTCTCCTTGACTTAGTTCTCCTGCTGCCTCTACTGAGATAGGCACTCTGTGACCTCTCTCAAACTCACTCACTGTTTGAGGGACAAGGCTGTTCTCAGTGGGCTCTCCTGCAGTCTCAGTTCCCTCTTGGCTGTTTTCTACTCCTGAGGCTTCTCTTTCTGGGATTGTTGTGCCGGAAACTTCAAGTTCCTCATCAGTTGGACACGTTCCCTTCTTTGTGTGACTGGCATGTATCCAATTTGGAACGCCTGCACATTTCACTGCAGTAGTTGTTGTCAAGATTACTTGATACGGCCCCTTCCAGCGCGGCTCCAAACAAGACTTTTTCACGTGCTTCTTGACCACCACCCAGTCACCGGCTTGTAGGGTGTGTCCCGGATCTTCAATCGGTGGCAATGTGTTAGCTTCTACCTGGTGAGAGAAAGAGCAAATCACATCAGCGAAACTTTTGCAGTAGTCTAACACCATATCATCCGTGATATTCACTAGAGCATTTGCAGGTACTGCGGGTAACCTCATAGCTCTACCCATGAGGATCTCATGGGGTGATAGTCCTGTCTTCTTATCGGGGGTGTTCCTCGTGGACATCAGCACTACGGGTAATGCGTCTGGCCATTTTATATTGGTAGCTGCACACATCTTTGCCATTCTTGATTTCAAAGTACCATTCATTTGCTCTCCTAATCCTGATGCTTCAGGGTGGTAGCTACAGTGCAACTTTTGTTCGATGTCTAGTGCTGCACACAGAAGTTTAATCACCTCATTGTCGAAGTGTCTGCCCCTATCTGACTCTATAGAGACCGGAAACCCGAACCTGGGCATTAGCTCCCTGAGTAGCAGCTTTGCAACTGTGAGACTGTCATTTCTACGTGTGGGGTAGGCTTCAATCCAGTGACTGAAAACACACCATCACCAACACGTACTTCAATCCTCCACAAACAGGCATCTCAATGAAATCCATTTGCATTTTGCTAAATGGACCACCAGCTCTCCCAATGTGGCTCAAAGTTACCAAAGTCCCTTTTCCGGCATTCATCTGTTGACAGATGATGCACCTGTGACAGGTAACCTCTGCGGCATGTCTGAACTTCGGGTTAAACCAATCGAATTTGAATGACCTGATCATTGCATCTCTCCCAAGATGAGCCTGTCCATGATATAACCTTGCGAATTGGGACAGAAGACTGTTTGGTAAAACTAATTTCCCCTCCTCTGATACCCACAAGTCATCATCCCTCTGTACACATTGCATTCTTTGCCAGGAGCATTTTTCCTCTTTGCTAGCACGACCTTGTAGTGTCTTAAGTTCATCTAGCGTATCAACTACCCTCAATGCATGTGTCATTTTCAGTTTCCCACTGGTCCACGAACGATATACAGTTCAATGCGCAAAATCTTGTGACTTCATCTGCATAACCGTTTCCCATGGACACAAAGGGGGTGATTCTAAAAGCGGGAACCGCCAGAAGACCGTACCGCGGTCAAAAGACCGCGGCGGTCATTCTGGGTTTCCCACTGGGCTGGCGGGCGACCGCCGAAAGTCCGCCCGCCAGCCCAGCGGGAAACACCCTTCCCACGAGGACGCCGGCTCAGAATGGAGCCGGCGGAGTGGGAAGGTGCGACGGGTGCAGTTGCACCCGTCACGAATTTCAGTGTCTGCAAAGCAGACACTGAAATTCTTCGTGGGGCCCTCTTACGGGGGCCCCTGCAGTGCCCATGCCATTGGCATGGGCACTGCAGGGGCCCCCAGGGTCCCCGCGGCACCCCCTACCGCCATCCTGTTCCTGGCGGGAGACCCGCCAGGAACAGGATGGCGGTAGGGGGTGTCAGAATCATGGAGGATTCTCAAGGGCAGCGGGAAGTCGGCGGTACACCGCCGACTTTCCGTTTCTGGCCGCGGCTGAACCGCCGCGGTCAGAATGCCCAGCGGTGCACCGCCAGCCTGTTGGCGGTGCTACCGCCGACCTCCGCCATGGCGGTAATTACCGCCAGGGTCAGAATGACCCCCAAAGTCTTGTGACTTGACGTGAGCATTGCATTTCACCATGGCAATTTCAAGAGGTAACTGAATCGCATGTAACAAGTCTTTAATTGTTCACCATTTTTCACCGGAGAACCAGAAGAGGTCATGAAACATCTCTGTGACCACAGTTGGCCAAAATCATGTACAATTCCGAATCCATATCTGCTGTCAGTATGGATAGTGACTTTCAGATTCACAGCCGCGTGGCATGCCTTGGTAAGGGCGATTAGTTTTGCCACTTGTGCGGAAAACACTTTTTCAAGCCAGGAAGCTTCGATAATACCAGCTATGGTACATACAGCATAACCAGCTCTCAGTGTTCCGACTGAGTCTCTCAAACAGGTCCCATCAACAAACATGATGCAGTCATTTTCTTTCAATTGTGTATCTTGAATATCAGGTCGTGGCTTCGTACATAATTCCGTTACCTCAAGACAATCATGCTCAACTTCCTCTTCATTATTAACTTCAGTATTTTCAGCAGGAAGTAGAGTTGCCGGGTTCAATGCAGTACATCGTTTCAGAAAAACATTTGGTGACCCTAGTATAACTGTCTCATATTTGGTGAGTCGAGCATTTGTCATGTGCTGAGTTTTGGTTTGAGTTAACAAAATTTCAACTGAATGCGGAACCATTACTGTTAGGGGGTATCCCATCACTATGCCTTCGCATTGCGTAAGGCTCTGACCAACTGCTGCAACTGCAACTGCACGCAAGCAACCCGGTAAGGCTGCTGCAACGGCGTCCAATGTAGCAGAAAAATATGCTACAGGGCGATTTGCACCTCCATGGACCTGTGTTAAGACAGACAAGGAACAAGCATCACGTTCATGACAAAACAGTAGAAAAGGCTTTGTGTAATCAGGCATACCCAAAGCTGGTGCCCTGCACATGCACTCTCTCAACTCCATGAATGACTCAAGCTCTTCTTTGGAAAAAGCTATGGTATACAGCTCATCCTTGATCTCTTTACCTGTCAGCTTTATCAAAGGTTTTGAGATAATCGAGAAGTTGGGTATCCACTGGCGACAGTAGCCCACCATTCCCAAAAACATTCTGACATCTCTCTTTGTCATTGGAGGGTTCATTTGCAAAATGGCTGTTATTCTTTCCTTCGATATTCTTCGGAACCCTCTTTCAATCAGATGCCCTAAGTATTTCACCTCTTTCCGACAGTATTGCAGCTTCTTAGGTGACACCTTATGTCCGTTCTTTCCCAAATGATTCAACAAGGCAATTGTGTCATATTTAGTTATCCCTTGTTTTGGATGCAATCAGCAAGTCATCGATGTACTGCACTAAAGTCGAGTTAAAAGGCAGTACTAAGGATTCCAAATCCTTTTTCAATATCTGATTAAAGATGGAAGGTGACTCAGAAAACCCTTGGGGAATTCTGCACCAACTGTACACCTTATCCAGGAATTTGAAACTGAACAAAAATTGCCTGTCCTCGTGAAGAGGTATCGAAAAGAAAGCTTGTGACAATTCTATAATGGTGAACCATTCAGCATCACACGGAACCTGAAACATGATTACTGCTGGGTTGGGCACTATGGGGCAACATTTTACCACAAGCTCGTTTATTTTCCTCAAATCCTGCACAATTCGAACTTTCCCACAAGGCTTTTTCAGACCCATTATTAGTGAATTGCATGGGCTACTCAACACCTCTTTCAGAACTCCCTGTTTCACAAAGTCTGCGATTATTTGTGACACTTCAATAAGAACATCTTGTGCCATATGATATTGTGACACCTGGGGAAACACTGCATTCGGCTTCACTTGTACTTTAACTGGTTCCACACCTTTTATCAGTCCCACTTCCTTTCCTGTCAAATCCCACACTTTCTCTGTCACTGTTCCTTGTAATTCGACAGGTAGGTCAATTACTGTAAGCACCGGGAATAATGCAATCAAAGGGTAATCCTCATTTGTAAGTCCTGTCTCTAATTCTGAGAACTGACCTTCGTCCCCTTCATCATCACTGTTTGTTTGCACTTCGATTTCATCATTAGTACATGTAATCAAACATTTAGTTTTGCACAGCAAGTCCCTTCCCAGTAAGGATACCAGACTTGAATCACAGACTACAAACCTATGTAGCCCCTGGAAGTTGCCGATCTCAACTTGCACTGGATCTGTAATCGGGTTTGTCAGATACTGATTCACCACTCTGACCACTCTTATGGTACACCCCGAAAGTGGTAGCTTTGGAACTTCTGCGCTTCTGACTGTAGAGCGTGTAGCTCCGGTATCAACTAGGAATGAAACTTTGTAACCCATAACTTTCCCTTCCACATAGGGACCCCTCTGGTCTACCTCTAGGGATGCAAGCCAGCACTCTTCACTGTCTGAGCTGTCATCCGACCACTCCTCATTCATTCCATCTTCACCTCGCATTGGGAATTGCTGTACTGTGTTATTTTGACTCATTACCTGACCTGTGACCTGTTGAGGAAGCATCACCTGTTGCTGTCCCATCGGAGCCATTGGTAATTGCATTTGCTGTCTAGGTACCATGGGAACCTGCTGTTGTACTTGCTGCATTTGTACTGGCTGAACACGCGGCATTTGCATCTGCTGCATGGGCTGTACCCCTTGCATCTGTACCAGGTTATTTTGAAAATATGAATTCTGATTTCTCAATTTTGGACCTCGTACATTTTGTAAAGTACCGACATTAGTGCTTTTGTTGAACGACACCATCCTGCACCACATTCGGGCACTCCCGTTTCCAGTGCCCCATGCCCCCGCACGCGTGACATGGTGACATCTTTTTCATCCCTTATGCGTCATTTTGAATCACAAAAGTATTCAAATCTGAACCGCGATTCACAAAACCTCGACCTCGACCTCCCGGTTGTGGCTGAAACACACCATTCATTTGCGGTTGCTGCTGTATCATCTGTTGAACTCCATTTCCCTGTATTCCTGCCTGTGCAGCCCTTATCTGCATCACCATCACCATCACCTTTTCTTTCAACTTTTTCTGCTTTAGTTCAATCTCGTCGTTACAGTATTTCGCATACTGTAACACCTCATCAATCGGCTTCGCTTGCCAACAAATCAAATGATTCCTAATCATCTGGCTGACCTCTGGTCTCAGCCCTTCAACAAATCTGAACACAAGATGGTTCATGTCTTTCGGCTCAATGGTTTCAGTACCACTGTGATGTTTGAATGCCTTCAACAACCTCTCATAGTAAGCATGTATTGATTCCTTAACCTCCTGTGAGGTCCGGTCGATTTTCTGCCAATCAGTCACCTTCGGCGACACTTTCTGCTTCAAAAACTCAATCACCTTATGATAGTACTTCATCACCTCTTCAGAGGGAGCTCCGGTCACCTTATCCCTTGCCGGCTCCTTTGTCGGCCAGTCTACCCCTCTCTTGCACTCGAGCCACAAATCAGGCGGAACAATGATCTCAAACAAAGTATTCAAGTCTTCCCAGAGACACTTTTCAAGCATTACAAACCTATCTGTTTGTTGATACCACTCGATCGGTTTCTCCCTCAACCGGGGATAATCATTTGTAAAAGATAGGATGTCTCCTCTGGACCACGGCACATGAATTAAAACTCCACCAGCTGTTTCTCTTATTGGTAGTATTTTTACCGAATCCGTATCGGGTGAAGCTTTAGCTTTACTAGCTCCCGGGCTGTCATCTTTCTCCTTGTCTCTTTTCTTAGCCCATCTGCCTTCCCACTTTTCTAATGCTCCCCAGATTTGCGCACTTTGCAATATTTCCTTCAGATGCGCTTTCATTCCGGAAGACCTCATATGCTCGAAGTCTTTTGAATCAAAGTCTAACCTGTAACTTCTTTTCAAATGTTTAGTGTTCTCAATATCAATTTTGTATTTGTCTGCTAGGTTCGCTAATCTCTGGTGTACCTTGCCTACCTCTTTAGTAATCTTAGGACACAGATACCTCAGTTCTGCTTCTGTGTATGATTGTAATCTGTTTACTCCCATAGTTCCGTTCACTAGTTCAGCAGCTTCCACTCCCAGTCTCACAAAATTCAGGAAATCATCTTGCCCTGTCTGTTCCGGTTCTATAGTAGTCACTGTAGTCTTTTGTGAAGCATAGGTTTTTTCCAGCCACTCGTTTAGCTGTTGTACTGTCAAACCTTGCAGCAAAATGTTTCCTGCATGCATCATTGGTGACTGTGAAGCATTCGTACTTATTGTCTGCGGACTCAAAACCCCTAGCCCTGCCTGACGCATTGCTTCCAAGGGTGCTTCCACTGGGCTAAGATCTATTAAGAACCTCAGCTTTTCAATTGCTTGTTCTCCTGGGGCCATTATCTGGGGAGTTCCTATGGACCCTCCTCTTATTGGATCTTGGGTCATTACTCCCTGATCACATATGCCCTGTGCATATAATGGCACTGGTGGACCGACAGTAATTGGCAACAAAATTGCAGCAGGTGTCTGACCCGGTCCCAGACTTCGTGGAGCAGTAACCCCATAAGTCTGTTCCAAAGTACCCGGGACAGGTACTAACGGAGGACCAGCTACTGGGTTGTCCCCTGGTATCAGTTGTGGTTGTAGCTGAGACAGTAATTTTGGAGTTGACTCAATCTGCACTAACCTCGATTTTGTATATATCGGGTCTGGCGGCACAATCAGATTTGTAGTAGTCTCAAGTACTGGGACGTCTGGATAGATTCTCTGTATCTGCGGTGGAGGTTGCAACTGTATCTGCATGTCTGGCGCAGTGGGTACACTGACACCATTCTGTGTCGAAGCCGTATCACTAGTCTGTACCATATCAGTAACTCCCTTCTCCTGCGTCTGGTTCCCAGGACTCACGCTAGTGCTTGGAACACTGTCGCTCACCGCATAAGGTGGCGGGCGATCATGTAATAATCGGTCCATGAATTCTTCATCGTCTGATCATCTTCCTCTTCCCAAGGTCTCTTATTTTCTTTAGGCTTACTAGAATCCTTATCTGTTTTACAGGTGGCTTTCTTTCCCTGGGTCTCGTCTCCCTGTGTTATTGGTGGGAACAATTTTAGCCCGTCAACAATTCCCTGTCTCCACATTTTGTTCTCATTATCCCACCTAGCTTCTGCATAAGACTTTTCTGCCCTTTTTAGTCTTCTCTGGAATCTTTCTTGTCTATGTTTAAGAGCCATCAAGTCCCAAATCGCTAAAGCCTCATACTGAGCTGGCTTCGGAGGTGGTTTTTGTGTACTTAACATCCACCTTAAGTTCTCTAGTACCTTTGGATTGAACGTCCCATGTTCTGGAAATGCTAAACATCCCTCTTTCTCTGTTAATTTACGCCACTGTTTCATCCATAAACAAGGCGCAACACCTTTTTCCTCCATAACTATGTAAGCTGGAGTACCCTCAGGCGGTGTAGGCTCTCCATCAGTGGCCATAATGTAGGAGTCTCCTTTCAGAGCGCTCTTGAATGCTTTAACAAAATTCATTTCTACATTTTCTCTTTATTTGTATTTAATCAGAAAATGACTTAGTTCCCAGGACACTCTTCGCCCACCTTTCTCAACCTATTGCCTCTCACAGATGGCAGCCAATCCGTGCGCGACCCCTCTCGACAATTGACCTATCTCAGCGCGGCACCACTGACGTCACACTCACACACTGCATCTGACAAAGTCTTGCGGCTCGTCCGCCCCTCACTGAATTCACACAAAACTAATGCAAATCTTACTGCAGGCACCTTTAACAATGACACAAATCTGCCAGTTTACTACAGGAAGGGTATCACATTCGCTTCAGAATTTTACAGAGATTTCACTTGAAGCCTCGGCCGCTACTCTCTCCTTCTCAATTCCCGCATAGGCAAGCAGAATTCGACCCGCAAATCCTACTCTCGACTTGTCAATGGTTCGTTCTAGTGCACTTTAGAACTTGCCAAATCTCCATCGAAGGTTTCACACATACGTTTCGACTCAAACTCGACTTGTCAACCACCCCGATTGACCTATTAAACCGCACAGATTACAACATAAACCCAAGTGTCTCTAACACTTGTCAATATACTCCAGAGTCTTAGACCATGACAGGTCCGTACATAAACAACCAACCACGTGGATAATTTTTTAGCACAAAGCGACACACTCATATGAAGTACGCCGACTTCCCTACTCTCATACTGCGGAGTACGCCCACTCCTACAAAAACAACATTTAACTGACCTAGATACACACAAATTTCACAATCATCTGCAAAAAGGCTTAAGCTAAGCAAGCGCAAACCCTATACCACACATATTATGACGCCGAGAACATTCCCAACTCACTTAGGCAGGCTCCGAGATCCCGGGAAAGTCATTGTGAATTTAGAAACACATCATACCTCCAATTTGCATTATCACAGAAAAAACAATTTAAACAGTGATTCTCCGTCCTAGGGCCCCAAAGGGCCAAACCGTCGCTCTGCTACCAGAACTGATAACGCGTCCCTCTTTGTTAATTTATTACACATTAGGACTTGTTTTAGGCTAATGAATCTTTTGACCCAGTTGAGAGACACCGTAGGCCGAGATAACTAATCAATATGTCAATCAATACAACAATAATGTCATTAATGTTTATCACAACAATACATTTCACCTTAGTCAAAGTCATTAATCAATTCAAGACGCTACCATGAACTTTCAGTCATGAATAATCACACTGGTTTAGTAGAATTTTATGAATTTTATTCCCTATTAATTACAATCTCAGATTAAGGGGGTCATTCTGACCTCGGCGGTAAAAGGCGCTTACCGCCGGTCAGAAGACCGCCATAACACCGCCGCGGCCGCGGAAAGCCGCCACGGTCATTCTGACCCACAACGGCCAAACCTCCAAAAATCCGAACTCCACTGCAGGCCGCCACATCAGCGGGCAGCGATAAACTGGAGATGACCAAACCTCCACCGTCACGCCAACAGAAAAACGCCCATGCCATTACGACCCACGAATCAACGCGGCGGGCTTTCCAACGCGGTATTCCATTGGCGGTACACACCGCCGCGGTCAAAATACACACACAGCACCAAAACACAGGCACATTGGACAATTACAAATACACACACCTGATACACATACACAACCCACACCCACACAATCAATCAACTATAAAACACACCCCCACATCACCCACACACCCCTACAACCACAATTACTGAGAGAAGGAGAGAGAGACACAGCAGACAATCCATAGCAATACACACTGAGGCACACTACACCATCACACACACCACATAGTAGCACAAAGCACCACACACCAACATACTCATCATCACATACACCACCCCACACCTCACCCACACCACCCCATGGCACCCCAAAGGCACCCACGCTTTTCGGACCAAGAACTCCGGGTCATGGTGGAGGAAATCCTAAGAGTGGAACCCCAGCTCTTCGGCTCACAGGTGCAGCACACCAGTATAGCTAGGAAGGCGGAGCTATGGCAGCGGATCGTGGACAGGGTCAACGCGGTGGGACAGCATCCCAGGAATAGGGAGGACATCCGCAAACGATGGAACGACCTACGGGGGAAGGTCCGATCGATGGTCTCCAGGCACAACATCGCGGTCCAGAAGAATGGCGGCGGACCCCCACCCACCCCTCCCGAATTTACATCATGGGAGCAAGAGGTCTTCAACATCCTGCATCCTCAGGGCCTCGCAGGAGTAGCCGGAGGAATGGACTCTGGTAAGTCCAATCTCAACTACTAGATCCCCCCCACCCCACCAGCATGCCAACCCACACCCCCACCCTCACCCCCAACCCCCCAGCACACATCCTCCCTGACAATGTCTCACCAGCCCAACCCACCCATCCCAACACCAACTCCTGCATGCCAACACAATCCATGGACACCCATCACCCAAGCATGACCACCGCACTTCCGTCCCCCCCCCCCCACTAACTACCCTCACAACACCTCCCTCAAGGGAATGCCTGCACTGGGGGACGAGGGCACCCATAACACGCACGCTATTGCACACACAGTAACAATAACCAAACTCTCTTACTCCATGCAGGACCCGAACGCCAAAACACCAGCCAGGAGGGTCCAGAAATATCCATCCCACCCCCGGAACAGGCCCACAGTGAGGACAGCAGCTCTGTCGACACTGAACCTGATGACCAGCCCGGACCATCGGGGACCTCTGGGCAGTCGGTTCCCCTCACCCAGACACAGGCCACACCAGACCCGACCCCCTCTGCCAACACCAGCACAGCTCCCACCCAGCGGGCCCATGCCTCTGTCTCTAGGACACGTCAATCAGCGGTGTGTCTGCCACTACAGGGCACCCAGGCTAACCCAACACCCCAACAACAACAGGGACCTGGGGGCAGTGGGAGCGGGCACACCGTCCAGGAGACAGAGGCCGGGGGAAACCGGGCAGCTGGGAGGGCTGCTGTGCGACAGGGGGGGGAGGAGAGGCCCAGGGAACCCACTCTCCAAGAGGCCCTCACCACCATCATGGGGGCCTACCACCACTCCCAAGAGACGATGGCGACGGTACTGGCCAGGTTCACGGAGATCCAGGCACAGCAGGAGGAACGCTACATGGGGTTCAGGGAGGAGCTGAGAATCATCGGGACCGCAATGGGGACCATCGTCCTGGCCCTCAACAGGATAGAAGACGCAATCGGGACCATGTGGCACCACACAGGGCCCCTGTCACTAGCCCGGACCAGGAACAGCCTACCACCTCCGCCGGCGCAAGTGGACAGGAGGCCCCAACACCACGGCAGACCACCAGAACCCCACCTCCTGCTGAAGAACAACCACCCCGTAAGAGGAGCCTGAGATCCAAAAAAAAGACAGAGTAGGATGTCAAGACCCCCGCCAGCAGGACATACCCCCTGAACTCTTCCCACTGTCCCACATTGCCACCCTGTCCAACCATGAACTGCCTCTGCTCCATCCTTCCACAGGCAAAAGGACAATGCACCTGTGAGACTGAGAACTGGACTCTGCCATGGACATTACTCCACCCCCACCCATCACCCTTATAATCACATGTACCAATATCTAGCCCTGTAAATAAATCACATATTGCACACAAATCAGTTTGGAGTCATGCTGTATTATTAGCAAATGTATTACATATTACTGTTCAATATCTGTTCTGTCAATTAGTGATGACAACATACCAATGTCAATACGCTGTAGTTCATGGGCAAACCAAGCAGAAGTCAGGCACTGCGTCATACAGCACTGAGAAGGGAAGGGAAAATCAAAAATTACCCAAAAATATCTGGTGGGAACTACAGAAAGTACAGATGCAGGAGGCTAGAAGCAATTGTGAAATGGCGTGGGTGATTCTTACCTGGGTGTTACTGGAAATACTGTTGTATCACTCTGTCCCTATTGTCTGTGTCGTCCTCTGAGTCTTCCTCCTCTTCACTCTCCACAGGCTCCACGGCTTCTACAACACCACCATCTGGACCATCCTCCTGCAGGAAAGGCACCTGGCGTCGCAAAGCCAGGTTGTGAAGCATACAGCACGCCACGATGATATGGCACACCTTCTTTGGTGAGTACATTAGGGATCCACCTGTCATATGCAGGCACCTAAACCTGGCCTTCAGGAGGCCAAAGGTTCGCTCAATCACCCTCCTAGTACGCCCATGGGTCTCATTGTAGCGTTCCTCTGACCTTGTCCGGGGATTCCTCACTGGGGTCAGTAGCCACGGCAGGTTGGGGTAACCAGAGTCACCTATTAGCTACACACGTTGTCTCTGTAGCTGCTCCATCACATAGGGGATGCTGCTATTTCGCATCACATACGCGTCATGCACTGACCCTGGGAACTTGGCATTTACATGGGAGATGTACTGGTCAGCCAAACAGACCACCTGGACATTCATCGAATGATAATTTTTTCTGTTTCGGTACACCATCGTCTTTTGGGGGTACCAAAGCCACATGGGTCCCATCAATGGCACCAATGATGTTGGGGATATGTCCAAGGGCATAGAAATCACCCTTCACTGTAGGCAAGTCACCCTCCTCTGGGAAAATGATGTAGCTCCGCATGAGTTTCATCAGGGCAGACAACACTCTGCTCAAAATCTTAGAAAACATAGGCTGAGACATTCCAGATGACATGGCCACTGTGGTCTGGAATGACCCACTGGCCAAAAAATGGAGGACTGACAAAACCTGCACCAGAGGGGGAATCCCTGTGGGTTGGCGGATGGGGGACATCAGGGCGGGGTCCAGCTGGGCACACAGTTCATGGATAGTGGCACGGTCAAGTCTGTATCGAAGTATTACATGGCGTTCTTCCATTGTCGACAGGTCCACCAGCGGTCGGTACACGCGAGGATTCCTCCTTCTCATCGCAAGTCCCAGCGGACGGTGCCTAGGAAGGACAACATGGAGCACAGAGTCAGTCAAACCACAGGTACGTACAGACAGCTTGCACAGTTAAAGAATGGCAATGGGTTGAAAGGCGTGTATGTGTGGCAATGCAAGGCCTAGGCCTGTGTGTCGCAGTCAAAATTAAGCCATGTAGGCCCTTGAAATGGCGGCTGCCTGACCTGTGAAGTGGGACAATGGGATGTGAGGTCAATGCGCTGGCGGGGCACACCGTGGCGGTAGGCGGTCGAAGACCGCGGCGCAAAGCCGCATTGGTTAACATTGAAGCCTATGGGTTTCAGGAGCCAATGACGAAGTGCGCCGGCGGTCGCGGTACGCACGCCGCGGTACGCACGGCCACGGGCGTGACCGCCATTTTCTATCTGCTTAATCACTCGAGACCTGATCATCCACAGGAGAGGACCTATACTGCAAGTGCTGCTGTGACCTCGGTCTGGAAGATACAATGGCTGCTGCGACTGGGGAAAGGGCCCCTGCCTTCACGTCTGAAGAGTTGGAGAAGCTCGTGGATGGGGTCCTCCCCCAGTATGCGCTACTCTACGGTCCTCCAGACCAACAAGTGAGTACACCGGGTGCACATGGAATGGGCTATGCCTGTGTGGATTGGGGTGGATGTAAGTTGGTGGGGTGGGGGGCGAATGAGGAGTGCAACGCCCGACAGATGAGAGCATGTGCCATATGGCAAAGTTGGTGGGGGGGGCCAATCACATCTAACATGCAGGTCATTCATGATTTCCTCCTTTCCACCCTGTACATGTCAAATAGGTCAGCGCCCATCAGAAGATCAAGATTTGGCGTGCCATCGCCAAGGAAGTCCGGAACTTGGGGGTCCACAACAGACGGGGCACCCACTGCCGCAAGAGGTGGGAGGACATCCGCCGCGGAACAAGGAAGACCGCAGAAACACTGCTGGGGATGGCCTCCCAACCTAGGAGGGGTGCCAGTCGCACCATGACCCCCCTGATGTCCCGGATCCTGGCGGTGGCCTACCCTGAATTGGATGGGTGCTTTAAGACATCACAGCAGACACAAGGGGGTGAGTATCAGCACATTCTCCTATCTTTCTGCGCAGTGGAGGCGTCTGGGTGGGGGAGGAGGGCTGTGGGTGACATTAGGCCAGGGCGCTTTCTGTAGTGTAGTCCTCTCCCTTAGGCATGGCCCTGTGCCCCCGGCCCCCACCTCGGTAGGGTGACAAGTACAGCCATTGAAGGTCCAGCATCTCCCATGTGCGCGTTTGACGTCTCTTGGCCTGTTGTCTTAGTCAGTAGTACTGAGTAGTGTACCCCGAATGCGTGGCTTAGAGCATTAGGCACCTGTGTCTGTCCTCTCCGCCAACGGTGTTGACATTGCATGCACTCAACCTGGTCTTCTTTTTTCTCCCCCCACCCTTTCTCTTCATCTTCTTGTGCATGTGTGCATTAGCATCATCAGGCGGAGGAGATTTGGCATCGGAGCACGAGGGAGCTGCAGGACACAAGGCCCCGGTGGGCCCAGGAACAGACACTGAGGGCACCAGTGATCCGGAGGGCGAGGGGAGCACCACGACGGGGACCGCTGGTGAGAGCAGCGAAAGTGACACGTCCTCGGATGGGAGCTCCCTAGGGGTGGCGGCAACATCAGTGCCCCCCGCCTCTACAGGTACAGCCGCCACCCAGCGCACCAGCCCCGCCCTCCCAGCAGCCCCTCAGTCTTCGCTCCGTGCCGGTTCGCCCAGGAAGGCGCGCGTCTCCTTCGCCCCAGGCACCTCAGCCCCTGCCCCTGTTGCCCCTGCTGCCCTCAGTGCGGAGCTCATTGACCTGGTAAGGACGCTCATTGTTGGGCAGACGACCCTTTTGAATGCCATCCAGGGTGTGCAAAGGGAGGTGCAACAGAGCAATGCGTACCTGGAGGGCATTCATTCGGGTCAGGCTGCCAATCAACGAGCGTTCACTGCTCTGGCCTCAGCACTGACGGCAGCCATTGTCCCTGTTTCCAGCCTCCCTCTTCTTACTGCCTCCAGCCTTTCTCTGTCTCCTGTTCCTCAGCCTATCCCATCCACACCATCAAACCAGCCTGCACACACCTCCACACCCAAGAGCAGCTCATCCAAACACAAGCACCACAGATCCCACAAACACTCACCCAAGCAACACCCAGATGCAGACATGCCAACAGCCACTGCCACCCCTGTGTCCCCCTCCTCCTCGTCTCCCTCCTCCCTCCCTGTGACGTCTACACTCACACCTGCATGCACCCCAACATCAGCCAGTGCTTCCATCACCACCTCACCCTCCAGGACAGTCCACACTCGTGCAGTCACCACCCCCACTGCCATTTACACGTCCCCTGTGTCCTCTCCCACTGTGTCTGTCACCCCCTCTTCCAAGACACACAAACGCAGGCAGACACCCACCCAACAGCCATCCACCTCACGACAGCCTACAGCACCAGCACCTTCACCCAATGACAGCACACCTGACTCTCCTACAACCACCTCCTCTACCTCCACTTCCATCTCCACTTCTCCTACCCTTTACCTTGGCCCTAAAAAACTTTTCCTGGCTAACCTTAACCTCTTTCCCCCCGATGAGCTCCCCCATACATCTTCAAAGAGTCCCAAGAGCACCGCAGCCACCACCAGCCCAGCTTCGGGTGTCACTGTTGTGCCTGGGTTCTGGAGCCCACCCTTTGCCAGCAGTGACACATCGATCAGCAGCAAGGACACGTCCAGCCCCCCCCCGGCAAGAGGACCCGCAAAAACAAGGGCCGCCGTGCGAGGACCGACAGGGCTGCCCCCAAGGAGCAATGTGCGGCCACTTCACCACCCACACCATCTAGGGGAGGCAAGGGCCTGAGAGCCCCATCAAAGGAGCGGAAGGGCAGCAGGAGCGCGGAGAAGGTGGACCCCACATGCCACATCCCAGCTGGGAAGGAGGACACTAAGGAGGCCAGGAGTCCGTCCCCGAAGGGTCCAGAAACGTCACGGTCCGAGGGCGACTGAGCAGGGAGTCCAGGCCAGGTCTGGCTCCCTTGACCTGCTGGATGAGCACCGCTGAACAGGGCCCGCGGTGCACAAGAGCACCGCTGAACAGGGCCCGCCGTGGAGTAGAGCACCGCTGAACAGGGCCCGCCGTGGAGTAGAGCACCGCTGAACAGGGCCCGCGGTGCAGAAGAGCACCGTTGAACAGGGCCCGCCGTGGAGATAGGCACCGCTGAACAGGGCCCCGCCGTGGAGAAGAGCACCGCTGAACAGGGCCCGCGGTGCAGAAGAGCACCGCTGAACAGGGCCCGCCGTGGAGATAGGCACCGCTGAACAGGGCCCGCCGTGGAGTAGAGCACCACTGAACAGGGCCCGCGGTGCAGAAGAGCACCGCTGAACAGGGCCCGCCGTGGAGATAGGCACCGCTGAACAGGGCCCGCCGTGGAGTAGAGCACTGCTGAACAGGGCCCGCGGTGCAGAAGAGCACCGCTGAACAGGGCCCGCCGTGGAGATAGGCACCGCTGAACAGGGCCCGCGGTGCAGAAGAGCACTGCTGAACAGGGCCCGCCGTGGAGAAGAGCACCGCTGAACAGGGCCCCGCCGTGGAGAAGAGCACCGCTGAACAGGGCCCCGCCATCTCAAGCACCGCTCCGCTGGGCCCTTCCTCTCAAGCACCGCTCCGCTGGGCCCTTCATCTCAAGCACCGCTACGCTGGGCACCGCCGTCTCAAGCACCGCTCCGCTGGGCACCGCCGTCTCAAGCACCGCTCCGCTGGGCCCTTCCTCTCAAGCACCGCTACGCTGGGCACCGCCGTCTCAAGCACCGCTCCGCTGGGCACCGCCGTCTCAAGCACCGCTCCGCTGGGCCCTTCCTCTCAAGCACCGCTACGCTGGGCACCGCCGTCTCAAGCACCGCTCCGCTGGGCCCTTCCTCTCAAGCACCGCTACGCTGGGCACCGCCGTCTCAAGCACCGCTCCGCTGGGCCCTTCCTCTCAAGCACCGCTCCGCTGGGCCCTTCCTCTCAAGCACCGCTCCGCTGGGCCCTTCCTCTCAAGCACCGCTCCGCTGGGCACCGCCGTCTCAAGCACCGCTCCGCTGGGCACCGCCGTCTCAAGCACCGCTCCACTGGGCCCTTCCTCTCAAGCACCGCTACGCTGGGCACCGCCGTCACAAGCACCGCTCCGCTGGGCACCGCCATCTCAAGCACCGCTCTGCTGGGCCCTTCCTCTCAAGCACCGCTCCGCTGGGCCCTTCCTCTTAAGCACCGCTCCGCTGGGCCCTTCCTGTCAAGCACCGCTCCGCTGGGCCCTTCCTCTCAAGCACCGCTCCGCTGGGCCCTTCCTCTCAAGCACCGCTCCGCTGGGCCCTTCCTCTCAAGCACCGCTCCGCTGGGCACCGCCGTCTCAAGCACCGCTCCGCTGGGCCCTTCCTCTCAAGCACCGCTCCGCTGGGCCCTTCCTCTCAAGCACCGCTCCGCTGGGCACCGCCATCTCAAGCACCGCTCCGCTGGGCACCGCCGTCTCAAGCACCGTTTATGGTTCACTCTGCCCACCATGCCTCCTCCTTGACCAGTGGAGACTGTCATCCACCTGATGGACTGTGGCTTTGCACTCCCCAGGATGGTCCAGTGGGCAGCCCACCCACTGTAGAGACATTGAGAGACTGTGGCTTTGCACTCCCCAGGATGGTCCAGTGGGCAGCCCACCCACTGTAGAGACATTGAGAGGCTGTGGCTTTGCACTCCCCAGGATGGTCCAGTGGGCAGCCCACCCACTGTAGAGACATTGAGAGACTGTGGCTTTGCACTCCCCAGGATGGTCCAGTGGGCATGGTGGCTCCTCGTGGATCTGGCGTCGTGGACTCATGTGGCTGTGGTGCCCCCCCCTTCCCTTCCCCCTGAGGTGCCTGTAGTTTTTACATCTGATGCCCCTGCAGTGTTCTCTCCAAAGGACTCAGGTCTCCTGTGTGGGCTTTGCCCTTATTTCTCAAGACTTTGGCCCCCGGACATGCTGAATTCGTAGGATGTGCAGGACTTGGTACTTCAGTTATACACTGATGTGTATGTCATTAGTTTTGTTGTGAATATCTTTCATGGTTGTACGATAATTTTCTGGAGCTTTTTGGTACATAAATATTTATTCCAAATATGATTATGTCCTAGCATTTTTCAGGGGTGTTTGGGTGGTGTCACTGTGACTTGGTGCTCTGCATTGGTGAGTACATAGTTGGGGGGGAGGGGGGTCGCATATGTGTGTGCCCGTAACCTTTCGTCCTCCCCCTCCCGTGTGTCGTAGGTGCAGTACTCACCGTTGTCGTCTGCGCCGGACTTCGTACTCGTGGTAGATGAGAAGGTAGACAAGAGCAGGTAGGATGTTTAATTCGGGTTCCATGCTGTCCTCCTTCCTCCTGGAGTGCGTAGTGGTGAGCGTTTTCCTGTCCGTAGTCTGTTTCCGCCGTGTTTTTATCCGCGGTGCTCCCGCCCCGGAAAAGGTGGCGTATTGGTGAGTTGGAATAGTGTGGGCGGTACATTGTCTGCCGCCTGTCTGTTGGCAGTGACCGCCGCGCTGTTTGTTTGTACCGCCGTGGCGGTCGGAGTGTTAAGGTGGCTGTCAGTGTTGGCGGTTCCCGCCAGGCTCAGAATCCCATTTTTTTTACCGCCAGCCTGTTGGCGGGTTGGCCGCCGCTTTAACACCGACCGCCAGGGTTAGAATCACCCCCTAAGTGCGTTAATCTCAAAACCAAGAAAAATAGCAACATAGTCACAATATGGCTACTTTGATAAGATTTCATTAAGGCAAGAATCACAAACATTAGAACATAGCACGGCGTAAACATAGATCGGAGTATAGCAGAGTATTTGATATTGCGTCAGTTCAACAAAGCATAGTCTCAGTCGTTTGTCTATTTGCGTCAATTTAGTGAACACCCGTCCTAACCACTGATTAGCATTCGCATGTTGGGCTTCATGCAAAACAATTTAGAACACCAATTTGGAAAACATCTAGCTATGGTCTCTGTCAAAGCAAGCAGTTGGTACCTAGAAAGGAAAAGCAAACAGACAAATTACAATTGCATTGTCATAATTACCCTCCAAAGATTAGGTCAGCGCACAGGTTCAGTCTTCGTCTTTAGGACATCAGTCAAATCGCCATCAGTCAGGACTTAACTAAAGGACAAAAGGGCACTTCCCTCATAAGGAGGAAAAGTGTAAATGGGCAGTCTAAGGACAAGGATGGTTTTAATAAAGTCTCAAGTCACCAAACAGAGTGACAGAGTTGCTGGATAAAATCAATAGCATTCCCTACCTAAAGATCCCAACCTTTCTGTGACATGGGTTTTTATCCCTTTTTCGTAGTACATTCCCCCAAGATTCTGTTGGACATTTACTATACCCCACTATCTTTAACCTATCAAGTTTAACATTTGGTAATCCCAATTGTCACCCCACGTTATTTTAGAGATTGTTGATTGGTTTTCATAATTGACGTCTTTAGAGGTGGCACATCCGGCGTTACTTCATTTTTTGGCATCTCTTGGCACGTCCTTTGGTCAGCAGTTTTCATTGTTCACTGGTCTAAGTGACCTTGTAAATAACATTAATCTACACTTGTTTCAATATTTTATAACATTCATTTCAGAGCACCGAAGATGCGCCTGGGAACAGAATTAATGTGGATGCATTCCTCTTCCAAGTTTGAAGAAAAAGAACATTTGCAGGGTCATGACCCCTTGTGAGTCAGCCACTGAAAAACAGGAAAATGCATTTAATATGAGAGCCGAGCAGCTAAACTGCAGCTCATGCTAAGTTAAGGCCTATGAAGAATTTCAATATAGTTTCAACGATACGAACGTTAATAGAAGCTTAATTGAACATAACATAAACATTTTATTCATCATTATTAGTTGCGTCTATATTGGTGGCCACTCATCTTGGTCACAATTCCAGCACACGTTTAAGCAAAATCGCTATTATTATAGTTTTCTATGCAGTATCGTCACACATTAATATATAGATATTTCGTTCTAATATAGGTTATATAAACTACGCTCTCTCAAAACCAATGAGCTGAACTTGTATCAGCTCAATTGACAATGTCTCTACTGTCTTGTAGTAATCCTTAATTGCAGACATGATGTAGTCAAAAGAGGTCACCGCTGGCCTAACCTCTACTTGACAAACTCTTCACTATTTTAAGTATCTCTTTTTCATGGTCTTCCAAACTGTAGTACTGTATAACTACCTTTCTGTCTGATGACCTCCATGATACGGTGAGTAGAACTGGCAATGAGGTATGATCGTTTCCCAAATATTCATGGACCATCACATCTTCAATACCCCACTACACTCTAGAAGTCACCATAAAAAGACTGGCAAGCAGTTGCATCTCCTAATGATCACTCATTATTGATTGATAAAATATATATCCACAAGAGCATTCAAAATATGAATGATATTTTTGTTGTCGTACATTGCAAGTTATTTTCACACATGCTGTCAGCGTCGGCTCCTATGTTAGGGCGGAGGAGCATTGTCCCCCTCCAGCAGCAGCCGCTGCAAATACTTTCACAAACGAAATGATAATAAACTTTTCGCAAGACCGTCGAGGTACCGCCGTGCTGAAGACCGCCAGCGGTGGCGGTCTTCCGCGCTGCGTATTATGACCGCTGGCAGCCCACCGTCCTTTTTCATACGGAAAGCCGCCAGCAGCCATACTGGCGGACGGTGGGAAAGTGGAGGTTGCTCAATCTCCACTGCAACTTAAAAAGAACACCGCCCACTGAATCACGTCCCATGATTCTGTGTGGCGGTGTTCTGGTGACAATGTTCTGGTGGCGGAGCTGCCCCCATGTATCCCGTCCCCTCCCGGAGGATCAATGGACAAGGTAAGTTGATCGTCCGTTAGGGAAGGGGGTGGGGAGGTGTTGTGAGTTGTGTTCGCGCATGGGGGTGTGCTTGTGGGAGTGTAGAGAGGGTGAGTGAGTGAGTGTATGCGTGCGGGGGGTGTTGTGTGTATGGGAAATGTGTGCGGTTTGGGCGGTGTTCATGTCTGTGTGTATGTGTGCGGGTATGTGTTGTCGGGGTGTATGTGTGCGTGTAGGGGTGTGTATATGTCCATGTTGGGGGTGTGTGCGTGTAGGGGTGTGTATATGTGCATGTTGGGGGTGTGTGCGTGTAGGGGTGTGTATATGTGCATGTTCGGGGTGGGGAGGGGGGTTTTGCCACCTTTGGGGAGTGGCAAGGGGTGGGGGGTGTGGAGGGAGGATTCGTGGGGGGTAGCAGGGGTGGGGGAGACCCCTCTCAGTGCCAGGGAAGGAATTCCCTGGCACTGATAGTGCCTACCGCCATGGATCTCATGGCGGTTCCCAACCACCCAACATCCATGGCAGTATGCAGGGTCCTGATACCGTCGGCGGTCTAGTGACGACCGCCGGGCTGGAGACCGCAATCTCCAGCCCAGCGGTCTTCACCGCCATGGCGGTCGGAATGGTGAAGTGGCGGATGACCACGGCGGTCATAATTTCATTTTTTTTCCGCCGGCCTGTTTGCGGTCTTACCGCCGCTTTACCACCGACCGCCAGGGTCGTAATGAGGACCTATGTTTATTATCGTTTCGATTGTTAAAGGGGTGGGGCACTGGGGATGAAGAGGATGAGGGGAGCTCACTATGCACTCCCCTCAGTGCACATGTGACGGCCGGCAAAACACACATTTGCAGTGTGCTGTCTCCAGCCCGGCACAGTGTTGCCGGGCTGGAGAGAGCAGGCACAGGCTCCCAGTCTGCCTGGGAGTGTCCTGACAGGGTGGGCCCAGCCAAGCCTTAGGCTGCTCTGAGTAGCACCAGGATGGGCTGCAGGGCAGGCTGGGAGCCTGTGCCTGCAGTGATGGGAGAAAGAGGAGCGGCACGGCGACGGATCAGATATGTTTTTTTTTTTTTTTAAATTTTTAATTAAAATTTACCCCCTCCAACCCCAATCCCCATGCGCCGCACCCACCCATCCCTTGTGAGTGCAGCGAGCTGCAACTGCATGCTATTAAGCTGAGCTAACCACTTACTTATGAAGGTAACTCTTGCCATTACACTTTCATTCTCCTCCTCTTGAATTTATGTCAAGAGAAATGTTCCTGCCCCCTCCAAACCCTCTTTTCACTACATCAATGTGTGAGTGATAAGATGTTCCTTTAATTCCACATATTCCTTTCTAAAATAGGATGTTCTATAATTTAGATTTACTGGTAGCCAACTTGCAAAGTTGCAAAAAACATCAACATTTTATTTCTAAATTGAATATCTGGCTCTATTGTCTTGAACGCAGCAAATGTCCAAAATGCCTGATGCATGTCTTTAGAATAGAAGTCTGCTGAAAGATATTGACTGACTTGACATACCATTTGGGGAGGGTGGGGAGTGAATGTGGCAGGTAACCAAATCTAAATCGGATAGCTCCTACTTCTGAGATTCAATTAACCTTCACATATTCTTAACTTCAAATTCTGTTTTCTGGTATACCAGTGCTTACTTACAGTAATAAGCAAAGGCACATAGAGCCTCATTTATGAGACCCATGGGGCATGGTGGCGTAGCAAGTGCCTTGCTATGCCATCCTGCGCCACTGGAAAAGGTGTAAGAAATGGTACATTTCTGTCCTCTCCCCCTGCGCTGGCGCACTAATTGCTGCCTAGCACCAACACAAGCACCCTTGCACCATGGTGCAAGGATACCTGTGTTGCAGGGATGATTGTTTTTGTGCAAGAAGGGACACCTCCCTGCGCAAAAACAATCACAAGAGGTGTTTCCTCTTTCTAAGTGTGCTGCAAAATGCAGCACATGTAGAAAGAGAAAAAAGCGGCAAAAAATAAAGATATTTCTCCCTGGTGCGTCATTCTTAAGCCACCCTTGAGGTGGGGTAGAAATCTTGTAAACCTGGGAATGCTTCAGATTCCTTGGGTTCCATGGGTGTTGCATCGGAACACCCCAAGCAACACCCATGGAACTCCCCTTTCACACAGTTTAATACGTGAAAGGGGTTCATATTTACAAGACCATGAAAATCCATGCAAGGTGGCTTTGCGTGGTCTTGCAATAATGGGCCGGCACACTGTACCACCTGAGCATAAAAAATAATGATGCTATGGTGACGCAGTGTGCCTCTAGGCCCTCGCAAATGAAGTCCATAATGTTCTACAACACTGACGTTCAAAAGCACAGTTGGTGTGAGGTGCAAAGAAGGAGCTGCACATGACTATGTGGATAAAGTCTGATCTTCCCCTTTAATTGCCAAATGTGGCATTTCTGCATTTCATCATTCAAGTCTTTTCTGAGGACCTAACTTATATTCAAGCCATCAGTGGTCTCCCGACTAGATAAGAAGTTAGTATACTTTTTTCGTAGGCAGTCAGATCCTCTCTTTCTCCACCCATCCCAATAACATTTGACAGTAGGCAAGGTGAGTACAAGTCACATGCGTGCTTCTAGGGCCTCATTCACAATAGAACTGGGGAGGTGCAAAGCATGCACATCACTAAAACACTATTTTTATGACAGTAAAGAGTAAAAAATCGTTTTGTAAGGTGGAAAAGTAATTCCAACTCACAAAAGGGGTTTTGCTGCCCTTTCCAAATTATAAATATAAGAAGGCCTGCAAGGGGGCATACCCTTTCTAGTTGCAAGCTGCAATGGAATGTAGCAATGGTTTGTGACCACAGCTGCAGTCAAAAACCTTTGATCAGTTACTGACACTAAAGTTGGGATGGTAACTGATTCACAAACGGGAAGCTTCCTCAAAAGAACACAGTTATCAAAAAAAGGACAGTTATCTGCGTACATAAGTATGGGCAGATGTCTAGCCCCCGTCCTGGGTGTGGGGGCAACTGCTGCACTAATCAGACAGTTGTCCAGATCATTGACATATAAGCTAAAAAGGAAGGGTGCCAGCAAGAAGATCAGTCTCAACCATTTCCTAATTTTTATGTAGAGGTGTATTCCCCATTTGGCCCAAACCTGACGCATCCCTCCCCATCCACTTGCAGCTGGGAAAGTAAATGAACAATGTTAGGATTGGAACCCTTACTTATTAGCATACTCCACAGTTTCCCCCTTTCAACGTTATCAAGGGCTACACTTTGGGCCATGGACCCCAAAAATAGACATCCCTCTTAAACAGACACATATCTACACACTATTTAGTATAAATTCGGATACTGATCAACCGTCGCTAGATTATCCGGCCCTAGTCCTTCTCTAAAGCCACACTATGCAAATGTTAAAACACATTTCTTACTACCTCAGGATTCCAATTGATCCAATAAATCTCAGCCAAAAATCTTAGCAGTAGAGTCAATTAAGGATATTGGCTGGCAACAATAAGGGTCAATTCTCTCCCCCTTTTTTTAAATTAGAACAATAATAGACCTAGACCAGGATCTAGGAGGGCCGACCTGACTCCCATACTGCAGCACATTTACCAGTATAGGGGCCCAAAATAACAGATTATCCTTAAAAAGATCAACAGGCTCCCCATCAGGTTCCAGTGCTTTGTAACTTGAGCACCTGTTCAGGGCTGAGATAACGTCCTGCAGGGTGATTGATATCTTGTGTGAAGCCTGTGGGCAGATTTAAACCTTATTGATGCTACTACACTAAGCATGCAACAGTTCACTGAGGTCATATAAATTTGTGAAATGCGTTGCCCAGGCATGCTCAGCTATCGTGAAATCTAGACTGCTGTTGGAATTATTTGCAAAAATAAGGAGCATTGACAACCTTCTAGAATTGGGACGCATCATTTCTACTGCTTGCAATGGACAACTGCTCCCAGGCCTCCCTTCTAATCTCCTCTTTGCATGTCCTATAATAGCTGCTTTATATAGCCTCCTGCAATTACTAATTTCAGGCAAAACCCTGGGCAGCGTTTTCAGGGCTTGTACATGGCTGCTATGGGTGTGTGAGTATGATTTGTCAAACCATTCATGCATCTTTGAGGTATAATTTTTATTATGTGCCATTAGTCAGTCCAATACCCTTTTTCAGATAGCAGAAAAGACCCCCAAAACTGACTTGGGATCCGAGTCAGCAGTAAGACATAGGTTAAACTGCTTTCTCTGGTTCACTACAAGCTCCCCTAAGAAATTATTTCACTCAAAATCCCACCATTTACAGCATACTTCCCATTTTTCGTAGACTCCATTAGACAAGTCATCTTATTCCAAGGTGTCAGAATCAGGCCCAGCTTAATGCTTAAGACCATGGGGTTATGATCACTCAATGCAGTCTTCAATATCTGGAATTTAAGAACTTTCCTACCCCATATCTTTGTTAATGCAATAAAGTAAATTAAAGATCCATTAGCTATCCCAGTGTACGTAACTTGATTGAAGATCTCTTCAGTGACAAGAACTACACTGAGGATAAGGTCAATGGTCTTCAGGAGCCTATTTAATTTGACCCCACAAGGATTATTTGCAAAATGTGAAAGGTTACAGAAATCTTCATCCATTATACCAGAGACACTGTCCTCAGCCGTAGAGCACAGTCTGAGATTGAAATTTCCTCCCCACACTATTACATGGTTGTTAGAAATGGGGTCTTTGATTGTCAGTTAGGTTACCCCCATCCAAGCAAGGACCCTCACCCTAGTAAGGGTAAAGGAGAATCACCATTAGGTAACCACCGCTCACCCCTGTCGTAGCTTGGCACGAGCAGGCAGGCTTAACTTTAGAAGCAATGTGTAAAGTATTTGTACCAACACACACAGTAACTCAGTGAAAACACTACAAAATGACACGACACAGGTTTAGAAAAATAGGTAATATTTATCTAAACAAAACAAGATCAAAATGACAAAAATCCAACATACACGAGTCAAGATATGCATTTTCAAATGAATAAAAGTCTTAGGGCCACATGTACGAACACTTTTTCCCATATACACAGAATTGGTAAAAACCTTTGCTACATCTGGCCCTTAATCCTTAGAAAACAGTGAGAATCCTGTTGTTACACAAAGTAGCTGGTTAGCGTAAAAAATAAAGCCGCATGGGGGAGCGTGCATCAGAAAAACCAGCAATGCGTCGATTCCTTACTCGCAGGTGAGACCGTACGTCGTTTCCTTCTCCGGTTGGGTCAGTGATGCATTGTTTTTCTCCCGCAAGAGAACGATGCATCGATTTCCGAATGGGGCACCTCGGATCCGAGCAGAGTTCGGTCGACTTTGACGCCCAGGGACAATGGTTGGAAAATCCGGTCACACAGTATCAGAAAACCGCGCTGCGTGGGGTTTGCGTCATTATCAGCCTTCCTTAGTGGGTGTTGTGCGTCGTTTCTCCAGCCACGTTGCATCGATCTTCCAGCTGCGATTCAGGTGGAATGTAGATTTCAGCCAGGAAGCCGGTGGCGCATCGTTTATCAGCCGCGTCACAGAAGGCGTTTCGAAAATTTCCCCGTACGGCGGCCTGTGTGTGGCTTTTCAGTCCTTGTCTGCTAACTTCACCTTTCAAGGACCCAGGAACTGGATAGTGCACCACTTGGCAAGGCAAGAGTCTCAGCAGAGAGTCCAGATGCTGGCAGGGGAAGTCTTTGATGGTTCTGAGATTTAAACAGGAGGCAAGCTCAGTTGAAGCCCGTGGAGATTCTTCTGAAGCAGGAATGCACAACAGAGTCCAGTCTTTGTACCCTTTCACAGGCAGAAGCAGCAACTGCAGGATAGCCCAACAAAGCACAGTCACAAACAGGGGCAGCACTTTTCCTCAGCCCTTCAACTCTTCTCCTTGGCAGAGGTTCCTCTTGAATCCAGAAGTGATCTAAATTTTAGTAGGCCTACTTCAAAGAGAAGTCTCTGTTGTTTTCAAGACCCTGCCTTGACCAGTCCAGGCACCAGACATACACAAGGGGTTTGGAGACTGCATTGTGTGAGGGCAGACACAACCCTTTTAGGTGTATGTGACCACCCCTCCCTTCCCCTTAGCACAGATGGCTCATCAGGATTTGCAGGCTACACCCCAGCTCTGTTTGTGTCACTGTCTAGAGTAGATTTGCCCAACTGCCAAACTGATCCAGACAGGGAATCCACAAACAAGCAGAGTCACAGAATGGTTTAAACAAGAAAATGACTACTTTCTAAAAGTGGCATTTTCAAACACACAATCCCAAAACAAACTTTACTAAAAAATGTATTTTTAAATTATGAGCTCAGAGACTGTAAACTCCTTATTTCTATCTGCTCCCAAAGGGAATCTGCACTTTAATAATATTTAAAGGCAGCCCCCATGTTCACCTATGAGAGAGATAGGCCTTGCAACAGTGAAAAACGATTTTTGCAGTATTTCACTGTTAGGACCTGTAAAACACATAAGTACATGTCCCACCTTTCACATGCACTGCACCCTGCCCATGGGCATACCTTATTGGTGCCTTACATGTATAAAATGGAAAGGTTTAGGCTTGGCAAGTGGGTACACTTGCCAAGTCAAATTGGCAGTGTAAATCTGCGCACAGACACTGCAGTGGCAGGTCTGAGCCATGCTTACAGGGCTACTAATGTGGGTGGCACAACCAGTTCTGCAGGCCCACTAGTAGCATTTGATTACATGCCCTGGGCATCTCTGGTGCAGTGGTTCCCAACCTGTGGTCCAGGGACCCCTGGGGGTCTGCAAAATGTCCTCAGGGGTCCGAGACTACCTAGAAAATGAAACAATATTAACAGATTAGGTCCCCAGCTTTCAGTAATGTCTTAGTGGGGGGGTCTCCAGACTCTAATTCAGTGTGGGTCCTCGGGTTCCAGTAATCATAAAGTGGGGGTCCAGTGAAGTCAAAAGGTTGGGAATCACTGCTCTAGTGCACTGTACTAGGGACTTATTAGTAAATCAACTATGCCAATCATGAAAAGCCATTTGCACATACATTTTTCATAGGAGCACTTGCACTTTAGCACTGGATAGCAGTGGTAAAGTGCCCAGAGTACCAAAAACAGCAATGACAGAGTCCAGCATACATCAACAACCTGGGAAGCAGAGGAAAAAAGTTAGGGGAGACCATGCCAAGGATGCAGAGTCTAACAATGGTCCTCCTTCAGTCCTGATGATATACCATTTAAAGCATAGGCAAGTCAATCAATAATCTTAACATTTTCAATATCAAAATATTTATGATAAAAATTGATAAGTACCATCAAAGGTGCCCCTGATAAAGACAGAAAGATTGCCGGATAAAAAGGAGAATCAACAACGATTTTCACTATCCTAGTTCCCATACTGATGGTGATTAAAGTTCTAAGACTCTCACTGTGGTGCTCAGACAATGCCATGATTACAGTAACCAGGTTTCTTGTAAGCGGATGATCTGGTAAATGGAAATTAGAGATACCCAATTTCTATCAGTTAGCTTTGCACTAAGACCCGCAACATTCCAGTACAAATTATGCAAATCAGGACTTACAGCGTCCATACCACTTAGGTCATATGAAATTAGTACTTTACAGAGTGAGTGGACAATACTGTCAGGCTCCTTCTTTGTAGAGGTAAAAGGAGGAGACAATGGATTCATTTGAACATTAATTTGGCCATTAGTGGAAAGAAAGTTAATAAAAGTGCCCATAGCCATGTCTCTTTCCGCAAATGGCCCTAGGTGATAATGTAGGTCACCCCTTAGGTCCTTTTGACAGAAATATGCAAATGGGTTGTCGGCTATGGTGTTTGCCTCCTCTTGGGCACAATCACTCACAGTAACTATGGTGGTCATTATGAACATGGCGGGAAACACCACACCGCCGATGGTGGCGGTAACTACCGCCAACAGGCTGTCGGTCCGAACTGCCAAATGATGAAGCGCATGAGAAACAGCTAGCGTGAATACCACACACCGCCAGCATAGGAGTGCCGACATCGACAGAGGAGACCCGCCCACAGGCTAAGGGAAAGGCTCAACCCACCCAACAAATAATGAAGCACAAGACCGCCGTCAGTTCCGGGGCAGGAACCACCGCCACGCAAAGCCTGGCGGAAATGAAACAAATAAAAGGAAACACCCACCGTAGGCACACACAACACGCCGAAGCTGACATGAAGAGAGAATTGGAAATCATGCCAGTGCTGCTCATTGCCACATACCTCCACGACAGTGACCGCCGATGAAGACGACAACGGTAAGTACATCAACCTACTAAACAAGGGAAGAAAGGGCACAGTTACACCCACACCCTGCAATGCACCCCCAACCCCTCACACCATCACAAGCTATACACACCAGAACAAGAGGTACGTTCCCGGCACAAGGCCGATACAACCTGCCCAAAGCACACATATTTGCACACCACACCCCCACAATGAAATGATGAACCACGTCTCCAGAGTGTGCCAACAGCAACACTGGGCACACAGACTCTAATGAAGAAAAGAAAAATGCAATGTTCAAATAAGGCCATTGGCCATTCCAGCTGTAACAGGCTGTAGGGCCCAAATAGCCCAAACTTGACTCACATGTGCACATGGTACTCCATCATAAAGGGACATCAATGGAGCAGCCAGGCACCTAAGGAAACAGGGGCAAGAGGTGGCGGGCCGGGGACTTACGTCTGGGAGGGGGGGGGGCCTTGGGCTTACATTTGGGAGTTGGGGAGCTTACTCTTTGGAAGGTGGGGGAGCAGGCTCGGACCGGGGGTGGCAGATGGACCTGGGCCAGCACGGGCTTCTTACAAACTGGGGAAGGGGCACGGGAATGGGAAGGGCGGACTGGGGCCGTCCGAGACATGGAAGGAGTGGACAGGTCAAGGAGGTGGGCATGTTTAGGGATGAGAAAGGGTGGGCCAGTAGGTTTACAAAGGTCAACATGGGAAAGGAAAAGTTTTTTAGGGGCATTGGGGGTGGACATGGAGGAAGGTGTGGGAGTGGAGGTAGAGGGAGTGCTAGTAACTGGTGTAGGTGAGCTGGACGTGAATGCAGGTGCCTGTGCAGAATGCTGAGAAATGGTGGATGTGTGTTGGGTGGGTGTCTGGGAACGTTTGAGGGACATCAATGGAGCAGCCAGGCACCTAAGGAAACAGGGGCAAGAGGTGGCGGGCCGGGGACTTACGTCTGGGAGGGGGGGGGGCCTTGGGCTTACATTTGGGAGTTGGGGAGCTTACTCTTTGGAAGGTGGGGGAGCAGGCTCGGACCGGGGGTGGCAGATGGACCTGGGCCAGCACGGGCTTCTTACAAACTGGGGAAGGGGCACGGGAATGGGAAGGGCGGACTGGGACCGTCCGAGACATGGAAGGAGTGGACAGGTCAAGGAGGTGGGCATGTTTAGGGATGAGAAAGGGTGGGCCAGTAGGTTTACAAAGGTCAACATGGGAAAGGAAAAGTTTTTTAGGGGCATTGGGGGTGGACATGGAGGAAGGTGTGGGAGTGGAGGTAGAGGGAGTGCTAGTAACTGGTGTAGGTGAGCTGGACGTGAATGCAGGTGCCTGTGCAGAATGCTGAGAAATGGTGGATGTGTGTTGGGTGGGTGTCTGGGAACGTTTGAGTGTTTTGGGTGGAGGGGTGAACACAGTGGGACAAGACAGACTGCCAGTGTAAATGGATGTTGTCTGGGTGTCTGCTGGTCTGGTGAGTGTGCTGCATTTGTCAGTCAATTTCATTGTGGTGAGTGCAGGTGTAGTGTCTGGGGTGGATGACTGGATGTCTGATATTGTGGGGACTGCAAGAATGGGGCCAGAAGCAGTGACTGATGGTGCAGTGCTTATGGGTGCGCATGTTGAGATGACAGACAGGGAGACGGGAGAGGTGGACACACTGGGGGAAGTGGATGTTGTTGTGTGCGCTTTTGTATGTAGGCTGTGTGTATGCTTGTGGTGGGAAGTGTGGTGCTTGTGTTTCTGTGTGTGCTTCTTGTCTGTTGAAGTCTGTGCATGGTTGTCTGAACGTGTGCTTGGGATGGGTGAATGGAGTGGGGTGCTGGAAGGGGCAGAGGTGGTTGGAGGGGAGACAGAAAGACCAGGGACCCTGGCTGCCATCAAAGAGGAGGCCAGAGCTAGAAAAGATCTCTGTAGGCCAGAGATGGCACTGTAAATGCCTTCCAGGTATGCATTGCATTGCTGCATCTGGGATGCTAGCCCCTAGATGGCATTCACAATGGTTGTCTGCCCTACAGAGATGGTCCTCAGGAGGTCAATAGCTTCCTCCGTGAGGGCAGCAGGGCTGACTGGGGCAGGGGATGAGGTGCCTGGGATGAAGGAGACGCCCACCCTTCTGGGTGAGTGGGCGCAGCCAACTGGGTGGGGAGCAACTGGGAGGGTGGTGATGACATGGGGTGTGGCAGAAGATGACACAGAATGGGTGGGCCCACTAGGGTCCGCCACCACCAGGGAGCACCCATCGGAGGAGGTATCAGAGTCACTACCTCCTGCCCTCCAACCCACTGGTCCCCTTGGCGTCGATACACTCTGCGTCCTTGGAACCGTGGGCTGCTGCATCCCCACTTGCCGGTGCCACTGCTCCCTCGCCAGATGATTCTAATGTACACAGATAACACAAGAGTACAGGGGTGGGGAGACAAAACATGAGAAATATCTATAAATTCCTGAATGGATATACAAACTTGGTGCACACACACTCCCACCCAGCCTACAAACCTACACGTAGCACCTACAACTAGAGTCATGCCTATGCCACTGACTAGTGACCACAACCCTAGCATACAACTCTGCTCCCACATGACACAAGGACCTGATGAACTCTAGACCTGCCCCTAATCATCTCAGTGCCCATGGGGGCAGGACTGCTGGTAGACACCTGTCAGAGTTCCTGGCACTAGACAGCATACATACTACAGCACCCTCAGACATCCATCAAAGTTGCATGAAATGGTATTTGTACTCACCCCCCTTGTGGCTGCTGTGCAGCCTTCAAGCACCCATCCAATTCTGGATATGCCACTGCTAGAATGCGGCACATTAGGTGAGTCAGGGCCCAACGGGCACCCCTTCCTCGTTGTGAGGACTTCCCTAGCTGGGCCTCGCAGGTCTTTTTTGGCCCAGCACCGCAGGTTCTCCCACCACTTCCTGCAGTGGGTGCTCCACCGGTTGTAGACCCCCAGGGTCCGCACCTCGCTGGCGATGGCCTGACAGAGTGCCCTCTTCTGATGGGTGCTGACCTGCATGGGACACTCTTAAAAGAAAAACAGAGTTCAGGATATGGCCATGTGATCCCGCTGACTATACGTTCCCTATGGGACGGACACTTCACAAGATCATTTCACCACCTCACTCACGGTACTTGCCACACAATCTACGCCTGTGCAGGTACATATCAACCACACATGCATACAGGCATCCGCCACCATCACACACATCCATGCACATCATCCGCCTACTCACCTGCACCTCTGGTTACCCATATAACTTGGCATACAGGGGTAGGACCCCATCCACCAGCTTCTCCAGCTCCACCGTGGTGAATGCCGGGGCCCTTTCCCCTGTGACTCGTGCCATTTGAGTAACCAGAGTCAGGACACAGCAGCACACTCAATGGAGTACTTCCATGCGCAGGATCCACGAGTCAAGTGAACCTGGGGTGATGACATGGCGTACGCTCTGCGGCGGTGTGCTCCTTCACCGTTGGCGGCGATCATGATAGGCCCAGGTTCCCCATTGACAACCATGTTAACCAATGAATGCCAGCAGAATGAGGTCATTTCCACTCCCACATATCTGGATGGCAGGAGGCTGCTATTTTGCTAGCACAACACAGATATTTCCTGGTCATGGGACCCATTCAGGCACTGTGGACCCACCCCTTAGTCGCATGCCCACATGAGTGTTTGTTCCCCACAACAGTCAAGATGTATCATTTCATACATGTCCCTATAGTTGTGCATCGTACATCGCTTGTGTGTGTAACCTACATATTGTACAGCAGTTATTCATACACAATATGTTTTGCATGTGTATGTGTCCCTCTCACATGTGTTATCTCCTCCCCCTAGGTACAGACCCATGTGGCGAGGGTGGGCCCACTCTGTGAACAGACCTCTTGTTGATTTGGATACCATTGTGGAACGTCATGTCATTGTCACCTACAGACTCAATTGTACAACAATCCATGCGCTATGTGAATTACTGGATCCTGTACTGAGACTGGCTAATAGGAATCAGCATGCCATCCCTACTGAAGTGCAAGTGCTCTTTCTACTCCATTTCTTGGCCACGGGCTCATTTCAGGTGACAGTGGGCATGGGTGCAGGGTTCTCACAGCCAATGTTCAGCCTCCTCCTTTCCAATTTCCTGGATGCATTTGTACTACACCTGCAGACATATGTAAAGTTTCCCCAAAGGGCTGAACTCCCTGCCATCAAGTCTGACTTTTATGCCTTTGCTAACATTCCCCATTTAAAAGGTGCCATCGATGGCACCCACATAGCTCTTATCCCCCCAAGAGTAAATAAACAGGTGTATAGAAACAGGAAGAACTTCCACTCAATGATCATACAATTAGTGTGTACTGCAGACCAGTACAATTCACATGTGAATGCCATGTTTCCAGGATCAGTCCATGACTCATTTGTCCTGAGAAACTGCAGTGTACTACACATGATGGATCAACTACAAGGGGACAGAGGATGGCTCATAGGTGAGTGTGTATGACACTGGATCAGTACATAGCTGATAGCCAGACTGTCTGCAAGTAATGGCAGTTTCTTACAGTCCTGTTCCAAACACTTTTGCAGGTGATTCTGGCTACCCCAACATGCAATGGCTCCTGACACCTGTGAGGAATCCCAGGACAGATGCAGAGAGGAATTATAATGAGGCCTATGGACGTACTAGGAGGGTGAATTAGTGCACTTTAGGTCTCCTGAAGGCTAGATTTCATTGCCTCCATCTCTCTGGGGGTTCCATGTGGTATGGCCCTGTGAAGGTGTGTAGAATAGTGGTGGCCTGTTGCACGCTGCACAACGTGGCTGTGAGGAAAGCTATCCCCCTACTAGAGGAGGAGGGCGTTGTATATCCAGACCTGCTTCCTCTGAGAGGGGATGAGAGTGATGGTGATGATGATTAGGGGAAGATGTCCACTCCAGGAACCAGCTGATCCATTTATACTTCCAGTGACTATGAGGTACTGTTCACTAATGATGTTGTCTGCACTGCATAATGTCTGTCTGACTTATTCACTATGGGGATGTGGGGTCTGTAGTCATTGACACTGTTACCTAAAGAATAAGGTGGCATGTGCCATGGAACCAAACATGGTGTACATTTATGTTTACTCCACACAATGTTGTTCTTTGGGTGTCATTCCTGCAATAAAGGTCTGATTATGGAATTGACTGTCAAATGCATTCATATTTACAATTGATTCATCATTATAACAGGGGGCATACAAATTAGCGTACATGCGTTTTATTTGGTGTCATACATGCATTGGTGCGCTTTACAGAGATAGGGAGTGGACTAATGGTGGATGTCCATACTAGGTACAGGGGCTCAGCGATTGGTGGCAGTGGGTACAGGTCCATCTGTCCCTTACAAGTTGTTATGTTGCTATTGGCGGGTGAGAATGGTGGTACAGAGGCACACTTGGGAGACAGTCCATGTCAGAGTCACTTCTTAGTGGGGGCCTTGGTCTTGCAGATATTCCTGTGCCATATCTGGGTCTGAGGGACCGTTTGAGTGTCACATGCTTGGTTAAACGGTTAGGAGTGCTGGTCTCCTGTGTGTCCTTTGCCAGTGCCACCAGTCCAGTTGCTGCTGCTGATGTTGAGGGCTGGTCTGTGTCTTGGACAGTGGTAGGGGCTTCCAGGTTTGTGGGGGTCTCAGGCTGGGTTAGGTAGTGGTGCTGCAGCACCCCTGCAATAGTAGACATGGCGGCATTCAGTTGTTTCCACTGCTCTAAGGTCTCTTGATGTTGGGCTATCTGCAGCCTTTGATTCGGTTCCAAGGTGGCCAGGATCTGGCCCATCCTGTCTTGAGTATGGTGGTATGCTCCCAGGACCTCAGAGATCACCTCCTGGGCTGCAGAATCCATCCTTTGGCCACCCCCCTGGGCCACTGATACCCTCCCACTGGGCTTAGCCTCTGTGCCTGTGTCCCCTGCACAGGTCTGGCAGTACCACTTGTACTGGGTCCATCGTCATCCTGCCTGTTAGTAGGTGGAGTCTCTGACCTCTGTACTTGATTTCCACCAGTCTGTGGCCAGGAGACACTGTTGTGGGGTCGTTTGGCCAGAGCTATTGTTGGTGGCTGGGGTGGCAGCGATGTCCTGGGTGGGGCTGCTGGAGGGTGACAGTCCAGGACTGTGTGACGGGCCAGGGTATTCCTCATTGTCCACACTTCCCTCTCCAGTGTCCTGAGTGGGGTCTCTGTCTCCATGTGGGGCACTGGCACTCCTGGGCCTTTCCGTCAGGGTGGCATGGGTGGTGGTGCCTGTAGGAGGGAATGGACATGTATGTTACATGTACTAATACGAATAAGGATGCACAGCTCTGCCCTATTTTGTGCTGTTTATTCCACTGTTGGGCCATGCAGGGACCTATTGTGGGGTTGCCATTGCATTTTGCATGGGATGTGGAGGTGCATTGTGGGTGGTGTAGTGCCATTGTGATTCCTTGCAGGGGTAGGTGGCTATGCACAGGGGAGGGATGTGGGCCTGTTGGTGGGTTTGTGGGCATGCAGGGTGACTGGATGTAGTGATTGTGCCCTCAGTGGGGTAGAGGTCCTAGTGGTAGTTGGAGGGGTGGAGTGGTGCATGCATTACAGGTGCAGTGGATATGGGGTAATTGTAGATGACTTACCTGAGTCCATTCCTCCAGTGAGTCCAGTGAGGCCCTCAGGATGCAGGATGGCCAGTACCTTTTCCTCCCAGTCGGTGTATTCGGGGGTGTAGGTGGGGGTACTCCCACAGTTTTCTGAACCGCAATGTTGTGCCTGGATGCCATTGATCTCACCTTCCCGTGCAGGTCGTTCCATCACTTGTGGATGTCATCCCTCGTGCGTGTATGGTTTTCCACTCCGCTGAACTTGTTTACAATCATCTGCCATAACTCCATCTTCCTGGTGATGGGTGTGTGCTGGAACTGTGGACCGAAGATTTGTGGCTCGACCTTGAGTAATTCATCCACTATTGTTCTGAGCTCCCTATCTGTGAAGTGCGGGTGGTTAGGGGTGCCACAGTGTGTGTTGTGGGTGGTGTGTTTTGTGGATATTTGTGTGGATGCTGTTGTGCGGTTGGGTGTGTGACTTGTGTGATGTTGCGTTCAGTGTATGTGTGTTGTGTTGTCAGTCTCAGTTGTCCTATTGGCGATGCAAAGGATTGTGGGGTGTGTATGTGAGTGTTTTATAGTGTTGTGGATTTGTGTCAGGTGTGTGGGTTTCAAACTTGTCAATGTGTGCATTTCTTGCTGTTGGGTCCCATTGCGGACCGTGGCAGTCCGTACCGCCAATGGTCGTTCGACATCCATTATCCGCCACGGTGATTTGTGCATCATTATTTTGAGGGCGGGGATTTGTCTTCTTGGTGGTGGTGGGGTGGGGTGTGCAGCCTTTCTGCCATCGGGGGTCCTGGCGGTGGCTGGAAGTAGCAGAATTTTTGGAGGTTTCTGTTTTTACCATCATTATATGGTGGGTTTCTGTTCACCGCCAATGGCTGTCTTCTGTTCACCGTCACCACGTCGGGTGACGGTATTTTCCGCCATGTTCATAATGAGGGCCCGTATCTCTATTGCAGGACAGTCAATCAATCTCCTTCAGAGGGGCAAAGCGATTATAGGCCAGCACAAGAAAAATAATTTTTTTCTCTGGGATATTGGTGAGTATATTTAATGGAACCTCAGGTCTTAACCAATAAAAGAAACCCAAAGGATCCATATGGATCCCTTGCGGGGGTCCTGGTAAATTACTAGATTTGGACAGAATAAACTTGACCAAGCTAATATCACAAAAATTAATTTACAATGCAGTTACATGCGTCCGTGTTGGTAACATTCCCCACTCAATGAACGCTTTGACAGTAATACATTTGTTCACAAGCACATTGTTTCTAATGCACTTGAGAGTAGAACACAACCAATTAATCACTTTGTTCTTCAGCTGACAATCTTGTTCAACTTGTGTTGTATGCAGAGGTGGGACATTTTTTAAGGCAACCACATATGGCTTGGTTGCGTTCTTTCTGCATGGGAATACCTCTGCAAGCTTCATCGCGACGTGGGACATCCATCCTTCAAAGGAGAAGTTCCTAGTCCTCTTCTTTCTTGCATAACTCCAAGCTTCTCCCAACAGGTGGCAGCTTCCTTGCACCCTCAGCTGGCATTTCCTGGGCTCCTGCCGACTCTCGACACTGTCACGACTATTGGACTTGGTCCCCTTGTCTTACAGGTACTCAGGTCCGAAAATCCACTGCTGTTGCATTCCTGGCGTTTGTTCTTCCTGCAGAATCCCCCTAGCACGACTTCTGTGCTCTCTGGGGGTAGTAGGTGCACTTTACACCTACCTTTTAGGGTCTGGGGTGGGCTATTTTTCTAACCCTCACTGTTTTCTTATAGTCCCAGCAACCCTCTACAAGCTCACATAGGTTTGGGGTCCATTCGTGGTTCGCATTTCACTTTTGGAGTATATGGTTTGTGTTGCCCCTGTACCTATGTGCTCCTATTGCAATCTACTGTAATTTTACACTGCTTGCATTACTTTTCTTGCTATTACCTGCATAATTTTAGTTTGTGTACATATATCTTGTGTATATAACTTATCCTCATACTGAGGGTACTCACTGAGATACTTTTGGCATATTGTCATAAAAATAAAGTACCTTTATTTTTAGTACTTCTGTGTATTGTGTTTTCTTATGATATTGTGCATATGACACCAGTGGTATAGTAGGAGCTTTACATGTCTCCTAGTTCAGCCTAAGCTGCTTTGCCATAGCTACCTTCTATCAGCCGTAGCTGCTAGAAACACCTCTTCTACACTAATAAGGGATAACTGGACCTGGCACAAGGTGTAAGTACCTCTGGTACCCACTACAAGCCAGGCCAGCCTCCTACTATACCCATGCAAGCAAACTTCATTAACCTTTAGCCCAACCCCTTTGCCAACCGCTAACAATTCTGAAACCGAAAAGCCCCAAAGAACATCCATACCATTCAGCCTCCTAAATTGGTTGTGCAGCGGTGGGATAAGTACTTGTAACTACTTACCATTTTGTCATTGTGTACTTTTAAAAAGAGAATAATATACCAAACAGTGCAGTGTATGTACACCTAACCAAAAAGTTTTGCTTTTCTTCTCTCAAACTTTTTACAAAGTGCTGAAAAGTAATCTAAAAACTTCTAAAGTTTCTAAAAAGTTAGAAAAAGTTTTTTTCTCTGTTCTTTAAAAAGTTGTGAAACTTTGTCTTCCTTCTCACTATTTCTAAACCTTTTACTATCATGTCTGTAGAAGACTATACTCTTAAAATAGTCAATACTACTTATGACAATTTGAATTACAAGAGCCTAATGAGTCTCAGCTTAGACAGAGGTTTAGTGATAGGAAAGAACCCTACAACAGAGTTTCTATTTAACATGCTTATTGTGAATGATGAGTCCCAAGCAGGCACATCAAATGAGAGGTTAATAGAAGGTTCCCATTCTGACTCAGGGGATCTCCTTGAGGGAGGTGGGGAGGGTTCTGAACCAGATCTGCCCTCTAGCAGGCCACCCAGTAATGTTGGTAGTAATGGAGGTTCCCATCACAGTAGGGGAGTCTTTATTCCTGGAGGCCAAGTTGCTAGAGTTCAGTCAGTTAGGGACAGATCCCCCTCTGTTGTTTCCAATTACTCTTCTGTGTCCAAGCATTCCCAACCCACCCGCCCAATTGTTAGAAAGGGAACTCAAAACGTTGAGGGTTGAAGAGACCAGACTGAAGCTTAAACAGCAACAGCTGGCCTTAGATAGGGAATCCCTAAACCTGGAGAAGGAAAGACAGAGATTGGGGTTTGGACCCCATGGTGGCAGCAGCAGTATTTCTGATAGTAATCCTGTTAGAGAGCATGATTCCAGGAATCTGCACAAGATAGTCCCCCCTTACAAGGAGGGGGATGACATCAACAAGTGGTTTGCTGCACTTGAGAGGGCCTGTATGGTACAGGGGGTCCCTCAAAGACAGTGGGCTGCTATATTGTGGCTATCTTTCACTGGAAAGGGTAGGGATAGGCTCCTTACTGTTAGATAAAGTGATGCTAACAATTTTGCAGTTTTGAAGGATGCACTCTTGGATGGATTTGGCTTAACCACTGAACAATACAGGATTAACTTCAGAGACACCAGAAAAGAGTCCTCACAAGACTGGATAGACTTTGTTGACTGTTCAGTGAAGGCCTTGGAAGGGTGGTTACATGGCAGTAAAGTTTCTGACTATGAAAGCCTGTATAATCTTATTCTGAGCAAGCATATTCTGAATATCTGTGTGTCTGACTTGTTACACCAATATCGAGTGGACTCAGATCTGACCTCTTCCCAAGAATTGGGAAAGAAGGCAGACAAATGGGTCAGAACAAGAGTGAACAGAAAAGTTCATACAGGGGGTGACAAGGATGGCAAGAAGAATATGGTGAGAAATCTCAGGATAAGCATGGGGCCAAGGGTAAAACCAAAGATCCTTCTTCACATCCTAAACACTCTTCAGGGGGTGGGGATAAATCAAAGTCTTCCACTTCTTCACAACATACACACATTAAAAAGCCTTGGTGCTATGTGTGTAAAAATAAAGGCCATTGGCAAGGGGATAAGTCCTGTCCAGGTAAACCCCCTGAGCCAACCACCACTAATACATCAAACTCTAGTGCCCCTAGCAGTAGTGGTAATAGTGGTGGGACTGATGGCAACAGTCAAAGTAAGGGTGTAGTTGGGTTCACTTATGGGTCCATCATAGAAACTGTGGTAGTCAGTCCCAAGACAGTTTATGTCACACCTAGTGTCATTGGCCTTGCCACACTGGCTGCTTGTCCCCTTACAATGTATAAGTATAGGTAGACAGTTTCAATAAATGGTGTTGAGGCCCAGGCCTACAGGGACACAGGTGCCAGTTTCACTTTGGTGACTGGAAACCTAGTGGCTCCTGAACTACTCATCATTGGACAACAGTACAAGATTATTGATGTCCATAACTCCACTAAGTTTCTTCCCTTAGCTATAGTTCAGCTTAGGTGGGGTGGCCCTAAGCAGGTGGTAGTGTCACCTAGCTTACCTGTAGACAGTCTCTTAGGTAATGACCTAGAGACCTCAGGTTGGGCTGAGGTAGAGTTTCATACCCATGCAGCCATGCTGGGTATCCCTGAGGAATTGCTGCCTCTCATTTCTACTGAAATGAAAAAGCAAAGGAGAGAAAAAGGCCTGAAAAATCAGGATCCTTCTCCAACAACAGGTAAAAAGGGCATCATAGTATCCCCTAATCACCGTGCCATTCAGGATACCATTCCTGTGGTGGGAGAAACCTCTCCTGGGGTGGCATCTGTACCAAGGGAACCATCAGCTAGCACAGCTGAACTTCCTGAGGTAAAAGTACCTCTCTGTGGGATAACTAATATTGGTGAGCAAAAGAGCACCATTTTAGTTAACATGGAGCATCCCTCTAACCCTCCCAGAGAAACTTTAGTGCAGCAACCCTGCACTGCCTCAAAACACTTAGGACAGCAGCCCTGCCCTAGTGTGGAGCTCACAGGACAGCATCCCTGCTGATCAGTATAGGGAAAGGTGAGGAAGACATTGTGACGCGAAGGGTTAATTAGCTTGAGCAGTGTAGATGGGCGTGATGCTTGGTGAAACCCCCCCCGAACAACGTGGAAAAGTTAATGATATTATTTTCAAGCTTGTTTGTGTAGCAGACTCCGTCTCAACCTTGAGAACGAGAGTACAGGGAGAAGATGGAATGAAAACAAAGGCTGGGGAAGGGCAGAGCAGCCAAGTGCTGATAACATAGCTAGAAAATGCCAGAATGAGATGGAATCCAAGCTTCGAGTTATTTAAGCACTGAAGTGTGGGTGAGGGATTTGAAGCTCACAGATGGAGTTGTGAAAGCTGCCATGGCCCAGCGCTGCCTCCCTGTTTTGCTGACCGTGATGCTTGAGGGGGAGAGAGGTCCAAGCAGGCGGTAGAGGGCTTCCAAGCATTTCGTGGACTAAGTTAAGTTCCACACAGGGATGAAGGGCCTTTGTTTCTCTGCTCTATTATTATGATTGATTATTTATGCTTGCACTGTGTTTATAACCTGAAGTATTCAGCTCGTTAATATTTTGCTTTCTAAACATCGTAGTGTGACCTATGTATAGTGCACACGTGTAATGGTGTCCCCGCACTCTCAAAGTCTGGGGAATTTGCCCTGAACGATGTGGGGGCACCTTGGCTAGTGCCAGGGTGCCCACACACTAAGTAACTTGGCACCCAACCTTCACTAATTGAAGGTTAGACATATAGGTGATTTATAAGTTACTTATGTGCAGTTGTAAATGGCTGTGAAATAACGTGGACGTTATTTCACTCAGGCTGCAGTGGCAGGCCAGTGTAAGAATTGTCAGAACTCCCTATGGGTGGCAAAAGAAATGCTGCAGCCCATAGGGATCTCCTGGAACCCCAATACCCTGGGTACCTCAGTACCATATACAAGGGAATTATATGGGTGTACCAGTATGCCAATGTGAATTGGTAAATTTAGTCACTAGCCTGCAGTGACAAATTTGGAAAGCAGAGAGAGCATAAACACTGAGGTTCTGGTTAGCAGAGCCTCATTGATACAGTTAGGCACCACACAGGAAACACATACAGGGCACATACTATGAGCACTGGGGCCCTGTCTGTCAGGGTCCCAGTGACACAAGGGTTAAAACAACATACATACAGTGAAATATGGGGGTAACATGCCAGACAAGATGGTACTTTCCTACAATTAATAACAAGGATCTCCTAGTTGCTCCCACTTTCTTCTCCACTGATTCAATCTCAGAGTTAATGGCCGACATGGCGGTAGTCAAAACATTGGTAATCGACCAACCCCGTGACATTACTATTGCCTACAATCGCACTTGCTTTTTGCTTAGCCATGACTCACCGCTAATGAAGATGCTCTTGTGTTGGATAATAAGGTGACACACCACAAGGGGTGGCCTGCCCAGCTGCCTCCAGGCGCTGACAGATGCAGATGGGCCTGCCCATGGCCTGGGCTTTGCCCAGGCCTGATCACGCGTGTCCCGCGCTGAAGGACTGTCTCTCCCTTAAGGGTCAATGAGCACTGCCTGGCGCCACCAGGAAGGATTATGGCAGTGGGACAAGCTGGTTCCAGTAGTCCCCTCAGACCCCAATGCCCATCAAACAGCTGCGTCCCACGATGGAGGAGTGTCTCTCCCCTTAAGAGGGGTTCAAGGGTCAATGAGCGCTGTCTGGTGCCTCCAGGAAGGATTATCGCAGTGGGACAAGCTGGTTCCAGTAGACCCTTCATGCCCCAAGGCACATCAAACAACCACGCCACTTATCTAGCATTCTTGGCACTCCTTCTCTATGATTCATTGCTACCTTTCTTTATCTTTGGTCCTCAATCATCGAGGATAGTTTAATCTTCTACATCTCAACCAATGTTCATTCTGAAGCTTCTTTTGAACATTCTTTCCCATTCACCCACACTCAACCTTCTCTGTTATGGCACCAAAACAATGGACCTTCCTGCCCTATGACATCTCTCTCCGGAACCACAATCTTGCATTCAGAAATGCTGTTAAAAGGCTCCTTTTTAATTAGAGTTTCCTGCTATACTTTTGTTCCTTGATTCTAGTGGCATGATGCGCTTCAGTAAATTATTGATTGGTGACGTTAAATACATACAAGTTTGATTTGAAGTAGGCAGATTTCTACTACCTGAACTAAGATTGTAGATAGGTAAGTGAACAAGCAGAGTGCACACATTGAGCAAGTTGATGGCTGGACAAGGTCCCCAACATGTAGCATGCTAAATAGGAACCAAACCATTAACCATCACAGGTTTAAAAAATGTAGATAGTAAAGTAATCGTGTGTTAGACCTGTCAGCCTTAGGTGGTCTTCCCCCAAACATGTTGCCCTCCTCCTCTATTTTGCTGCATTTGGTTTGTTAGCCTTAGTACTCTCTGCACATTACCACTGCTAACCAGCTTGTGCTTCCTCCCCTAAACATAGGTAAATTGGCTTATACACGACTGGCATTTTGAATTTACTTGTAAAATCCCTTGTAGAGTAGTATACCGTATACCCAGGTCTAATAAATTAAATGCTACCAGTGAGCCAGCAGCACTCATTATGTCACCAACAGAAGCAGCACTTAAACATATGTCCCTGGCTTGCCACTGCAGCCTGAATGCAGTTTTAAGCTGCCATGTCGACCCTTGCCAAGCCTTAAACTCCCCTTTTATTACCTAGAAGACACCCCTAAAACAGACCCAGGGTGTCCATAGGGCAGGGTGCTGTGTAACTAAAAGCCTAGACATGTACTTTTAAGTTTTTATGTCCTGGTAGTAAAAACCCTTAAAAATGTATTTCACGACCCTGAGGCCTACCCCTACCTTAGAATTACATTGGGGATTCCCTATTACCTTTAAGCTGTAATTTACATTTGGGAGCTGGCAGCTGAGGTATCTTTGTAATTATAATGAAAAAACCCAATTTAATAGTGAAGTTGGGTTTTTGATTACACGTTAGAAAATGCTACTTTTAGAAGGTTGGCATTTTTCTACCCTTGGCCCTGTTGTGCCTGCAGCCTGGCCTGGGTCACATGACTGAGTGTAAATGACAGTTAGACTTTGTGAAGAATTCCTCCCAGACAGTCACACATAAGAGGGATTAAGTGTTTCTGAATGGACCATCTGCTGGCAGGACGGGGCTGAGCTGAGCACAGCACCACTTGCAACTGAATACCTGGTGCTTCGCCATCACACAAAGGGCCTAACACCTACCAACTGTCACTGCAGCCAGCTTGGAGCCAGGGCAGAGGAGACAGGAAATTCCATGCACTTTAAAGCTACCGTTTAGAAAGTTCTCCCACCTTCCAGAAGGAGGGCACTGGGGTATAAAAATAGGACCTCAGACACCAACTCTTCAGTACATTTCTGGACCTCTTGGTGCTCTGCTAGGAAAAAGGACAGCTGGGCTGCTGAGAGGATTGCCTCTCTGCTGGACTGCTGCTCTGAAGGACTGCTACCCTGCTGGCTTGATGCGCTGTTATTTTGCTGCCTTCTTCAAGTTCCATTTAATATGTAGACCTACAGAAATAGCCAGTTAGAGGAGATTTTACCCGTGGCCTGTGCTTATATTGGTATCAGAGACCATTTCTAACATACAGCCTGATTTAGACATTGGAAGACGTGTTACTCTGTCACAAATGTGATGGATATCCTGTCCACCGTAGTACGATCTCCATAGGCTATTATGGGATCGTAACATGGCGGTTGGGATATCCGCCACATCTGTGATAAAGTAACGCCCTCCCCCAAACTCGAAATCAGGCCCATAATTCTCTAAGTTATTATAACTTAGATCCCCTATACTGATTTTAATTAAGTTTCATGGAAGTATGAAGTTTTAGTGTGATACTACATTAGGATCTGATTGTTTGGCATGAGGATGAACTTTCAAGTTAGAGTGGCTGGGTTTAGCTCGGAGTTCAGGCCCACTGTTTTAGAGCTGTGGAGCAGATAAGGATCTATTGTACAGTAGAGCTACTAGTGACATTTACAATAGATCATCACCAGGCAACAGGTCCATAACAGAGCCACAAAGATTCTCAACATCGACTTGCAAACATCTTTGGGCTCTTGGAGGGTACCTTGGCAAGTTAAGCTGCTGATTTGTCTTCAGTGGTACTTTATGGTACGTTGAACACCTATAAAAGCAGTCATCAACAGTGCCAACTTTTGAAAACCTTTACTATAGGGGAAATTGATATAACGTTGTAAGTTAAGCAGGTCCTTAATGATGATTGAGCAGGAAATGGAGATGAAGGAAAGGGGAGAAAAGCCTAATAAACAAGTGGATACCAGGGTCATTAGTTATAGGCAGAGGAGAACATTTTGCTTTCTTACATATTGAGAAGTGATGTCTAGTCTAAAGATGGTTTGTATACAGAAAAAGGTATAACACACCACTGGATGTAAGAGCACAAGGAGGATTAATGTGGCAATTTGCTACAAAGTATATGAAGATGGTGATATCTATTCTGATTTCATAACTTGAACGTGGTAGAAACATCCAGTTATTGCACTTGAGAGCAGCACTATACTTGGATGAAATTTACAATTCATTGAAACACAGAAAATGTAACAAAACACATGCATATAAAAGTCACCTTTGAAATTGGTATTGATTATTGGTCGCTCAACCAATGCACTTCACATTAAAAACTTTATTCACATAAAATGTCTAAAGATTCTCTTTGTTGCTGATAGATGGCTTGATGAAGCCTCTGGGCCACTCCTATCCTCAGATCTACTCAAAATCCAAAACATCAGTTTAGTAGGTTGGTCAGGTGTCCATGGTGGTGGGATGGAAGCCACAAGAAGCAAATACATTAATGTACAGCACTGTGACACAAAACAGACACATTTCTGAGAGCATCTGTTTCTTAAAGTTTATCTATTGAAACCATGACCTTCATATTGAATTATTGTTCTCCTGAAAAAGTCATTATCATGAGGATGAGGTATTGTATCTGTCTTTTAACAATAGTACCAAACTGTTATACTTTGACTAAAGTTGGATGAAGTTGTGTATTTTCTTCGTAGAAAGGTTGGCAAAAGTCTATAAAAATGTCATGAAATTAAGCTTTTAAGACAAATTGTGGTTTGCCAGTACCTCACATGACTTTATCCATGTGAGCATGTACTTTTGTAACAAGATGCTGACAGGAGACTGATCCAAGCAAAAACATAGTTCTTGGCACGATATATTCTGTTAACCTGTCTCTCACATGCAAAACAAAATACAAAGTTGCATAATGCGAAATTTCAAGTAATTTCAGGAGTGTTTCATGATACAAACTGTCAAGAATTACACACATTCTAACAGCTTAAATACCTTTTCTTTCAGACTTAACTTTGACACTTTAGGTCTCCGGGCGACAACATGAAATCCCCACTGATATTTGCCTTCAAAAACCATTAACACCCATGTGTATTTAAGGGCAAAGCTTGCACTGGAACTTACACTAGTACTGTCATTGGACATTTCTCTTCCAAGCAGTTTGATTCAACAGATCATTATTTGATTTTGCTTGAAATGAACCATTGAAATTGAGGGGGCTGAACAAAGCAGGCTGTTGACACAAATGCACAAAAGCTTCTCCTCGTCATCTAAGGTTAAAAGACAACCAAGAAGTATGTCTTGGGACCAGAAATGGGTATATTATGTGGTATAATAACATCCTTATTTCCTTACTGGAAGAATATGCACCTGTAAGATATTCTACTAAAAGGTACAAAACAACTCTAATCTTTGGTTCGCCTCAGTTCTCCTCGGATTGAAAGAGCACCTGTAAGCTAAAATAAATGAAGTTGAGAACAGCTTCAGGAAACCAATAAGGACCATAAACAAATAAGAGCTCTTTTTCCATTGACCATATCTCAGACTCCCTGAGTAGGTAGGATGATATGGGCTAATGATGCTGCGAATCAAACAAGGAAAATCTAATCTAGCCAGTGTTGGATGTTAGTGAGGGTGCATTGTAGAAGGATAAAACAAGTATTCTGGGATCTCAGGATTCAGCAGCAATCTCCCCAGGAGCTTCAGAGTAGAGGAATGGACTGAGTGTCCTCAAGAGGAGTCTAAAGCAGGAAGAAGAAGAGGTAAGCAACACATCTCTGTAACTAGTTCCCAGATATGTGGAATCAGCCAAAGAAAAGAATAGAGTGAAGGAGGGCAGTAGTTGTAGATTGAGAACTAGAATAATACTATTGAGGTAAATGCAGGATATTCAATAAGAGGTTGAGTAGGAGTCTTGAGGCCTCTGAAACAAGGTAAGAGACACAGAGCCCAAAATGTAGAAGCTGCCTCTAGCGAAAACTGACTTTATCTGCAAAGATGCCAGAACGAGTGTTAACTTAGTGCAGCATAAGGAAAAACCACCACCACTATTGCCAGGCAGTAAGCATAAGAAAGTGGGACTTTTAATCCTGCCTCCACTCTTCTTTCTTCATACATTCATTCACCCTCATCTGACAGAAAATTGACTAGCTTCAGCTCTCTGTGAACCAGATTAGTAATGAAGACCAGTATTTCAGCTCCCGTCTTATACAAATGCCATGATGAAAACTTCTGCTCTCTCTTGTGTATGGCGTCTTTGGTGTTGAGTTCCTGACAGAAGGCAGACACACAAGAAGACAGTAATGGTTGGCAGGTAGAGACCTAGGAGGCAATTGGAAGTATGACACTGTCAGCCACCCTTACTGAATATCGGAGCAAGTCCCTGTCTGGAATCAAAGTTTGGACTTAGCAATCTATGTAGTTGTTGTTGCAGGACTAAGTCATCCTTCTGTTCAGTGGAAGATCACTAGTCACAGTCAGTTAGAAGAAAGAAAGTAAGCATTTTTTATTAGATGCTGCATAGATGAGAGAAAATCACAATCCTTGTCTTGATTTGGTTGGCAGTTCAGCAGGTTCCAGGCAGTCCAATGAGCAACCAATGCTTGAGCATTTTGCACTAGACTATATTTGAAAATATGGAGTTTACTAGTGCAGAGCAAACTCATGACCTGATCCTTTCAGAGCATTTCCTGATATTTTGGAGACTTTTGAAGTAACAGGAAAGTTGTTCTAGAACACTTTGTAAATGTTGGACCTTTAAAGGACTGGGACAAAGGGGCATATTTATACTGTGTTTCCACTGAATTTGCATCATTTTTTGACACAAATTCGGTGCACACTTAACTCCATATTTATATTTTGGCGCTAGACACCTCTAGCATCAAAATATTGGAGTTAGCACCATTATTTGAATGTGTGAACTTACCCTCTGTGAATGAGATGCAAGGTAGGCGTTCCCATCTAAAAAATGGTGCTATCCCCATAGCCCCATATTTATCCCCTGAGCTTAAATGATGCACGGCTGGGAGGAGGGGCTAAATAATGGTGCAAAGCTTGCTTTGCACCATTATTTAATGCCTGGGTCAGACCAGGTGTTAGGGACCAGTGGACCAATTTCCATGGTTAAACACCATGGAATGGGTCCACAGGTGCCCTCCCCAAGCCCCAGGAACACCCCTACCCACCCCAGAGGGACGCCAGAGGATGGGGGACCCCATCCCAGATAGGTATGGTAAGTATTGGTAAGTATTGTTTAATTTCTTTTTTTAAGTGCCATCAGGGGCCCTAACTTGGGCCCCCGTGTGGCACAGGGTGCAATGGCCATGCCCAGGGGACACTTGCCCCTGTGCTGGCCATTGGGGTGGTGGGCATGACTCCAGCCTTTCCTAGGACAGGAGTCATGTTTTTGGTGCTTGTGCACCAGGAAATGGGGCTAGTCTGGTTAGAGGCATTTTATTGCCTCTAACCAGCCTAGCGTAATTTTCTGATGCACAACCTCCTCTTTCCCTAACGCCACCCACACCTGTCTAGCTTCTTTTCTGAAGACGCTAGCCAAAGTTTAGTGGCGGCTTGCGCCATTCAATAAATACAGTGCCCGGCTGGCTTTATTAAATGATGCAAGCCGGCGCTAAACCTTTTGGTGCAGTTTTGCGGGAAAAGGTTAAATCTGGGCCATAGTGTCAAACCTACCCAAAAAAGACATACACTTTTAATATAATGTTTGCAATTTGTCACAGCCAGTGCTTTTGATTTTGAAATTTGAAGTTCCAATAAAGTGCTAACAAGATGAATCAACATTGTGAAGCCTTACCAGGCTACACCTCCCAGTCTTCTAGCAACAACATTTCCAACCAGTAGAAATGTTTGAAGGTAAACGTTTAAAACAAGGAAAACCTCTTATCATGACCTTCTTCTATAAAAGGTTAGCCCCGAGCGGTATCTGGGTCTTTGTCTAGGTTGTGGCTAAGGAGTGATGGATCAGGGTTTCATGAATCTCAATCTCTTTGTAAAGTCATTGAAAAGGGTCCCCTAGTGGTCGTATTGACCTTTGGTTGTCAACTTGAAGTGTAAGAAGGGAGCTGACATCAGCAAATCATTTAAAGTACAGGGAAACCTATGTAGTTCCACAAGAATGACAGAGAGGATGGTATTGAACTCTAAGGGTTTTAATTACAATTAAAGCCAGGTTACAGGTTAAATCTATCAGCATCTTTGGAAAAATATATAGTAAAAGTGTACATAGTCACGCAATCTGAATTTGTATATCACTAAGAAAAATATGCAAAACAGAATCACAAACAGACGGCAAAATATGGACCAAGCAAGTTCCATAAAGAAACTTCAAAAGTGGCAAAGAGAAGTTCTAAGAGGAAGATGTCATCAGCAGATAAACCAGATTTAAGGCTCAAAGGAAAGAGTCTGAGTATCCAAGTGTAGAGCTCAACACTGTGGGCAGTGGAAATCAGCAGACTCAAGAAGAAGTCTTCTCTCACCGAAGTAAGGACAGAGTCTGCTCTACTGTTCCACAGATTACACAATTAAAGCTTGAAAAAGGATTCTAGAAGTCTCCTTCACAATAATCTCCATCAAATGAACCAATCCAAGAACAGTGATCTCTGGAAGCAGGTACACTCTCGATTTTCCAAACTCTCCCAACTCTCAAGCAAAGAAGTAGGACTTGAATGTAACATCAGTCCGATCTGCCTGGTACAAGTTGATATCTTCCACCATCTCAGTCTTCATATCCGAGGCCAACTTCTAATTAAAAGTGTAATCGCCCCCATGTCTAGCAAATTAAACAATAAATTCTATTCTAGTTTGCCAAGCATACGACACCTGGAAAGGAGAGAAAAAAACAAGACACTTGCAAAATATTTTGTGAAAATGCAACGTGCAACTCTGGCCTGGTTACAAGTTAGGCCAATGTTAGACTCCGCACAGGTTCTTAAACGAATACAGTTAGCATAGATGAATATATTGAATGCAATTTAGGAAAGACATTCATTTTTTTAATGATGAATACATTTATTATGGTTCCACTAAATATATAGCTGGCTCTCATCTAAGTGAATACAAAGCCACTCACTCGAATTGAATAACAAGTACCTTCCTTTTTAGTGCTTATCAGTTACCTCTAGGGTAGGCCCTATGTCACACAAAGTGCATGGTGAAGTGTATTTAAAAGGGTGGACATGCACTTCTAACTTTTACCTGTCTTAATAGTGAAAAAAACTCTTAGATTTGTTTTTCACTACTGCAAGATCTGACAGTCTCATAGGATAATACTGGGTTAGCTTCTTATTTAATAAGTGATAACTTTCAGTGGGAAAGAGCCTGTGCCTGCAGCAGAGGAGCAGCGTGGTGGTGGCGGCAGTAGTGGGGATGATCCAGGTAAGTGTTTTTCTTTTATTGATCACCCCATCCCCGCGTGCCGCCCCACCCCTAAAAAGTACCGCAAACTTCTCCTGGAAACCAGTTCCTAATCAGACTCTTGTAGACGACTAGCCTCAACTCCGATCAAGGCTATGATCTCTCACTCCCAAAGCTTAACACCTCTTATTCACTGCACTGTTAAATTATACAATCGCTGTACACAGCGATGTTATGTGCATTCTTCATAAAAACGTTAATGGCGGCGCACGTCTCTCCTTCAACAAGTTAACCTTGGTGGCACATTATGCCTGTAGATGGGCTGCCTGAGACAGCTATTGAGGCCTTACATAGTGTCTCTCAGTAATATGCCAGGTGGACACATGAACTAAATTCAGAGCTACCCGTGGTTTACTTACTAAGAGGAAGATTATGATATTGTTTGGGAAATGTATTCATCGCAGTACTTAGCTAAGCTCTTACCATATGGGTGAAAGGAATTACATCATTTTACAAGATAAAGTATATTAAGAGAAGTTCAGATTTGCCTCTCACATTTCTTTCACCTTCAACAGATTTAAGTTTCTCTTCCAGAGAGGACACAGCTGTGTGTGTGTTTAAAACACCATGGAACACTTTATTGTGTGTGTTCGAGCACTATCAAAATTTAGAACTATTATTGAATGTATTTTAGTAACGTGTTGAAAAGCTCCATGTTATAGCTGTTAAAGGTGATAAGGAAAACATAAAATAATAATACTATGGAAAACTACGATTGCCCTGCTAGAAGAGATATGGGACATATTTACAAGAAAGTGGTGCACCAGTCCCGTGCACCACTTTTCTTGCGTCCTCCTACCACCACCTAACTACGCCATGGTTGTGCTGTATTTATAATATGTCACACCATAGCGCTCGTTAGCACAACAGCGTCAAAATGTTTGACGCTATTGTGACGCTTTGGTACACTAGTGTCAAAAGTTTTGACGCTAGTACAGCAAAACAGGGACGCCCATTTAATATAATGGGTGCGTCATTTTAACACCTGCTCTGAGCAGGCATTAAAAATGACGGAAAAAATGATGCAGTAAAATGTTGTGAATTTCAGTGCGCCATTTTTTTGGGCTTGCCTGTTGCAGTCACAATGTGGGGGAAAGGGTCGCAAAAGTGGCGTAATGCAAGCATTGCACCACTTTGTAAATCTGGCGCAGAGAAAAAGCCACTTTAGTGCCACCTTAGCATAAAAAAAAGATGCTAGGGTGACGTAAGGTAATAAAACACAAATGATGGCTCACTATGCCACCAGATTCAAGCTAGCCTGGCTGAAGAGGGGTGATAGACCAAAACCGGTCTTCGGATGCTTGTTTCTGGTCCAGGGAGGACCTGGCCTGGCACTTCGGGCTTGACTGTTCCCATGGGAAACAGGGTCAACACTGATTTGCATATGGCTGAGTCCAAACTGGAATGGCATGGTGAGCAAAAAAACTGATAGATTAAACCCAGATCTTGACTGGCGGTGAATGTTTGATTTGGTCTGCATTCCGTCCATCAACTGTTCTTTTTGCATTTGTGGCCCCAAGTGGGAAGGGTATGCCCAGACGTGGGTCCCATGCTCACTATACCACTAGATTCAAGCTTGCCTGGCTGAAGAGGGGTGATACCCCTAAACTGGTCCCAGGATGCTTGTTTCTGGTCCAGGGAAGACCTGGCCTGGCAGTTCGAGCTGGACTGTTTCCATGGGCAACAGGGTCAACAACTGATTTGCATACGGTTGTGTCCAAACTGGAATGGCATGGTGAGAAAAAAAACAAATGGATTAAACCCAGATCTGTGACTGGGAGTAAATGTTTGATTTGGTCTACATTCCATCCATCAACTGTTCCTTTTGCAAGGGTGACACAAGGTGGCACAAGGGGCTTGTGAAAATGCTCATATGGGGCTTATTTACAAGCCCCTTGTGGCACCACTGCATAATTGTTTTGATGCAGCGGTGGAGCCAAGCACTGCTTTACACTGCTCCATATTTACAAACTGATACATTAGGCCCTATGCATCAGTTTGTAAAGCCCTGCATTACATTATACATGTGCCAGGAATAATGTATGCATGGTAGGTTTTTCAGGGCAAAAAGCCACCCAGAACTCAAACAGTGAAATGTACAACATTTCACTGCGTCAAAAATTTAACACCTGCTAAGAGCAGGCTTTAAACTGACGCAGGCCTTTTTCCTATGGGAGTCTTCCTCGAATTGCTGGAGTAGTGCATGTTTTGTGCATTATGTTAGTCTAGTAATATGTCAGTTTAGCGACACAGATGCTTCAGAATTTCTGACACATCTGTGAAAATGTGGGTCAAGGTGCTCTGTATAGAAAATACAGAACATTCATAGCGTCATTAGGCAGTGCAAGAAATCTGACACATTCGAGGCGATGCATCATTTTCTTGTATGTGAGGCCCTATGTACTTTATACTGTAATTTTTGGCACTAACTTTCTGAAAACAATCATTTGGGCAACCTCAAAGCCTCTACAAAGTTTCCTTTGCATAGTTATCCTTTTCTAATGTAAAGACTCAGTGGCTCAGATTTATGAACAATTGGCGCTTCAGCTCTGATGCACCACTTTTTCAGCGCCCCCTCTACCAGCACCTAATGGCATCATGGTTGCACCATATTTAATATACGACGCACCTTGGCGGTAGTTAGGATAATAGCATCAACATTTTTGACACTATTGTAGTGCTTTGCTACACTAGCGTCGGAAATGTTGATGCTCCTGTAGCAAAGTGCAAGGAGGCCCATTGATTACAATGGGTGCATCCTGTCAATGCCTGCTCTTAAGCAGGTGCTAAAAATGATACTAAAAATGGTGCATTGAAATTTTGTAGATTTCACTGCACCATTTTTGCCGGGCCTCCTAATGCCGGAACGTACCCCTTACATACATTATGCCTGATGCAGGCATAGTGTAGCACAAGGGGTCACAAAGCGACGCATGAATGCATTGCGCAAATTTGTCAATATGGCGGGTACAACTTGCCTCCTTGAGCCACATTAACAGAAAAACATTTTGCAAATGTGATGCAAGGAGGTGCTAAGCCTTCCTAAATTCTGACTCAATGTGTCTTAAACTTAGTTTTTGTAATTTATTATGGTACAGTGTTTTGGGGGAATCACCAAAGCCCCTGATAAAGCTATTTTTAAATAGTTTTTTTTGTATTTAATCTTTATAATTAAGATTTCCAACACAAAAAAACACACACAGTTTCTCTTTGTAGTACCGCAAGGCAGTAGCACCTATGTCTCACGTTTCAATCAATCAATCAGCTTGCGGCTGAGGTGAGGTCAGTCAGAAAGCTAGGCCTTGAATCCCTTTCTGAATTCAGTGAGAGAGGGTGAGGTTCGGAGGTGAAGGGAAAGGTCATGCCAGGACTTGGGGGTGAGGTAGGAGAAGGAGCATCCTCCACTGTAGTTGCGGCTGACGTGGGGAGTGTGAGTGAGGGAGGTAGAGCTCAGGTGTCTGGAGGGTTGGTGGAAGCTCAGGTGGTGGTTGATGTATGCTGCTCCTTGGTTTGGGTGGGCCTTGTAGGTGTGTAGCAGCATCTTGAATTGGGATCTCTTCTGGTTGAGGAGTCAGTGAAAGTTCTTGAGATGGGGGTGATGTGAGTTCATTTGGGGAGGCCGAGGATGAGTCTAGTGGCTGATTTCTGTATCGTCTGTAGTCTCTTCAGGAGATGGGTGGAGATTCCTGTGTACAGTGCGTGCTGTAGTCCAGTCGGCTGGTGACTATTGCTTGAGTGATGTTTTTCTGGTGTTGACGGGGAGCCATCTGAAGATTTTCCAGAGAATGTGAAGGATGTGGAAGCAAGCATGGGAGACAACTTTGGTCTGGCATTCCATGCCTGGTTTCCTGTCCAGGATAATGCCCAGATTGTGGACATTGTCTGTCAGTGTGGGTATGGATGTGGGTTTGGAGGGTCACCAAGTGTCATTCCACAGAGAGCTATTGTTCCCAAAAATCGTTACTTCCTTCTTGTCTGTGTTGAGATTTAAGCAGCTCATCTTCATCTAGTCGCAAGATTCATCCGGCAGTTGTGAAAGTTGTTCCTGGTGGTGGAGGGCTCTTCTGACAGCGAGAGGATGAGCTGGAAGTCATCTGCATAGGATATGATGTTGAGGCCATGGGTTCTGACAATGTTGGGCAGAGGCATCATGTACGTGTTAAACAGGGTGGGGCTGAGAGGTAAGCCTTGAGGGATGCCGCAGATAATTTGTTTGGGTTCCAAGGTGGAGGGTGGCAGGCAGATTCTCTTGGTTCTTCCTTTGAGGAAGGAGGCAATCCTTTTGAGGGCATGTCCCTGGGTCTTGAATTTACAAAGTCTATTGATGAGGCTGTGGTGTAATACGGTATCGAACTTTGTTGCAAGGTAGCGGAGTGTCAGGGCTGCTGTTACTCCACGGTCGAGGAGGGTTCTGTAACGTCACTGGAAGCAAACAGGGTGGTCTTGGTACTGTGGTTGGCACGGAAACTGGATGGGGAGATGTCCAGCAGATTGTTACTCTCCAGGTGTTCAGTGAGTTGGTGGTTGATGGCTTTCTCAACTACTTTGGCAGGGAAGCGGAGCAGACAGATGGGGCTGCAGTTCTTGAGTTTGCTTGAGTAAGTGAAAGGTTTGTTGAGAAGGTTTGTTTAGAAACACTGCATGTTTGCATTCATCAGGGAGGGTGGCTGTGGCAATGGATGAATTTGGTGATAGTTTTCTTCATCCTGAGGTTGAGGAACTGGTGGGAGCTGGGGGCGACGGGTGCTCCAGAGTGGATGGAGTTTATGAAGGCTAAGGTACTCTGTGTGGTGATCTGTTCTCATGTGGTGAGTGGGTAATTGTGGGAGGCATCAGCTAGTGTGAGGTGGCTGTAGAGGTTGGTTGGCTGAGATTCAAAGTTTCTGCAGATGGTGGATATCTGGTTGTGGAAGTAGTCTGCCAGGGTGTTGCAGAGTTCCTGGGCAGGGGAGTGTAGGAAAGTAGACTCTTTCTAGCTTGGTAACTTCCACGTTTGACCTGTTTGTCAGTGTGTTTGAATGTGTCTACTGGGGTTGTCCCAATCAGGACCCCAGTAGTTATGCTCTTTCCCTAAATTTAACTGTTGGTAACTGTTATCATTGTATTTCATCCCACAATTGGCACACTGGTGCCCCATTATAGGTCTCTACTATATAGTACCAAGGTACCCAGGGCATTTTGGGTTCCAGGGGATCACTATGGGCTGCAGCATATATTTTGCCACCCATAGGGAGCCCAAGTAAAGGGTTCTGCAGGACTGCCATTGCAGCCTGCTTGAAAAGGTGCAATCACCCTTTCACTGCCATTTCACACTGCACCAGGTTGCTTATAAGTAACCCCTATGGGGCCTTCTAGCCTTCTAGCCCAGAGGGCAGGGTGCAAAGTACCTTTATATGAGGTCACCCTTGCACTAGCAGAAGTGCACCATGAACTCCAGGCCCATTTTCCCAGACTTCGTGAGTGTGGGGATGCGTGTGCTGGACATATGTCAATACCTATGTCCAGCTACATAATGGTAACTCTGAATATAGGCATGTTTGGTATCAAACATGTTGGAATCATACCCCAATGATTTTGCAAAAATTGGTTGTATGATCCCATGCACTCTGGGGCTCCTTAGAAGACCCCCATAATTGCCATTACACCCTTCTGAGGGTTTCCAGGCAGCACAAGCTGCTTCCACCTCCCAGACAGGTTTCTGCCCTCCTGTTGCTTGAGACGCTCAAGCCCAGGAAGGCAGAACAAAGGATTACCTTTGGGTGAGGGATGTTACACCCTCTCCCTTTGGAAATAGGTGTTACAGGCTTGGGAGGGGTAGCCTCCCCAAGCCACTGGCAATGCTTTGAAGGGCACATTTTGTGCCCTCCTTGCATAAACCATTCTACACCGGGTCAGGGACCCACAGTCCCTGCTCTGGTGCAGGTATATCCCACTTACCGCCATGCTGACTGCTGCCAACACAACGCCGCAGCGGCAGATAACCGCCAATCATATTATGCCACATACATACCAATCCGTCACTATACAGCCACACACACAAGTCTGCCAGCCCAAAGGTCAGTGATAAACTGGCGGTATCCAAACCCACACCGTTACGCCAACAGAACTACGCCCACAACATTATGATCCACGAATCACTGGGGTGGACATTCAATGGCAGTAAACCATTGGCAGTACATACTGTAGCGCTCAAAATACACACACACATACAAAACAACACTGCATTGGACAATTTAAATAACACATACCTGACACACATAGACACACCACACCCACACACCCACACCACTATAAAACAGACACCCACATTACCCACACAGTTTACGACTACAAACCATCACCAACAGAGAGAGAGAGACAGCAAGAGCACCCACACAACCAGAACTGCATACCACCATCACCTATACACCACACACACACCTCACAACCCAAACCCTAACACATCACCCTACACACCCTCATCACTCACATCACACTCATGGCACCACAACGACACCCCAGGATCTCTGAGGAGGAGCTAAGGGTCATGGTGGAGGAAATCATCCGGGTAGAGCCACATCTATTTGGATCACAGGTGCAGCAGATATCCATTGCTAGGAAAATGGAGTTATGGCGGAGGATTGTGGACAGGGACAATGCTGTGGGACAGCACCCCAGAACAAGAGATGACATCAGGAAGAGGTGGAACGACCTACGGGGAAAGGTGCGTTCTATTGCAGCAAGACACCAGCTCGCAGTACAGAGGACTGGTAGTAGACCCTACCTCCTCCACCACAACTAACAACATGGGAGGAGCCAGTCTTGGCAATCCTGAGGGCCTGGGAGGAGTAGGAGGAGGACTGGACTCTGGTAAGTCAACTCTATTACTATCTCCCCCTACCTGCATGCCATCACATACCCCCACCCCCACCCTCACTCCCATCACCCCACCACCTACCACACACCCCACTATCACAACCCATTCATCCTAGTGCCAAGCCCTGCATGCAACACCAATGCATGGACACCCCTCACAGGCCTGCATGAACACCTATCACCACAGCATGCACACTAGAGAGAATCACCTAGCCCACCAAATAACAACTCACACAAGGCAAAGCTGCCAGGGCAATAACGACCCTAGAGGGCAACACACCCATGCACAATATGTCAAACACAAAAACAATAACACTGCATTTACATCCCCACAGGTATCCCAGCCAATGTCACCGGTGAAGAGGTGCCAGCAACATCCAGTCCCCCCACAGATAAGGTCCTCAGTGATGTCAGCAGCTCTGGTCGCCTGGATCTGGATGACCAACCTGGCCCTTCAGGGACCTCTGGACAGTCGGTTACCCAGGCACACACTCACACCACCATAGAGCCTCCCACCTCAGGAAACACCATCACAGCACCCACCCAGCAGGCAATCAGCAGTGTGTCCACCCCTACAGGAACCCCAAGCCATCCCACAAACACAGGACAATCAGGGACCTGGGGTCAGTAGCAGTGGGCACACCGTTCAGGGGACAGAGGCACAGGACAACAGGGAAGCTGGGAGTACTGCTATGCGACAGGGGGAGGACAGGCCCAGGGAACTGACCCTCCAGGAGGCACTCACTGCGATCCTGGGAGCATACCAACATTCCCAGGATATGCTGGGCCAGATTCTGGACAAGTTGCAGGAGAACATGCGGCTGCAGGAGGGACAGTACCTGGGGATCAGGGAGGACTTGAAGGACATCAATACCACCCTGGTCTCCATTGCAGGGGTGCTGGCAGACATGGCCAACAGAATGAGGGAGGCAGTGGCACACCACCGGGCCCCTGACACTAGCCAAACCACTGAACAGCACTCCACCTCTGCTGCCGCTAGTGGACAGGAGGCCCCACCACAGGACCAACAGGCCACCAGCACCCCTCCCCCTGCAAAAGGAGAACCACCATGCAAACATTCCCTGCGATCCAGGCAGAAGCCAGAGACTACTGCCAAGACCCCTGCCAGGAAATAAGACTCTACTGATTGTCACCCTTGTCTCCCACTCTATCACCCTGTCCACCTTGAACAGCCATTGCTCCCCTTCCTATGCCCCCTTGGACAATGCGCCTGTGATGCAAATAGACTTGACTCTATCCTGGACTTTCCTCCCTCATCAGCCCAGCCCATTGCACTACCCCCTTTTCTTCAGAGCACTGCAATAAACACACTTTGATGAAATACAAGAGTGGTGTATGTCAAATGTTTTAAAAATGTATTCGTTTAACAAGGTTCAAACATTGCAATTCAACTGTACAGTAATGTTTACATAGGAACAACTTGTAGTTGGCTGCCCTGAACACACCAAGAGCAATAGTGGGGAACCAACATCTGCAAAAAGAGATGCCAAAGGATACAGTGAGTGGGCATAGAAGTAGGAATACACAGCCTACCAGTGACAATGTCACACATCAAACTGTCAATTATATGTGTATCAACACTGTCTTACCTGTGTCTCATTGGAAGCATTGACGAATAATTGCACTTCTGTTGTTCTCATCCTCTGCCTCCTCATCTTCACTGTCCACATGATCCACTGCTGCCACACGGCCATCTCCAGCCTCCTCCTCCTGCACAAAAGGCACCTTGCGACGCAAGGCAAGATTGTGCAACATACAGCATGCCACAATGATCTGGCAGACTTTCTTGGGTGAGTAGCACAGGGCTCCACCTGTTAGAGGGAGGCAACGAAACCTGGACTTCAGGAGGCCAAAGGTCCTCACTATACTTCTTGTTCCCCCATGTGCCTCATTGTAACGTTCCTCTGCCCTTGTCCTTGCATTCCTCACAGGGGTCAGTAGCCATGAGAGGTTGGGGTAACCAGAGTCACCTGCAAATATCGAGAGACAAGTGTTAGCCACACACTAACCCTTAGGTCCCACACCATACCCACACAACAACATCCACTGGGTGGGAACCAGAGCTCACCTATTAGCCACACCCTGTCCCTCTGGAGTTGGGCCATCACATTTGGGATGCTGCTATTCCTCAGGATAAAGGCATAATGCACAGACCCAAGATACTTTGCATTGAAGTGAGAGATGTACTGGTCTGCCGGGCACACCATCTGGACATTCATGGAGTGAAAACTCTTTCGATTTCAGAATACCAGTTCATTTCGCCAGGGGGGGGGGATAAATGCAATATTTGTTCCATCGATTGCCCCAATGATGTTGGGATATGTCCCATTGCATAGAATCTTCCACCTGGGGGAAAACGATGTAGCTGCACATTTGTTTAATCAGGACAGACAACACTCTGGTCAGCACCACTGAGAACATTAGCTGTGACATTCTTGCTGCCAAGCCCACTGTCACTTGGAAAGAGCCAGTTCCCAGGAAATGGAGCACTGATAGCACTTGCACAAGAGGGGTGATCCCGATGGGGTGACAGATATCAGATATTAGGTCAGGCTCCAATTGGGCACACAGCTCTGTGATTGTGGCCCTGTCAAGTCTATAGGTCAGGATAATGTGTCTGTCCTCCATTGTTGCCAACTCCACCAGGGGTCTGTACACGGGGGATGTCTCAATTTCCTACTCATCTGCAGCGGTTCCAATCTATGGGCCAAAAGAGTGAGCAGCTGGTCATTATCTCTACATTTCAACCACTACAGGTTAATGCCTATTGTGATTGTAACAGTATTTTATTGGAGATGTCCAAATAGTGCATTTGTGTACTGTGACCCAGTTAGGATCCATGGCCTGCACCCCCCTGAAATGGTGTCGGCCTGTCCGTATGGAGGGACAGGTGGAAATGAGGTAATTCCGTTGACATTGTGCGCCATTGCGGGAGGAGGTCGAGCACCGCCGTGCAACTTCTCATTGCTTAACATTGGGCCCTATGGGGTACAGTGGCCAATGGTGATGTACGCCGGCGGTGACTGTACGCACCGCCGTGGACGTGACCACCATTTTCTATCTGTGCACTCACTTGCTACCTGACCTTCAACAGGAGAGGACCTACACTGCTGGAACCGATCGTGGCTCGTCTTACTGGGGAAAGGGCCCCTGCCTTCACCTCGGCCGAGTTGGAGCGACTGGTGGATGAGGTCCTACCCCAGTACCAACTGCTGTATGGGCCTCCAGACCAACAGGTGAGTACACAGTGGGTATGATGCATGGAGTGTGAATGCATGGAGTGCTGTGTGTGAAGGCCTCATGTAGGGGGTGTTGATGGATGGGCCCTGGGCAGTGTGAAGCATGTATGGTGGGCCATGTCTGTGCTGATGGGGTTGGGAAGGGCATAGTGGGCCATGAGTGTAACAGGCGGGTCGGTCAAACTAATACCTTTCCCTGTGTCCATTTCCCTGCAGGTCAGCGCCCATCAAAAGAAGGGTACATGGCGTGCCAACACCATGGACATACAGCCCCTGGGGGGTCTATGGCAGGCGGAGCACCCACTGTCGCAAATGGTGGGAGGACCTGAGATGCTGGGCACGGAAGACGGCGGAGGCCCAGCTGGGGATGGCCTTCCAACGAGGAAGGGGTGCCTGTCGAACCCTGACCCCCTGATGGCCCGCATACTGGTGGTGGCCTATCCAGAGCTAGATGGGCGCTTGGGGGCATCACAGCAGCCACAAGGGGGTGAGTACAGTCCCCTAATTTACAATTTACGCCTGGTGGGGTGGTATTCGGGTGGGGGTTTGGGCCCTGTGGGTGCCCCTAAGCCAGGCCTGGCATTGCAGAGAGGGTTCTGATGTGAAAGTCCTCCAACAAAGCTAGTAGGCATCCGCTACTAGGCAGGGGTCTGTGGGTTTCAGGTATATTGCAATTGGCGTTAGGAGTCCCTATCCATGGGCTGGTGACTAAGATTGTGACTGGTAATGCATTGCCTAGTGCGTACGGCTGTTCACTGTGTGTGAGTGTGGCGGAGGAGCAGAGGCACCGGCGACGGATGGAGCTGAATCCCATAGGACCCAGGAGGCCGAAACCACCAACGGTGAGGGCACCAGTGGGACGGAGGGTGAGGGGAGCACCACGGCGGAGACAAAAGGGGTTAGTTCAGACACGGATACCTCCTCCGATGGAAGCTCCCTGGTGGTGGCGGACACCTCTGTGCCCACCCCAGCTACAGGTATAGCCGTCACCCCGTACCAGCACCGTCCTCCCAGCATCCCCTCAGCGAGTTTCCTGTGCCCGCTCACCCAGGAGGGTGGGCATCTCCTTTGCCCAAGGCACCTCAGGCCCTGCCCCAGTTAGCCCTGCTGCCCTGAATGAGGAGCCTATTGACCTCCTGCGATCCATCTATGTTGGGAAGTCAACTATCGTGAATGCCATCCAGGGGCTGGCAGCCCAAATGCAACAAACCAATGCATTTCTGGAGGGCATTAACACTGGCTTGGTGGCCCAACAGAGATAAATCCAGGCTCTGTCCTCCTCTCTGATGGCAGCCATTGTCCCTGTTTCCCCCCTCCAACTTCTTCTTCCTAATCCCATTCTCTTCAACCCCAACCTTTCACAAACACCCAGGCAGACGAGCAGGCACCCACGACAACACACAAGAGTGGACATGGCAAACACAAGCACCACACTTCATCCCACAGGCACTCACACGAGCACCATCCAGAATCAGACATACCAACATCCACTGCCTCCACTGTGTCCCCCTTCTCCTCGTCCTCCACCTCCCTTCCAGTAGCGTTTCCACTCACACCTGCATGCACTACATCCTCATCCATTACCACCATCACCAGCAGACCTATCAGTACACACCCCTCACTGGCAGTCACCCCCCCCACATCAATGCACACGTCCCTTGTGTCTTCTCTCACTGTGTCTGTGCCCCCTCCTCCCGAAGTACACAAACGCAAGCACTCAGACAACCAATAGCCATCCACCTCTCAACAGCATCCAGACCATGCACCTGCACCCAAACACAGCAGACTGACACCTCCTACCACCCAACCTTTTCCTCCACTACCAAACCATCTCCCTCTTCCTGCCCCAATGTCCCTAAGAAGCTTTTCCTCGCCAACATTGACCTCTTCCCTAGCCCCCCCCCATCCCTCACATCAGGCCAAGGTGATCAAAACCGAGGCAAGCCCATTCCACGGGCACAATAGTGTCCCCAACCACTCCAGCTGGGAAAGGATCCTGGCCATCAGCCAGCCAGACGGAAAGGGTGACTGCCCGAGTACGTCAAGGAAGGGCAAGGAGTCAGCCCTAGCTGCGGGAAGGAAGGGCAAAGAGTCAGACCCAGCTGCAGGAAGGAAGGGCAAGGAGGCAGCTCCAGCTGCAGGAAGGAAGGGCAAGGAAGCAGCACCAGCTGCAGGGAGGAAGGGCAATGAGGCAGCCCCAGCTGCAGGAAGGAAGGGCAAGGGGCCTGCAACAACAGTCACTATAGACAAGGGGCCTGGTGCTAGGACTCAGTCGGAGCCTCCACCACCAACCATGGTGGTGCAGCCGTCTGAGGCTACTGGGATGGTCCAGAGCCTCTCCCAACCACTGCCAGCACCTCCACCAGCACAACCACCAGCACCGCCAGCCCCATTGGTCAGCCATCCAAGGCTGCAGGGGATGGGCTGGAGCCTCCTCCCACCACTGCCAGCACCACCACCAGCACCGCCAGCCCCAGTTGGCAGCCATCTGAGGATGCAGGGGATGGGCTGGAGCCTCAACCCACCACTGCCAGCTCCACCAGCAGCACCAGCACTGCCACCAGTGAGCAGCCATCACCACCAGTGGACAGTGTGTATTCCTGCGTCCATGGGCTGTTGTGCAGCCTGGCCCCTGCAAATCATGTGGGTCTGACACCCAGGTGTCAAGGAGTCCGGAACCTCGGGATTTGCGCCTGTTCCCAATATGTCCACCTCTTGGCAGCTCCAAACTCTACTAGCTGTTATAGCACAGAGTTAAAGAATGGCCAAGTGGGGGAAGGGGTTTTAGGTTGGGAACAGCAGGGAAGGAGACCTGTGGAAGGAAAAGTTAAGAACACAATAATCAGATTATACACATTGACTTTCATAAGCTTTGTTGAGGATAGCTATGGACGGATAACATGAATGATCTAGAGCCTTCATACATCATAACCTTATTAGCTCTGAGTACCTGGAAAATAAATAAGAATTATGCAAGCTTTAATATGAGCGTTTCTTTAGAATACAATCTGAGGCTCTGAATCGTGAACTGACTCAAGTTATTCTTTGAATAGAAACTACTTAATAACAGTGATCAATAAACACATTAGTTTTTAGGAATAAACTGTGTTAGGCTCATGAATGATACTGCAAAGGCACACATACCAGTAATCAATGAACACATTGTTTTTTTGGAATAAACTGTGATAAGCTCATGAATGATACTGTAAGGATACACTTTGTCTAGATCTTCAAGATTCAATAGCTTAAGAATTATTATACATAATATCAAAACTGTGCATCAAGATTTCAATGACTAGAAATGATCGCTCTTTCCACCGATCTGAAACACAAGGGTTAAATGCCAAGAATGACTTTTGCACTCTGCCATTGATTCAACCATCAGGATCTAAATGTCAAAATACGATCGCGCACTCTGCCGATCTGAGTTACAAGTTTTAATTGGCAAAAATGAAACGCGCACACTGCTGCCAATTCGATCATCAAAGTTCAAATGTCAAAACATGATCGCGCACACTGCCGATCTGAACTGTGAAAGTTAAATGCCAAGAATGAATCGCGCACACTGCTGCCGATTCAACCATCAAGGTTTAAATGCCTGGATACGATCGCGCACACTGCCGATCCGAACTGTGAAAGTTAAATGCCAAGAATGAATTGTGCACACTGCTGCCGATTCAACCATCAAAGATTAAATGCCAAAATACGATAGCGCACTCTGCTGATCCGAACTGTGAAAGTTAAATGCTAAGAATGAATAGTGCACTCTGCTGCCGATTCAACCATCAAGGGTTAAATGCCAAAATACGATCGCGCACACAGCCGATCCGAACTGCAGGATTTAAATGCCAAGAAAACCATCGCACACACGATGTAACCAAAAGGCCCAAATCTCGAGTACTTCTGAAAACGGAGTCGGGCCTAACCCGACCTCCTCCTTACCGCCCTGCTTGAAGATCACTAAGGAAATGAAGACAGGGCTTGGAAATCCTGGGCAGGCCTTCAGAACAGGAGCTCAGGAAAATGCTGCTGCTCTGCACCAGGACCTCTGAATAGTGAGTACGTGGAGCTGGGCCGGGTCCCTTAAATAGACCCTGGCCCACCCACGTGCCACACCCAGCCAGGCTTCAGGAAGGAATTCTAGAAGGGCTTAGAATAGGGACCACACCATAACCACACCCTGTAATACTACAGCAAAGCCTTGAAAATGAGCAATACATTGCAAACAGCATTAATGATGTTTCAACATGAATCTCTGCAATGCAAAAGGTTAACATACTGCATTAACATACAATGCATGAATTATTATATTTCATAAGAGCTGGTTTATTGCATTACGTCGCCCGTGGAGCGCATACTGTCCTGATGTTGACAGTACTCCCCCCTCCTGAACGTGCTCTAGGGCCTGGTTTGTCTGGGTTTAGGCTATGAAAAAGTCACACTATTCGTGGGGCATGAATGGCAGATGCTGCAACACATGAATTGTCTTCGGGACCGTAACCTTTCCAAGAGATTAGATACCAGAGATTACGACCTCTATTTTCGAATTCAGAACCTGTTTTACTTCGTCTTCCAATTCTCCCTGTACTAGAACTGGAGTTGGTTGTGAGCTGGTTTTTTGGACTGCTCTTTTCAGGCGAGAAGTATGAAATACTGGATGAATACGTAGGGATTTTGGTAACTGTAGCTTGTATGTTACTGGATTGATCTGCTGAATGACTGTGTACGGACCTACATATTTGGGATTAAACATGTGTTTTTTCTTGAACTCAATATGGCGTGTGGAAAGCCACACTCTGTCTCCTGGCTTATATTGTGTTTTTTGTCATAATAATTTTTATACGTTTGTTTTGCTTTATCTAGGTGTTGATGGATTTGTTTCTGGGTTTGATGGAGTTGTTGTATTTTTCTGACACCGCTGGTGTAAGTGAGCTTTCTTGTGGCATTGTGATTGGCAAAGTAGCAGGATGGTAGCCAAATAGACCACAAAAAGGCGTTGCACCAGTGGAGGTATGATAAGAATTATTCTAGGCCAGTTCGTCTAACCAAAGCTTTGATTTCCAAGAATGAAGTGCTTTCTCAGCGTAAGCACACAGATATTGTTTCAATGTCTGATTAAGTCTCTCAGTTTGGCCATCTGTTTGAGGATGATGACTGGTAGATAGTGCAGATGTAACGTGTAGTGTTTTGCACCACGTCTTCCAGAAGTTAGAGGCAAATTGTGAATCTCGATCAGAGAGGATCATTTTTGGTAATCCGTAAAAACGGACCACTCGATTTACCAGTATTTTTGCCAATTCACTGGAAGTAGGCAATTTCCTGCAAGCAATGAAATGTGCATACTTAGTGAGACTTATTACTGAGTGAGATTGAACAACTGGGAATCCTGTAATAAAGTCTAATGAAATGTGTTCCCAAGGTCGGAGTGGAGTTGAGAGAGGATGTAACAACCCTTTTGGTTTTGAGTGACTTGTCTTGATGCGAGCACAAACTTCACAATTATCTACCATTTGTTTGATGTCTTTTGTCAAAGTAGGCCACCAAAAGTATTGTTGTATTAGTTCTAGAGTCTTAGGAATACCTGGATGACCTGCCGTAGGTATAACATCTAACCAGTGAAACACTAGTTTGTGTAACTTGGTAGTTGGAACAAATAAACATGCACCATGGAAGGGTAGGCCTTGTTTGATTGAGCTTTTGGGATCTGCTTGAGGCCAGTTCTGCCATTTCTCAATAGTGAAAGAGTTACAAATCTCCTCAAAAAAGTCTTCGGTATTGATGATACAGAGGTTTTTGTCTGAGGCAATGATAGCTCGTGGAGGCTGGATTGCGGGTAACATGGTGGAATCTTGTCTGGACAAGGCATCCGCTTTGCGATTGTCTTCACCTGGACAGAAGGTTACCACAAAATCAAACTCAGCAAAAAACAACATCCAACGCAATTGTCGAGGAGTCAAAAGCTTAGCTGAGCTCATGAACTGAAGATTGCGATGATCTGTGTAAACTGTGATAGTGTACTTGGCACCTAGCAAGTAGTGTCTCCACTCTTTGAAGGCATCACGGATTGCTAAAAGCTCTTTCTCAGCGATGACATAGTTTCGTTCAGCTTCGTTTAATTTTCGAGACATGTAGGCTAAGGGGTGTAGCTGACCAGTTTCTTTACTGCGTTGTGATAACACTGCGCCAATCGCCACATCTGAAGCATCTGCTTCCACTACGAACAGGCGTTCAGTGTCTGGGTGAGTCAAGACTGGGGCAGTGGAGAAAGCTTCCTTTAAGGTGGAAAAAGCTTTGTCAGCTTCTGGAGACCATACAAATGGTTCTTTCTTTTGTAATAGCTTGGTGATTGGTGCCACTGTTTGTGAGAAATGATCTATGAACCTGCAATAGAAGTTTGCATAGCCTAGGAAGCATTGAACATCTTGAACAGTCTTTGGAATTGGCCAATCAGATACTGCTTGTACTTTTCTTTCTGCCATGACCATGCCTTTAGGGGTAAGAATGACCCCTAAAAATTCAACGGTGGTAACATGAAATTCACATTTAGTTAATTTGCAATATAGATTATGTTTTTGAAGAACAGTGAGAATCTTCTTGACATGTTGCACATGCTCAACTTCGTTATCTGAATAGATTAGAATATCATCGATATAGACTATTGCAAATATATCTAGAAATTCTCTGAGGGCATAATTTAAAAAAAATGGTAACGCAGCTGGTGCATTACAAAGTCCAAAGGGCAGGACTGTGTACTCAAAAAGACCATATCGAGTTTTAAAGGCAGTCTTCCATTCGTCGACTTCTCTCATTCTGACTAAGTGGTAAGCACCTCTTAGGTCTAACTTGGTGCAGATTTTGGCCTTTTTAACTTGATCCAACAAGACAGGAATAAAGGGTAATGGGTATTTGTCTTTTACTGTGATTTTATTCAATCCTCTGTAATCTATACAGGTTTGAAGACCCCATTAGCCTTTGAAACAAAAAAAGGAGGAGATGCTGCAGGAGACTTAGTGGGACAAATGAATCCATTAGCTAGAAATTGGTCTAAGTATTTTCTCAGGGGTTGGTTTTCGTGTTCTGACAGGGCGTGAACACGACAACTAGGGAGTATAGTACCAGGAGTCAGATCAATTTGAGAGTCATAGGGTCTATGAGGTGGCAAAGTTTCTGCTTCTTTTTCATCAAGGACGTCTAAGAAAGATGTAAACTGCCTGGGAAACGTTACATTTTTTCAGCGGCTGTGGCTATGTGAGTTTTGTGAGGAACTGTGACTCTCCCTGTCTGTAGACACTTTTCTTTACACATGAGTGAAGAAAACATGATTTTTCTCTCTTGCCAGTCTATCACAGGGTTATGGTGACTTAACCACGGCATTCCAACGATGATCCCGTACTGAGGAGCATGGATGACGTCAAAGATTCGTTTTTCTGCATGGTTGGTATCTTGATTCCCCCCTTTGCAGATCACAGATAAGGGGAGGGTCTGTAAAGTCACTGGACCTCCATCTAGGAGCTTTCCATCTACGCCTTGTACTATTTCTGGTGTTTTCTTTTTCTTACATGGGATCCCCTATCTTTGAACCAATTGTGCATCGATAAAATTGCCAGTAGACCCTGAGTCGACTAAGGCTTTCCTTAGATAATTCTTCTTTTTAACTAGCACTTCTAAGTCCATCTTGAGATGTTTGACTGTGAAGGATCCATAGTAACACCCAAGAGCAACCCCTCTTTACACCTTGGGTGTTCTAGTTTTCTGTCTCCATTTGTTCGTTAGCTGCCACTTTCTGGTGGAGATTTGTCTGCCTTTTGGTTTTACTGAACATTCTTTGACGAAGTGACCCTTTCTACCACAGTATAGGCATTGACCCTTCTTTCTATGTAGTCCATTTTCTTCTTTCATCAAAGGTTGCCTCGCCTGATGGTTCCAATTTCCATTGGTTCATGATTATGCTCTTTCTGAACTCGTGATTCTCTGCGTTCATGAACATGCCAGGAATGTTTCTCAGTCTTTTTGCGTGTTCCTTGTCATTGAGAAAGACGATGGTCTAGTCTTAAAACAAGATTTATCAAATCTTGACAATCCATGGGTTGAGGATCGATCTGAGCAAGAATGTCTTTTAACTCATCTTTGAGTCCTTGATAAAACAGGGCTGCTTGTTTTTCTTCAGGCCAGGATGTTTCTGCTATCAGACGATTAAAGCTAGCCAAGTATGAAACCAAGGCCCTTATTATGAACATGGTGGTCCATTCCGCACAGCCGGCAGTAGAAACCGCCAACAGAGGAGCGGTCAGGACCGCCAAATAATGAACCAAACAAAACTCACGCATCCCGGGCACCTCCCACTGCCAGGAAAGGTGTCCCGCTAAAGACGGCAGCGACCGCCCACAGGCCGTCGGAAAGGCCCAACCCGCCCATCAAATTATGAACCACCATTCTGCCGCCAGTTCTGGGGCGGGAACCACCACCACACAAAGACAGGTGGAAAAGAAACAAATCAAAGGAAACACTGACCGGAGGTCAACAAAACGTGCAGCAGCAGCCATGGACAGAGAGCTGCAGATCATGCCAGCCTTGCTCCTTGCCATATATCTACACGACCGAGACCGCCGACGAAGTACCACAACCTACAAAACAAGGGAGGAAAGGGCAAAGTTACATAACCCCGCAAAGCCCCCCAACCCTTCCCAGCAGCAATTGTCAGACACCCCACACCAAGAGGGACGTACCCGACCGAAGGCCACTGCAACTTGGCCATAGGACATACAATAGCACTACAGACATAAATTATTTAAACAAACACCAGGGTGGAACTGTGTGCAGCCCAAACACAGGACACACAGAAACTTTATTCAGTAGCTCACTGAGCTAAATGATGCTAACAGGGCCAATGGCCAGTCCATAAACAGTCAATTGTCCTTGGCCACAACTGGCCACATATGACTCCCACAAGTGCTGGGTACTCCACTCAACAGGGCACCATAGGGGATCCAGGCACCTCATGGAATGGGGGTAGGGGTGTGGGGATTTACAACGGGGTGGGACTTAGACTTGCGTGAGGAGGTTGGAGCGGGGTGGGTGTCTCCTTTGAAGGGGTTGGGGGCTGTTTGGCGCGGGCGGAGCAGGATGCCTTTGGCTCTGAGCGGGCCTTCTTCTTAACTGGAGTAGGGACACGGGAATGGGAAGGCTGGACCGGGGTGGGCTGCAATGTGGAAGGAGCGGAAAGGGCAAGGAGGAGGGCACGTTTCGGGACAATACGGGGTGGGCCAGTGGGTTCGAACAGGTCTGCACGGGAGAGGAAATGTTTTTGGGGAACAATTGGGGTGGCCGTGGATGAGGGCGTGGGAGTGGAGGCAGAGGGAGTTGATGTATGGGGTGTAGGTGTGCGTGTAGTGGGTGCCAGTGACTGCTCAGTCTGCTGTGGTGGATGTCTGATGGGTGGGTGTCTTGGTGCGTTAGAGTGTTTTGGGAGGTGGTGTGGTGGACACAGTGGGAGAAGACAGACAGGTAGTGTGGATGTATGTTGGATGGGTGTCTGCAAGTCGGGTGAGTGTGCTGCATGTGTCAACTACAGTGGAGGTGGTGAGTGCAGGTGTGGTGTATGGGGTGCATGTATGGCTGTCTACTATTGTGGTGAGTGCAGGAAGAGGAGCAGTAATAGTGAGTGAAGGTGCAGTGCATGAGAGTGTGCATGTAGAGGGGACAGACAGGGATGCGGAAGAGGCGGGCACACTGGGGGAAGTGGACGTTGTTGTGTGTGCAGGTGTCTGTTGGCTGTGTGAATGCTTTGCTGGTTGTCCAGGGCTGTTGTGGGGGCCTCTTGTCTGGTGTGGGTATCTGAGGGTTTGTTGACCAACTGCAGCAGTGCTCCCGTAATGTTGGCTATTGTAGCATTGTGTCCTTTCCACTGCTCCATGGCCTGTTGGTGGTGTTCCAGATGCATCCTCTAACTTTGCTCCAGGGTGGTTACAATCTGTGCCAACCTGTCTTGGGTATGTTGGTATGCCCCTAATACCTCTGCAATGAAGTTCTGGGCTGCTGCATCTATCCGGTGACCTACCCCCTGACCCACTAGGGCACTTGACCTTGCCCTTGCCCCCTGTGCCTGTGTCCCCTGCGCACATCTTGACGTGCCACTAGTACTGGGGCCCTCGTCTTCAAGCATGTTGGGGGTGGGAGACTGTGGCCTCTGTTGCTGTGTTCCACCTGTTTGTGCCCTGGGTCCACTGGTGTTGGCACACCTCCCCTGGCCTGCTGGTCTGGATTGGGTGTTAGGGGTGACAGTGTTTTCCTGGGTGGGGCTGCTGCATGGTGAGCATCCAGGGCTGTGTGAGGGGCCTGCCTGCTCATCAGTGTCCAGGGATCCTTCACCAGTGTCCTGTGATGTGCCTCTCTGGAATGCTGTGGCACTCCTTGTCCCCTCCATTAGGGTTGCAAAGGTGGTGGTGCCTGTTGGAGGACATAGAAATGTTTGTTACAAATGCATGAGGGTTTGAGGTGGACTGTACTGTGCAATTTAGTGCTGGTGTGCCTTTCAGTGGCCTTCAGGGGTGCCTTTGTGAGGTGGACATTGCATTTAGTGGCAGTGGTGGCGTTACATTGTGGTGGGGGTTATTATTCCATTGTGGGTACGGGCAGGGGTGGGTGGCTGTGTACAGCGGGAGTGATGTGGGCCTGGTAGTGAGTTGTGGGTGATGCAGGGTGGTGGATGTGGTGGGTAATGGCTGGGAGGGGTGTGGGTCTAGGTAGGTGTGGGTGGGGTGGAGTGGTGCATGCATTACAGGTATGGTGTATATGGGGTAAATGTAGACGACTTACCCGAGTCCATTCCTCCAGTGAGTCCAGTGAGTCCCTCTGGATGCAGGATGGCGAGTACCTTCTCCTCCCAGTCGGTGTAGTCGGGTGATGTGGGTGGCGGTCCTCCCCCAGTCTTCTGAACTGCAATGTGGTGGCTGGATGCCATGGACCGGACCTTCCCCCGCAGGTCGTTCCATCTCTTGCGGATGTCGTCCCTGGTGCATGGATGGTGTCCCACTGCATTCACCCTGTTGACAATGGTCTGCCGCAGCTCCATTTTCCGGCCAATGGGTGTGTGCTGCACCTCGGAACCGAAAAGTTGTGGCTCCACTTTTAGGATCTCGTCCACCATGGTCCTTAGCTCCCTTTCGGTGAAGCGTGGATTTTTGGGGGGGACATGATGAGGGTGGTGGATGGCGTCGGGACTGGGGACGGTGTTTGGGTGCTCCTGTGCGGGTCGCTATGCGTGTCCTGTCTGCTGGCGTTCTCTGTCTGGCTCTGGTGCTCTCCGTCTTCTGGTCCTGGTTTCCTTGCAAGGGATTGTGGGGTGTGTCTGGGGGTGTTTTATGGTGTTATGGATGTGTGCACTGGTTGCTGTTGGGCCCACTTGCTGCCCGTGGCGGTCGCAGCCGCCAATGGTCGTCCGGCCTCCACTGTCCGCTGAGGTGATTTGTGCATCATTATTTGGAGGGTGGGATGTGGGTGTGCTTGGCGGTGGCGGGGTGGGATGGGCCGGGATTCCTGCCGAGAGGGTCCTGGCGGGGTGTGCTGGTGTGGGAATGTTTGGCTGGGTTGGGTTTTTTGTTCATTATATGGCGGGTTTCCATTCACCACCGCAGGTGGGATTCTGTTCACCCCGCCGCCACGGCGGTCGGCGGTCTTTCCTGGCATGTTCATAATGACCGCCCAAGTCTTTATTGCCTTGTGGCAATTCTAGCAGTTCTCGGTCTGCGGATAAAGTGACAGTTCTTCGATCAAATACTCTTTCAAATTCCCGGACAAAGTTTCTCCAATTGTAAAGCAGTGGACTGTCTTTACACACAAGAGGAATTGCCCAAGTTGCTGCGTCTCCAGTCAAATGGGATAGCAGGAAGGCCACCCTGGATTGGGCATCAGGGAAGGTGTTTGGTCGACAGGTGAAATGCAATTCTACTTGAGTCAAAAAAGATTGTGCTTTCTGAAAACCTTTCTGAAGGAGCCAAAGTAATGGCTGAGGGAACTGTGAGGGAAATGTTAGTTGGAGAATTTCCTCCTGAACCGGTAGTAGGAGGACCAAACCAACCCACACCTAGAGGACCTTGCTCCTTCTTTTCTACTCTGTCTTGCAACTGACTCACTCACTCTGCTCGACTGGTTGCTATATCTTTAGATGCTACTACATCCGATTGGAGCTGCGCAATTACTTTAACTAGCTCATCCAGTGTGGCCATATTGACAACCTAGCGCAAACCAGGAGGATTAAAAATTTGTGGGCTCACTATTCTGTCAAGGAGTCCGGATCCTCAGGATTTGCGCCTGTTCCCAATATGTCCACCTCTTGGCAGCTCCAAACTCTACTAGCTGTTATAGCACAGAGTTAAAGAATGGCCAAGTGGGGGAAGGGGTTTTAGGTTGGGAATAGCAGGGAAGGAAAAGTTAAGAACACAATAATCAGATTATACACATTGACCTTCATAAGCTTTGTTCAGGATAGCTATGTTAGATAACATGAATGATCAAGAGCCTTCATACATCATACCTTATTAGCTCTGAGTACCTGGAAAATAAATTAGGATTATGCAAGCTTTAATATGAGCGTTACTTTAGAATACAATATGAGGCTCTGAACCTTGAACTGACTCAAGTTATTCTTTGAATAGAAACTACTTAATAACAGTGATCAATAAACACATTAGTTTTTAGGAATAAACTGCGTTAGGCTCATGAATGATACTGCAAAGGCACACTATAACAGTAATCAATGAGCACACTGGTTTTTTGGAATAAACTGTGATAAGCTCATGAATGATACTGTAAAGATACACGTTGTCTAGATCTTCAAGATTCAATAGCTTAAGAATTATTATACACTTTAAATATCAAAACTGTTCATCAAGATTTCAATGACTAGAAATGATTGAGCTTTCCACCGATCTGAAGCACAAGGGTTAAATGCCAAGAATGACTTCCACACTCTGCCATTGATTCAACCATCAGGATCTAAATGTCAAAATACGATCGCGCACTCTGCTGATCTGAGTTACAAGTTTTAATTGCCAAAAATTAATTGCGCACACTGCTGATGATTCGATCAGCAAAGTTCAAATGTCAAAACATGATTGCGCACACTGCCAATCCGAACTGTGAAAGTTAAATGCCAAGAATGAATTGCACACACAGCTGCCGATTCAACCATCAAGGTTTAAATGCCAGGATGAGAGCACGCACACTGCCGATCCGAACTGTGAAAGTTAAATGCCAAGAATGAATCACGCACACTGCTGACGATTCAACCATCTAGGTTTAAATGCCAGGATACGATTGCACACACTGCCGATCCGAACTGTGAAAGTTAAATGCCAAGAATTAAACGCGCACACTGCTGCCAATTCAACCATCAAGGTTTAAATGCCAGGATATGATTGCGCACACTGCCGTTCCGAACTGTGAAAGTTAAATGGAAAGAATGAATCGTGCACAATGCTGCTGATTCAACCATCAAGGATTAAATGCCAAAGTACGATTGCGCACACTGTCGATCCAAACTGCAGGATTTAAATGCCAAGAAAACCATCGCAGTTGCGATGTGACCAAAAGACCCAAAACTCGAGTACTTCTGAAAACGGAGTCGGGGGCCTAACCTGACCTCCACCTTACCGCCTGGCTTGAAGATCACCAAGGAAATGAAGACAGGGCCTGGAAATCCTGGGTAGCCCTTCGGAACAGGAGCTCAGGAAAATGCTGCTGCTCTGCACCGGGACCTCTGAATAGTGAGCACATGGAGCTGGGCTGGGTCCCTTCAATAGACCCAGGCCCCGCCCACGTGCCACACCCAGCCAGGCTGCAGGAAGGAATTCTAGAAGGGCATAGAATAGGGACCACACCCTAGCCACACCCTGTAATACTGCAGCAAAGCCTTGAAAATGAGCAATACATTGCAAACAGCATTAATGATGTTTCAACATGAATCTCGGCAATGCAAATGGTTAACATACTGAATTAGCATACAATGCATGAATTATTACATTTCATAAGAGCTGGTTTCTTGCATTATGTCGCCCGTAGAGTGCGCACTGTCCTGATGTTGACACCAGGTGAGAGACTGTGAACTTGCACTCCCCAAGTGCTGCATCACAGGGCAGAATGCCCCCTCCAGAACCAGTGGAGAAGCCATCCACTCACCCCATCCTCCCTAGGATGAACATAACTGGGCACAATGCCCCCTTCAGAACCAGTGGAGAATCCATCCACTCACCCCATCCTCCCCAGGATGAAGATAGGTGGGCACAATGCCCCCTCCAGAACCAGTGGAGAAGCCATCCACCCCCCCATCCTCCACAGAATGAAGATAACTGGGCACAATGCCCCATCTAGAACCAGTGGAGAAGCCATCCACTTGAGAGACTGTGGCCTTGTACTCCCCAGGACCATGCACAGGGCATGTTGCCCCCACCAGAGCATGTGGGCAAGTCACGCACTTGAGAGACTGTGGCCTTGCACTCCCCAGGATCATGCACAGGGCTTGTTGCCTCCTCCTGAGCATGTGGGCAAGTCACCCACTTGAGAGACTGTGACCTTGCACTCCCCAAGACCGAGCACAGGGCATGTTGCCCACTCCAGGACCAGTGGCGTTGTACCATCTTCCGGATGAGGTGTCCCGCCCATCCCCCTGAGGTGCCTGGCTATTTTCGACCTGATGCCCTTGCAGTGTTCTCTCCATGTTGTTGCAGGAGTGAGGTGGGGCCTTGGACTTTGTGATGTGGCCCTGTGGCCCACGAACATTGAAAAATGGGCAGTGCCCCTTGATTTGTAAATATGTATTTACTTTTTGATTTGGATGCATGTATTTCTACTATTTTATCTTATTACACTCACTTTTCATCAATTCCTTTTGTCCTTGCATTGTTCCTGAGGGGTACGGGGTAGATATGTTATGTTGCTGCGTCTGCTTATGTGTATGGTGTTGGGGTGGGGGTGTTGCATGGGTTTGTCACTCTCTTTTTCCTCCCTCCCTCCCCTTTGTGCTAGGCAGCAGTACTCACTGTGGTCGTCTTCGCCGGCGTTGGTGTTCGTAGTGGAGCAGAACGTAGAAGAGCATGGGGAACACATGCAACTCGGGCTCCATGGCAGCGTGGTTCTTCCCTGTGTCTCCACAGGTGAGTCGTTTCCCTTCTGAGGTCTGTTTCCGCCAGGCTTTTGATGTCATTGGTACTGCCCCGGAAAAGGTGGCGGATTGGTGTGTCATTATACAGTGGGTGGAACAATGTCTTCCGTCTGGCTGTAGGCGGTTACCGCAGTGGGGCCTGTTGATTTCACCCTGGCGGTCGGTGTGTTAAAGTGGCTGTCTGTCTGAGCAGTTTCCGCCGTGGTCATAATTTTATAGTTATTACCGCCGGCCTGTTTTGACTGCCAGGGTTGTAATGAGGGCCTTAGTGTTTTCTTTCATGTGTGTAAGTACTGTGTGACTACAGTGGTATTGCTTGAGCTTTGCATTTCTCCTAGCTAAGCCTTTGCTGCTCATCCACAGCTACCTCTAGAGAGCCTGGCTTCTAGACACTGACTACACTACACTAATAAGGGATGCCTGGACCTGGTATAAGGTGTGAGCACCATACGTACCCACCGCGCCCCAGGCCAGCATCCTACAGGGAGAGTGTTTTCTCAGTGGCTGACAGGCAGGAGAGCAATTGTTCCGGTCTAGCAGAAACAGTCCCATTATATCATGTCTTGTGGGCCCCACAGCTCCAAGGCCAATCGCATTTGGCATTCAATGGTTGCCAGATCTGTTCCTATCCTTTCTGTCAACATAAATTGCTTTTCAAACATAGAACAGCAGTCTATGTCCATTTATCATTGTTCTGAGTGCAGTGGGCTTGGTGAGCCCATCATTGGATCCATTTATCTCGGCAACCATGAGAACCACTCTACAAAACATTTTTGCGTAGCATAACATGGCTGCCTATCCTCAGATATCAAGGATCACAATATTTACTGAAGGGGGGGGGTCCTAGTAGCCAGTTATATTCATAAAGCAACTTTCTATTGCTTGCCAAAATTTGCTTAAGGACTGGGCAGTTCAACATTATATGTAGGAGAGTTCCCCTCTGGTCACAGTCCCATAACCATCAATTGTACAGAGCACAGAAAATCCTTTCCAGGAGTGGTCTAATTAGGAGTGCCCTATGCAGAATCTTTAACTGCACCAAGATGAACCCTGCACGTATGGCCCCCTTCTGTGATGTGGCAATTGCTTACTTCCACTTCCCCTGTTCGAAAGGTCACATGCCTTACCCCTGGTTCTCCTTAAGGTCCAGCAGAGGTTCTGGGATATTGTGCATAAATGTTTAGTATATGAGCATTATGGCTTTCTGTGAGATCCCCTCTGCCAGCAGCCTATCCTCCAGAGGCAATGCATCCATTAGGTTAGCGCCTCTTGGGACATGAGCCACCAGGCCATAGCATAATTGCAAGTAACTAAAAGCCTTGCAGTCTGCCAGGTCGAACTCCCCATTGAGGGCATCTATATTTTTTGGGCTGACATCCCCCACACATGGCCAAACTTGCTGAACCCAATCAAAGTCCCATTCACACCTCTTGAAGGCTGTCATGGAGCAACTCGTCAACGATGTCAACTTATCTACTTTGTCACCACCATCATAGACTAGATCATTGTTTATGAAAGCTTCAAATTCTTGTAGTTTCAGACAGAGGGTATGTTCAGTAGGAGAGTCTTGATTAGTAGCAGACGCACTCTAATTTCATAATGTCAGCCTCAACATGTTCACCTGCTGCGATGCAGTCCTGATCTTTATCCGTCAGTATGGATTTTGGCTGGACCCTGATAATGGTCTTACAATTTTACCATAAGGCTTCCCATAAGACTGGAGGGGTTGAGACCCCGTCCCCATTGTCGGAGAAATAGTTATCTGTTTCTTCTCCCAGTTTCATCATCACCTTCCTATCTTTCAGGATCCAGGAATCCCGCCGCCAGTTACTGTGAGGTTTTGACTCCCAGCCCAGGAAGTCCACCTGTGAGAAATTGGGTTATTTTTTGAGGCAGTTTTGGGGGTGGGGTGTTACCCTACTAAAGCAACAAACACAGCCCTTGTGAGGGTAAAGTCACAAGAAAACCCTAAATTAACCTGTGGTCGACCCTTGAGTATTTTGGCACAGAGCAGTCGGGTTAAACTTGGAGGCAATGTGTAAAGTATTTGTGCAACATTGTAAACAGTAATAAAGTGAAAACACAACATAAAAGACGCCAACTTAGAAAGACAGAGTAAAGTTCAATTAATAAAACAAGGCCAACATGCAAAAATTAAATCAGCAAGACTGGAGATTTGCAAGTTTAAAGATTTCAGTGAAAACAGTGGAAAAAACTGAAAGCGCCAACTATGATTATCTGGTTGCACTGAACCTGGACAAAGTCACAAGTTCAGGCCAACTGTGATGGAGCGTGGGTAGGCTAGACCCGCTTAGGCCCCCTGAGCACAGTAATCCTGGTTGCGAAGAGATGCAGAGTCATTGAGAATGCATCGCACAGCCGAGGCACATAGAGGTCCGGGCGTGAAGATATGTGCATGCAGAGGCAGTTCTGGGGAGCTGCAAAGTGTGATATGATGTCCTTGCATTCAGATGTGGGCAGCGATGGTTCTGATGGGCTGTGTTGAGCGAGGCAATTTCCGTGCATGGAGATTCATCAGGCAGTTCCAATGGACTACAATGGGCAATGTAAAGTCCTTGAGTTGGAGACGTCCACACATCACAGGCAATGCATCTGTTCCAAGAGCAATGTGTTGAGCATTAGAGGTGATGCACTGGTTCTGTGGTAGTAGAGAAAAACAAATGTAGGAGTTTTTTTCCTGCCAGGACATGTAAAACCTAAAAGTACATGTCATGGCCTACCTTTTAAATTCACTGCACCCTGCCCTGTGGGCTGTTCTGGGCCTATCCTACGTATGACTAATATGTGTTAAAAAGGAAGGTTTGGGCCTGGCAAAAGGTTAATTTTCCAGTTTGAAATAGCAGTCAAAAACAGCATACACATGCTGAAATGTCAGGCTTGAGACATGTTTAAAGGGATGCTTAAGTGGGTGGCAGTACCACTTTACTAGGGACTTACAAGTAAATTAAGGGGCATATTTATAATGTCCTAGCGCCACCTTGCACCACATTAACGTCATTATTGTTTACGTTAATGTGGCCCAACGAGGCCGAAATCCCCATGCCGTATTTACAGGGTAGTGCAATGCATGCATTGCGTCACTCTGTAACCCTTTGCTATACATTATGCCTACACCATGTATAATGTATGAAAAGAGGGCATTCCCCCATTAGGGGAGACAGAAAAATGGCGTAAGGAAATCTATGAAATTTCCTTGAGCCATTTTTTACGGCAATTTTAATGCCTGCTTGAAAGCAGGCATTAAAAAGGGGCTTCCATTCTTTAGAATGGGGCCCTATGTACTCTGCAGGAGTAGCACCAATATTTTGGTGCTACTCCTGCAGAGTACATCAGTACCGTCATGAGAAATTACGCTATTGCCTCCTACCCTGCGCCATGGTGCGTCGTATTTTAAATATGCGCCATGGCATGCCGTATTTTAAATATGGGGGTGCTAAGGATTGCCTGGAAGGTGGCGCTGCAATCAGTTCCATAAATCTGCCCCCTGGTGCTTCAGAGCCAATCAATGGAGTGTACATGTGTGAAACTGTGAAGTATTGCCTGGTCGGGGTGGGGCCAGATCTCTACCAACACCATGGTCTATTAAAACCTCCCCACCCTTGTCATGATGACATCTGTAAAGCTTGGTCAAAAGGGGTAGTTTTAAGTTTCCTGCCAGAACTAATGTCCCCCGGGGAAGGCAGAGCATCAGTCCCCCACTATTGTCCAGAGTTTGTGCCTAGAGCCAGGATGGGGAGTTATAGCAAGATAAGGTTAAGTTGTCTATTGTTTCATGTGCCTGTCACTGCCATGAAACTTCCTACTGGGTCCACCCATGTCTTTCCCTCCAGAGAGCAGACTAACTTTTAATCATGATGGCAACCCCGTTGTGTCAGTTATGAAACCCGGATGGGCCAATATCTTTTGCCCATCTCTATGGAACATTTTACATGAATTCCCCATGAGGTGCATCATCTGGGCCTTGCCTCTGCAGGTATCTCATGGCGATGGCTGCTTGATCTTGCTCCCCTAATCATTGACATTTCATGAAAGAATACTCAGTGTCTGCTGTACTGCCACAGGGAAATATGACTATGTAATGTGTACCAGTGTAACTTAACAAATGTGTCACCATTTTAATAAGGTCCAGAATCCAGGCTAGATTCCCTGGTCTGTACCTTCAGTGCAGCTGCATGTGTGTCATCCAACTCCCCCAAAGAACTGCCCAATAATTCCCCAGCCCACAACTGTGTGGCTGGTGACTTTGAACTGCCCCCCCCCCCATCCCCAGAAAGCCTGTCACCCTACCCACTATAAAAGCATTGAAACAGAAACCTCAACTAATATTGCTGCCTACGGGCCAACATTTACTACCAAGGCAAGCTCCAACCCAACATAAGGACAGTACAAACACAGACAACCCACTAGTTGGAAATAATATAAAGTGTTCAAGTGAAATCTTCAGGAATGACGGGATCCTCAACTCCTGCAGCAGCAACTGAAGGCAAGGGATTTGCTGCTTGGGGTTATGGGTAGATCCATCCATGGATCATTTGTGTTGCCTGTTTTTCCAGTTTTGCTGTGGCAGCAGTCCCCAGGAGCCAGGGTAATCAGACTTTTCCAGTTTGACTGCTCTTTGAGATCATACCACATACGACGAGGCTGCTCCTCCACCCAGTTCAATGCAGCCTTTTGTGTGTCAAAGAAAAAGGTGTTATCCTTTAAAGGACTTGAGGCAAGCCAGTTAGAGGAGCATGTATTTAAGTTTCTGTTTTACTTCAGTGAAGAAGTTTCAATGTTAATGAACCTTCAAGCTGTCATCAGCTAACACCATGACCTTCACAGAGCCACAGGTTAGGGCACATAGGTGGCAAGAAGCTCATAAAATAGCACTCCTGTCTTCATAACTAAACATGTGGATGATGAAGGGCCACAGTGGCACCTCCGGCAGGGGCGAGAAGCCAGGGCTCTGTGTGCACGATCCCCTAAAACGCATGTGGAGACATCTCCAGCCAGGGCCCAAGTTTTCAGCCAATTCATGATAAGCTGTGTCATAATGGCCCCTTCTACCCCCTCTGGGACTCCCACAATTCGAAAATTGCTGTGCAGTGATCTCTCCTCTTCTGGGAGTTCTAGTTAATTCATCACTTTCTAGAGTTCAGAAATTTTAACCTGGAAACCACCAATAGAGTCATCTGCTCCAGAAAGCTGTTCCTCAGCCTCTGTAACCCTATCCACTGTGTTACGCAGATCCTGTCGGGCAGGGAGATTTCAATACTACGCTCTCCAATCTTCCCCTCCAGTGAAAACCGGAGTCAGGGATCTCCTGAAGGAGGGCAGTAGCTTCCTTTGAAATGGAATCAGTGGCAGTGGTGTGTGTCTGGGCCGGCCTCACTCTGGGCTCAAAGCGGGTCACCTAAATTTGTCAGTTTTGTCAATTTGTCCCTGGGTTTGACACAGAGTGAACTTGCCTATCCCAATAGTGCTCCAAACGTTCGGCCCAGTAATTACATGGTAGTAGGGTGGGCCTGCTGTTTTAAGGCCATAAAAGTGGATGATGGTACTTTTGTGTGTCAAGGCCACCTATTCCTCTCAAAGTCTCGGACCACCCAGATATCAGGTTTCTGGGCCCTAGGATCAGTTACTCTCCTACATTCTGGCCTCGAGACCGCCAGCTCTCCTCAGTCATGTCACAACCCATGCATGCAGCAGAGCCTAGTTCTGAACAGATATGCAGCATCCACGCCACCCAGCAGTGAAGGCCTCAGCCACAATTGGCTGCTCCCATGCACCTATGCAGGCGCACTGCACACTGCCTCCTACACTATCCAGTTTCACACATGCTGGGGCCCAGCTGCCCACCACGAGGGGCCCTAGATCTGCCTTCTTCTCTTTCAAGCCCCTGAGGGTTGAGCAGAGATGCTCCACTCCCCGCACACCGTGCAGGTACCCAGATTCAGTGTCTGTGTATAGATAATAGGCAGATTGCATTTTCAGTAAGGTGGCATGCTCGGAAAAGGGCGACCGCCATCTTGGCCACGCCCCTCCACTGCCTTTAAATCTTGATCAATTTGAACCAATGTTAATGACCAATACACTTTAAAGGACACCATTTGCTTCTGTAGTCTCCTGGTTGAAAACCATGATGGGGCCTTATGAATAGGTCTTCATTCATCCCCTAAAAAAAAGTTCTGGCTTAAATGAATATCATCATTCTTAACATGTGTACAGCTCAGAGCTTAAATGTTCCTTTAGTGAAGCTCAATGGACTGACCAAACCTTCTAGTTTTCACAGAGCTGGGTACCTCCTCTAACTCCTGGCCCTTAAATCCAGGAAAAAGTCAGAACTGCACATACCACCCCATAGTGACACCTATAAACGATTGCACCATTCCATCTTTAAAGGCTATAGCCTATTCCTGTCATCACCACACCGCACTCCCCCCACCATTAAAAATGTGCTCTGCAGGCCAAGAGCTTCAGTGTTTGCACATTTGAGAAAATCCCCGTGTTTTATTTTTTTGCATTGTTTTGGCAGTGTTATATTTCACAATGAAATGTAGAGCAGCAATATTAAGTATTAAAAAGACTGATTTTCGATATGAGTGACATCAACAAAAATCTATATCAGGGTCGAACACAGTTTTAAAACTCTCCCAGTCTAACTACTCGTTTTATCATATGGAGGTTGAAAAAATAAGCACCAGTGGGTTGGGCATTCATTCTTATTATTTTGGTAACGAAATGCAATTCAATTTGCGATAGTCAGATATCATAAGTGTTAGAAATTGGGTTTTTGGTTGGCAGTCAGGTTACCCTCTGTCCAAGCAAAAGCCCTCACTCTAGTCAGGGTAAGTCACACACTATCCAAGATTATCCTGTGCCCACCCTCTGGTAGCTTGGCACGAGCAGTCAGGCTTAACTTAGAAGGCAATGTGTAAAGTATTTGTGCAATAAATCATACAATACCACCATATAGCACCACAAAAATACACCACACAGTGTTTAGAAAAATATATAATATTTATCAGGATAATTGTAGGTCAAAAAGAATAAAGTTGCAATGGAAAATGGTAGAAATATCACAGGGAAGTGATATAAAGTGTCTTAAGTCTTTAAAAAGCAATAAAGTGTCTTTCAAGCACAGAGTACCTGGTTTCTGGTGGGAAATCTCCTCAGAGGGCCACAGGAGAAGAGATGCGCGGAAAAAGGGGTGTGTGCGTTGATTTCTCCTCAGCACACACAGACTTGCGTCGTTCTTTTCCACGCGGGGAAGTCGGGCGTCGTTTTCCGGCGCGCAGACAGTCTCTTTTTGTGGGTCGCGGGGATTACCAGATGTCCCGGGTCTGTGCGTGGATTCTCCTGCTTGTTTTCCGGCTGCGCGTCGTTCTGCGGGGCTGCGCGTCGAAGTTTCGATCTCACGGTAGGCGTCGCGTCGATTTCTCCTTGGAAGTCGGGCGGCGTTGTCCTTGCGAGGCCGTGCGTCGAAATTTTGGTCTCACGGCAGGCGTCGCGTCGATTTCTCCTTGGAAGTCGGGCGGCGTTGTCCTTGCGAGGCCGTGCGTCAAAGTTTCGCGCTCACGGTAGGCGTCGCGTCGATTTCTCCTGGAAAGTCAGGCGGCTTTGTCCTTGCGAGGTTGTGCGTCGAAGTCTCGATCGTCCCGAGGGCGTCGCGTCGATCAGCGTCGGTGTGCGGCGTTTTTCTCACCGCGAAACAAGCTGTGCATCGAAATTTTCTGCGCACGGAGCGTCCAAGTGAAAGGAAGAAGTCTTTTTGGTCCTGAGACTTCAAGGAACAGGAGGCAAGCTCTATCCAAGCCCTTGGAGAGCACTTTCACAGCCAGACAAGAGTTCAGCAAGACAGCAGGGCAACAGCAAGGCAGCAGTCCTTTGTAGAAAGCAGACAGGTGAGTCCTTTGAGCAGCCAGGCAGTTCTTCTTGGCAGGATGTAGTTTCTGGTTCAGGTTTCTTCTCCAGCAAGTGTCTGATGAGGTAGGGCAGAGGCCCTGTTTTATACCCAAATGTGCCTTTGAAGTGGGGGAGACTTCAAAGAGTGGCTAAGAAGTGCACCAGGTCCCCTTTCAGTTTATTCCTGTCTGCCAGGGTCCCAGTAGGGGGTGTGGCAGTCCTTTGTGTGAGAGCAGGCCCTCCACCCTCCCAGCCCAGGAAGACCCATTCAAAATGCAGATGTATGCAAGTGAGGCTGAGTACCCTGTGTTTGGGGTGTGTCTGAGTGAATGCACAAGGAGCTGTCAACCAAGCCCAGCCAGACGTGGATTGTAAGGCACAGAAGGATTTAAGTGCAAAGAAATGCTCACTTTCTAAAAGTGGCATTTCTAGAATAGTAATATTAAATCCGACTTCACCAGTCAGTAGGACTTTGTATTACCATTCTGGCCATACTAAATATGACCTCCCTGCTCCTTTCAGATCAGCAGCTGCCACTTCAACAGTGTATGAGGGCAGCCCTAATGTTAGCCTATGAAGGGAGCAGGACTCTCAGTAGTGTGAAAACGAATTTAGGGGTTTTACACTACCAGGACATATAACTACACAGGTACATGTCCTGCCTTTTACCTACACAGCACCCTGCCCTAGGGGTTACCTAGGGCACACCTTAGGGGTGACTTATATGTAGAAAAAGGGGAGTTCTAGGCTTGGCAAGTACTTTTAAATGCCAAGTTGAGGTGGCAGTGAAACTGCACACACACAGGCCTTGCAATGGCAGGCCTGAGACAAGGAAAAAGGGGCTACTTAAGTGGGTGGCACAACCAGTGCTGCAGGCCCACTAGTAGCTTTTAATTTACCAGCCCTATGCACATAAAGTGCACCTTACTAGGGACTTATATGTATATTAATAGTCCAATCAGGTATGATACCAGGTTACCATGTTTTAAGGGAGAGAGCATATGCACTTTAGCACTGGTTAGCAGTGGTAAAGTGCGCAGAGTCTATAAACCAGCAAAAACAGTGTCCAAAAAATGGAGGGAGGCAGGCAAAAAGTTAGGGGTGACTACCCTAAGGCTGTCAGGTCTAACATGTGTCCCCCCCAGCTGAAAGTGGGGAGAGCTACCCGACCTCCTGGGAGCTCTCATCGCTAAGGCGGAAGTACCTGGAGAGACCATCAGCATTGGCGTGGTCAACCCCTGGGCGATGTTCCACCGTGAAGTCCATCCCCTGTAGGGAAATGGACCACCTCAAGAGTTTTGGATTCTCACCCCTCATCTGCATGAGCCATCTGAGGGGCCTGTGGTCTGTCTGAACCCGGAAGTGAGTCCCAAACAGGTAGGGTCTTAGCTTCTTCAGTGCCCAGACCACAGCAAAAGCTTCTCGTTCAATAGCACTCCACCTCTGTTCCCGTGGTAATAGCCTTCTGCTAATAAAGACTACCGGTTGATCTCTGCCCTCCTCATTCAGCTGTGCTAGGACTGCCCCTATGCCATGCTCTGAAGCGTCTGTCTGCACGATAAATTCCTGGGAGTAGTCAGGGGCCATGAGTACGGGGGCCGTGCACATGGCTTCCTTCAGGGCGTCAAAGGCTTTCTGACAAGCCTCTGTCCAATTCACCAACCTAGGTTGCTTCTTGGAAGTGAGTTCTGTCAAGGGTGTTACAATGGTACCATAGCCCTTGACAAATCGGCGGTAGTATCCCGTGAGGCCTAGAAAGGCTCTCACCTCCGTCTGTGTTCGGGGTGGTTGCCAGGCCTTGATAGTTTCAATCTTGGCCTGGAGTGGCTGCACCTTGCCACCACCCACTAGGTGTCCTAAGTACACCACGGAACCCTGCCCAATCTGGCACTTACTGGCCTTGATGGTCAGGCCTGCCTGTTGCAGGGCCTGAAGCACCTCCTTGAGGTGAAGCAGGTGTTCCTCCCAGCTGGAACTGTAGACAGCTATGTCATCCAGGTAGGCTGCACAGAAGGCATCCTTGCCAGCTAGGACCCCGTTAACCAACCGTTGGAAGGTAGCGGGGGCATTTTTCAACCCAAACGGCATCACCGGGAACTGGTAATGGCCATCCGGGGTTGAAAATGCGGATCTTTCCTTGGCCCCCTCAGTTAGGCCGATCTGCCAGTACCCTGAAGTAAGATCAAACGTACTCAGGAACTTGGCAGCGCCTAGCCTGTCCACGAGCTCATCAGCTCGGGGGATGGGGTGGGCATCAGTCCGTGTGACTGAGTTGAGACCCCGGTAGTCCACACAGAACCGGAGTTCTGGCTTCGCACCTGGGGCAGTAGCCTTAGGGACCAATACCACTGGGCTGGCCCAGGGACTACTGGATTTCTCAATGACCCCTAGAGTCAACATCTTGGAGACCTCCTCCTTGATGCTGGCCTTCACCTTATCCGACAACCTGTAAATTTTGTTTTTCACAGGGAGACTGTCACCTGTGTCAATATCATGAACACAGAGGTGGGTCAGCCCAGGAGTAAGGGAGAACAGGGGGGAGAACTGCTCCAACAGCTCATAACAGTCTCCTTTCTGATTTAGAGTCAGGGAGTCAGACAGAATGACCCCGCTTACTGACCCATCCCCTTCTTGGGCAGAGAGGAGGTCGGGGAGAGGTTCACTCTCCTCTTCCGTTCCTTCATCTGTGACCAGAAGCATGTTGATCTCCGACCTCTCAAAATGAGCTTTTAGTCAGTTCACATGGAGCACCCTTAGGGGATTCCTAGGGGTTTTGAGGTCCACTAGGTAAGTGGCCTCCCCTTTCCGCTCCTTTATTTCAAATGGGCCAGACCAGCGGTCCTGGAGAGCTCTGGGCTCTACTGGCTCCATTACCCACACTTTGTCTCCAGGTTGAAACTCTACCAGGGTGGCCTTCTGGTCATACCATTGTTTAATCACCTCTTGACTGGCCTCAAGGTTATCTTGGGCTTCTTTCCAGAAGCGGGTCATCTGGTTGCGGAGGGCCAACATATAGCTGACCACATCCTGAGGGGGTGTCTTTGGAGCTTTCTCCAATCCCTCCTGGACAATGCTTAAGGGTCCCCTGACAGGGTACCCATAGAGAAGTTCAAAGGGACTGAACCCTACCCCTCTCTGGGGGACCTCTCTATAAGCAAAGAGAAGGCATGGTAAGAGGACGTCCCACTTACGCCTCATGGCCTCAGGGAGGCCACCAATCATGCCTTTCAGGGTCTTGTTGAATCTCTCCACAAGACCATTCGTCTGGGGGTGATAGGGTGTGGTGAACTTGTAAGTTACACCACACGCATCCCACAGAGACTTCATGTATGCAGACATGAAGTTAGTGCCTCTGTCAGACACTATTTCCTTGGGGAATCCCACACGGGTAAATATCCCCATCAGGGTTCTGGCCACCACCGGTGCAGTTACGGTCCTTAGAGGGATTGCCTCTGGGTAACGGGTGGCATGGTCCACCAAAACCAGGATGAACCTGTTGCCTAAGGCAGTTTTGGGGTCCAAGGGACCAACAATGTCGATGCCCACCCTTTCAAAGGGGGTGCCAAAGACAGGAAGTGGAATCAGGGGGGTTTTAACCCTTTTTCCTGCTTTACCACTGGCCTGGCAGGTAGGACAGGATCTGCAGAACTTGTCTGAGTGTGTCCTCATTTTGGGCCAATAAAAGTGGGTGACAAGCCTGTTAAAGGTCTTGCCCTGCCCCAAATGTCCTGCCAGGGGAATGTCGTGAGCCAGACCCAGTAGGAAGGTTCGGTAACATTGGGGGACCACCAGCACACGTGCTGCCCCAAAGCCCGGAACCTTAGGCTCACTGTAGAGGAGATCATTCTCCCAATATAGGTGGTGATCGCCAGAGGCGTCGCCGGCTGCCTGGTTTGAGGCTTGTTTCCTCAAACCTTCTAGAGTGGGACATTCTTTCTGCGCCTTGCAGAATTCCTCCCTGGTGGGTCCACCCTCAACTTGCCAGCCAGCAAGCTCAGGTAAGTCACCTAGGGCGGCAATGTCTTCCCCAGTTGGCTCGGAAGCCTCCTCCTCAGGAGCCCCGTCAGCCACTGTGGGAACAGCTGGGGCCGGTTTCCCGCACCCCTGGTCCCTCCTCCTGGCAGCTCTCTGGGCCATCGTTCCAGGCTCCAGATGCCCTTGACTTCCCTCTCGGTCAGCCATGGACCGTGTGGTCATGCAGACCCACTCAGGTAACACTAACATCTCCAGGTGAGACCTGAGCTCCACTTCTTTCAAAGCAGTGTGCTCAAGGTCATTGCCTAACAGACAATCTACAGGCATGGCAGGACTCACAGCTACTTTCAGAGTACCAGAGACCCCCCCCCACTCAAAGGGAACCAGAGCCACCGGTAGGTGACTCTCGCGATTGTCAGCTACTCTGACCTGGTGGAATGTATTAGGTATTATCTGCTCTGCTGACACCAGCTGACTCTTGATAGTAGTCATACTGGCTCCTGTGTCACGCAGAGCCTCCACCCTCTGCCCATCAATGGTGACCCACTGCCGGTACTTGGAAGTATTTCTGGGCATGTGGGCCTTGGGCACCATTTCTCCTTCTCCCAGGGACACTAGGGAAATCTGTACCTGCTCCCCAAAGCTAGTTGGGTCCATCTCCCCCCCGAGTGCTACACTAGTCAACCCAGGTGCCTGTCCGGTAGTGGACGGTGCCCTCTTGGGGCACTGTGGATCGCCTTTGTAGTGACCATATTGGTAACACTCCATGCATTTGGGGCTAGATTTTCCTGACTTGTCAAATGTCCCTGGCTTTTTCCCAAATCTGGAAAAGGAAGGGTTGCCACCCCCTCCCTGGGAATTCTTTTGGGGGCCTTTAGAGAGTTCCTTATCTGTAAGTTTATCTCCCCCCTCTTTCTTCTGTTGGGAACCCTGACCACCTTTGTGGGAGTCCCCCCCAGGTACCTTTTTGGACACTCTGGTGCTAACCCAGAGGTCCGCCTCCTCAGCAAGCTTCCTGGGATCAGTCAGCTTACTATCCACTAGGTGCTGGCGCAAATCTGTATAAGTAACATTAAGCATATGCTCTCTCAGGATCAAGTCATATAAACCTTTATAATCTGCTACTTTGTTGCCCCGCACCCATCCATTCAGTGCCTTACTAGAGAAATCAAAGAAATCTACCCATGTTTGTGTGGTTTGTTTGGTGCTGTCCCTGAACCTCTGACGGTATCCCTCAGGGGTCAGCCCAAACTTGGCAAGTAAAGTGGCTTTCTGGAGTGGGTAGGTGTTTTGATCCAGTGGATCCAATGTGAGAAGTGTGTCCCTCCCCAATGGCGGCACATAACCCCACATAGCTACCCCCCATTGCCCTTCAGGAACCTCATGAGCCCTTAGTGCAACTTCATAAGCAGCTAACCATTTATCTATGTCATCTCCCACCACAAAACTGGGCACCACATTTTTGGGTATACGAACCTTCTTTTCTCCAGCAGGTCCTGTCTGTATGCTGCCACCATTATTGCGGGATTCAGACTGTCTTGCCTTGATCTCCAGCTCCTTGAGACTCAGTTCATGAGCCAACAATAGTTTCTTTTCAGCCAAAGCTCTTTCAGCTTCCACTTGTTTGGCTGCTCTTTCAGCTTCTGCTTGTTTGGCTGCCCTTTCAGCTTCTGCTTGAATCTGTTTGGCTGTTCTTTCAGCTTCAATCTGTTTGGCTGCTCTTTCAGCCTCAGCTTGTTTGGCTTCTCTTTCTGCCCTCCTTTCCTCCTGTTGCGCCTCAATTTTCAGTTTTGCCATTTGCAATTGGAACTCCCTTTCCTCTCTCCTTTCCTCTGCGGTCAGGCTTTGCATGGAGACACTGCTCCCTGGTCTGGAAGGGTGCACAATTGCAGTGGTAACACCATCCATAGATAGTGAAAATCCTTCTGAGGGGCCATTTTCTGGCTCCTCATCCTCATCATCCTCTAAATGGGCTTCTGCCCAGGCCCTCAGCGCCACTTGAAAGTCCTCCTTTCTGGAGGCCCCTTGGGTGGGTACCCTTAATGCCCTGCAGAATCCTCTTAGTTGTTTGACCGTGTATGTATCCAACTGGACTAGGTCAAAGTCCCCTGTCTGAGACCCAGTCAGAGACATGTTGAGTGAGGATTTAGTTTTTGAAAATTGTCAGGAAAAAACGGATTTTCAAAAAGAGAAAAAAACAAGTTGACCTTCAACTGTGGGTAGGTAGTGAAATACTTAGCTACTGTATGTCACTGCACAAATACAAGTCCTATCCTCACCGCTGATCACCAATGTTAGAAATGGGGTTTTTGGTTGGCAGTCAGGTTACCCTCTGTCCAAGCAAAAGCCCTCACTCTAGTCAGGGTAAGTCACACACTATCCAAGATTATCCTGTGCCCACCCTCTGGTAGCTTGGCACGAGCAGTCAGGCTTAACTTAGAAGGCAATGTGTAAAGTATTTGTGCAATAAATCATACAATACCACCATATAGCACCACAAAAATACACTACACAGTGTTTAGAAAAATATATAATATTTATCAGGATAATTGTAGGTCAAAAAGAATAAAGTTGCAATGGAAAATGGTAGAAATATCACAGGGAAGTGATATAAAGTGTCTTAAGTCTTTAAAAAGCAATAAAGTGTCTTTCAAGCACAGAGTACCTGGTTTCTGGTGGGAAATCTCCTCAGAGGGCCACAGGAGAAGAGATGCGCGGAAAAAGGGGTGTGTGCGTCGATTTCTCCTCAGCACACACAGACTTGCGTCGTTCTTTTCCACGCGGGGAAGTCGGGCGTCGTTTTCCGGTGCGCAGACAGTCTCTTTTTGTGGGTCGCGGGGATTACCAGATGTCCCGGGTCTGTGCGTGGATTCTCCTGCTTGTTTTCCGGCTGCGCGTCGTTCTGCGGGGCTGCGCGTCGAAGTTTCGATCTCACGGTAGGCGTCGCGTCGATTTCTCCTTGGAAGTCGTGCGGCGTTGTCCTTGCGAGGCCGTGCGTCGAAATTTTGGTCTCACGGCAGGCGTCGCGTCGATTTCTCCTTGGAAGTCGGGCGGCGTTGTCCTTGCGAGGCCGTGCGTCAAAGTTTCGCGCTCACGGTAGGCGTCGCGCCGATTTCTCCTGGAAAGTCGGGCGGCTTTGTCCTTGCGAGGTTGTGCGTCGAAGTCTCGATCGTCCCGAGGGCGTCGCGTCGATCAGCGTCGGTGTGCGGCGTTTTTCTCGCCGCGAAACAAGCTGTGCGTCGAAATTTTCGGCGCGCGGAGCGTCCAAGTGAAAGGAAGAAGTCTTTTTGGTCCTGAGACTTCAAGGAACAGGAGGCAAGCTCTATCCAAGCCCTTGGAGAGCACTTTCACAGCCAGACAAGAGTTCAGCAAGACAGCAGGGCAACAGCAAGGCAGCAGTCCTTTGTAGAAAGCAGACAGGTGAGTCCTTTGAGCAGCCAGGCAGTTCTTCTTGGCAGGATGTAGTTTCTGGTTCAGGTTTCTTCTCCAGCAAGTGTCTGATGAGGTAGGGCAGAGGCCCTGTTTTATACCCAAATGTGCCTTTGAAGTGGGGGAGACTTCAAAGAGTGGCTAAGAAGTGCACCAGGTCCCCTTTCAGTTTACTCCTGTCTGCCAGGGTCCCAGTAGGGGGTGTGGCAGTCCTTTGTGTGAGAGCAGGCCCTCCACCCTCCCAGCCCAGGAAGACCCATTCAAAATGCAGATGTATGCAAGTGAGGCTGAGTACCCTGTGTTTGGGGTGTGTCTGAGTGAATGCACAAGGAGCTGTCAACCAAGCCCAGCCAGACGTGGATTGTAAGGCACAGAAGGATTTAAGTGCAAAGAAATGCTCACTTTCTAAAAGTGGCATTTCTAGAATAGTAATATTAAATCCGACTTCACCAGTCAGTAGGACTTTGTATTACCATTCTGGCCATACTAAATATGACCTCCCTGCTCCTTTCAGATCAGCAGCTGCCACTTCAACAGTGTATGAGGGCAGCCCTAATGTTAGCCTATGAAGGGAGCAGGACTCTCAGTAGTGTGAAAACGAATTTAGGGGTTTTACACTACCAGGACATATAACTACACAGGTACATGTCCTGCCTTTTACCTACACAGCACCCTGCCCTAGGGGTTACCTAGGGCACACCTTAGGGGTGACTTATATGTAGAAAAAGGGGAGTTCTAGGCTTGGCAAGTACTTTTAAATGCCAAGTTGAGGTGGCAGTGAAACTGCACACATACAGGCCTTGCAATGGCAGGCCTGAGACAAGGAAAAAGGGGCTACTTAAGTGGGTGGCACAACCAGTGCTGCAGGCCCACTAGTAGCTTTTAATTTACCAGCCCTATGCACATAAAGTGCACCTTACTAGGGACTTATAAGTATATTAATAGTCCAATCAGGTATGATTCCAGGTTACCATGTTTTAAGGGAGAGAGCATATGCACTTTAGCACTGGTTAGCAGTGGTAAAGTGCGCAGAGTCTATAAACCAGCAAAAACAGTGTCCAAAAAATGGAGGGAGGCAGGCAAAAAGTTAGGGGTGACTACCCTAAGGCTGTCAGGTCTAACAATAAGTCATTAACATTATCTCTTTTACATGTTTTGTGATTTTTCACAGGGAACCGTTTCGGTTATATCAACATAATAACTGCCCAAACCATTTTAACCTTTGACACTGGCAGGGCTACTAGGATTATATGGCATGGAAGAACAAATGATGTGGTATTGTTAACTAATATATGCTGCAATAAATGCAAGGTATGCTGCACACTCTGTCAGTAATATTTCGACCTATTTGAAATAGAAACAACATTTTAGTGAAACCTGCAAATGTTGCCATTTGTGTACCAAACTATGTGGAAATAGAGTCAATTGATAGTTATGTGGAAAATGCTGAAACCACAGAAATGCCCTCATCCAATGGCCATAACCATAGGCCATTATTTTATTAATAGTTTATTTTTAAAAAGTAGACAAATCTTAAATATCCGAATTCGATTAGTGCTCATTGTAGGCTGCACATTTAAGGAAGAAAAAAAAACTACCTAAAAATAAACGTCATATAAAAATATATATTAGTAACGATATGTAATATATTTCTGTATTGCCATCTCAAGGTTCTGGTGATAATTACAATCCGTTCGGCCCAAGGCCATCCTACGATTTAAGTTGTCACTAGAACTCCTCAATGGCAATATTGGATCGCATTACACAGTCGCTGGTCATGTATTTTGATCTATTGCACAGTCGCCGGTTATGTATTATTATTACAATGCTTATGATCACGATGATGATGATTGATGAATGATGATGATTAGTACTATTATTACGCACAAACAACAATAAATCTTTAACTGTAGCTATGTACCCTCTTGTTCTAGGTGGCAACATATATTGTTCTTAAACAAATGAGCCTCCAGGAAATACGAATAACATCGAACCAGGTACAAATTCAGAGGTGAATGTCTGGAAGAAGGTTGCCACATTTTGAAAACAGAAGATGAACATTACAATAAACAGAAAGGACAGCCACCTACAAAGTAGAGATATAATAAAAGGAGTTATGAGAAAAACCTGCCGCGCACTTCACTGTGCTGATAGGGATGTGACATAGATATAACCCAAAGCACATCTGGTAAGACATCTGCTCATAAACATGTAAGAGAAATAAATCAGTTGTAGGTCTCAAAATGTTTAAAATGCTGCAAGGACTTCGGATATAAACGTCAGTGCTTAATATGTGGCAGTAACTATGGAGCAACCAGAAAGTTATGGATCAAACAGTAATTGTTAAAAGTTTGAAGGATAACCACGTTCTCCTCTGCAACAGTGGTTAATGCATATGAGAACAATACATAAAATCAGACAAGTGAAAAATTTGACTGTTGGACCTTTCTGCATGGTATTTCCCAAACCTTTTGCCTACAGCCGTCTGGGTTCTGAACCCATTTGTGTTGGCTTTTAGGACACTGCACATTTTACCAATGCTAACTAGTGCTAAGGTGCTTGTGTCACCCCCTTAAAACATAGTAGAAATGGTTTATACCCAAATAGATTATTTAATTTACCTGTAAGTCCCTAGTAAAGTGGCACTACCTGTGCCCAGGGCGTATAAATTAAATGCTACTAGTGGGCTGGCAGCATTGAATGTGCTACCCACTGAAGCAGCCCTTTAAACATATCATGTCTGCCATTGCAGCCTGTGTGTGGAGTTTTAAAACTGCCATTTTGTCCTTCTAAAAAAAGCCTTTTTGCCAGGTCCAATCCTTCCTTTTGAATACATATAGGTCACACCTAGGCTTAGGCACTAGACAGCCCAGAGGGCAGGGTGCAGTGTATTTAAAATGTTCAACATGTACTTTTAAGTTTTCATGTTCTGGTGGGGAGAAATTCTTAAATTATTTTTTTACTACTATAAGGCCTACCACTCTCATCGGATAGCAGTAAAGTTAATCTATTACATTTAATATATTGGCATTTTCCTGCCTTAGCCTTTTAGTGCCTTCAGCCTGTTGCCGGGTCACATGGCTGGGTGTAGCTGACAGATGAGCTTTGTGTATCCTTCCGGACAGCCATATAGAACAGAGAGATCAGGGCCCATATTTAAGAAAAAGAGGTGCATCAACTGTGATGCACCACTTTTCTAGAGACTCCCCCACTGACAACAAACAACACTATGGTTGCGCCCGATTTATAATAGGGTGCACCATAGCGGTCGTTAGTACAACAGCATCAACATTTGTGACACTATTGTGGCACTTTGCTATACTACTGTCAACAATTTTTACGGTAGTGCAGCAAAGTGCAGGGAGGCCCATAGGTTTTTATGGGAGCTTCATTTTAATGCCTGCTCTGAGCAGGTGTTAGAAATGGCGGCAAAAATGGTGCAGTGAAATCATTTCAATTTCACTGCAACATTTTTTGTGGGCTTCCTAGTGCCGGAACGACTCCCTTGCATACATAATGCCTGGGGCAGGCATAATTTGGTGCAAGGGGTTACAAAGTCACACAATGCATGCATTGCACAACTCTGCAAATGTGGTGGGGCAAAAAAGCCACTTTAGTGCCTCCTTAGTGTCAAAACAATAATACTATGGATGGACCACAGCCATGCTTGCGCTTAAATAGGCTGTGTCCTGCATCCACACAAAGGGCTTTCTACTCCCTCTAGTTAGTCTGAAACCAGGGCAGGGGAGTCAGGAAAACTGTGCACTTTAAAGGCAAATGTCTTGAAGCTTCTCCCCAACTGCTTTGAATATTGGACCTCAGGCACCAACTCTTCAGTACACATCTGGGCCTGTGGATACTGTGCCAGAAGGAGAGATTGCTATGCTGCTAGAAGGACTGGTACTCTTCTGGACTGCGTCCCTGCAGGACTACTGTAATGCAGGACTGCTTCCTTTCTGGATTCCTGCCTGTCCTGCTGTCCTCCTGCCTGAGTCAGAGGGATTAAACCTGCACTTAAACCCCATACTCCCAGAGCGACTCCAAGGGCTAATCTAATGGCCTTCTGTTCAGAGCCACAGGGACATAGCACGCTCCCACCCACCTGAAACAGCACACAGATCCAGTGGAAGCTAGCCATTGGCCCCCGGGTGGTGCCTCTCAGGTCCCGGACCCTTGGTATGGCCTTAGCGCAGCTGCATCAAAGTTTTTGTGCTCTTCACAACCGCAAATGGGCCCACAGAGGGCAAAACCATTGTGCTTTCCATGCCTTTAACACTACGTTCAGTCAACCCAACTCTTCGTGCTATAGCATTGACTGCTTGCAGGTAGTACCACTACAAACCTCTGGCACACCTGCTCACAACAGCAACAGGATCTTCATGCTACAGCAACGAGCAGCTGCGATGCCAAACCTCTGACCTACAGTGACAACTGTCTGTGACATCTCCTTGTGGCTTCCCCACTGAGAATGTAACTTTTCTGTAGCCCTAGCCTGCTCCCTGTATCTGACAAGGCTACATTTCACTTGGTCTAAACTTGTTACTTTTTTCTGATCTCACATTTCCAGATAGCCTAGAGTGGCGCTTCAGGCTTTTTGGAGCTATTTTCAATTAAATCTTTAACTCCTTTGGTGCCCTGGATGAGCTGGTCTCTCCCTCGGCCATGATTGCCATGTGCCGAGGACGAGACTAGTGCTCCGCATGGGCCTCCCACCCCCCTCCCTGGACAAGGATGGAAGGGGAATCGCTTCTCCTTCCACCTCTGACCCTCCCATAGTGACGTCTGATGATGTCAGCACACAATCGCTCTCTGACTTCATTAGAGGTCGCCCCCATCAAAGCATTTCTCTTCTGATCGGGGGTGGGGGAGATCAGAGAGGCATCAAAGGAAAGGCTTTTCCTTTCCTTTGACATCTTTCTGAGCATTTCTGCACCCCGATTGTAAAGGGATTGGGCTGCAGAAATGCCCATTAGACACCAGGGATTTTGTTAGTTTTATATAAATAATGAAGGGGAGAGACCCCTAGGACAAGGGTCGCTCCCCTGGGGCGCATTTTTTACAAGGCCTTTTCTGCCTCCCTTGGGGGCCTATTTTAATTAGGCCCATCTGCCCCCAAGGGGAGCAGAAACCTCCAGATGCCAGGAATCATTTACTTTTTTTTAACAGGAGGGGGGCGACCCCTTTGGAAAGGGTCGCTCCCCTGGGGGAGAACTTGTGTTTAGGCCATGTCTGCCTCACTTGGGGGCAGAGCAGCCTATTTTTATTAGGGCAGTCTGCCCCCATGGGGGGCAGAAACCACTAGACAGCAGGGATTTTTTTTGCAACAATTTCACAAAAGGGGAGCGACCCCTTAGGCAAGGGTCGCTCCCCTGTGGGGCAAATTTATTTTAGGCCCAAGGGGGCAGATCAGCCTATTTTAATTAGGCCAATCTGCCCCCAGGGGGGCAGAAACCACTAGCCACCAGGGATTTAAAAAAAAAAACTTTTTTACAGATGAGGAGTGTCCCCTTGAGCAAGGGTCACTCCCCTGGGGGGCAATTTTATTTTAGGCCATTTCTACTCACCCTGGGGGCAGATTAGCCTATTTTAATTAGGACGATCTGCACCCAGGGGGGGCGGAAACCACTACGCACCAGGATTTGTAAAAATTTTTTACAGATGGGGAGTGACCCTAAGGAAAAGGTCGCTCCCCTGGGGGTGCAACTTTATTTTAGGCCATTTCTGCCCCCCCTTGGGGGCAGATCGTTCTAGTTCTATTAGGCCGATCTGCCCCCGGGGGGCAGAAACCACTTAGGCATAAGGGATTGGAGGGTGTGTGTGTGTTTTGTTTGGGGGGGCAGCACCGTGGGCAAGGGTCGCTCCCTGTCGTGGCACATTACTGTTGGCCATTTCTGCCCCCCTTGGGGACAGATCGGCCTATTCCCTGGTGTCTGGTGGGCAGAAAGCCCACCAGACACCAGGGAAGATTTTGTTTAAAAAAAGAGGGTGGGGGCATGGCCATTCCACCACCTCAAATAAATGGGGACAAAGTTATTCCCACCGGTGGGCAGATGAGGCATTTACCCCCGATCCACTCCGGGGGGGGACAAAAAGTCTACTAGATGCCAGGGAATTAAAAAACAAATAGTGGGGTAGTGGCTACCAACCAGTATGGGCATGATTACGCCCCCACCCTAACTGAGGGGGGGTAACAGTCTTTCAGCTCTCCCCCGCCACACTAAAAGATCTTATCCCAATGGCAAGCAAGAGGACATTTGATTATTTTGGGTTTTGGTTTTACATTTGGGCCATGAGAGCTTGTCCAACTCTCAGAATCGCCCCACTTACAATGGTGATGGCTGCACTTTTTGGACTTTGGGTCGCTGTCATTTACAAAAATCTACGATACCTAGACACGTCTGAAAAATAAACATCTGAGGGAGTCCAGGGTGGTGTACTTCACATGCACCCGCACCATTTTCTTACCTACAATGCCCTGCAAACCTCCAACTTTGCTTGAAATCACACATTTTTCCCATATTTTTGTGATGGAACCTTCCGGAATCTGCAGGAATCCACAAAATTCCTACCACCCAGCATTGCACATCTATACAGATACAAATTCTGCCCCATTTGTCAGCCTAAGAATGTTTTTTTTTAAACTGCCCTTTTGGACCCCCTTTGGTTCTCTATCAATTTTGACATGTTCTTTGCTCTTCCCTGTCACAGGCACTTGACCCACCTACAAAAGTGAGGTATCATTTTTATCAGGCAACTAAGGAGAACATTGGGTGGTAGGAAATTTGTGCCAGTGCTGTGATCCCACACAGAAAGTGTGGAAAATATGATTTTTTAGCTACATTTGATGTTTGCTGAGGATTCTGGGTAAGAAAACACTGGGGAATCCACACAAGTCACATCTCCCTGGACTCCCCTGGGTGGCAGGTTTCCCTAGATGGCTGCTGAGCCCAGGACCAAAAACGCAAGTGCCATCCCCGCAAAAACAGGTAGTTTTGTATTTGATAATTTTGATGTGTCCACCTAGTATTTTGGGGCATTTCCTGTTGTGGGCCATAGGCCCACCCACACAAGTGAGGTACCATTTTTATCGGGAGACTTGGGGGAATGCTGGGTAGAAGGAACTTTGTGGCTCCTCTCAGATTCCAGAACCTTCTATCACCAAAATGTGAGGAACGAGTGTTTTTTGCCAAATTTTAAGGTTTGCAAAGGATTCTGGGTAACAGAGCCTGGTGAAAGCCCCACAAGTCACTCCATCCTGGATTCCCCTAAGTGTCTAGTGTTAAAAAATGCACAGGTTTGGTAGATTTCCCTAGGTGCCGGCTGAGCTAGAGGCAAAAATTCACAGCTATGCACTTTCCAAAAAAACACATTGATTGTCAATGTAAAAATTTGATGTGTCCATGTTGTGTTTTGGGGCGTTTCCTGTCTCGGGCACTAGGCCTACCAATACAAGTGAGGTACCATTTTTATTGGGAGACTTGGGGGAATGCCGGGTGAAAGGAAATTTGTGGCTCCTCTCAGATTCCAGAACTTTCTATCACTGAAATGTGAGGAAAAGTGTTATTTTTTGCCAAATTTGGAGGTTTGCAAAGGATTCTGGGTAACAGAACCTGGTGAAAGCCCCACAAGTTACCCCATTCTAAATTTCCCTAGGTGTCTAGTTTTAAAAAATGTATAGGTTTGGTAGGTTTCCCTAGGTGCCGGCTGAGCTGAGCTAGAGGCCAAAATTCACAGCTAGGCACTTTGCAAAAAACAGGTCAGGTTTTTGGGGGGAAATGTGATTTGTCCACATTGTGTTTTGGGGCATTTCCTGTTGTGAGCAGTAGGCCTACCCACATAAGTGAGGTACCATTTTTAGCAGGAAATTTGGGGGAATGCTGGGTGGAAGGAAGTTTGTGGCTCTTCTCAGATTCCAGATCTTAGTATCACCGAAATGTGAGGAAAGGTGGTTTTTTTTGCCAAATTTTGATGTTTGCAAAGGATTCTGGGTAACAGAACCTGGTGAGAGTCCCACAAGTCACCCCATCTTGGATTCCCCCAGGTATCTAGTTTTAAAAAATGAACAGGTTTGGTAGGTTTCCCTAGGTGCTGGCTGAGCTAGAGGCCAAAATCCACAGCTAGGCACTTTGCAAAAAAACAGCTCTGTTTTCTGTGGGAAAATGTGATGTGTCCACGTTGTGTTTTGGGGCATTTCCTGTCGCGGGCGCTAGGCCTACCAACACACGTGAGAAACCATTTTTATTGGGAGACTTAGGGGAATGCAGGATGGAAGGAAATTTGTGGCTCCCTCAGATTCCAGAACTTTCTATCACTGAAATGCAAGGAAAAAGTATTTTTTTGCTAAATGTTGAGGTTTGCAAAGGATTCTGGGTAGCAGAACCTGGTGAAAGACCGACAAGTTACCCCATTCTGAATTTCCCTAGGTGTCTAGTTTTTAAAAAATGTATAGGTTTGCTAGGTTTCCCTACGTGCCGGCTGAGGTAGAGGCCAAAATCCACAGCTAGGCACTTTGAAAAAAACAGGTCGGTTTTTGGGAGGAAAATGTGATGTGTCCAAATTGTGTTTTGGGGCATTTCCTGTCGTGGGCACTAGGCCTACCGACACAAGTGAGGTACCATTTTTATTAGGAGACTTGGGGGAATGCTGGGTGGAAGGAAGTTTGTGGTCCTTCCTAGATTTCAGAAATTTCTATCACCAAAATGTGAGGCCAAAGTGTTTTTCTTGCCAAATTGTGAGGTTTGCAAAGGATTCCGGGCAACAGAACCTGGTGAGAGCCCCACAAGTCACCCCATCCTGGATTTCCCTAAGGGTCTAATGTTAAAAAATGCACAGGTTTGGTAGATTTCCCTAGGTGCAGGCTGAGCTAGAGGCCAAAATCCACAGCTAGGCACTTTCCAAAGAACACGTCAGATTTCAATGTAAAAATGTGATGTGTCCATGTTGTGTTTCCTGTCACGGGCACTAGGGCTACCCACACAAGTGAGGTACCATTTTTATTGGGAGACCTGGGGGAATACAGAATAGAAGAACAAGTGTTAATGCCCCTTGTCCTTCTCTACATTTTTTCCTTCCAAATGAAAGACAGTGTGGAAAAAAGATGTTTATTTGAGAAATGTCCTGTAATTTACATGCTAGTATGAAGACCCCAGAACTCATAGATGTGCAAATAACCACTGCTTCTCAACACCTTATCTTATGCCCATTTTGGAAATACAAAGGTTTCCTTGATAACTATTTTTCACTCTTTATATTTCGCCAAATAAATTGCTGTATACCCGGTGTACAATGAAAACCCATTGAAAGGTGGAGCTCATTTATTGTCTCTAGGTACCTAGGGTTCTTGATGAATGTAAGGAAAGGCCTCCTTGGCAAGGTTACCCCCTAACTTTTTGCCTTTGCTGATGCTAAGTTTTGATTGAAAGTGTGCTGGGACCCTGCTAACCAGGCCCCAGCACCAATGTTCTTTCCCTAAACTGAACCTTTGTCTCCACAATTGGCACAACCGTGGCACTCAGATCAGTCCCTTGTAAATGGTACCCCTGGTACCAAGTGCCCTGATGCCAGGGAAGGTCTCTAAGGGCTGCAGCATGTCTTTTGCCACCCTGGGGACCCCTCACTCAGCATATGCACACTGCCTCACAGCGTGTGTGCGCTGGTGGGGAGAAAATGACTATGTCGACATGGCACTCCCCTCAGAGTGCCATGCCAACCTCACACTGCCTGGGGCATAGGTAAGTCACCCCTCTAGCAGGCCTTACAGCCCTACGGCAGGGTGCACTATACCACAGATGAGAGCATATGTGCTTGAGCACTATGCCCCTACAGTGTCTAAGCAAACCTTAGACATTGTAAGTGCAGGGTAGCCATAAGAGTATATGGTCTGGGAGTTTGTCAAACACGAACTCCACAGTTCCATTATGGCTACACTGAAAACTGGGAAGTTTGGTATCAAACTTCTCAGCACAATAAATGCACACTGATGTCAGTGTGCAATTTATTGTAACATACACCCAGAGGGCATCTTAGAGATGCCCCTGAATACCACTCCGACTTCTAGTGTAGGCTGACCAGTTTCTGCCAGCCTGCCACACACCAGACATTTTGCTGGCCACATGGGGAGAGTGTCTTTGTCACTCTGTGGCCAGGAACAAAGCCTGTACTGGGTGGTGGTGCTTCACACCTCCCCCTTGCAGGAACTGTAACACCAGGCGGTGAGCCTCAAAGGCTCACCCCTTTTGTTACAGTGCCCCAGGGCATCCCAGCTAGTGGAGATGCCCGCCCTTCCAGCCACTGCCCCCACTTTTGGCAGCAAGGCTGGAGGAGATCATGAGAAAAACAAGGAGGAGTCACCCACCAGTCAGGACAGCCCCTAAGGTGTCCTGAGCTGAGGTGACCCCTGCCTTTAGAAATCCTCAATCTTAGTTTTGGAGGTTCCCCCCAATAGTATTAGGGATGTGCCCCCCTCCCCACAGGGAGGAGGCACAAAGAGGGTGTAGCCACCCTCAAGGACTGTAGCCATTGGCTACTGCCCTCCCAGACCTAAACACCCCGCCTAAATTCAGTATTTAGGGGCACCCCAGATCCCAGGAAATCAGATTCCTGTGACCTGAAGAAACAAGAAGGACTGCTGACCTACAAGCCGGCAGAGAAGGAGAAAGACGGCAACTGCTTTGCCCCCAGCCCTACCGGCCTGTCTCCAACTTCGAAAACCTGCACCAGCGACGCATCCGACAGGGACCAGCGACCTCTGAAGCCTCAGAGGTCTGTCCTGGACTAAAGGACCAAGAAACTCCCATGAACAGCGGCCCTGTTCAAAACCAGCGACTTCTTTGCAACAAAGAAGAAACTTTCAAAGACTGCACGTTTCCCAACGGACGTGTGAGACTTCACACTCTGCACCTGACGCCCCCGGCTCGAGATCCAGAGAACAAACACCACAGAGAGGACTCCCCGGCGACTGCGATCCTGTGAGTAACCAGAGACAACCCTCCTGAGCCCCCACAGCGATGCCTGCAGAGAGAATCCAGAGGCTCCCCCTGACTGCGATTGCCTGTAACAAGGGACCCGACTCCTGGAACCAACCCTGCACCCGCAGCCCCCAGGACCTGAAGAGACCTAACCTCAGCGCAGGAGTGACCTCCAGGCAACCCTCTACCTAGCCCAGGTGGTGGTTGTCCCAAGAAGCCCCCCGTGCCTGCCTGCACCGCCAGAGTGACCCCCGCACCCCCCCATTGTTTCCTATACAAAACCCAACACCTGCTTTGCACACTGCACCCGGCCGCCCCTGTGCCGCTGAGGGTGTGTTTTGTGTGCCTACTTGTATCCCCCCAGCGCTCTACAAAACCCCCCTGGTCTGCCCCCGAGGACGCAGGTACTTACCTGCTGGCAGACTGAAACCAGAGCATCCCTGTTCTCCATAGGCGCCTATGTGTTTTGGGCACCTCTTTGACCTCTGCACCTGACCGGCCCTGACCTGCTGGTGTGGTAACTTTGGGGTTGCTTTGAACCCCCAACAGTGGGCTGCCTATGCCCCAGAACTGAGACTTGTAATTGTTTTACTTAACTCCTAATCTAACCTTTACTTACCTCCCACAGGAACTGTTGATTTTTGCACTGTGTCCACTTTGAAAATAGCTTATTATCATTTTTACAAAGACTGTATATGATATTGCTTTTATTCAAAGTTCCTAAAGTATCTAAGGGCCAGATGTAGCAAAATGCTAATTAGCGACTTGCAAATTGCGAGTCCCTGCGACTCGCAATTTGCAACTCGCAAATTGGTATGCAGTACGGTGTCTCAGACACCGACTGCGACTCGCTATGGGGTCGCAATGACCCACATCATTAATATTCATGAGGTGGGTCGCTAATTGCGGCCCCATAGCGAGTCTAGGCACTCGCAAACATGGAGGCCTGCTGTCGTCAGCAGACCTCCATGTTCATGACTGCTTTAAATAAAGCAGTTTTTTTTTTTTGTAAGTGTAGCCCGTTTTCCTTAAAGGAAAACGAGCTGCACTTAAAAAAAAAACGAAACCTTTAGTTTCGGGGTTTTTTCAGGGCAAGTAGTGGTCCCTTGGACCACTACCTACCCTGAAAAAAAATGTGTGGGTCCATTCACAAAGTGGAAGGGGTCCCATGGGGACCCCTTCCAATTTGCGAGTGGGTTACCATCCACTTGAAGTGGATGGTAACTGCGACACCATTTGCGACCGCATATGCGGTCACAAATGGTATTGCATACCACTCAGAATCGCAAATAGGAAGTGAACACCCCTTCCTATTTGCGATTCTGAAATGCATATTGCGAGTCGGTACCGACTCGCAATATGCATTTCTGCATTGGGAAACGCGAATAGCGAGTCGCAAACGGCAATTTTTGCCGTTTGCGACTCGCTATTTGTTTCCTGCATCTGGCCCCATGTGAAGTACTTTGCATTTAAAGTGTTTACTGCAAATCTTGAACCTGTGGTTCTTAAAATAAACTAAGAAAATATATTTTTAAATATAAAAACCTATTGGCCTGGAGTAAGTCTTTGAGTGTGTTTTCCTCATTTATTGCCTGTGTGTGTACAACAAATGCTTAACACTGCCCTCTGATAAGCCTACTGGTCGACCACACTGCCACAAAATAGAGCATTAGAATTATCTAATTTTGACACTATCCTACCTCTAAGGGGAACCCTTGGACTCTGTGCACACTCTTTCTCACTTTGAAATGGTATCTACAGAGCCAACTTCCTACAATGAACCTACGATCCATATATATACCCACAACCAGAAGAGTCCAGCAGATGTAACAGTATATTGCTTTCAAAAATCTGCCATAGTTGGAAAAAGATATAGAAGACAACGAGGACAGGAATGGCTCTTTTTTCACCTCCATTTCAATTTTTTTTTTTATTTTAGCTGTTATTTTCTGAAATATTTATCTGTCCAGGATCAGTATTGGTTACACACCAATTTCTGTCACTAACTGGAAGGAGGTTGAAAGCACACAAAATCATTTTCATGGAAAAAAAGCATATGCTTTCTTCTGCAGCCCTTTTTTCTCATTTTTCTGAAAATAACAAAATGTTAGCGGTATTTTTGCTAATATGTTGGTCCCCTCCTGGAGAACCCACAAACTCTGGATACCTTTAGGATCCCTAGGATGTTGGAAAAAAAAGTATGCAAAGTTGGCGTCACTAGCTTATGTGGATAAAAAGTTATGAAAGCCAAAGCGCGAACTGCCCCAAATAGCCAAAAAAAAACTCGCCACAGGAGGGGAAAAGACCTGGGAGCGAAGGGGTTAAAACTGCATATATCTGGTTTTACTGATTGGATTTTGCCACTGTGGTCTTCATTTATTTATAACATTTTGCTCTGTTTCTCTAACCTGGTGTGGTATTTTTCTTGTGTTGTGCTTTCACTTTGAAGTGCTGCATAAACACTTTACACATTAAATCTAAGTTAAGACTGATTGCTCTTTGCCAAGCTACCAGAGGGTTGAGAACAGGTCACTTTGGGCTTTGCTTGTGCCTCCCCTTGACAATGACTGTGGTTGTTGATACATAGGGTTTCACCCCCCTCAACCAGTAACCCAACGTTTTGCAGTGAAATGTTTTATTTTTTATTGAAAGCATAAATAGCGGCCATTTTGAGATGATTATATGTGCATAGCAGACAAGAAGAAAGTAGAGGCCATTCAAAATCAGTATACAATTAAATAAGGAAAGGACCAAAAATGAATGAATTAATTAATGAATTAAAGTATTTCTAGAACGCTCAGCTTCTCCAAGGAGTATCCCTGCGTTAAGAGACAAATAGGAGATTGCAGACTAAGATCATTTATGATGCAAAGAACCAGGCTTTCAGTACTTTAAGAAAATGCAGCTAGTTATTGGCGCTGGGAAGATTGAACGGAAGCTGATTCCAGGCAAGGGCAGCCAAGAAGGATCGCTGCTAGAGTAACACCCAGCCATGGTGATGTCTATCACAACGTATAAAATATATATATAGGTATTGACCACGAATGACATTGATATCATATTGATTCAGTCTCATAGGAAATACGAGCGTGTCTTGGTCCAAGTAATAATATTACAAATTGACAAATTGACTTAACAAAACAGTACGCTGTGAGAAATACAATGCTCCACAAATATTATGGGCACATGGATTTCATTGATATCAATAAAACATATAGAATTATACTTGCACAAATGTACATTATTCAAGTGACAATTCAATGCGCACCGTCATCGTGCTAATTCTTGTTTATTGCTCTGTACATATCTCATTTCTGTTTTTTTCATGTGGTGCATTTACCCATTGTCAGCCCTCATATAGCAAATGTTCTTTTTGTGAAGGGCTGAACTGCATTTCTTCTTTAAGTGTCCTAGAAGGAGACATTAGGGATAATGAATGGACGTGCTCCATGTCTAGCTCACATATGGGAATGAGCGAAAGATAATCATGTAATGGTGCCGCAGAGGTGTAGGTTCTCGGAGTATGTTAAATTGAGCTTCTTGTTCCATTTGCACTATTTATCCCCATAGTGATTTATTTAATTTGAAAAGATCGTATAGAAATAACCTCACAAAAATGATCTATACCTCAAAGGCACTTGATGGTACCTTATACTCTTTCGTACATGCACTTGACTGGTTTGATTTGGCTATCTCCATCATGAACCACACTACCGTGAATATTCTAAGAATATTCGGGGGAGGACAGTTGGAGATCTGACTGCCGGCAGCCTGGGATGACCGACGCGCACACCTGAAGATGAAATAAAGTTGTGTGCATCTTAATGATTCTACTGTGGTCACTTTCACTTACCACATGCGGCGACAAGCGGCTGGTCTCCCCGGACACAGCAACTCACTAGGTGCAGCAGAAAAGCTGCACTCATAAAGCACGATGATTGCAGTGAGGAATCTAGATCAATTGAGGAGAGGTCAGCGCAGCCTTCAGTGGAGGTAAAGACGAGAGGCAAATGAGACGGCGCACCGCTACCAATGAGGAGCAGTTGTATTTGTAGTGAAGCATCATCTGCATTTTTGCAGTGGAACGCATCTGCACTTCTCTCTCTACCGATGAGGACGGGGTTCAATGCCTGAAAGAGGGCAAAAGGTGCAGTGGGAATGTGGGGCAAGTTGACATTACAGACTCCACTCTGAGACTCCTCCAGGATCTAAAGAACATAGAGGGTCATCAAAAATGGGACCTGCCGGGGATCTCGTACTTGGGGTATGTCTGGAGGGACGGTGAAGTAATCCTGTTTGACAAATTGCAATCTGGGTATGAATTATCTAGTAACCAATTATTTCTGTACTAACAACCGCAGTTTCTGCTACGCAAGTGTAAAGTATTACAGGCCAAGATAGAGGAAGAACCCCCCTTGGAGTGCAGGGTCTTGGGTACCCCCTGACAGAACACGCTGTGTCCTGAATCTATTCCACACTGCTGACTAACAGTATTCTTTCCCTGGACCACTTGAGGGAAAGGTAGGAAAGAGATCTGGGTACCCTGGAGGATGACGTTTGGAGCCCAGCATGTGCATATCTCAGAGAAGTTGGGATCTGGGCATGTTTCCACCTGATACAACTAAAAATGTTGCATATGGCCTACTGCACCAGAACCAGGCTGCTTAGGATGGGTTGGACACCTGACAACCCATGCCTCCAGGCCTGCCACACGAAGGGCAACTTAATGCACATGCTCTGGGAGTGCCCAAAGCTGGGAGCTCACTGGAGAAGGGTGGGCAAAACAATTTTGTGGGTCACATTAGGCGAGGTGAATTTAACACCCCAACTGGTGTCCCTGGGATCTGGGGTGAACAAATCTTGGAATGTTATAGCTTGCTGTTCTGCAATCTGGCCCTAATGGTGGACTGCAGGGACATCCTGAATCATTGGGAGACGCCCACTCTGCCAACTATGAGAGAATGGGGTGAGGATCTAGACCGATGCATGGGGGTGGAGAAATAAGTATACTAGGAGTGGGGGTGTCCATGCAAATTTGAGAAAATCTGGGGCCCATGGAGGAGAGATGAGAAAAAAAGAAGCGAGGGGGCAACTCATGGAAGCCTACCACACAGACGGGCAGCAGAAGCCTTAACTGAGGATCGACTGAGGGGGATCCCTCAGCTATACTGGGACTACTGACTGAAAATAGTTTTTTTTTGTCACATTACTACCCGATCCGGACCACCCCTGGGTGGCTAACTGTAATTCCAAAAGTATACTGTATCCACATGTCCTCAAAGTTAGGAAGTTGTGTTATGTCGTTTGTGTTTATGCAAAACAAAATAGAGAGATTCAGAAAAAAAAACAATGCAGGACACCATATAAATGCAGTATGCATGTTTAGCAGTCAAATGTTATGAGCCATGATTAGTGTATATAAGCGCTGCATAAAGAAAATTTACACAGGTGCAACACATGCAAAACCTCGTCTAGGCTCACTCATGATTTGTGCATCTGAGGGACATCCACAGAGCACGGGGTAAAACCAAACAAAATCCTTAACCAAGCACTGTTTATTCGGTTCGATTTTACAAATCATAAAAGGAATGCAACCAAAAATCCATCACAGTATCTGAAGTTAAAATAGACCCATCACATAATTAAAACACAAATCATAAGATTACATGATAAAACTGCATCACACGTATGAAGCGACAGACGGCAACAAAAATCAATCAAATCACTCATAGGTTGTTCTCACATTCATGGCAGCTTTTAAGAAACACCCCACAAAGAAGGCAATGTCGTCTGATAACAACTGCAAGAACAAGAGGGCAGTTCCTACTTCGGAAAAAATCGGACTTTTTAATAATGGAATACTTTATGCCTTCTTGGGAATTTGCAGAACATTGTTAAATGCAGGGTATCCTGCAGGGACAGATTATCACAACCACAAGGCTCAAGAAAATGTCCACATGCCTTTCCCGGGGAAAAGCGAACAAAAGGTGAAAAAGATCAAACCTAAATCTAATTAACAGAAAATGCTCATACGGGCTTTTTACCATTAAAAGATACGTTTCAATAAAAGGAACAGTCTGCAGGAAATAATGGGCACCCACACTGAGTTTCAAAAGGGCGGCCTCCTCCCAAGAGCTAGATCTCAACTGGTAAAAATTATCTTTCTCCCGTTTATGATGAGCTCTGGGAAAGATCCTTAAGGCACTTGAGCCATGGAATCTAAAGTGACTGATCAAGTGCTATACAAACTTTTAAAACCTCCTCATTCAGTGTTGCTAAAGGACTTGTCCAGATGCCTAGTCACAGGGAGAGAGGGCGCAGAGCTGTTGCATCTGTTATATAACCTACGCCCAGCTCCTCATGAAAAGAAAATAACGGCACACTGTGCAACACACAGAGTAAATGTCTTGGGAAGGAGTTTTCAATGGCTTGCAATTCCACCTGATTAACAAACCCCCAAACCCTACTCCCACAGACTACCTAAGAAACACATTTTGCCTGATATATCTGCAATAAGGCCTTGATCAGTCTTCTCCCTAAGTGAGAGACAAAGATAAACACTGCCTCGTTGGCCCTAATAAACTCCTCCTTCCTTCTAGTCACTAGGGGATGACAACACAGGGAGGTGTCACATAACTGACCCAGATAAGAGAAAGCTATAGTTTTAGGGAGAACACTAGTTCCCAGGGTAAACCTACATGTCTTAGTCTTATGAGGGCCCACAACCATCCTGTAAGATTTTTTAACATGAACTGTTAAATCTATGTCCTCCATAAAGTTGGCAAAGGTGTTCAACAGGGACTGAAAGTCCCTAGCTGTTTTAGCCATGATGACAGCGTCGTCTGCATATAGGAGGAGCACCTACAGACTCCGAGCCCCCACATGTGGACCATCTGCCTTGATGTCATTCAAGGCATGCTCTAATTTTTTGATGTATAAATTAAACAGAAATAGGGCCAAAATGCAGCCCTGGTGAACCCCACTATTTATATCACAGCTACGTGAGCACTTGAGGTGACTGGAAAAACACACTGAGGCTGTGACATTCATGTGCACATCTCTTGAAAAAATGACAGTGTCACCAGGCACCCCCATCGATTACATGAGCTATGTAGTTTTCCCTATTAACCCAATAAAACGCTGAGTAAAGATCCATAAACCCTAACTGTATTGACCCTGAGCAGGCGATGGTATACTTATTTAAAACCATTTAACGTTTTAAGCATTGATCCGCCATTGACCTACCAGAGTGGAAGCCATACTGCACTTCTGATAGGACAGTATTAACATCAGCCCACTTCCCCAAGCTGCCCAATAGCATACACCCTACAACCATCACAACCGCGTTGAGAAGGGCCTATAGCACAACGGGTTGTTCCGGTCCCCCTTTTTGAAGACTGGGAAAATAATAGAGGACACCCATGTTTGCAGTGGACCCCCCCTTACTGCCTACTTACTACGCTCAAGCTCATGACAGGGGCCTAAACCTCAGTATCACAAATGCACATATTAGGGGGATACCATCAGGTCCTATCACCTTACTCCTAGTTAAACCGGCTATACCCTTCTTGACTTCTTCAAGAGAAAAGACCAACTTAGGAATCCCTGTTAACATCCTGCCCCCTCTCACCAACAGGGTGCACGGTTTTACAGGACTCCTCAAAAAAAGGAACCCAACAATCTTCTGTAATGTGGGGACCTACAGACACCACAGCATCTGCAGCCAAAAATGGGTTATTAACTATGCCCCAAAATTTAGAGCTACTCTTTAACATGCTAGCCACAAACAGATCTTCCCAGGTTGCTACAGTTATGTTTTTGCCCTTCCCCAACTCCTTTTCATACTGCAAGCCACAGGTCTTCACTTAGGCAGAATCCCTAGGCTTGACATTCAGGACACACATAAGATGTCTATGTGCCAGGGTATAACACTTATCAAACCATCTGGGTTCTTCCAACAATCCCTGAGACACTGTGGCCTCCAGGAGACTAGAAGCCAGCCTGGAGATTGATTCAAACACCTCCAAAACTTCATGTGGCAGGCTACTATACCATAAACAGACCATGAGCTCATTCCCACAATGTAAATATAATGTCCTTAAACTTAAAAGAACATCTGGCTCTACATGTGACCGTCTCAGTCTCCTACTTTAGGACGTAGGTCTGCAAATGCCCTCTACCCCAACTGGGGCCTGGTGATCCAGAGGAAACTTACACAAGGACACACACACCGGGTTGTGTTTGCTAAATGGGCTCATAAGCATGTCTGACTTGGCAATGCAAGGGAGAAGGGGTGCTGGGCTAAAGAGAAAATCAATAAATGTCTCACACTCTCTCCCAATAAAAGTGAGATTAAAATCTCTTGCAACTGGGGAAAACCTCTTTAAACTTGTACATCAGGGTATTAAATAAAGAGCGTTGATACGATTGATCCAAGTGAAGACTAGGCAATAACATAAATCCAGGCTCATGCCCTCCCCACCCTGGGGTCTCCACACAAATGGACATTGAAGTCTCCTGCCACCATGAGTTAACTGAGAATGAGAAATAATCTGTCAAGTTCCATAAGCACATAGTCAGGGCCTGGATACTTACATCTCACAAGTGGGGCCTAGCATTATAAAAAATCAACAAAATGAACTTAGTAGGTCCCACACAAGTAAAAGACAAGCCCCGTAACATGGTAACCCCTATGGATATTGCGTGTATCCTTCTCATCACTGCCAATGAAACAAACGTGATCAAAACCCCCTCTCCCTTTGATTTACCATTTTGAGATTCTATTACTGGGGTAAAGAAAGTTTTATACCCCTCCAAGAAAAACTGATTAGAAGTTGCCCAAGTCTCCTTAATACAAATTACTCTAAAACGCCTAATGAAGTCCTGCCAATTAGGATCTTCAAATTTACCTGCAAGACCTGCAATAGTCCACTCATAAATTTGGGAGTTCTTACATCATTAACTACATCATCCTCTGTAGGTTGGTTTGTTGGATTTATCCTAACCCCTCCCCTGCTGGCATACCCTTTGAGTAAATCACAACCATCCAGGCAGATCGAAGGGGTGAATCTGTTAGCACAAACCACCTCACAGTGAACTACTACCCGACCATCCTGAGTTAGGGGATGGAAACCTAAAGCATATTGGTGCTTTTTCTCGGGGACACCCACCAGAGGCACATGCTTATAAAAAAATCCAGGGGAAGGGCCACAATAGGAGTCGGAGCAATAGCTACATTAGGGCATCTAATGGAAGCAAGGAGCTTGTCACCAATGAAAGGCTTATTAAAATTTATAAACACGCAATCTCCCTCAATGCACTTCTTTTATTTCTCAATCCATTTAACACTCTGTACCATATTAATCTATCTGCCAATTTGGATCTCCATGGGCGAGTTTGACTCCAGCCAGTGCAAAATCTTGTTTTTCAACTGGTGAAAACTTTTCCTGGTGCCTGACTTGAAAGGGTGTACATTGCACAGGTCGACAACATAGGGCATAGCTTCTGGGGGTAGATTTGGTATAGTACCAGTAGAATATGGGGGTAACGACTCCCCACCAATGGTGTTGTTAGAAATGGGGTCTTTGGTTGACAGTCAGGTTACCCTCTGTTCAAGCATGGACCCTCACTCTAGTCAGGGTAAAAGAGAATCACCCTCCGCTAACCCCTGCTTACCCCCTTGGTAGCTTGGCAGAGCAGTAGGCTTAACCTCAGAGTGCTAGGTGTAAAGTATTTGTACCAACACACACAGTAACTTAATGAAAACACTACAAAATGTCACAACACCGGTTTAGAAAAATAGGAAATATTTATCTAAACAAAACAAGACCAAAACGACAAAAATCCGACATACACAAGTCAAGTTATGAATTTTTAGAGGTTAAACTCAAAAATAGCGCTTAGAAACAAAAATGCTTCGATGAGATGTTAACACGGCGTCGTGACTGAGTCATTTCCCAACAAGCCGACACCAGCGGCGCTGGACACGGAGTCGTGTAGACCCCCCAGGTACAGTACCTTTGGTGAAGAGTGAAAACAAGCCGATGCGGGAAGTCGGGGATCGCGGCGTCTGTGTGAAACGTTGAATCCACGCACTTTGAGCGGCGTCGGTCACGACGTGGTGCGGCGACTTCCACGGAGTCGCGGACTTCAGCGGGGCTGCAGCGGCGTCGGGCCTGCGAAGAGCGTTGCGCTCCAGCGAAGGTCTCGGCATCGGGTGCAGGCGGAGTTACCGGATTCAGCAGCGGTGTCGGTCCGGAGTCGTCCGAAGTCGATTTCCTTGGATTTCCACCAGCTTTCCTTTCAAGGGCCCAGGGACTGGATAGGGCACCACTTGTCAGAGCAGGAGTCTCTCCAGAGACTCCAGGTGCTGGCAGAGAGAAGTCATTGCTGTCCCTGAGACTTCAAACAATAGGAGGCAAGCTCTAAATCAAGCCCTTGGAGATTTCTTCACAAGATGGAAGGCACACAAAGTCCAGTCTTTGCCCTCTTACTCTGGCAGAAGCAGCACTACAGGAAAGCTTCACAAAGCACAGTCACAGGCAGGGCAGCACTTCTTCCTCAGCTATTCAGCTCTTCTCCAGGCAGAGGTTCCTCTTGGTTCCAGAAGTGTTTCTCAAGTCTGTAGATTTGGGTGCCCTTCTTATACCCATTTTAGTCTTTGAAGTCACCTTTCTTCAAAGGGGACTCACACCTACTTGTGAATTCCTGCCTTGCCCAGGCAAGCCCTCAGACACACACCAGGGGGTTGGAGCCGGCATTGTCAGAGGCAGGCACAGTCCTTTCAGATGAGAGTGACAACTCCACCCCTCCCTCCTAGCAGAGATGGATAATCAGGAAATGCACGTTACACCGCAGCCCCCTTTGTATCACTGTCTAGTGCGAGGTAAAAAACAACCCAACTGTCAAAATGACCAAGAAAGGGAATCCACAAACAAGGCAGAGTCACAGAATGGTTTAAGCAAGAAAATGCTCACTTTCTAAAAGTGGCATTTTCAAACGCACAATCTTAAAATCAACTTTACTAAAAGATGTATTTTTAAATTGTGAGTTCAGGGACACCAAACTCCACATGTCCATCTACTCTCTAGGGGAATCTACACTTTAATCATATTTAAAGGTAGCCCCCATGTTATCCTATGAGAGAGACAGGCCTTGCAACAGTGAAAAACGAAGTTGGCAGTATTTCACTGTCAGGACATATAAACCACATAAATATATATGTCCTACCTTATCCATACACTGCACCCTGCCCTTGGGACTACCTAGGGCCTACCTTAGGGGTGTCTGACATGTAAGAAAAGGGAAGGTTTAGGCCTGACCAGTGGGTACACTTGCCAAATCGAATTTACAGTTAAAACTGCAGACACAGACACTGCAGTGGCAGGTCTGAGACATGATTACAGAGCTACTTATGTGGGTGGCACAACCAGTGCTGCAGGCCCACTAGTAGCATTTGATTTACAGGCCCTGGCACCTCTACTGCACTTTACTAGGGACTTACTAGTAAATCAAATATGCCAATCACGGATAAACCAATCACATACACTTTTTACAGAGAGAGCATATTCACTTTACACTGATTAGCAGTGGTAAAGTGCCCAGAGTTCAAAAGCTAACAGAAACAGGTCAGAAAAAATAGGAGGCAGGAGGCAAAAAGATTAAGGATGACCCTGCATAAGCAAAAAAGTCCAACAGGTGTTGACTAAATCCTCCACCCTAGGGACCTGCACCAAACCATGGGAGTGTAAGACTTCCCCTCCACTTGCAGCGACCCTCTGGCAATCCTTGGGAACTAACCTACCCCCTTTGAGCCACTCCACCACCGCCACCTGCCCACTAACAGGCACAAGGGAAGCGGATGTGGGAGATAAAATTGCACCCTGGTCAATACGCCCCTCAAAGGACCCCCACCTATCCTGGGATGGGACGGCCCTCTAGTAGTCAAGGTCAGTACAGCCGGTGATACAGAAGCGGATAAATAATCTTCCATAATTTGCACACGATGAATCCGCTTATTTTACAAAACTGCAGCCAAGCGCACAAAGAGAATCCAGAAAGATTTCCATTTTATCCTAACTTTGGGCGACTGAGTACTAATAACCCTAGGTTGTCTGAGATTACTCCCAGCCTCTTGTCTTTCTTTTCCTTATCACGCCCAAACCCTTACTAGGTGGTTCCAAACGAATATTAGTAGTGCCGGTCCTCAAAGACAACGAAGCCAAAAAAGATGTGACTGGCCATCTTGTGTGGCTTCTGTCAAGGACAACCTCACTGCCCTGCTTTCTACAATTTTGGCACCAGTCAGACATGCTTCAGGAGGCCAAGAGGGAAGAGAACTGGGTGAGGAAAGTGAAAGGCTACGTTCTGGCAATAAAATCCCCTTATCTGTAATATCTATGGCATGCATCAAAAAAGTGTCCTTTGTGGTGTTAGGTTGGGATTTGGAGGCATATGAAGGAGATTTACGTTTCCCCATCAGGCTATAAGTGCCAACTATTTCATCACTATTTAATAAAATAGAGCAAAGTGCGGCAATCACTTGGACTGCTACCACTAGCCTGTATGCCCACACAGACAGAATGGATAATTGACCCCACAGACTATGGACCAGAGATTAGAGGCTTACAAAATCCACACAATTTAAAAAGCACTATTCTCCACACCATCTAGGATTTTACTTTGTGGCTTTTCTCAAACAGATACCCCTCTAAGGTACAGCAACATTTGCTAAAATACTGTGCGTTCTTTCCCTGGGCAGGTTGGCTAGCGGCAAAAAATAAAAACATATGCCCTTATCACACACACAAAATCCCCCCCAAAAAAATAACGGGAAAATCACCTACTAAATAAAAATTTAAAAAATTTATAATAAGTCCTACTGTGCAGAAGTCCAGTTCCACAAAACAAAAAGGTGGGCCCAGCATCCTCTGGTCTCTGTCGGGTGCGAACAGCCCACTCTGGGCAAGGGCTTCACATGGGCACAGCCCGCGTGCATCCCATGCCAAGGAGATATTAACAGCACTATAAGCACAAGGATAACTCCACCCCTGCAGCAGCTGAGTCCAGTTACACCACGGTGCTCCCAGGGACAACAAATCCTACAAGGGAAAGAAGCAGCAGTTCAGCGTCCTGAACCGCAGGGAGAGTAATTGTGCTATAAGCACTAGGCTGACTCCAGCCCCCCTATAGCAGCTGACTACAGTTACACCACCATGTTCCCTGGCACCACGAGTCTCACCAGGAAAAAGAGCAGCGGTTCAGTGTCCCACAGTAATGTTTATTATTTAAAAGGATTTACAAGTAGCATAATATGCAGTTGTATAGAAACCAGTCTATATAAAAGTGTCAATTATCAACATCTTAACATGGTAAATTTTAATTTCTCTATTACTCCAATGTTCTTTGTCCTCCTCTGAGCTATTATATATGTGGTGCCTGCAAATATAGACTGGAAAAGAAACTACCATAATGCTGCGAATGCAAGCCCCGACATCCCTAGAGTGTCACAAGAAATAAAGTTAGCATTCCAAGCATCTGCCTGTCTTTTTTTCCCCTTTCATGACAAGGTCTCCAGGACATGCTAGGGAACCTGTCGGGCTTTGGTCCCCTAAACATTTCTCAACATGCCCCTCCAAATTGCCCCTCCCCTCCCCCCCCCTTGGCTTGAATTAAGAACTCAATCTAAATGTTACTGAACAGGAGCACTGGATTGATCCCTGTGCAGTTATTGGTGAATCTTACCCATTTGAAAATGATGTTCAGGTGGTAAATTCAAAAGCCTGAATGACGGTAAGTATTCAACCTACTTGTTTCTGATGAGTATTGTCTGAGGCTCCTAGTTGAATACATGCTGAACTCGTTTGCTACAGTCTGCAAAGTTACAGCAACTCTTTTCAAAACTCAGAGGCAGATTTATCATTCTTTTACACAGCGCAACACAGCAAGACCACTTGCTGTGCTGCACTGCATGAAAGGGAGAGGGCAGGAACGCGCCATATCTTCATATATTGGCATATTCCTGACCTCTACCTGTGCTGGCACACAATTAGCAGTCTAGCTCCAACTCAGGCATCCTGCGCCAGTGAGCAAGGGTGCCCGCGTTACAAGCAGGATTGTTTTTGTGCAGAATGCAGCACACTTAGAAAGTGGAAACAAGGAGATGTAAAGATATTTCTCCTTGGTGTGCCTCTGGTGAGAAGACATACAATTTAGATGCTTTCCTAGGTCTACCAGTGTTGCTAAGTCTGAGAGTGCCTCAGAATAGAAGAGCGGATATGTGGGAACACCTATCGTCCACCCAGGTAACGCCCCACCACACAAAGTAGCGCAAGGCAGCAACTTGCAATGCCCCGCATTGCTCCAGATTTAGCACGCTACGCAGTGTTACAACATGCACTTCATGCGCCATCTGCACGTCCCCTTTACCGACTACATCTCCTGCACTTACATTAACCCACAGGGTTGTGCAGGTTTTTTTACTGGTGAATGAAATTACACACTAGTCCTCCCTCTCTCCAATACGTCTTTTGCATGTCCTTATGAGAAGTTTTTAATTGTATGTTTAGTATTCCTGTTAATTGTACACTGTTTATTGCACAAGTACTGTTCGGTACCATTCACCATGTGTGGCCCACTCTCTGCGTTTTCGGTTTCTGCCTCCCGCACATTGTCGTACCTCTTGCACGTTGTTTGCAGCATCTGACCCAGCTCTGCCTATTGCGAGCAAACGTGCGGGTGCGGTCTATTTAAACCATGCCCATCCGCATTTTCTTAGCTTGAAGACTCTTACCTAGTTATCGGCTCCCACTTGACTTGCATCGCTTCCAGAACCTCCTTCCTGATCCCGCCTTGCTCCCCCTCCTCAAACTACCTATTCTTGGGCCCCTTGGTACTGGCTGCAATGCTCCTGCTCCATTCTGGTTCAGGGTCCAGATGCCAGCGACAACATTGTGGCAACACTGCAAAAGAGAAAGACAAACCATAAGCAAGACAAATCGCTCTCCTGCGTGCCACAGGACAGACAAGGTCACTACACTGCACCTTAATAATTGCAATGACTGCCATTACGCCTTGAACTCTTGATTGTCGATATTCAAAAAGATTTCTATACACCACAAAGACTTCCTACAAAGCAGGCCATTAACAATCACCCTATTTTAATGCTTTCTTGAATGGGCAGCAGACTGATGTAACGATCTGCCTATGCTAATAATAGGCATAGAGCCACCTTGATGAACACATGGTACTATGCATGCTCATCTGTTTCTAAAGTGACATTTGTTGCGATTCACATTTCTGGTCAAATTGAATACCAAAAGATATTGTGGCATTGTAGGTCTAAGATAAAAAATGTATGCTGAGCTATGATCTTCAATAGCTTCATACCCTAATCAAAGGTTGTATCGCATATGTTTTGGTCAGTGTGACAACCTTGCTTGAAGCTATTAAGCACAAGTTGGTCAGTTGTTGCCTTTCTTAGGTCTAATTGTGATTTTGTTTCCCATAAAGTCACTGCAGTCCCTTCGAGCTGTGGTCATCCAGATTCTTCAGTTACCAACCTGCTGGCCAGTGATTTGACTTCTCTTACACCTCCTCCTCCCATCCCTCATCCTTACCTCTTCCCCCTCGAAACTAGATGCTCTCATCCAGAGTCAACCAGGTGTGGAGGACTAGTTCATAGGGTTGTGGGTGTCGAACCGTTGTTCCAGCAGAAACCCGGATTTCAGGTGAATGATCCGGGCCTTGTAATGCAGGGTCATACAATGTGGCCTTTCATGGCTTGGTGAATCTCATCCAGGTTTTGTGTCACCTTTGTGTTACCTTGCATGGGGCAAAAGTGGTGCAAAGCTTTGATAAATCCGGCCCTCAGTGTCCGAGATAGCAAAGGCACAACTTCATGCAAGCAAGATAGAGTGGATGTCAGACGGTTGATCTTGTGCATGAGCATTCTGTCAATTTCCTGCTTTCTGATGCACTAAAAGTACAAGAAACAGTGAGGCAAGCTCTCCTACATATTTCTCCTTGATCAAGCCCATGATGATTACTTTACTGATTTCAGCATCTGAGTTTATGGGAAATATTGGACCTGACCCTTTCTGCAGAGTCACCCCCAAAACATTTTACCTTTTCACTTCATTTTTGCTGGAATTCATTTTTGTTTGCCTAGGATTTGGTGCACTTCACCAAAGCTAACAGTGCTAAAGTGCTTGTTATCACTCACCTAAAGGTGGTTAAATTGACTTAAACATAACTGGCACGTTTAAAGTACTTATAAGTCCCTTGTAGGCTGGTATACTATATACACAGAGGCTGTACATTAAATGACAACAACACTTATTGTTTCACCCACTTAAGTAGCCCCTTAAAACACGTACCAGGCCTGCCATTGTGACCCGAATGCAGTTTTAAGCTTCTAGTTCCACTTGGCAATATAACCCCCTTGCCAGGCCTTAAACTCCCCTTTTATTGCATATGGCACCCCTAATGTAGACTCTAAGGAAAAAAGGGTAAGGAGCATTTTAATTAAAAGGTGGGCCATGTAGATTTAAGTTTTACATGCCCTGGTGGTGAAAAACTCCTAAATTCAACTGTTCACAACTGTGTGTCTACCTATCTAATAGGATAACATTGGGTTGTTGCATCTTTACATTTATTGAGTGCTAACTTTTTATAGGGAGCAGATAAGCATTTCATGTTTGTTGTGTGTGAAATTGTAATGAATGGTGAGATTTCTACAGTCCATGGCTACTCCAAGGAGCGTCCCGGCTCTGAGTGGAATGTAAGAGAGCAGAAGATGTCAGAACTAGAGAATGAAAACCCAGATTTTGCTTTCCGAAAGGCCTCTCACTTTCAGTTCGGTGTAATTCGACAGGAAGTCCATTCCAGGCTCGGAGGCCCAGAAGGGGGAAAGATTTGCCTCCTCTTTTTGCCAGCCTGACCCTATGAACTTTAGCAGATGGCCATGGAAAGAGCGGAGACTTCTAAGGGGAGTGTAGCGTTAAATACTGAAAGACAGGTACTCAGGACAAGAATGTTTCAAAACTCTGTGCACAAGGACCAGAGTCTTATACAGGATATTTTTTTTAACAGGAAACCAAAGCAGGTTCTTCGGGTGTAACAAGACCGGAGCTGGTCTTGGTATTTTGAGGACCAAGAGGGGTGCTGTGTTTCAGGCCTTTTGCAGTTTCCTGAGGAGATATAGGTGGTCATTCTAACCCTGGCGGTAAAAACCGCCAGGGCGAATGACCGCGGTAGCACCGCCAACAGGCTGGCGGTGCACCGCTGGGCATTCTGACCGCGGCGGTTCTGCCGCGGTCAGTAGCGGGAAACCGGCGGTCTCCCGCCGGTTTCCCGCCGGTTTCCTGCTGCCCTGCAGAATCCCCCATGGCGGCGGAGCGCGCTCCGCCGCCATGGGGATTCTGACACCCCCTACCGCCATCCTGTTCCTGGCGGGTCTCCCGCCAGGAACAGGATGGCGGTAGGGGGTGCCGCGGGGCCCCCGTAAGAGGGCCCCAAAAGGAATTTCAGTGTCTGCTTTGCAGACACTGAAATTCGCGACGGGTGCTACTGCACCCGTCGCACTCCAGCAACTCCGCCGGCTCCATTCGGAGCCGGCTTCATTGTTGCTGGGTCTTTCCCGCTGTGCTGGCGGGCGGCCTTTTGGCGGTCGCCCGCCAGCACAGCGGGAAAGCCAGAATGGCCGCCGCGGTCTTGTGACCGTGGTGCGGTCATTTGGCGGTAACCGCATGGCGGGCGGCGACTGCCGCCCGCCGCGGTTAGAATCACCGCCATAGTGGTAGGCTTGCATAAAGGGAATTGGCATAGTTCAGCATGAACACAATCAGGGCCAGAATCACTGTTATCTTCCTAGGCAAGGAGAGGAACTGCAAACATCTTTTATCCAGTAGTACGCATAAGGCCAAAACACTTCCCAACTACCCAGTTGATTTGGTTTAGTGGAGTCAGCTGTTTGTTCAGCTTGACTTCCAAGTTTTTTTCTACATCAGCTTGGACGTTGGGCAGGGGTGCCCTATCTGGCCAATGAGCTTGCAGATTGAGAACAAAGTTATGGCGAAAGCTGAGAACCTCTGTCTTGTCAGTGTTGCATTTGAGTTGGTTAGTACTCAACCACAGTAATACAGCTGACAAGCAGGGTTTAATGGCATTCTGGGAAATTGGCTCACCTACATGAAAACAACAGCTGTGTGTCATCGGCATAAGAGATTATCTTGGCTGCAAAAGACCCAACCAGTGCTGCTAGAGGGTTCATATAGATGTTAAACATGATTGGGCTAAGGGCCAATCCCTGGGGCACTCCTACAGAGACATTGCTCTTACCACATGAAAAAGGTGGCATCCAAACCTCTTGGCATCTGCCTTTGAGGAAGCATTTCGGTCACTTCAGCACTGTGCCCCTGATGCCTATGTCATATAGACCAGTGTTTTTCAACCTTTTTTGGGCAAAGGCACACTTGTTTCATGAAAAAAATCACGAGGCACACCACCATTAGAAAATGTTAAAAAATTTAACTCTGTGCCTATATTGACTATATATAAAGTAATTCTCTTGAATAGGAATCAAATAAACACAAAGAAAGTATTTTATAATTACTTTATTATGAAATAGTAAGTAAACAGAAATATGAAAAATTATAAAATACTTTATTCAGTGCGCAACCTGGGCCTGTGTGGCTGAACACAAAGCTGATATTCTGGCTGGAATCGAAGACAGACACACACGTAGCTCTTCGTCAACGGCTCTCAGTCTCTCTCTGTATTTAGTTTTTATAGCAATCATGCTTGAAAAGCTCATCTCACACAGATATGTAGTGGAAAATGGGAGCAATGTCAAAATAGCTTTGTTTGCCAGAAGGGGGAACTCCTTGGCAGTATCCAACCAAAAACTGTCCAAAGGTAGATCAGCAAATCTTAGCTGGAAACCACGATTTTGTCTCAGTTCAGTTAGTTCCTCCTGCTCCTGTAAAGTCATGTCCTTTCCACCAACTGATACTGAGCTATAAGGGTCCCTAACCCAGTCAAGGCATTCAGTGGAGACTGAAGAGAAATAAAATGACAACTTCTCCTCGAGAGTTTTTAAATGTTTAACTATTATCTCACACAGTGCAGCAGTGTGAACACCTTGCCATTGCTTGGTGAGTGTGAACATTTCAAGATTGCCACTTTCCACGTGTTGATGCCAGAGTTGCACCTTTGAACGGAATCCATTTATTTTATCTGTACTTGTAAGCAGGTTTTCATTTCGGCCTTGCATTCGTGTGTTCAGTTCATTCAGATGATGAAATATATCTGCCAGGTATGCCAGCCTTGCACACCACTCATCACTTGCAAGCAGCTTTGCGTAATCTGACCTCTCATTTGTCAGAAACACTTTAAGTTCCTCCCGCAGCTCATACACACGAACCAAGACCTTGCCACGCGACAACCACCGGACCTCCGTATGAAACAGCAAGGTTTTATGCTTCGCTCCCATCTCCTCACACAAAGCTGCAAATATGCGAGTTTTCATGGGTCGTGACTTTACAAAGTTTACCATGCGCACAACATCATCCAACACATGAACTAGGTCTGCTGGTAAAGTCTTGGCTACGAGGGCCTCACGGTGTAAAAAACAATGCGTAACAATAACATCTGGATTTCTTTCCTTCACTCTGCTTACAAAGCCTTTGGTGCGCCCGACCATGGCTGCAGCTCCATCGGTGCAGACACTTGTGCAGTTTTCCCACTTAAGTCCTCCTTGTTCAAGGTATTCTGATGTGACCCGAAAAATTTCTTCTCCTGTAGTTTTTTCTGGCAATGCCTTGCAAAAAAAGAAGTTTTCTCTAATTGCATCACCATCAACAAAACGCACATTGGCCAAGAGTTGAGCATGTCCACTGATATCAGTAGACTCGTCAAGTTGCAATGCAAATTTCTCACTGATACGGATCTTTTCCAAAACCACACTTTCGATGTCTGCAGACATGTCATTAATACGTCTGGAAATTGTGTTGTCTGAGAGAGGGACTTTGGCTATTTCCTTAGCTGCTTCAGGTCCGAGCATCTCCTCTACAATAGCTTTGCAGGCGGGAAGTATTAATGTCTCTGCCACAGTGTGCGACTTTTTTGACTTGGCTATAAGTTCAGCAACTTGATAGCTAGCTTTAAGAGCTCTTTCATTTACCTTTGTGGTTTTTCTCATGAAAGTTGCCTCTTTCTCCGTGTTTTGACGCAGGCGAACAAAATAGTCCGCATTCTTGTTTTGAAGCGAAGGGTGTTTCGTTTGGAGATGGCGTTTAAGTTTGCTTGGGACCATAGCACTGTTAGCTAGCTTTTCACCACACACCACGCACAGTGGAGTTGGTTTGTTTGCATCTCCGGTGAAAGTAAATCCAAATGAAATATAGCTTTCGCTATATTGCCTTGTGCCAGAGAATTTGCTTGAGCTAACCATCTTTGCTTTCTTTTGATCCCCACTCGTACTTGGGCTCTCATCTGGCTCCAAATTTTGTTCAGAGTCCAGTTCTTTCCTTTTCAAAAACTTGTCCATCACTGCAGTATCTCACTGTCACTCAGTACTTACTGCGCTTGTCTCCTCCAGATAGCCGCTGTCCTTCACACTCAGCACTCTTCTGCGTATGTCTCCATCCAGATCCATCAGTCAGCGCTCTTCTGCTCTTCTGCTCATGTTTCCTCCAAATCCAGATCCATTGGCGCTCTTCTGCTCATCGGCGATGTCTCCTCCTGTCCTCCTCCTGTTAGTGTAACAGTGACACCGGAGCTATTTATAGTCCTTAACATCAGTGGTGGGATTCAAAAATTTTAGTAACCAGTTCCGACTAGACCACAGATATGTGTAACCTTCCATCACCTGTAATACCATTTCTTTCACAATGCACAATACAAAGGTGTGACAGGCTTGGGCACAGAGACACTAAAATGGTTGCTGAAAGGAGAACTTCCCCAGACAGGAGCATCGGCACAGACCCAAGCAGAGCATCCCATACAGAAACAGACTAGTAGTCAATCAATCAATCAAAGAATTTGTAAAGTGCGCTAGTGGGAAAAGCCCCAAGGGTTCTTGCCTCAGACAAAACCAGCAAAATAATGGCCACGACATACGACTTCGGCTGTTCCTCCTTGGTAAATGCTACAATGTCTGACTTCGGTTGGTTACACATATTTCCCTAAAACTTCACACATGCTTCGAAACCAGATTTACATGGGGGAAGTTATAGTAACATTCAGGGAGGTCAACAACTGGGCAGTGATTACATGGAACATTGAAGCTATTCTTCAACATAATGATTTCTTAATCATCTTTAAAACAATATTGCCTCAACCACAAGCAGGACCAGCTGTACCATTAGTTGCAGGGCTTATGAAGCATACAGTACACACATTCCTGTGTTCACAGTTGAGAAGAGACAAGAGATTAAATACAATGGGCCCACTTTAAGGCCTTTCTCTTAGGGCCCTGGGACAGTCAGAGATTAAAGGATATTACCCTTTGTGGCTCATGTCACTTACCACTGGTGTCACAGGATCACAGTACTGGTGCACTCCAAACTGGATAGCCAGAAAAATCAATCCCTGACCTCGTCGCGCTCTCCCTCTCCGCGTCTTTCGGCTCTGGCGCCTTTTCACCATCGCTGCCCCGGAATTCCTCAAGCGTTTCCCTGGAAACAGGGAAACGCGGCATCGACGCCCGGAGCGTTCCCATGGAGACATGGGAACGCGCAACTGACTTTCCTGGCGAGAAGCTGGTTGGCGCTGGCGCTGGCGTGGATGTGGTCGTAACGACCCGTTCACAATGTCCTACAGTCCGGCGCCCCCTCCCACGGCACACCAGGCAACCTCTCGCGGCACACTAGTGTGCCGCGGAACAGTGGTTGAAAAACACTGAATAGACAAACAAGCAGTCTGAAGTGCAGGACCATGTAAAAAGCAGCAGAAAGGTCCAACAAAAATAGGACAGCCTTTCCTGCTGCATCTAAAGTGCATTTTATCACTTCTGACACTTAGAGAAGTGCTGCTTCAGTGTTGAATGTTGCACTAAAACCTGAGTGACTAAGGTAGAGGACTGTTGGATTCAGTTTAGTTGGAGAGCTGCTGATTCACAAACTTCTCTCAAAGGTTTGCCAAGGCTGACAGCAAGGAGATGGGCAAGGAGATAGCCCTGTAGTTGCTTGGGATTTTGGGGTCTTTTTTGGGGGGTTTTCAAGAGAGGCAAAATCTTGGCCTGTTTCCAGTTAGAAGATATTCAGGAGGGAGTTCAGAACCAGATTGATCCCATCCACTAGCTGCGCTAGAACAAAAGAGGTGCAGAGGTCAGACGAGTACCCTGACCAAAGGTTCAAAATAGCAGCTCTCAAATCATTCATGGAGATTGGGTAAAAAGTGGAAAGTACACATGTGATGGTATTGGGGGGGTGGGGGGTCAACAGCTGAGAGACCTGTATTTAGAAATTCAGCAATTTTGTTCTTAAAAAAAATAGGCCAATTGTTCGCACCACTTGGCCAAGGAGTCCTTGCTGTGGTGGCATGCCACCAGATCTAGTATTACTTTTAGTATCTTAAGGAATTCATTTGGCTTATTTTCTACCTTGCAACATAAAAAAGATGATGGACAGAATGCTGAACATTGTCAAACATTCATCTCCAGTCACAGATATGGGTTTAAATCATTGTTGCTTTGCTCTCCACACCATTCCAGTTTGGTTCAAGCCAAATGCAAATCAGCTTTGACCCTGCTGCCTTGGGAACAGTCCAGCCTGAACTACCAGGCCAGGTCCTCCCTGGACTGGAAAACAAGCATCCTGGGATCAGTATCACCCCTCATCAGTCAAGCTAACTTGACACCCATGGTGTAGGGAGCACGAGACCCACATCTGGGCATAGCCTTCCCACTTAAGACGGCAATGCAACAAAAAGATGATGGATGAAATGCTGAACATTGTCAAACATTAACCCCCCAGTTACAGATCTGGGTTTAATCCATCGTTATTTTGCTCACCATGCCATTCCAGTTTGGACCAAACCATATGCAAATCAGCCTTGACCCTGTTCCCCATGGGAACAGTCCAGCCCGAACTGAAAGGCCAGGCTTGGTCTAAACTGGGGTGAGGTGGCAAGCAAAATAATGATGTATTAAACTCACATCTGTGACTGGGGGTTAGTGTTTGAAAAGTTTCAACATTCCGCCCATCATTTTATTTTGTGATGTTGTTATTTTCCACCTTATCAACTCTTCCCTCATAAAATTTCTTTCTAGTCGCATTTTTTGTTGCGACTTCTATTTCGCTTTGTCCTCCAAGCAATTGTTTTTGCTCCAAGCTCTTCAAGCTTTTTTACAAGTTTGTCCTTGCCTGTCTCAAGGTTTTATTAATCCAGGGGCAAGAGAGCTTGGCTTGACCTGCCGTTTGTCTAGGGAGAGGGTCTAGCTGTTCCACTGAGAGCCAAATCCAGCTGTCAAACACCTGACTATCTGAATCAAGTGGATCAGGGAAACTTGGTCCCATATTTTCAAGGGTGCTTAACAAGCTATTCTGAGAGATCCTGGAGAAAGGTAAAGTTTTATCTAGGGTGGGGGAACAGTCATGACTTTTATGTGAGGTCACCTGTCATCAGAAATAGATTAGATAATGGTCAGTCCATAAAAGAGGGAGGTGGTCAGATATTCTTAAGTTCACATTGGAAAAAGTTAGGTCAATGATGTGCCCACTTGTGTGCGTGAAGCTTGCTACCATTTGAGAGAGGCCAAAAGGAGTCATGATCTCTATGAGACTGAGAGTGTCTTTGTCAGAGGGAGATTCCCAGTGGATATTAAAGTTGCCAAGTATGATACAATGCAAGAAGCATAGTAGAACATGCGACACAGCCTTATTGAGGGAATTCAGGAAGGAACTGGCCAGGTCAGGAGGCCTATAAATCAGGGGGCCACAGACAGCCTGTTGGGGATTCAGTACTAGACAAAAGCCAAAGGCTTCGGTCTCCTATAATCGCCTGATAGGAAAGTGGTACACAAACAAACGTGTTTAAAAATAATGGCAATACCTCCTCCTCTACCACTGCTGTGGTCTAGATTCTGAATCTTGTAACCTTCAGGAATGGCAGTTTTTCAAAGATAGGTTTTGGAAAAGGCAGACAGACAGGTTTCTGTAATAAAAATAATGTTGGGCTTCTCATCGCAAAGAAGTACATGTACACAGAGTGCATGCTTTTGGATGGATTGTGTGTTAACAAGGAAAGCTTTGATGGGGACTTTATTTTGATTGGTGGAGGGGCTACCACATGCAACTCTTAAAGGAAGTGTGTGAACTTCAAGCCGCAAAGAGTGCAGGTGGGAGCAGTATCTGCTTCAAAAGGGAGAAGTTTGTTAGGACAAGCAGTCAATATATTAAGGGCTGAAAGCTCTTCTTTTGAGTACTTCAGATTTACCCTAGAGTCTCTTGGAGAAAACACATAGGGGGTCATTCTGACCCTGGCGGTCATGGTCCGCCAGGGCCAACGACCATGGGAGAACCGCCAACAGGCTGGCGGTGCTCCCATGGGCATTCTGACCGCGGCGGTACAGCCGCGGTCAGAAACGGGAAACCGGCGGTGTCCCGCCAGTTTCCCGCTGCCCAAGGGAATCCTCCATGGCGGCGCTGCTGGGGATTCCGACCCCCTTACCGCCAGCCTGGTTCTGGCGGTTTTGACCGCCAGAACCTGGCTGGCGGTAACGGGTGTCGTGGGGCCCCTGCAGTGCCCATGCCAATGGCATGGGCACTGCAGGGGCCCCCTAACAGGGCCCCACCAAGATTTTCAGTGTCTGCCAAGCAGACACTGAAAATCGCGACGGGTGCAACTGCACCCGTCGCACCCCTTCCACTCCGCCGGCTCCATTCGGAGCCGGCATCCTCATGGACGGGGGTTTCCCGCTGGGCTGGCGGGCGGCCTTCTGGTTCAGAATTACCGCGGCGGTCTTTTGACCGCGCAGCGGTATTCTGCCGGCGAGACTTTGGCGGGCGGCCTCCGCCGCCCGTCAAAGTCAGAATTACCCCCATAGTGGTCTGAGCTGTCTGCTTCAGGGACGCTATAGGCGCAGATGGGCTCGCCATAAATAATGTTAAGCGGGCTGAGAGGAAGCTGCTCCACCCACTGACAGATACTGGAGCTGGAAATTGAGGCATTGTGGGGGAATTACACTGCCACCATAAGAGTTCAAAAAAAGGAAGTGCTGCCTCAATTTCAATTAAAATTTAAAAGAGCCCCAAAAGACACATTCAGTTTTAAAAACAGCCTCCAATGTAAATTAATTAGTAAACAAACTTTGATTCAAGTGAAAAACTGTCCCCCTGCACAAATATTCCACAGTGCAAATGAGCACTTTGAAGACCAAGTACAAATAGTGATTTAAAAGTAATTAAAATCATAAGGGGACAAGGATGCCTCTTACATTTTGCCATAATTAAAATAACCTGTAATTAAAAACCCTCTTTAATAGTAAAGTCAGATTTTAAATTACAGTTTTGAAAGTGTCATTATTAGAAAGTTGTCTTTTCCTGACCTTTGCCAGTTGGTGCCTGCAGCCTGTCCTAGGTCATGTGACCGGGTGTATTTGGCAGTCGGACTTTGTCAATTCCTCCAAGACAGTCACACAATAGAGAGATTAGGTGTGCCTAAATGGGCCATCAACTGGCAGGATGGGGGGTAAATCTAAGCACAGCCCCACTTGTAACTCTTTAGGCTGTGCCCTGCCTTTACACAAAGGACTTGCCACCACTGCATTGTTCATGCAGCCAACTTGGAGCCAGGGCAGGGGTGCCAGGAAATTTCAAGAACGTTAAAGCAAAACCTCTAGAAACATCCCTTACTTCAAAGAAGGCACCAGGTATAAAGATAGGGCCCTCTGACCCACTCTTCACCTTCTGGACCTGTGGGAGTACTCACCAGAGAAGAAACTTACCTGTTTCTCCAAAGACACTCTGGAAGCAAAATAGTTCCCAGTGTGTTGGGGGTGACCTCTAATGATGCAGTGTGCAGTGCACACTGATGACATAAGATTCCACTGGGTTGGTGGGGTCGGGGTGGCATCCCTGCCGGAGGGAATAGAGGGGCATCCCACAGGGGTAGCGCCAGTGCTTCAGCATAGGGGGGGTGCTTGGATGGCCGGCGGCTGCCTGAAGCATTCACCAACCACTGTGTCGGATGGCCCCGGCCATCACTAGCACTGAAGGGGTTAAGTAAAACAGGCAGAATTTTTTAAAAAACTGCTTTATTTAAAAAGCAGTCACAGACATGGTGGTCTGCTGACCCCAGCTGGCCACCATCCCTGTGCGTGCGGCCTTTCCCAAATGGGTCGCAAATTACGACCTACCTCATGAATATTAATGAGGCAGACCCCTTGCAATCCATTTGCAAAAAAACGCAAATTGCGAGTCGCTAAACAAAATAGTCGTACATCTGGCTCTAAATCACTATCTTCTCAGAAGTAAAATAAAAAAGAAAATAATGAGAAAAAATATACAGAACATTATGCCACAGAGCTTTTGCATCATTCAAATGGAAGAATCTCCAGGATGTGCCACAGAAATGTATAGAGTTCACCTTCAAGACAAACCCAAAGTGAATTTTCTTCTTCAGAGGATGGCAGGAAAGTAGCCACCACTGAGCAAAGAAGAAAAAATGTAGGTTATTTAATAGGGCATTTCCACCCTCCAATCCTGGCACTTCAATTGAAATCTTGCTGACAAGATTCCAACTCCACCACCGCCCCCCACCCCCCCCCCGGTTGGCCGTTTGCACATCCTTTTCTTTTAGATGCTGTGAGTGAAAAGATCTAGGCAAAGTCATTATGCCTAGATTTATGTCAAGATTATGTGGGTCATTCTGACCTCGGCGGTAAAAGGCGCTTACCGCCGGTCAGAAGGCCGCCATAACACCGCTGCGGCTGCGGTAAACCGCCACGGTCATTCTGACCCGCAACCTGCAAACCGCCAAAATCCCGACAACCACAAAAGTCCACACCAAAGGTCAGCGAAAAAATGGCGATGACCAAACCTCCACCGTCACGCCAACAGAAAAACGCCCATACCATTCCGACCCACAAATCCACGCGGCGGTCTTTCAAACGCGGTATTCCATTGGCGCTACACACCGCCGCGGTCAAAATACACACACACATAGAAAACTCAGCCACATTGGTCAGTTTGAAACACGCACACCTGATACACATACTAACACCACTCCCACACACCCAACACAATATAAAACACACACCCACATCACCCACAAACCCCTACGACCCGAAATTATTGACGAAGGCTAGAGAGAGAGCACAGAATAGACAATCCCACGACACAGAGGCACACAACACCATCACCCACACAGATACCACGCACCAAACACCACACACCACCACACGCACCACACTCATCACCACAAACAGCACCCCACACCTCATCCACACCACCCCATGGCACCCCAAAGATACCCCAGGTTCAGTGACGCCGAACTGAGGGTCATGGTGGAGGAAATAGTCCGTGTAGAGCCCCAGCTTTTCGGGGCACAGGTGCAGCACACCACAATTGCCAGGAAGATGGAGCTATGGCAAAGGATAGTGGACAGGGTCAACGCGGTGGGACAGCATCCACGCAATCGGGAGGACATCAGGAAGCGCTGGAACGACCTACGGCTGAAGGTGCGTTCCATGGTATCAAGGCACAACATTGCGGTGCAGAAGACTGGCGGCGGACCCCCACCTACTCCCCCCGAATTTACAGCATGGGAGGAGGAAGTCTTGCACATCCTGCATCCTGAGGGCCTCGCAGGAGTAGGCGGAGGAATGGACTCTGGTAAGTCAAATCTTCACTACTGCTTCCCACCCCCATCCCACCTGCATGCCAAATCATATCCCCACCCTCACCCCCACCCCCATCACACCAACTCCTAGCAAAAGGCTCACCATCACAACCCACCCATCCTAACACCAAGCCCTGCATGCGACCACAAAGCATGGACACCCATCACCAAAGCATGCCCACTGCACACACACATCACCCCCACAAGCCACCCTCACAAAAGCCCCCACAATGGAATGCCTGCACTTGGGTACACGGACACCCACCCATCACACGAAATGCCACACACAGAAGCAATAACCATACCTTTATACCCCTGCAGGACCCGAACGCCACCACACTGCCACGGAGGGTCCAGAGATGTCCATCCCACCCCCAGAAGAGGCCCCCAGCGATGACAGCAGCTCTGTCTCCCTGGACCCAGATGACCAGCCCGGCCCATCGGGGACCTCTGGACAGTCGGTTCCCCACAGACAGCCACAGGCTACACCAGACCCAACCCTCTCTGGGAACACCAGCACAGCTCCCACCCAGCAGGCCCATGCCTCTGTCTCCAGGACACGTAAATAAGCGGTGTGTCCACCACTACAGGGCACCCAGGTTGACCCACCACCCCAACAACAACAGGGACCTGGGGGCAGTGGTAGTGGGCACACCGTCCAGGGGACAGAGGCCCAGGAACACAAGGGAACTGGGAGGGCTGCTGTGCGACAGGGGGGGGGAACAGGCCCAGGGAACCGACTCTCCAAGAGGCCCTCTCCTCCATCATGGGAGCTTACCACCACTCCCAGGAGACGATGGCGACGTTACTGGCCCGGTTCCAGGAGATCCAGGCACTGCAGGAGGAACGGTACATGGGGTTCCGAGAGGAACTGAGGAGCATCAGTTCCGCAATGGGGACCATCGTCGTGGCCCTTACCCAGATAGTCACCACATTGCGGGACCATGTGGCACCCCAAAGGGCCCCTGTCACTAGCCCAGGCCAGGAACAGCCTACCACCTCCGCCGGCGCTAGTGGACAGGAGGCCCCCACACAACAACAGGCCACCAGAACCCCACCTCCTGCAGAAGAAGAACCACCCCGCAAGCGGAACCTGAGATCTCACAAGAAGACAGAGTAGGATTGCAAGATCCCCGCCAGCCTAAGATACCCCCTGATGTCATCCCACTGTCCCACATTGTCACCCTGTCCAACCTTTAACTGCCCCTGCTCCATCCTTCCACAGGCATATGGACAATGCACCTGTGCGACTGAGAACTGGACTCTGCCATGGACATTAATCCACCCCCACCCATCACCCTTTTACAATCATGTACCTATATGTAGCACTTAAAATAAATCACTTATTGCACGTAAAAAAACAGGAGTCTGCTTGTATTCTTAACAAATGTATTACACATAACGGTGCAATAATGTCCAGTTACTTTGTGATGACAACATACCAATTTCAATAAGCTTTAGTCCATGGGCAAACAAAGCTGAAGGCAGGCAGTGGGTCATACAGCTCTGAAAAGGGAAGGGAAAGTCACAAATCAGTTAACAGGAACTGGGGGGAAACACAGACAGTGGAGACGCATGAGGCCTTAAGTAAATGTAAAATGGCGTGGGTGATTCTTACCTGTGTGCTACTGAAAATATTGTTGTATGACTGCATCCCTGTTGTCCGTGTCGTCCCCGTTGTCTTCCTCCTCTTCACTCTCCACAGGCTCCACAGCTGCTACAACACCACCATCTGGACCATCCTCCTGCAGAAAAGGCACCTGGCGTCGCAAAGCTAGATTGTGAAGCATACAGCAGGCTACGATGACATGGCACACCTTCTTTGGTGAGTACATTAGGGATCCACCTGTCATATGGAGGCACCTGAACCTGGCCTTCAGGACCCCGAAGGTCCTTTCTATGATCCTCCTAGTTCGCCCATGGGCCTCATTGTACCGTTCCTCTGCCCTGGTCCGGGGATTCCTCACTGGGGTCAGTAGCCACGACAGGTTGGGGTAACCAGAGTCACCAATTAGCCACACACGGTGTCTCTGTAGCTGTTCCATCACATAAGGGATGCTGCTATTCCGCATGACATACGCGTCATGCACTGACCCAGGGAACTTGGCATTTACATGGGAGATGTACTGGTCAGCCAAACAGACCACCTGTACATTCATCGAATGATAACTTTTTCTGTTTCTGTACACCTGCTCACTTTCTTTGGGGGGAACCAAAGCCACATGGGTCCCATCAATGGCACCAATGATGTTGGGGATATGTCCAAGGGCATAGAAATCACCCTTCACTGTAGCCAATTCGCCCACCTCAGGGAAAATAATGTAGCTCCGCATGTATTTCATCAGGGCAGACAACACTCTGGACAAAACCTTAGAAAACATAGGCTGAGACATCCCAGATGATATGGCCACTGTTGTCTGAAAAGACCCACTTGCTAAAAAATGCAGTACTGACAGAACCTGCACCAGAGGGGGAATCCCTGTGGGTTGGCGGATGGGGGACATCAGGTCTGGCTCCAGCTGGGCACATAGTTCATGTATAGTTGCTCTGTCAAGCCTGTATGTAAGTATGATATGTCGTTCTTCCATTGTCGACAGGTCCACCAGCGGTCGGTACACGGGAGGATTCATCCTTCTCCTCTCAAGTCCCAGCGGACGGTGCCTAGGAGGGACAACATGGAGCACAGAGTCAAGCAACCCACAGGTTCGTTCACACAGCTTGCACAGTACACGAATCGCTATGCATTGAAAGGCTTGTATGAGTGGCAATGCAAGGCCTAGGCCTGTGTGACGCAGTAGGAATTATGCCATGTGGGCCCTTGAAATGGCAGCTGCCTGACCTGTGAAGTGTGACAGTGGGATGTGAGGTCACTGCGCTGGCATGGCACACCGTGGCGGTAGGCGGTCGAAGACCGCGGCGCAAAGCAGCATTGGTTAACATTGAACCCTATGGGTCTCAGGAGCCAATGACGATGTGCGCCGGCGGTCGCGGTACGCACCGCCGCGGGCGTGACCGCCATTTTCTAACTGCTTAATCACTCGAGACCTGATCATCCACAGGAGAGGACCTATACTGCAAGTGCTGCTGTGACCTCGGTCTGGGAGATACAATGGCTGCTGCGACTGGGGAAAGGGCCCCTGCCTTCACTTCCGAAGAATTGGAGAAACTTGTTGATGGGGTCCTCCCCCAGTATGCGCTACTCTACGGTCCTCCAGACCAACAGGTTAGTACACAGGGTGCACGTTGAATGGGCTATGCCTGTGTTGAGTGGGGTGTATGTAAGATGGTGGGGAGGGGAGCGAATGAGGAGTGCAACGCACGAAAGATGAGAGCATGTGCCACATGGCAAGGTTGGGGAGGGGGGGGCCACTCACATTGACCAGGCAGAAAACTGATGTGATTTCCTTTACCACCCTGTACATGTCATATAGGTAAGCGCCCATCAGAAGATTGACATTTGGCGTGCCATCGCCAAGGACGTCCGGGCCCTGGGGGTCCACAACAGATGGGGCACCCACTGCCGAAAGAGGTGGGAGGACATCCGCCGCGGGACCAGAAAGACCGCCGAGTCTCTGCTGGGGATAGCCTCCCAACGTAGGAGGGGTGCCAGCCGCCAATTGACCACCCTGATGTCCCGGATCCTGGCGGTGGCCTACCCCGATTTGGATGGTCGCGTGAGGACATCACAGCAGACACAAGGGGTGAGTATCAGCACATTCTGCTATCTTTGCACGCAGTGAAGGTGTCTGGGTGGGGGAGGAGGGCTGTGGCTATCTCTAGGCCAGGGCGCATTCTGTAGGCTAGGCCCCTCCGTTAGACACGGCCCTGTGCCCCTGCCCCCCACCTCTGTAGGGTGCCAAGTACAGCTATCCATGGTCCGGCCTCACCCATGTGTGCATTTGTCATCCATAGACCTGTAGGCCTAGTCACAATAACTGAGTAGTGTACCCCGATTGCGCGGCCTAGTGCAGGGGGCTTCTGTGTCTGTCCTCTCCGACAACGGTGTTGCCAATGCATGCACTCAACCTGTCTTCATTTCTCCCCCCCCCCATTTTCTTTGTCTTCCTGTTCATGTGGGCATTAGCATCATCAGGCGGAGGAGTAGTGGCATCGGCGCATGAGGGAGCTGCATCTCACATGGCCCCGGAGGGCCATACAACAGACTCTGAGTACACCAGTGAGACGAAGGGCGAGTGGAGCTCCACAACGGGGACCCGTGGAGACGTCAGCGACACAGACACGTCCTCGGAAGGGAGCTCCGTAGCGGTGGCAGCAACATCCGTGCCCACCGCCACAACAGGTACTGCCGCCACCCAGCGCACCAGCCCCGCCCTCCCAGCAGCCCCTCAGCCTTCGCTCCGTGCCCGCTCGCCCAGGAAGGCGGGCATCTCCTTCGCCCCAGGCATCTCAGGCCCTGCCCCAGTTACCCCTGCTGCCCTCAGTGAGGAGGTCATTGACCTCCTCAGGACACTCATTGTTGGGCAGTCTACCCTTTTGAATGCCATACAGGGTGTAGAAAGGGAGGTGCATCGGAGCAATGCATACCTGGAGGGCATTCATTCGGGTCAGGCTGCCCATCAGCGATCGTTCAACGCTCTGGCCTCAGCACTGACGGCAGCCATTGTCCCTGTCTCCAGCCTCCCTCTTCTGACTCCCTCCACCCAGTCCCAGTCTCCTGTTCCTCTGCCTATCCCATCCACACCATCAGACCAGCCTGCACACACCTCTACACCCAAGGGCAGCTCATCCAGACATAAGCACCACAGATCCCACAAGCATTCACCCAAGCAACATCCAGATGCAGACATGCCAACAGTCACTATCACCTCTGTGTCCCCCACCTCCTCATCTCCCTCCTCCCTCCCTGTGACGTCTCCACTCACACCTGCATGCACACCACCATCAGCCAGTACTTCCATCACCAGCACACCCTCCATTACAGTCCGCACACGTGCAGTCACCACCCCCACTGCCATTTACACGTCCCCTGTGTCCTCTCCCAGTGTGTCTGTCACCCCCTCTTCCAAAGCACACAAACGCAGGCAGCCACCCACCCAACATACATCCACCTCACGACAGCCTCCGTCACAAGCACCTGCACCCAAAAACACCACACTTGACTCTCCTACAACCACATCCTCTTCCTCCACTCCCATACCCACTCCACCTACCCGTCCCTGTCCTTCCCAAGTCCTTTTCCTTTCCAAACTTGATCTCGTTCCAATCACTGACCCACCCCCCTCCATCTGGTAAGAGTAAAAAAAGCACCTCAGCCACCACCAGCCCTGCATCTACTGTGACCATAGTGCAGGGCTATTGGAGTCCACCAGCTCCTAGGGCAGGAACATCGGCCAGCAGCAAGGGGACAGCCAGCCCTCCCCCTGGGAAGAGGACAAGAAAAAAAAACGGCTGGCGCGACAAGCCTGAGACGGCTGCCACCAAGGACAGTAGCCTTGCCCCGTCACCTGCCACATCATCAAAGGGAGGCAAGGGCCACAGAGCTTCAGCGAAGGAGGGCAAGGGCAGCAGGGCGGAGAAGTCAGGCAGCAGGTGAGCTGCCCAGGAGGGCCCCACCAGCCCCATTCCGGTTGTGACGGACGACACCCACAGGCCCAGGACTCCATCACAGGAGGGCCCCGCGACCGCAAGGTCGGATGGCGACTGAGCGGGAAGTCTTGGCCAGGTCTGGCTCCCTAGAAACACAGGACAAGCACCGCTGAACAGGGCCCCGCCGGGAGAAGCACCGCTGAACAGGGCCCCACCGGGAGAAGAACCGCTGAACAGGGCCCCACCGGGAGAAGCACCGCTGAACAGGGGCCCGCCGTGACAAGAACCGCTGAACAGGGGCCCGCCGTGACAAGAACCGCTGAACAGGGGCCCGCCGTGACAAGAACCGCTAAACAGGGCACCGCCGGGAGAAGCACCGCTGAACAGGGGCCTGCCATGACAAGAACCGCTGAACAGGGGCCCGCTGGGAGAAGAACCGCTGAACAGGGCCTGCCGTGACAAGAACCGCTGAACAGGGGCCCGCCGTGACAAGAACCGCTGAACAGGACACCGCCGGGAGAAGCACCGCTGAACAGGGGCCCGCTGTGACAAGAACCGCTGAACAGGGGCCCGCCGTGACAAGAACCGCTGAACAGGGGCCCGCTGGGAGAGGAACCGCTGAACAGGGCCCCGCCGTGACAAGAACCGCTGAACAGGGGCCCGCCGTGACAAGAACCGCTGAACAGGGGCCCGCTGTGACAAGAACCGCTGAACAGGGCACCGCCGGGAGAAGCACCGCTGAACAGGGGCCCGCCATGACAAGAACCGCTGAACAGGGGCCTGCCGTGACAAGAACCGCTGAACAGGGGCCCGCCGTGACAAGAACCGCTCCGTTGGGCCCTTCATCTCAAGCACCGCTCCGCTGGGCCCCGCCGTCTCTGCACTGCTCCGCTGGGCCCTTCATCTCAAGGACCGCTCCGCTGGGCCCTTCATCTCAAGCACCGCTCCGCTGGGCCCTTCATCTCAAGCACCGCTCCGCTGGGCCCCGCCGTCTCTGCACCGCTCCGCTGGGTCCTTCATCTCAAGCACCGCTCCGCTGGGCCCTTCATCTCAAGCACTGCTCCGCTGGGCCCTTCATCTCAAGCACCGCTCCCCTGGGCCCTTCATCTCAAGCACCGCTCCGCTGGGCCCTTCATCTCAAGCACCGCTCCGCTGGGCCCCGCCGTCTCTGCACCGCTCCGCTGGGCCCTTCATCTCAAGCACCGCTCCGCTGGGCCCCGCCGTCTCTGCACCGCTCCGCTGGGCCCTTCATCTCAAGCCCCGCTCCGCTGGGCCCTTCATCTCAAGCACCGCTCTGCTGGGCCCCGCCGTCTCTGCACCGCTCCGCTGGGCCCTTCATCTCAAGCACCGCTCCGCTGGGCCCTTCATCTCAAGCACCGCTCCGCTGGGCCCCGCCGTCTCTGCACCGCTCCGCTGGGCCATTCATCTCAAGCACCGCTCCGCTGGGCCATTCATCTCAAGCACCGCTCCGCTGGGCCCCGCCGTCTCTGCCCCGCTCCGCTGGGCCCTTAATCTCAAGCACCGCTCCGCTGGGCCCTTCATCTCAAGCACCGTTCTGCTGGGCCATTCATCTCAAGCACCGCTCCGCTGGGCCCTTCATCTCAAGCACCGCTCCATTGGGCCCTTCATCTCAAGCACCGCTCCGCTGGGCCCCGCCGTCTCTGCACCGCTCCGCTGGGCCCTTCATCTCAAGCACCGCTCCGCTGGGCCCTTCATCTCAAGCACCGCTCCGCTGGGCCCCGCCGTCTCTGCACCGCTCCGCTGGGCCATTCATCTCAAGCACCCCTCCGCTGGGCCATTCATCTGAAGCAATGCTCCGCTGGGCCCCGCCGTCTCTGCCCCGCTCTGCTGGGCCCTTCATCTCAAGCACCGCTCCGCTGGGCCATTCATCTCAAGCACCGCTCCGCTGGGCCCCGCCGTCTCTGCCCCGCTCCGCTGGGCCCTTCATCTCAAGCACCGCTCCGCTGGGCCCTTCCTTTCAAGCACCGCTCCGCTGGGCAACGCCATCTCAAGCACCGCTGGCCCATTGACAGTGCCGGTTCTGTGTCGAGCAGGGCTTCACGAAGCACTCTGGGCACCATGCCTCCTCCATTAACAGCGGAGTCGGTAATCCATCTGATGGACTGTGGCTTGGCACTTCCCAGATGGAACAGTGGGCAAGCCACCCACTGTAGAGACTTGAGAGACTGTGGCTTTGCACTCCCCAGGATGGCACAGTGGGCAAGCCACCCACTGTAGAGACTTGTGAGACTGTGGCTTTGCACTCCCCAGGATGGCACAGTGGGCAAACCACCCACTGTAGAGACTTGTGAGACTGTGGCTTTGCACTCCCCAGGATGGGACAGTGGGCATGGAGGCCCCTCGTGGATCTGGCGTCGAGGACTCATGTGGCTGAGGTGCCCCCCCTTCGCTTCCCCCTGAGGTGCCTGTAGTTTTATCATCTGATGCCCCTGCAGTGTTCTCTCCAATGGTATCTGGTCTCCTGTGTGGGCTTTGCCCATGTGTTAGTGCACATTTGCCCACGGACTATGGAACTTCGACAGAATGTGCAGGACTTATTGCCTATGTATATATTTTTGACTATGTTCATTCCTTATTTTGTATCATTCATATAGCATATTTCCCATACCTTCAGTGCAGCTATTTATACATATATTTTATAGATCATTTTAATTGTGTCTTTGCATTATTCCGGTGGGTTTGGGGGGTGTCACTCTGACTTGTTGCTCTGCATTGGGGTGTAGGTATTTGGGTTGGGGGCGTGGGTGTATTGCGCATGTGTGTGCCCGTAATCTTTCCTCCTCCCCCCTCCCCTGTGTCGTAGGTGCAGTACTCACCGTTGTCGTCTGCGCCGGCGTTCGTACTCCTGGTAGATGAGCAGGTAGACAATAGCTGGTAGGATGTTTAATTCGGGTTCCATGCTGTCCTCCTTCCTCGTGGAGTGTGTAGAGGTGAGCGTTTTCCCGTTCGTAGTATGTTTCCGCTGTGTTTTTATCGGCGGGGCTTCCGCCCCGGAAAAGGTGGCGGATTGGTGAGTTGTGATAGGGTGGGCGGTACATTGTCTGCCGCCTGCCTGTTGGCGGTGACCGCCGCGCTGTTTGTCTGTCCGGCCGTGGAGGTCGGAGTGTTAAAGTGGCGGCCTGGGTTGGCGGTTCCCGCCAGGGTCAGAATACCTTTTTTTTGACCGCCAGCCTGATGGCGGGTTGGCCGCCGCTTTATCACCGACCGCAAGGGTCAGAATGACTGCCTATATTCTTTGGGACAAATGGACATTATATTACCTCATGCATTTCTAATTGATTCCATGGTGGGTAGCCCAAATGCCCAAAGACATAACAGACTAGAAGGTGGATTGTGCACTAAAGAAAGAATTATTACGGCTCCCATCTATCAATGGGGATAGGAATATATGGAGCCTACATGAGTAAATCTCTCATTTTGGATTTTAAGCAGTCATTCAAAGTTGTGAGGATGGTTCAAAATGTTCATCTCTCTGATAGCTAGTTAATTCCTCTGTTAGGCTCTGAGAGCTTTATTGTGAGAGTAGACCCAACAGACACATATTTTCATGTTTCAATAGTTTCAGCACACCTAGCAATTCCCTCAGGAACACATACAGAAATCGTCAATTTCAATTCAAGGTTCTACAGTTTAGTTTGTAACATGTTCTTATGCCTCTACAAAATTGACAGCCAATTTGACAACTCTCTATAGCTCAAAGATTAGAAGGTGTACTGATAACTGGAGAACTGCCTCCTTTAAGCTCAGAAGAATCTTAAGTATTCGAAGGTCTGAAGGAAGTGCAGCAACACCTGGACCAGCACAGCTTCCTTCTTAATTCAATGAAATGTCATCTTCCTATAAGCCAAAATCTGAACATGGTCTTTCTTCCTAAGGCTAGGGCACAAAATATTGACAATCACTGATGTAGGGGCAATTGGTTGCATTTTAACACTGGTTCAGGATCCAGGGTCACATAGCATCATGTGTGTTCACTGTGCCTTGGACTCGTTTTCATTTCCATCCACATTTTTTTCATTTTTTCATTTTTTTATCATTTGGGCTCTGACCTCACAAGATTTGGAAGTATTAATTATAATATATATAAGGGTGAAGCAGATTGATTCCAGAGGACTTGTTGAAAGGCCTTCCATGTCATACAATGAATCCACTGGTCCTAACAACAGATGGAGTAGTTTGAGTAGCTATATTGGAGGGTTTGTCAGTCAGCTCTAGGCCACTGGTCATTGGTAGAGAGCCACCAGCCATCCAACTGGAGCGATATGTCCCTAAGGCATTTCCAAAACTAATTACAGGGCAGGAATATAGTTGTGAGAATGGACAATATGGTGGCAGTGGTCTCCGTCAATGGACACAGAACTACTTAAACCATGTTTTTGGGGTGATTAGACGTGAAGCTAATTAAATGGAGAGAGCATCATCACCTGTCATTAAAAGCCATATTCATATTAGGGGTGGACAATTTCAGGGCACACAATCTAAGCAGACTTTCCATCCTCCTATGACCTCTTGTGCCACCCGGAGAATTTCAGGAAATGTGTGGCAGGTTTTGAGTTAAGTGCTCAAATTTCTTGAGTTTGTTTCTAGATTCCGGAGAAAAGGCAGGACGAGTTGATGATCTGTTGGTAGATGGGCCAGAGGAACTCCTTTATTCCTTGCCTTCTTTCCTGATGATACCAAGCCGAGAGGAGGAGTGATGGGCATTCGAGTAGGTTCCTTTTAGCCTCAGAGAACTTGATTCCTGCTATTGAGGTAATTTATGATCCTCTCACCTTAGATTACTCCTCAGCATCCATCTCTGCCCTGAGAGTCAGACAGTCTTTCTGTTTCAAGACCATTTCAGTTTGGTAAGTTAGATGCAGGTCTTTACAGAAAAATGTTTTCCTGTCAACCTAGTTGAAGCCATTCTAAGAATTGGGACTACAGTCTACATTAAAGGCTTATGCTCATCATAGGGACACTTTCCAAAAATGGTATTTGGCCAATTCTGTTTCTCCACTGTCCTGTGAATTCATTATCATTGTGCATCTCTTATGGGATGATTTTAATTAAATCTGTCTGTTTCAGCTTTGAGGACTTAGTGGGCCACTGTTCACCCTCCTAGGGAATGTGGGAAGGTTTACTAAAGGCTCCTTTGGCTCTTCATGTGACTCAGAAAGTAGGTCTTCATGTTAATTGTCTCCCTCTAACTTCCCTGAAGGTACAAATTATTAATTGTTTAAACGTTTAAATATGTTTATTTAGTTTACGTCTGGGCTTAGGTAAGTCAGGAAACTGCCCAGAATGCCACATCTATTTATGGCGCTCCTCTGGAGTGGGTGAGGCCTTCATTTACAGCAGTTCTTGGTTTATTTTCCTGTCTAGAGATGCAACCAGGTCATCAGTAATGATTGGTATAACAATCATCAGGACTACTATTAATAAAGAATACAGTACGTAATCGAAACATTCCATCTAACAAATAAAAATATATTTTTAATAATAATAATAATAATAATAATAATAGCACATTTTCTAAAGCATATAGCTACCTCAAGTGAGGTGTCCTGGCACTGGGTACAGGTATCCACAGCCCTAAATGCAGCAATTAAACTAACTCCCCTGGATCCCACACTGAAGAACCAAGTTTTATGTTTTTTTCTCAAAGAACACTCTGACTGAACCTGACGTAAAACTAGTGACAAAGCATTTTACAATTTTGGTACTAAGTAGCTTAAAGAAATTTCACCTCAACGTGCTCTCTTCACTTTGGTAACAGACTCCAATATCTCCCCTGCTGATCTTAAGTTTCTTGCTGGTACTTGTGGTCTAACCAAAGATTGACTGTAGTGTGGGCCCTTATTAGCAAACACCTTGTGACAATAATACAAGACTTTTAAATGAAGACCTCTGCCTCACCGGAAGCCAGGGCAGCTTTTTAAGTGCAGCCTCCATCAGTTTAATAAAAGACATGCACCAGAGTTCTACACTCTTTGGAGTCTCTTAATCTCCGAGATTCAACACATTCCAGCAATCAACCCTCGGTACAACCAGAGCTTGAACTACTGTTTTTCTTGCTGGCTCTGGCAGAAGTCACAAAATATTTCTCAACATCTTGATAATTCCAAATCATTTTCCTGACACTGCACGACAGTTGTCCTTCAAGTCAAATACCCATGTTCTTAACCTTGGGTTTTGGATCTGGTAGTGGACCCTACTCCATGGGCCACCATGCAGTGGACTAGATGTTTCAGTGATTGCCCAAGGTCATAACCTTAGTCTTTCCCTGGAACTCCCTCCCCACCAGCCTCAGGACCACCCAGGACCACTCCGCTTTCCGGAGACTCCTAAAAACCTGGCTATTCGAGCAGCAGTAACCCCCCCTTTCCCCTAGCGCTCTGAGACCCGCACGGGTGAGTAGCGCGCTTTATAAATGTTAATGATTTGATTTGATTTGATTTGATTTCCAGCATTGAACTTAGGCCAATTTTACTCCATCCACCTGACAACCCCTTCAAAGCAGAGGCACAAGGACGAAGCCATGTTAGACAGTTCTGTGACAGAAAGATGGTAAACTGTGTGTCATCAGCATATGAGATGATAGTACAACCACATCGTTCGATGACCTCTGCAAGCTGTCTCATGTACACATTGAACAATCTTGGAATCAAAGACAAGCCCCGCTGCACACCTTGTTTCAATCGGAGCACTTTGACTGGTACGTTTTTGTGATACCTGAAAGGTACACCCTAGTAAAAAAGAAGCAACCTAACTCAATTCTTTGGCCATGTCAACAGTTGCGGAGTCCCTCAAACAGGATGTTGTGTGACACAGTGCCGAAAGCAGCACTGAGATCCAATAATAGCGGTGCAGCAAAATCACCTGCATTCAAAATCTGATGGACCAACACAGTCAACAGCAACAAGGCTGACAGTACTGTGTGAGGGGCAAAAGCCTGACTGAGTCATGTGGAGTAAATTGTGATTCTCTAAAAAGCTCAAAAGCTGCTTAATGGTAGCAGTGAGACCGGAAGTATTAAAAGTACTGACTGGCTTTTTTTTCTTCAAATGTCCCAACAGTGATTCATTTTCTTCTATATAAACATGGTCAGCATGACAAGCAAATAGGGCCTTTACGAGAAACAGTCACTATATTAGGGTCGCTATGACATGCAGTTTAAATTCCAAACTTTGTTTGCAAAATTGCCCAACTACATATGCCTCTGTCAGTCTTATAGGGTTATGATGATAATAGTGAAGGTGGCATCGGACTTATGCTAATGGTGGTGGTACAGGTAGTAGTGATGACAACGGTGGTAATGGTGGAAGTGGTGACAATTGTGGCAGTGGTAATTGTGGAAGAGAGTGGTGTAACAAAGGTGATGGTAATGGTGGGTATAATGGTGAAGAAAATGGTAATGTGGTGATGGCTATTATGGGTAAAAATTTGATATAGAGGTGGTAGCAATGGTGGAGGAAATGATGGGAGTGGTGATTATGGCTGTTGGGGTAATGGCGGTAGTAGCAGTCACCATGGTGGTGAGACAAAGTTGGTGATTGTGGCAGTGTTAATAGTGGTAATGGTGGTAGCTGAGTAACCTGGGGAGAATTGAGTTTTTAGTAGCAGACAGATCATCTGTGTTCTTCTTGAGACCCTTGCTACATAGGATGGTATTCCCCAGTATTGGAGGCTTCCTTGCCAGAGGATACACCAGCTCTGATTTGGTGCTACAAAGTTCTTGTTGACTTTACGTCAATAGGGACTTAGGGCGTATGCTTCTCTCTACTGGGGATTTCTGAAGTTCTCCCTGGTGCCTTTGTATCTAAAGTTGGAATTTGGCACACATCTGTGAGTGCAAATCTTCATCCATATTTTAGTTTATTTTGTCACATTTATTTTGTTATGAGGCTATAAGGGGAAGAGCCACTGATGTTTTTACAGATTTTGCTAGTCTATCCCAAATGTTGTCTGGAGGGCCACATCATAGCCCCCCAAAATCCAGACATACCACCAGTGCCTCTTATTATAATCTGACTTCTAATGGGACATGGGAGCTGTGGCATGTGAATAGCAATGGTATGAATGGGGGACATGAATCTGTCATATAATGAGACTTTCAAAATTGGCACCTACTTCCTACTTTGAAGCCAGAGGAATAGAATTTGCCTCTTGCTGCTTTAAATATATCAGCAAACAGACCATACGCACAAGGAGAGTTTTCGACTCTTGTAACCACACTTGCTTTCTTCTATGCCAGCTCCACTTATTCTCAATGAAATTATGGCACTGTCCATCATTGTTTCTTACACCTGTCTCCTCCATGTCTATGTTTGTTGGAAATTGAAACCATCATCCCTGATCTTTTCTAGGGTTTTACATGCTAACCCTAAGGATCTTCTCCTATGAATTGTTGCACATGCAATGGCAATGTTAAATCAAGGTTAGAAATGCTTATGGTAAGGACCATTGGAAGTGCCCGTCAGAAAAATTTCCCTTCTGTGGGAAAGGAGAGAGTTTGGAGGACTGTCCTACAAAAATCCCAGCATTTTCGGATTAAAGGGGTGAAAGAGAAGGGTAGGTTAATGAAGTGGTCAATTAGATCCAGAAAAAGAAGCTGTTCCAGTACACCCCAATTTACATCAAAGTAACGAGAATATGAGATCATTCAAATTCAAGTACTGGTTTAACGTCCTGATTTTCTTCAACATAATTTTTCCTGATATTCATAGTTCCCAAAAGTAAGATGTTTATGAATCTGAAAGGCTTAAGTAGCTTACCTTATGTGAAAACCTGTCCATGCGACCATTGTGCAACTATTTTTTGTAGCTTAATGTGATAATCTGAGCGCGCCTGACCTTATTTGGTTTATTTTTGTTCATTTATAAGGGGACATGTTAAAGGTTCAATGGACCTTTTGACTGTGCGTATAGAAGTTCCCACCATCAGCCTCAAATTTCAGTACCAATCGAGAACAATATCAATCAATAGAATTAATAATCTTGAGAGTCAGTAATTTCCACACACATGACCTCTTGGCCATGAATAACCACACCTTTATGTAAAAGTTAAAATTAATGTTTCCGTATATTAACAATGCTAATATCACATAACTCAGAATCAAATGATAACCATACAGAAACAATACTGGTTGACCAAATCTTCTAAAGAAACTTAAATTAATCTGTGCGTGGATCACTACACATTCTAGAGTTACGGTACAAATTAATGACAAGAATAACTGCACAATAGAAATAGCATACATTTAGATTCCGCAAAGAAAAGACATCAACTGTTTTTATTATTTAGCAAACATCTTCAGTGAGTCTCCTAACCAACCTTCTGTTTAGAATGGCATGCTGGGCTTCATGCAAAACAATTTAGTCAACCCAAATTTGTAAAAACATCTAACTATGGCTCTATCAAAATTAGCGGATGGCACCTTAAACAAAAGCAAATAGACATGGCAATCAATAACATAGTCTGATAACTTGCCTCAGTATGGCTCAGCAAGCTGCGACAAGCTTCGTCAATTGGACATCTGTTCGGTCAGCAAGGCATCGGGACTCAGCAATAAAGTTCAAGATAGAAATGGCTCAGGAACGGACATTATACAGAATGTTGCTTCTCAGCATCAAAGTTAGGAAAAAGTGAGAATATTTCTCTGTGCAGTTTGAAAAGCATATGAACATGGCGCATCTCCTCCCGGTGAAGTCTGGCTAAGTTAGATTCCCTAAAACTACTTCCCATGTTCCTATTGGTCAAAGAATCTAATGTTTACATTTAGTCCAATGAAAGTAGAGCCTCAAATGTAAGATATAACTAAACTGTCTTTCACATATCGATGATTGGCTCCTGTTACCGTTGTTGGACTGGTCAGGTAACAACTTTGTATCGCCTTATTCTCCAGTCAGTGCATCCATTGTTAGTTCCTGGGAATGTCGGCTTTACACATACTAAATTCTACAAAGTATCAATAGCTAGTAAAACATATTCTAGCAAGCAGTTCTCATCGGAAAGAAAATTAGCTCCTAGGATCTGGTCCACGCAATGGAAAAATACAAATCTATTCTCTATTCAAACATGTGAATCGTTTAAGCAATGCATCTTAACATGAGGCTGTGCAACTAGACCCAAGACCTTGCTAATTTAAGGCCTATGATTATTAAAGCAAATACGTAAAACATGACCATTAATATAACATACTACTACATTAATTTATACATGAGCACGACATTTTACACTAATAAGCAGTTAATAAAGACACTTTGTGAATACCAGTGGTCACTCAAGTAGACACACATTCAAACTTGTGTATTATTTTCTCTATTAAGTCTATAAAGAATATTTTAAAGTACAATTCATCATTAACAATCCCTCCTCTTAGGACTAAATATGTTATCACACTTACATTTTCCCACACAAATTTTCGCTCAGCTAAAATCTCTGAACTCCATCCCTTTAATTTTTCGTTCCCTCTTCAAATTTTCCCTAAACACTTTTTCCATTTTTCTCTCTTCACTCTTCTGATCATTTTTCATTTTCTTTGATTTAATCACATGATACAATTTACATATTCCCCATGTTCCAGTTATACAAATCTCAGTAATCAATTTTCATTGTATTATTTTCATTATTATCCCTTTCCCAATGTTGCTGAGTGAATTTCCCATTGAAGCAAATCCTTTGCCAACATTTTCCAAACACCTGGCTTTTTCAGCTATTTCAAACAAGCACTATCAATAGTCAGATTAGTAAGTAAGCTTCTGATTTCTTAACTATTCTCAGGAATATATGAACAACAATGCTTCGAATTCAGCATTTTGCAAACTCCGCTATCTTTTGCTAAAACACTGTCGAGCGCAAGGCAGTTCTGAAGAGTCATAGATCTTACTGCAGCCATTTCTCTGTCCATTAGGATCATGGCTCCTGAAAAATTTGTCAACATGTTATCCACAATAGTAGACAACTTTAGAATCTTTATAGAATTTAAAATAACTCCCACTGAAGGAATTATTACTCCAAATATATCTACCACTATACAGGAAGAAGATTCTCTCTTTTGTTTAAACTGATGAAACTCAGTCATTTTTGGTAATCTTTTCAAGTCCTTAAGTTGAAATATCTTGGGAAAACTATCTCTAAGTAACATGTGCCATACCATCCACTTGGAAGACAGTAGTAGTTCGACCTACAGATGTAATAAACTTCAGGAATCGCTGGATCCTGTCCATTCAACATGAACGTCCATTTACTCTGAAACAAAAACACATGTCTACATTCACTCATTCACACAAACAACGTCTCAGTTTTAGATTTATGCCTATATACACACAGCTTTTCTATATGTTGCACATCTAAAGCTAACCTTCCTTGTGTTTTTATTTCATTAAATACATAATCATTTCTAAAAGTCCTTTTCTCTAAACCCTTCTCTAGCTTCCCCTTTAATACCATTCTCCTATTATCTGTCCGATCTAAGAAGCTCTTTTCTATTGGTGTAAGCAAGCATGGCAGGTTGTTTCTATGCACATATGCAATAATTCTATAGTGTTGTGCATAGCTACTATAATCAGGTTTTTAATTATATGGACAAACGAAAACACAACATCATAACTGGAATAGAAATCCTAATGTACTCCTGGTTATAGAATCTTGTTAGTAACAGACCACAAGTTATACCATAAGTGAGGGGCAAACTATGATAGGTAACTCCTTCCGCGACTGATGAAGGAATCTGCGTGCAAACATAACAATCTCTCGTATCTATTGTCTCAACATACTCACTCAATAAGCAATAGAAAACATTAGAAGAAGTTTCTCCTTGGTCATTATCTACGTGCAGATATTTCCCATCTAACCTAAACTTCTCTACTTCTGTGAGTGCAGTGGTTGTCTCTAAAGCTAAGGTATGGCTGCCTTTACTCTTGTCAAGAACAGTCATTCCCACAATCAATACCAGGAACAATATCAAGCATACAATCGTTAAACTAATATTCAAGTAATTACAGCATCTATTCTTCCTACCCTGCTGGCTAAGGTTACTCATGATCTGTAAAGAATAAGAAAGTAGAAGAGAAAAAAATATAAATATGCAGCAAAAATAAAAAACAAATCTTCCATTTTCTTTAGCAATTATTTACAGCTTTCAGTCTTATTTCCAGGATCCTTTTGTCAAAATCACTAAGTTTGTCAAATCAGGTTTAGCAGCTTGTAAAATCAGGTTATCAAAAAGCCTTTTTTTGGTTACTTTCAATAGTCTCTTTTTCTTTGCACTCCTTTCAGCTTACAGGTTCAACAGTTCAGTTCATGGGTTTCCTTCAAGTGCCAAAATATTGACCTGGAATGTATTGATCAAAACAAAAAGCCAAAAATGATCTTTGCCATTTACTTGTTGTTGCATACGCCCATTCAGGACCAGCGTACCTTTGACTCAAAAAATTATTTTTCTTTTCAACTTTCGATCTACATTTAATCCTCCTTCACTCAAGTCTTCTCTCCCTGTCGTGTCTACTTCCTCCTCAATTGTTGACACTGTAATTGCTTCTTTTCTCTTTGCTTGTTTATGCTCTTTTCAGTGTTGACTTCTTCTTGTCTGCTGGACTTTCTCTCGATGGACCTGGAACTGGTTTAGGAGGAGTCAGAGGATATTTAACTCCTTCCCCCTCGAGGTCTGTCGTTTGCTCTGTTTGTCTTTCAAGACCGTCTGTTTCTGGGAGAGCCCTCCTCTGACTAGACCCTCCTGCTGCCTCAATTGAGGTTGGTTCGCTTCCACCTTCCTGTAGGTCTTCTCCTTCGTCTCTCAAAGGAGTGGCTTTCGATTTGTTCAGATTCAGTTTATTTTTCTCTCTCTGTCCTTTCCGGCTCCGAGGTTGGTCTAATCATTTTTGGTACTCTCAACAACTCCCCTTCATTGTCCAAAGGACATGCCACTTTCCTCGTATAGCTTGCGTGGAACCACTTTGAACTCCAGCGCACTTCACAGCTGTGGTAGTGATCAGCACTACCTGGAAAGGGCCTTTCCTCCGAGGCTCCAAACACGTTTTCCTCACGTGCTTTCTGATCACAACCCAGTCACCAGCTCTTAGGTTGTGTCCTTGATCTTGAGATGATTGCAGTGTGGTGGCTTCCACATGATGAGTGAAAGACCTTTGCAGTAGTCTAACACCATATCATCTGTTATGTTCACAAGAGCGTTTGCAGGAACCGCCGGCAACCTCATTCCTCTACCAACGAGGATCTCATGCGGTGACAGTACTGTCTTCCTGTCGGGTGTGATTCTCATTGTCATCAGAACTAACAGTCGGGCTATTTCAGATTCGTGGACGCACACATTTTTGCCATTCTTGATTTCAAGCTACCATTCATCTGTTCCACAAGCCATGATGTCTCAGGGCGGTAACTACAATGCAACTTCTGCTCAATGTTTAAGGCTGAACATAGTAATTTAACTACTTCATCATTGAAGTGACTTCCTCTATCTGATTCTAAAGAGATTGGAAACCCAAAAAGTGGTATCAGTTCCCTAAGCAGTAATATTGCTACTGTGAGGCTGTCATTTCTTAGTGTAGGGTAAAACTGTAAACTTCGTACTTGTATAGCGCACTACTCACCAGTTAGGGTCTCAAGGCGCTGTACGCATACCACTGTGGGACCCCTCCTGGCTTTTCCCTGTGAGGTGCCCACTCCTGGGCAACCTCCAAGGTGAAGCCAGGCATCCCAGCGCTGTTGAGACCGTTGTGGAGATTAAGCAAGCTATTGCCCAGAGTTACAGAGTGGGACCCATGAATTAGATTAGGCACCGATGCAAGAATTATCAGGTCCGAGGAAATTGAGTCCAAGACCCACCAAGGCGGGGATTGAACCCTGGTCTCAGGCCAGATTTCTGCATCGGGGTCTGCCACTCTAACCATTGAGCCACACTTCTCCAATCTCCAATCTAATAGCTAAAGATACAAAAAATCACCAATACATATCTCAATCCTCCACACACAGGCATCTCAATAAAATCCATCTGCATACTGCTGACTGGACCTCCTGCTTTTCCAATGTGGCTCAAATTGACCATGGCCTCTTCACATTCATTTGTTGACAAATGACGCAACAATGGCAAACTGCTTCAGCAACCTGTCTAAACTTTGGATTGAACCAATTCTGCTTGAACAATCAAATCATTGCATCCATCTCAACATGTGCATGACCATCATAATAACTAGCCATTTGTGTCAACAAACTGTTCAGCAATACTAATTGACCCTCTTCTGACATCCACAGTTTATCCTGACGTGTACACATTTCATTTTGACCAATGACCTTTTATACTCCCTCTCAACATTATTTTGCAATGTTGTCAGTTCTTTCAAGGTATCTATAACATATAATGCATAACTTGGACATTTCTCATCTACCTCAGGTAAAAAGTCCCATTTATCTTTGAACGATATATAGTTCAAAGCACAAACCCTTGAGACTTGATCCAGATATCCATTTCCCATTGACACAAAATCTTGTGAGATGTGCACTGCATTTCACCACGGCAATCTTATCGAGCATTTGAATAGCTTGTAACAGTTCATGAATTCTCTCGCCATTTCGGACTGGTGAACCAGATGAGGTCAGGAAACATCTCTGTGACCACAACTGGCCAAAATCATGCACTATTCCAAATCCATACTGGCTATCCGTATAGATGGTGACTTTAAGCTGTGCAGATACATGGCATGCTCTAGTACGAGCTACCAGTTCTGCTACTTGTGCAGAGTATACTTCTCAAAGCCAGGACGCTTCAAGTATACCAGAAATTGTGCACATAGCATATCCTGCTCTCAGTATTCCCAAATTATCCCTTAGACAGGAACCATCAACAAAGATAATTTGGTCATTTTCTTCCAATTAGGTATCTTCAAGACAATCATGTTCAACATCCTCCAGTTTTTCTATTTCAACATTTTCATTTGGGAATAAGGTTGCTGGGTTAAGCACTGTACACCTTTTCACTGACACATAGGGGATCCTAGGATGCTCGTCTCGTAGCGAGTCAGCCTGGCAACTGTTGGATATTACGTTTTGGTTTGTGTAAGCAAAACTTCAATGGAGTGATGGACCATTATAGTCAGGGGATGTCCCATCACAATGCCCTCACAATGACTGAGGCTCTGTCCAACTGCAGTGACTGAACACAAGCAGCCTGGTAAAGCTGCTGCTACTGGGTCCAAAGTAGCTGAAAAATATGCTACTGGGCGGTTTACACTACTATGGACTTGCGTCAAGGCAGACAAAGAACATGCATCATGCTCATGACAGACAGTGAAGGGTTTTGTGTAGTCAGGCATTCCCAAAGCCGGGGCTTTGCACAAACCTTTTCTCAACTCAGACACTGCTTTCATACAGGCCTGATCTAACACTAGGGGATCAGTGACTTCTTTGTGAGTCGGCTTCTGCAATGACTTCGAAATGACTGAAAATGTGGGAATCCACGGGCAGCAGTAGCCTACCATCGTCAAAAACATCCTGACATCTCTCTGGTGGCAGGGGGACTCATCTACAATATGGCCGTAACCCTTTCTCTGGATATTTCCTAATTCCCTTCTCAATCTGGTAACCCAAATATTTCACTTTTTTCTGACAGTACTGTAATTTAGCTGAGGATACTTTAGGACCATTCTTTCTTAAATGGTTCAGTAAGGCAATCATATTTTATTTGTGTTATTCCTTTGTTTGGAACGCAATCAAGAAATCATCAGTGTACTGTACCAGTGTAGATTGGAAAGGCATTTCCAAATGACTCCAGAGCAGCTCAGCCCCTCCCATCCTGGCAGGATGGCCTTTTCTGCAAACACCTATTTCCCCTTTGTTTCACTGTCTAGGAGAAATACCCAAAGGCCAATAGCCAACAAGACCTAGTTATGAGACGGGCACAGGCTGCAAGCACCAAATTGCCAGGACAAGAAAACATCAACTTTCTAAAACTAGTATTTTCAGAAATGTAACTTAAAAACTCACTTTCCCATTAAACGTTTTTTTAGATTACAATTTTTTTGAAACCAGACATGAGATTTCTACCTGCCCCCAAACAAAAGTTATCACTCATTAAATTTAATAAGGTAGCCCAATGTTATCCTGTGGGAGAGGTAAGCCTTGCAGTAGTGAAAAACAAGTTTAAAAGTTTTTCACTATGAGAATATTTAAAACCTAAAAGAACATGTCCAAATTGTTAAATACACTGCACCCTGCTCTAATGAACGGGTAGGACCTATCTCAGGGGTGACAGAACACTGGTTTCCGGTTCTAGGTCCGGGACAACGATGTGAGCCAAAGCCTTGTTGAGACCACCTCTCCCAGCTCTCAGCTCGGCTCTCTCTTTCTCTCCCCATTGGCCCCCCGAGGTCCCCTGTAGGTCAGGGAGGCCTGGAGGTTGGGCCAAAGCCTACAGGATACAGGACAACGGCAGCAGTCAGAGGCAGATGTCGGGCTGCCATTAGGCAGCCAGTGCGGCATCGACATCAGAGGCCTGAGGTGGTCGTCGTGTTGTCAGCAGCCTGCAACCGAGGTAGCGGGAGCGCGACAACAAGGACAAGGCGGTGACAATGTGCGATGCAGACAGAGGTGAGTTTCTGATTTGTGGGACCTTATAGAGTAACGCAGAAGCGGCTGGCATTAGGCTGTTGCAGCTTGCTCCCCTGAAGGGCCGTATATTGCTCCCACTGTCCTCCCTCATCAGGCTCACCTGGCTCTCCCCTTCTTATTGTGGACTTTGTCGAATGCTCCTTGGGAGAACAGGAGCAACTTAGTCTGCTGTACTTTCTACACCTTGCATACTGCATTGTGCATACTCTGCTGGGAAACTGATTTAACCATGCAACGTCACTGTCATTGTTGAGAATCTGAACATGACTATCAGACTTGACTGTCGTTGGTCACAGTGCGACTGATCTTGGGCTTGATTGTTGGACATGGAGGCCTTGACGTACTGCACTGTGTGCACTGTGTAGTACTGTGTGCGCATGCTTGTGCCCCTCCTTTTTCTTGAACACAGGGATAACAGAGAAGAAATTAAATAAAAGGAACACGCATAATGGTGTGTGTCTGTCCATGAAGTAGATCTCAAGTGACCAAAAGAAATTCTCATTGTTAGGAACTTGACTATCCAACCTGGATCTGTCATTGCTCACAAGGCCACTGTTTTTGGCCTCGACTATTGTCCACTGAGCATTGACGTGCTGGGCTGTGTTATACCATATGGCACTGGGTGAGCGTGCTTGTGAGCCCTTTTCTTGGCCATAGGAATTAGAGTGGAATTAAAGTGGTTAAAAAGTGGACAGAAAGCTATCAAGTTGAACAAGTTCGGATGAGGTGGTCAATTCCCTCCAAGCTACTCGTGCCCGCCTCCTTTGCCATTCCTTCTGGTGAAAAATATTCAGGGGCATATTTATACTCTGTTTGCGCCGAATGTGCGTCAAAATTATTGACGCACAATCGGCGCAAACCCTGCCCCATATTTATACTTTGACGTCCGACCCTGCGGGCGTCAAAATTCCAACATGTGTGTCATTTTTTGGAAGGGGGAACCAGCCTTGCGTTAATTATATGCAAGGTGGGCGTTCCCTTCCAAAAAATGACTTTAAGGCCTGTGCCCCTTATTTATACTCTGGCGTCATTTTGACGCACAGGAGGGGGTGGGCCTTAAAAAACAGTGCACTGCCTGATGTGCGCCGTTTTTTAACGCCTGGGTCATGGCAGGCGTTAAGGGACCTGTGGGCTCGGAAGGAGCCCAGAAGTTCCCTCCCCTGCCCCCAGGGACACCCCCTGCCACCCTTGCCCACCCCAGGAAGACACCCAAGGATGGAGGGACCCATCCCAGGGAAGGAAAGGTAAGTTCGGGTAAGTATTTTTTTCCGATTTTTTTTGTGGCATAGGGGGGCCTGATTTGGGCCCCCCTACATGCCACTATGCCCAATGACCATGCCCAGGGGACCTAAGTCCCCTGGGCATGGCCATTGGGCAAGGGGGCATGACTCCTGTCTTTGCTAAGACAGGAGTCATGTCAATGGAGGCTGGGCGTAAAAACAAAATGGCCCAAATCCGGTTTGAGGCCTGAATTTTGCCTAAGACCTGACTTGCACCGTTTTTTGACGCACTACCCCCATTTTCCCATACGCCGGCGCTGCCTGGTGTGAGTCATTTTTTTTTACGCACACCAGTCCGCAGCGCCGGCTAACGTCATTCCATTAATAAGGCGCCCGCATGGCGCGTTGGAATGGCGTTAGCAGACGGTAAAATTTTTGACGCACAACTGCGGCAACAAAGTTGTGCGTCAAAAAGTATAAATATGGGCCTAATTTTTTTAGGAGAGGTGAGGCAGCGCTCCCGACCGTGCTTGCTCGTAACAGTACCAGTAGCTCGACAGTAGCAGGGAAAGCTGACAACAGGGTGACAAGGGATAATCACTGCAAACTGTCTCTATCATTAACTTGATTCACTATTAGATCCCTGTGACAGGTAAGTAATAACTCAGGATACTTTTCCCCATTTTCTTTTCTTTTCTGTCTTCTTTTTTTTGTAATAATTCTTTGCACCAGTATTAAGAGTCTTTGGTATTCGTCTTTATTTCATTTCTCTATGTCCTTCTATTCTTATCCACATACATCTGTATATTCTACAAGTCTTTACTTTATCCATAGTGTATTCCTTTTCTCCTTGTAATTCACTCACGTATCTTCTTTTGGTTCTTCTTCCCAAGTAGATGGTTCAAAGGTTCCAGAATGTCATCCACATCAAGAGAGGGAGAGAGGAAAGAAAACACGAAGGGGGTGGTAATTTACTACTTTCTTTTTACTTTTACTTTCCCATAAGACTTTCTTTTGTCCTTCCGTGGCTTTAGTGAGATGTGCAATTATTAATTCCTGTTGCTTCTTGATCTTTTCTGTTAGTAATACAGAGTGGGTTGTTTATTTTTCTTCCTTTCTTTTCTTTTCTGATGTGTGTCACCCTTTATTTCCCTTCACCTTGTGCTCTTATTCTTTTCTTTTTGTTGGTTAGTGCCCAGCACATCATCCTCCTACTCCCAGAACTCCTTTTCCCTCCCCTCTGATAGTTTTACCTCCTTCTCCTGCCCGTCCACGTACCTGGATAAGCCACACTCCTCTAGGAACGTGGCTGGCTTCCTTGTCTGACACTCTCCCTTTCGGCTTCCTTTCGATGGACACTCTCTGCTTTGCGCGGTGCCTTCCTTCCATCGCCTCCTCCTTCTCTTCATCTTCCGTCTTCTCTGGCATGGCTTCACTCTGATGCGAGATGCCCAGCTCCTCCAAGACGCGCGTCTTTCTCCTCGCTTTCCCCTCGCTGGCTTCTCTCTTTCCGGGGTCCCGCGCGGCTTCTCCCAGCTCCTTTCTGCATCAGGCTGTGCTGGACGTACATAGTTTCTGACCCTCATCGGAGTGTCCCAAGGGTATTCCGCTTTCGCCCCCATTACTCTTGCCCTGTCACAATCCCAAAGGGGGGACAGGGCTTAAAGACAGGGTTCCCCGTCCAATGGTTATAATTTTCTGGCCTACAGGTGTAGTAACTTGCAAATCTGAGTCTGAAGTTACGTGAAGCAATTGGCATATAGAGGGTGGCACGAGGGGGGGAGTGAGAGACCCTAGGGGGTTGGTGTTAGCAGGGGGCCAGTGCAGAAGTGGCAGGAGATAGTCTGGTGCAGCCTGTTACCAAACACAATCCCACTCTTCTATCCCCTCTGATAAAGGGACCCATCTGTTTTAAGGGGCCTAATACGTCAAGAAGACAATGAGATAACCACTGACAGTACCCTAGGCATTTTGACAAAGAGCATGCCATGCGATCTGGCAGATCATGAGGACCAGTGGTGACCCAAAAAGGAGAAAAAAGAGAGCAGCTTACTCCACCCTTTCAGCTTCCCCAGACCTGATCTCACCACTAACCCAAACTATGACACAAACAGTACAGTATTCTGAGTTCACAGCCCAAATTAGTGCAACCAATATCTTGGAGGGACACCTCTAAAACACCTTCAGCCAAAAATTACCTCCAAATGTAACTACTTAAAAGACACAGGGCAGTCATCTTCTCTACTAACTCCAATGTTAAGGGGCTACGCCCCTATGCTCTACTGTGATTATACGCCCAAAAGCTCTGTCCCCCTCTCAGATGGTGGAGGGAGTAGGATGCAGCAACGCTCCTCCCACTAAGTATTCTTCCTCAAAGAGGGACCCTCAGTCCTCTCAAATTCTGCTTCAGGATGGGATTTACAGCAGTCTGCTAATCTCCTTCCGTGCACTCTACCTAGACCTTTGTCTCAGAGGCAATTAGAGCAGCCTGACCTAACACTCAGGAAGACTAATCTCAAAGCTGCGACTGTGGCAAACCACACACAGCCTTCGTTCAGCTCATCTGTGGGAGGCACAGACCTGTCTCCTCTAATTAAGCAAATGGAGGAGGAAAAAAGTGTGTTCTTTCTGGACCAGTGGCCATCCCTGTCCCATCTCACAGAACGTAGTGGCCTAAGATCTATCACATCCAGTGAACCAAAGGAATCACCGTAATCGTTTGAGGAAATTGAGGAAATGGAGACAAAGTATGTAAAAAGGCAGAGGGATACGAATCAAAACAACTGGCCCGTGGTGAGGAGGATCTGAGTATGTCTATGAAAGATCTTTCTTATCTGCACTCAAAAGAATGGGAGAAAATGTTTGTATGGTAATAAATCACCAAAAACACTCTAGCCTCATTGAAACTGGCAGCAAAGAATCCCAGGCGTCCCAGGAGATTCTCTGGGCTAGAGCACTTGGAATCTTGCAGAACTCAGTAGAAGCAATTAATTTCCAGGCTAATAAAATGCACATACAGATTAGCCTCCTGAGCCCCTTGGTATTGTATGCAGCAAGAATGGATGAAAAGATCTGAAACCTCAATTACCTGAAAATGAGTGCCCAGTCCAATGTACAGGGGCCAGTTTGGGACTGTAACTGTTCCCCAGTTCTAGAAAAATGTATCACAGTCGCTGAAATTATTTCAAAACTAATGGACGATCTGAAGGCAGTGGTCAATCTTAAAACTCAGAAAAGTGTGCAAGGGCCACAAGAAGAAGAAGAGGTGATAAATGATAATGGAATGCAGATTAGTCAAGGAGATGGTGTAAAAGCAATGACTTCTGGCAAGGCCTTGTCCCCACTAGACGGGAGCCCCAGATACAGCCCCACTGATGGTATCACTTGGGGTGCACCAACAAAGGGTATTGACTCAGGGGACATCATTCACCTTTTAACTGGATCACGGGATCCTGGTATGGAGCATTCAGCCACGGAAGGGTAGCCAAAGATCAAGAGATATAAAAAAGGAAGGGTTGCAATAAAAGATCAACTCAGAATCAAAATTTGGCGACTTACCCAATATTTCATGTGAGAAAAATAACAAGCCCTTGTTATCCGGGCTTGAGAAGTTCAGAACCCCGAATTGACCCAGAAGAGGACCCAGTGGGCACCGATCAGACCGTTAAGCTCCATTCTATGGCCCTAAAGTTGGCTGTGACTGAAGCCCCTGCAGCCAGTGTTTTATCAGCCTTTTATAATCTCCTAGGCTCTGTCCCAGACAGCAATCTGTCTCCACATACTAGGCAAATCCATCCAGTAACAGTCCCTCATAATCTTAGGGGTCCTGTACCAGAAAGTAATCTGGCTTCACATACCATGGCTCTGTACCGGAAGGCAATCTGGCACCACATACTATAAAAATCCCTCCAGAAATTGACCTTCATAGTCTATGGGTTCCTGTACCGGAAAGCAATCTTGTTTCACTTACTATGGGCCCCGTACTGGAAGGTAATCTGGCTTCACATATTATGCAAATCCCGCCAGCAAATGCTCCTCACAATCTCTTGGGGCCTGCACCGGAAAGCAATCTGGCTTCAAACACAATGCCTATGATGACAGTTAATATAGGCAGGTGGTTTCCATCCCCAGACTTCAAGGAAGGGGGATCCCACAGTGCAATAAGCAATAACAGGGCTTTAGCAACATCTGTTAGGCCCGGGATGGTTTCTCAAATTTTCCAGTTGCCATCATCTACTGCCACAAAAGTGTCAGCAGCCCCTGCTCCTATAGTTTGGGGTGACCACCCACTCATGGAGTTAGGTGCTGCCTTTCATGATGCTCTGGAAGTCCCAGCTGTCACAACTTGCATGCTTTTCTACCCAGAGTACAAGTCCAGGTCTCCTTTGACATTTTAAATCAAGGTAATATTTTGAAGCTTGCTCAGTCAACTAGATCACTCAGAGAAGTTGGATCGCATGATATTGTCTACATCTAATTCATTGCCCCACATCCTGGCCAGAATAATGAAACAACCAAGGTTACCTGGAGATCTAAAGAACTGGCTCCGAAGGTTTTGGGCAGTGTTAAGACTTTCAGCAGTGGGGTATTAGAATTACTCCGCTAAGGAATCCCAGATACCCGCATGTTCTGGAGCACTAGCTGAAAGAGGCCACGACACTGATGCAACACAAATCAGTTTACCCAATCTTAAGAAATGATCAAAGCAAATCCCCAGTCCCGGCTTCAATGCAAATTAGCGGATATCGCGAAAATCATACCTATAGCCTAGATTCAAAGGACAACTGGAGCTGGCTGCTAGGTATCTTAAATTCAACCAGACTTTACGCTGACAAAATACCTAGTCAACTGAATCTTCAGCTCAGGTCCTCAAGGTATGCTCCTGGAACATCAATGGGCTCGCAAGTAAGCTGGGGGACCCCGATACCCTTTTGTATCCCCGCCTCTTTCAAATCATTCTTCTACAATAGACTTGGTCACAGGATGCTCAGCATTTATTTTGTTCCATCAACAAAGACACATAAGCACAGGTGCAGTATGGGTGACCTGGCCATTTATGTTTCCATTTCTATTCAAATCGAGTCCTGGGAGAAAAATAGTGGTGAGGGTGGTCTGCAAGTAGTTGGCTTATCTTTTACATCTTCTAATGGCCCAGAATGAAAATCAATGTGCTCAACATTACATTCATCCAAATGCAACAGCAAGCTGATTGATATGGTAATAGGTCTACTCTCGGAGAGTGTCAGCAATGACCTTGTGTTTTTAGGTGATTTTAACATGTGGCTTATGAGCACGCTAGCTGCAAATGACGTCACAGAGGCACAAGACAACCATTGGATGACTCCATCACAAGTTCCTTCCGGGTGGCATAAGTTTGATAAGAAAGGACGGGCCCTGCAAAGCAACCTAGAACATCTCGGCCTTAGGGCTTTAAATGGATGCCTTGCCCCGGACAAGCAGACGGGCATTACTTTTCTAACAGCAACTAGTGCATCTCTAATTGATTATACTTTTGTTAGTATCCCTCTACTATACACCATCTCTTCTTTTAGCTTCATTGAAGAAACTGGACAGTGACCATCGTTCACAGGAAATCACCGTTGACACTATTCAGGACACATTTGACTCCGCAGCTGATCTAGGATTTCAAAGGGCACACAATGAATCTAAAATATATCAGGTGCACCATCGATACCCTTTCCACACTGGCAGCCAATGCTAAACAACCTTTCATCTCCACATTTGCTCCTGTAGGTGATTTGCTGTCACACTGGGTAAGGTTCACAGAAAGATTTATATCTCAGCAGACTAACCAGGAACCATTCAGAAATAAGTGCAATATACAAACTACAACTCTCCCCCTAGGTCGAGATACCAATCACGAAATAATAAGGGCCATGAGGTTGGTTAATTCAATGTGGAGAGCTCTTAAAATATCACCTATGGATCCAATAATACTTTTTACGAACTATGGGAGGCGAGAAGGAAAGAAAAAGAGGAGAAAAGGGCCTTTTGAACAATGACATGGAATTCATTCTGGTTGAAAATAGTGTACGATATCAGGTCTAACAACTCTGCCTATTTTTGGCCGACTATAAATAGTTTGGATTGAACCATGTCAATTGTGGCCTCCTCTAACATGTCGGAGTCCCCCAGTATAATTTCCTGGTTTATCACTTTAATTTGCAATCACAAAATATCCAGAGTTGCTCACAAGGGGTCAGCAGGGAGACTATTGAACCGTTGCCCACTATGTACTGCAGTAGTGACCATAGGGCATCACAGTGTTCCATCTCAGCCAGTCGAGTTCAGAAGCAAGTAGCAAAGAGCTGTAAAGAGGGGACACCTGAAAGTATTCCACCAGAATGTATAAGGAAGATCCAACATTTTGGTCTGAACACCTAGCATTGCTCTTCTCCACCATCCTGAACTTGAGTTGTATCGCTCCCTCATGGCTTGGTTCAATCATTGCACCAGTTTTCAAGGGAAGAGGCGTTTGGTAGCTCTTAATCATAATGATGCTAAATAATTCACAGGAGTGCTTCTGGAGGAGATTCAAACTTGGGGAGAGGCCAATAATATTCCCCAAAAATCAAACAGGCTTCATGAAGCATACTGGGACCCAAGTCAACCTCTTGTCAGACTACCGCTGCATCCACTTCTCCTACCAGAAACCAGTCACTCACCACCACCGCACACAGCCCCCCCGACTCAACTGGAGCAAAATATCAATGGATCAACTGATCTCCACTCTCGCCCGGCCCCACCCCCTGGGACCCCAGACCCCAACACAGCCACCACCAACATGCATCGCTGGATAGAAGATTGCGCCAACACCCTCGCACCGCTCAAAACATCCCACAGAATCAAGGCCAGCTGGTTCACCCCAGAACTACAGGAATCCAAACGGCTATGTCGCAGAATGGAAAAAACCTGGCACCTTGACCCTACCAACTCCAACCACATCGTTCTCAAGGATAACCTACGCAAACATCACCAACTGATCTGCACCACCAAAAAGACCCACTTCAAAAACCGCATTGACGCCAACTCTCACAATAGCATCATCAATGAGCTCTCCACCCCCAGGACCTGCTCCAACGAACCCCCACCATAACAGGAGTTCTGCAACTCACTGGCAACTCACTTCCGTCGAAAGATAGAAGAAATCCACAATAGCTTCAAACCCCAGGCCCACCAGCTGACTACAAACACCCAAGAACCCAACACTCAAAGCAACACCCACCTCCTCCACACCTGGACCCCCGTCAACATAGAGGAAACTGCCACCACCATGGACTCCATCCACTTTGGATCACCATCGGACCCCTGTCCACACCATATCTTCAATAAGGCAAACATCATCATCGCCCCCACCTCTGCAAAACCATCAACAGCTCCTTCGAGTCAGCCACCTTCCCAGAAAGATGGAAGCATGCAGAAATCAACGCCCTGCTGAAGAAACTAAGGCAGACCCAGACGACCCCAAGAACTACCGGCCGATCTCCCTCCTCCCCTTCCCAGCCAAGGTCATCGAAAAAATCATAAAGAGCCAACTATCCCGGTTCCTGGAAGACAGCAAGGTACAGACACCTCCCAATCCGGATTCCGCAGAAACCACAGCACCGAGACTGCACTCATTGCTGCCACAGACGACATTAGGACCATGCTCGACGAAGGAGAATCAGTATCACTCATCCTCCTGGACCTCTCCGCAGCTTTCGACACGGTATGTCATCACACTCTCCGCACACGCCTCCACAACGCTGGAATCCGCGACAAGGCACTCAATTGAATCTCGTCATTTCTCTCAGGCAGAACCCAGAGAGTCCGCCTCCCACCATTCCTGTCAGAAGCCTCCAGAATCATCTGTGGTGTCCCCCAAGGATCTTCGCTCAGCCCCACTCTCTTGAACGTTTACATGGCCCCCCTCGCCAACATCGCACGAACCCACCACATCAACATAGTTTCCTACGCAGACGACACTCAGCTCATACTCTCCCTCATGACAGAACCTACAACTGCAAAGAACAACCTCCACAATGGACTTCACGCCATCACCAGCTGGATGGAATCAAGCCACCTCAAGTTAAACACAGACAAGACAGAAATCCTCATCTTTGGCACCAACCCCTCAGCTTGGAATGACTCCTGGTGGCCCACCTCCACAGGAACCGCACCCTCACCCACCACCCACGCATGCAACCTAGGCTTCATCTTGGACTCCACACTCAGCATGACTCAGCAGGTCAATGCCATCTCCTCTTCCTTCTACAACACTCTCCGCATGCTCCACAAAATCTTCAAGTGGATTCCCGTGGAAACCAGGAAAACTGCCACCCACGCCCTGGTCAGCAGCCGATTGGACTACGGAAGCGCCCTATATGCAGGAATGACCACCAAACTCCTAACAAAGCTGCAAAGAATCCAGAACGCATCCGCCTGCCTCATTCTGGACATCCCACGCCGTGATCACATTTCCCCTCCCCTCAGAGACCTTCACTGGCTACCTGTATCAAAGAGGATCACCTTCAAACTCCTCATCCACGCACACAAGGCCCTCCACGACACAGGCACAGCCTACCTCAACGACAGACTCACCTTCCACACCCCCACCCGCAATCTTCTCTCCACCAGCCTTGCCCTCACCTCCATCCCCCGCATCCACCGCAGCACCGCCGGAGAAAGATCCTTCTCTCACCTAGCCGCCAAGACCTGGAACTCCCTACCGCTCCACCTTTGCCAGACCCAAGACCTCTTGACATTCAGGAAACGCCTCAAGACATGGCTCTACGAACAATAGCTCCCCCCCAGCGCCTTGAGACCCTAACGGGTGATTAGTGAGCTCTATAAATCCTTGATTGATTGATTGATTGATTGGCTCTTTCCTTGTTATCTGACCAAGCAAACTCAAATAGCCAACCAGTCTGTCCGGGGTTCATAGATTGCAAGTCTGCCTTTGTTAGAGTTGACAGGAAAACTCTGGCAGAAATTAGCCCATTTGAATATCCCGGGAGGCCTTCTCAGGGCCTTGGAGTTGCTGCAGAAAGACATGTGGTTCAGGACAAAGATTAGGGACGGTTCCTGTCCCTCTAAAAGAGGGCTGCATCCTTGTTCCAACACTATTTAACCTGTTCTTATCGGATTTTCCTCCTGAGTTAAACTGAATCAATTTCCGTCAGCTTTTGAATTTGCTGTTTGCCGATAACTTAGTCCTGATCAGCAGAACAAAGGTTGCTCAGCAGCGCCTTCTTGATGCAACCTTCGTTACTCGATCAAGAATGGGCTAATAATCAATAAAAATAAAGCAAAGATTCTGCTCATTCAAAAGTCGCAATCACGAAAATCAACATAGTTCCTGGATCAAGAAAGACTTGAGTCAACAAGCAGTTTTAAATACCTTAGAATTTATTTTGATTGGAATGGGGTATACAGTGATCAACTGGAAGAAATTAGAAGGAAGGACAATGCGCTAAATGTCGGTCTTAGAGCCTTAGCTACAAAACTAAAAGGATTTCTGTTAGAAATGGGGTCTCTGGTTGGTAGTGAGTCTGCACTCTGTCCAAGCAGGGACCCTTACTTTAGTCAGGGCAAGGGAGATACTCACTTAAGATAATCCCTGCTCACCCCCTGGTAGCTTGGTGTAAGCAGTCAGGCTTATCTCAAAGGCAATGTGTAAAGTATTTGTATTAACACACACAGTACTGCAGTGAAAACACTACAAAATGGATACCATACCATTTTAAAAAAATAGCCAAGATTGATCTTAATCAAACAAGATCAGAACGACAATAATCCAACATACACAAGTAAAGATATTAATTTTTTAAATAAAAAGTCTACTCTAAGAAAACAATGGATGCGTAAATGTTATACAAAGTACCTGATTTGCATAAAAAATAAAGCTGACCAGGCAACCGGGCTTTGGAAAATTCTGCGATGCGTTGATTTCATACTCACAAGTAAGGACGTGCGTTGTTTCTTCTCTGGTGAGGTAGGGGATGCGTTGTTTTTCTCTCCCGCAAGAGAGCGATGCGCCAATTTCGGACACTTCAGGTCCGGGCAGGCTCACGTTGATTATGACGCCCAGCGAAGTTGCCTGCGAAATCCGGCTGCACGGTGAGAGCAACCGTGCTGCATGGGGCTTGCATCGAGTTCAGCAGCCCCAAGCAGGTGTTGTGTCATTTCTCCAGCTGTCAATCATGTGACGGGTTGGTTTCTCAGCCACGATGCAGGTGGTGTATCGATTTCTCAGCTGCGATGCAGGTGGTGCTTCGTATTTACAGCTGCATTGCAGATAGTGCATCAAAAATGTTCCCGCATGGCTCCTGTGTGTGGATTTCTTCCTTAGTTCTAGCAGCTTCACCTTTCAAGGGCCCAGGGACTGGATAGGATGCCACTTGGCTGAGTAGGAGTCTCAGCAGATAGTCCAGGTGCTGGAAGAGGGAGTCTTTGATGGCCCTGAGACTTCAAAACAGGAGGTAAGCTCAGTCCAAGCACTTGGGACACTTCAAAAGTGGGAATATACCACAAAGTCCAGTCTTTGTCCTCTTTCAGGAAGAAGCAGCAACTACAGGCCAACTCAGCAAAGCACAGTCACAGGCAAAGCAGTACTCCTCCTCCAGCTCTTCAGCTCTTCCCTTTGGCTGAGGTTCCTCTTGGTTCCAGAAGTAATCTAAGGTCTGGGGTTTTGGGTCCAACATGTATACCCCTTTCTGCCTTCGAAGTTGCCCAACTTCAAAGAAAAGTCTCTGTTGTTTATGGGTTCCGGCCTTGCCCAGGCCTGGCTCCAGACGCCCACCAGGGGGTTGTAGATTGCTTTGCGTGAGGGCAGGCACAGCCCTTTCAGGTGTAAGTTACTACTCCTCTCTCCAGCCTAGCCCAGATAGCCCATCAGGAAATGCAGGTTACACCCCAGCACCCTTTGTGTCACTATCTAGTGGAGATTCACAAACAGGCCAACTGTCAGTCTGACCCAGACAAGGAATCCACAAACAGACATTCTCACAGAATGGTTTAAGTGACAAAATTCCTACTTTCTAAAAGTGAAATTTTCAAACTAACAATCTACAAACTAACTTCACTAAAAGATGTATTTTAAATTGTGAGTTCAGAGACCCCAAACTCCTCCTTTCCTTCTGCTCTCAAAGGGAAACTGCACTTTAAGGACATTTAAAGGCAGCCTCCATGTTAACCTATGAGAGAGATAGGCCTTGCAACAGTGAAAACCAAATTTGGCAACATTTCACTGTTAGGACATAAAATCACACCAGCACATGTTCTACCTTTAACATACACTACACCCTGCCCACAGGGCTACCTAGGGCCTACCTTAGTGGTGCCTTACATGTATAAAAAGGGAAGGTTTGGGCTTGGCAAGTGGGTACACATGTCAAGTTGAATTGGCAGTTTAAAAACTGCACACACAGACACTGCAGTGGCAGGTCTGAGCCACTTTTTCAGGGCTACTCATGTGGGTGGCACGATCAGTGCTGCAGGCCCACAAGTAGCATTTGATTTACAGGCCCTAGCCACCTCTGCTGCACTTTACTAGGGACCTACCAGTAACTCAAATATGCCAATTACGGAAAACCAATTACATATACAATTTCACATAGGGAGCACTCGCACTTTAGCACTGGTCAGCAGTGGTAAAGTGCCCAAGGTAACAAAAACAGCAAGAACAGAGTCCAGCATACAGCAATAACCTGGGAAGTAGAGGCAAAATGTTAGGGGAGACCATGCCAAGGATGCCAGGTCTAACAGCCTCCTTTGTTGCCATTTCTCCAGGTAGTACAGGCTAAGATTTTGCAAACATTGGGGAATGGAAGCCAAGCCCTCGATGGTCGGGATAATGCAACATTGGAATAAAATGCTGCCTAAGATCTGAAGATTCCTATTTCAGGTCCCCTCTCATTCACTGCCTGCCCAGATAAGACTGGAGTTCAGCATTTTTAAGCAAGATTTGGCATGGATGGCAGCATTTACACAATACTGCTAAAAAAATGAGGTCTGCTAATAGAGGCTCACTGGCCCACTACTTCTGGCCTAAAATGGAAACTAAGCAAAACTCCCCGGCAAGATCCTTCCTGATACAAGCCTTAAGCTCTCTCTGCTTAACTAGCACCTGGGACCTTCCCATTAGTCATCAGGAGTTCAAAAAGCAAGAAAAAACTAACAGCAAACAACTCTCATTGCTTAAAGACAAGGCTAGCTTAGCCCTGCGTAAGCATGATTGGATGGCTCTAAATATGGGGTAAAGGCACAGTTCATGAAATACAGAAGGGGATAATGCCTATCCCCTATTACAATCCGAAATGGAAAAGACGAGAGGGGCTATGGACCTGCCAGCTATCTTGGTCAGTATGACATCATCCATATACTGTACTTAAGCCCCACCCTTTTGAACGCCCGGCGTGAACTTTTACGAAGAAGGTGGAATGCCCAGGGCATTCAAACCTGCAGGATGGCTGTCTTGGCCTGCCTCAACCCTCGGGACTTCTGGTTAAACTGTGCACTGGTGAAGTTCCTGCAGCGCTTCAATGCCCAAGTAGAGAAAGGCAATGGGGGGCCTTTGATAACTAATCTGCACTGATTATTGCCCTCCTCTGCAGTGGCTTCTCTGCATGCTTCATGGGGCAGTGTTGGTGCTTGAGTGTATATTTTATGATAGTCTAGCCCCCTATCACAATTCTTCTCTGATGTAGCTTATGCCCCTAAATCGCTTTGAGATTTTGATGTATTTTTTACTCATTTATTAAATTGCACTTGGTTTTCTTGCATTTGCACCTCACTGAGATTAATGCTTACAATCGCTATTTTGTGATAATTCATGCATTATTGTTGATTGCCTTACTAGATTTTAGAATGAAAAAAAGCAATAATAGTTTTTTTGGGAAACTTGCTTTTGCCTGGAGGATGGGAGGACTTGCGTTACTTTTATATCTTTTTAAATTGTTTGGTGTGGCTGTTGGAAATTAGCCTTTTAAAATTATTCATAAAGCACTAAGCGGACTGACATGGGGTTGGTATTTTGAGTCATTTTAATGCACTTGCATTGTTTATTGTATTGCAAGAGTTTTTTAATCATGCAATACATTTGAAGTACCTTAGGGGTCACTGATATGTTTTAAAACAGAAGGTTTAGGCTTGGCAAAGTCTTATTTTTTCAAGTAAGATTGACTATCTAGAATTGACCACAGGCTGCAATGGCAGGCCCGAGACATGTTTTGAAGAGTTACTTAAGTGGGTGGCCCAAAAAGGGTTGTAGACCCACTAGTAAAATGTATTTACTGGTCCTGGGTATAGGTAGTACCAATTTACTAGAAACATATCAGCACATTTAATGTGCCAGTTGGGTGAAAGACACTCTTCCCATGCTTAAGGCAGTGGGCACAAATACTGTAGCACTGGTTAGCAGTGGTAAACTGCGCAGAGTCCCAAAAACCGATAAAAACAGGGTCTGAAAAAAGAAGGTGCTAATGTAAAATTTTTGAGGATGGTTCTGCAGAGCGGGCCAAGTCCAACATAATGTAATGTGATGTCATGATCTTATGCTATGGTATAGTATGGAATGGTATGGTATCCATTTTATGTTATGTCATGTTATTTTACATTATATAGTGTGCACCCAAGGTTTTCTTGACACTGTGACGACCAGGAGAAGTTAGGTTCCAGCCTCGCAGAGGAAGGGAGAGGGTTCCATAGACTGTGGACCAGGACAGATCATCTCCTGCTCCCTAATTGTCTCTTGAACCAAGAGATCCTCAACTGGTTGAATTCATTGTAATGTTGCTGTTTACATTTTTTTTCTATTTTTGAATGTCAAATAAAGAAATCTGATTGACATTGAAGGCTAATGTGTAGAATCATGCCGGCATTTTACTTTCAGTTATCCCAGTAAAAAAGAGCTTGGGGTTTTGGATTAAATGAAACCCTATATCAAAAAGACCAATAAGTAACATCATTAGAAAAATGCTCTATTCGATGTACCGAAGCAAAATGCAATTCGGTAACTTGTTTACTGAATCACATTTTGCTTTTGCGATTCTGTATTAGGAAGGGGACTGCTTAGGGCGTCCCTTCCTTGTACCAAATCCCAGTCGCATGTAGGAATTTTTTGTGACCATGAATGCAGTTGCAAAACATTTGCAGTTACCACCAACTTAAAAATGATGGTAACCTATTTAGATATGAGAAAGGAGTCCCAATGGGCCCACCCTCCTTTGTGAATGGAAGTGTAAATATTTTATCAGAGCAGGTAGTGGTCCCACGGACCACTGCCTGCTCTGAAAAAATTGAAAAAAAAAACTTCATTTTTTACCTTGAAAGGAAAAACAGGCTACATTTCCCAAAAACTAAAAACTGCTTTATTTAAAAACAGTCACAGACATGGTGGTCTGCTGTCCCCAGCAGGCCACCATTCCTGTGAGTGTGGCCATTCCAGATGGGGCCACAAATTGTGACCTACCTCATGAATGTTGATGAGGTAGGTCTTTGGGACCCCACTGGGAATCACTAAATGTGCCTGAGACACATTTGTACTTTTCATTTTGCAAGCCTTTAATTGCAACTCACAAAAAGTCACACTTAGATACTCACAAAATGGAATGGACCTACATCTGGCCCTCTGTCCCAAAACCCGGTATAGATTCAAAACAACGTTTCAAGAGCGATAAACAAAATAAATCAAGGCTTGTTTAAAGGTCTTCAGATCAGTAATTTGGAAACAATGAAGGAAACTGTTAAGTGCAATACAGAAGGCTCAAATTGTATCCTAAATCAGCCTGAGAGAATAATGACTCTCCTTTGACCTATTGTCATGGGACCTGTTATCAAAAATCTGGCTAAATAAACTATAGCAGCCGTTTGACATATAGGCCGACAGTGAGTTAGCAACAAGTGACATTGAGGAGAACCAGTTTAACTAAAATTATTCTGTAGAGGTTTTCCAAGAACAGCATGTCATCATAAAGCATCTGTGCACATTTTACTGCATGCAATGTGAATGAGAAATGAAAAACATAAAACATGGCTATTTCTAAATCAAGGAGTGAGTTGAAGTTTAATTGAGGACTAGTTCGACCTCTGCCAAGAATACACAGTTCTGTACATCAGAGCACTATTGTTTCAATAGAAAAATGTTCATATAACAAACCACAAAGCAACATATTATTTAAGCTTAAAATAACACCAACAATTACATCATAAAAGTGCAGAGATGCAGACATCAGAAGAGCGTAGCAAAGGCCCAGTACAATTTTGTGTCCTATAGGTGGTTACATGAGGTATGCTTTGTTGAGTGGTACCATCAAACTTTGGGCCTAAGCAAACTAGGACCCTGGATCAATTGTGGAATGTTCACAAGTGCTAGTAAGGCTTCTCTGATTTTGCTGCTAAAGCTACCAGGAGTGGCTCCTCCATAAGGGTGGAGAAGTGTTGCCCCCGCCAGGAGCTGCAAAACCTTTCAAAGAAAATAATAATAAACTATGTTTATTATCCTTTTCTTTGAAAGGGGCGGGTCCACGGGAGTGACGCGCACTGAGGGGGAGTAAACAGCACTCCCCCTCACTGCGCATGTATGTTTGGCCAGCCGTGTCGGGCTAGCCAAACACACATGCGCACAGGGCTCTCTCCAGCCCAACAATGCAGTTGCTGGGCTGGAGAGAGCCTGCATAGGCTCCCAGTCTGCCTGGGAGCACCCAGCCAGGGCGCTTCCAGCCAATCCTGATGCTGCTGACACTGCTTTGAGCAGTGTCAGGATTGGCCGCAGGACAAGCTGGGAGCCTGTGCCTGCTGCATCCAAACCACAGAGAGGAGCGGCATGGCACAGGAGCAGAGGTACGTTTATTTCTTTATTTTATTTTATTAATTCCCCCCGTGCCCCCCTGCGCGTGCTGCCCTACCCCCAAGAATCCCAGCGAGCTGCGACTGAAATCTACCCAAATCAGGGCCTTCATTCCGAGAATATACTCTGCAAGATTTTGAGGATTTTCTGATTCGAAATACACCAGTCAGCAACTAGATCTGCAATTAATTACACTTACAACAGCTGATCTTCGCAGAATTTGTGCAAGGAAGCATTCTCTTCAAGCTTAAGATCACACAACTGTAAGTTCTTGCTCATTTGCATTATCTTTTATGTGTTCCTCTGATGCAGCAATGTGCTCTTCCGTGCCCGAGCATGGAGAAATCTTGAACCACTTAATTCCTCCATACCATACATAAGTATGTTTATGAAGGTGGCACCTAATTGAGGAATAGCACTGCCTCCCAAAGAAACAGGTCCTGTTAGCAATGTGTTAGTGGATGTAGATTCCGGTGTTGTTTCTTCCATGGTTTTAGAAGTCCCTTGAGACTGACGGACTTCTCTTTCCCTGATGAAAATTCTAGAGTGCATAAAAATGTTGATTTTTCTATTTGTTTCAAAGATCCATATTGGTGTACTCCTATTTTCAAGAAAATTTCCTGAAATGGTATACATTATAAATTAATCTGTAGTAAATAACGTTTATCGACACATCATTGAGATCAAAACGTCTGTCGGGCCACCACACCAGCAGTACTAACGTTATCAATTTCAGATAAATTTCCATACAATTAAAAAAAAAACGTCATTACCAAAAACAAAGGTCAAACGCAACTAATTAATTCATCCAGCAGTGCTAGCTGGAACTAAATGTGTTCATAAGTAACTTCTTGATTGAGAAGCAATGCCTCATTAACCTTAAGTATATTAACCTGCGAAAGTCATTAAAGTCAAGTACACTAATGAATGACATTGCAGAGAACACATCTAATCATTTTAGGTGTTCTCATAAGGAATGATCTCGGGTTACTGGTGGGATCAATCATCAATATGCATTATATAAAGACTGGAGGCGTCATCCAATATGCAGTCCCCAGAAATCACCCGTACGTTTACTCCTTTGCGCTAAACAAACTGAATCCTTGGGACTATACGGTGACTGCCTGTAGCCTTTCTTTGTAATCCATGATAAATTGTCTTTCTTAACAGGCTCAATGATGTGACCATAGAATCCATCACAAATAAGGCTCCCAGTTTACTATTTTTACTGATTTTTGCAAATAACTACAGACAGAAAACCATCACGTTCAATGTCTAAATTTACTTTTTAAATATGGATAAAAAAGGAAAATCAATCTTTTTGGAGAGACTCTTAATGCTTTCACAAATGTTTGCCGGGCGTTTGCAGATAGACATGTTGTGGGATTAATAAAATCGAGAAGTGTACTGAAGAAGATTAATGAAGGTTAATGAGCTCAAGATGCGCACGTTTTTTCATTTGAGTGTGTAGTGTTTCGTATAGGGATAGTTATATTGTTAATGGCAAATCAGACATTCAGGGGGTCATTCTGACCCTGGCGGTCACCGACCGCCAGAGCCAACGACCGCGGAAGCACCGCCAACAGGCTGGCGGTGCTTCCATGGGCATTCTGACCGCGGCGGTACAGCCGCGGTCAGAAACAGGAAACCGGCGGTGTCCCGCCGGTTTCCCGCTGCCCCAGGGAATCCTCCACGGCGGCGCTGCAAGCAGCGCCGCCATGGGGATTCCGACCCCCTTACCGCCATCCTGTTCCTGGCGGCTTTCACCGCCAGGAACAGGATGGCGGTAAAGGGTGTCGTGGGCCCCACATTGATTTTCAGTGTCTGCCACTGCACCCGTCGCACGCCTTCAACTCCGCCGGCTCCATTCGGAGCCGGCTTCCTCGTTGAAGGTGCTTTCCCGCTGGGCCTGCGGGCGGCCTTCTGGCGGTCGCCCGCCAGCCCAGCGGGAAAGCCAGAATGGCCGCCGCGGTCATTCGGCGGCTCCCTCCGGGCGTGCGGTTACCCCCGCAGGCTTTTTCAGCTAAATCTGTATGAAAATGCCATAATTTCACTTCTGGTCAGGATCTTGCTTAGTCTGGTGTCAGTGTCTCTGAAGAGGACTGGATGTCAGTGACTATGCCACAAATGGGTAATTCTCTAATACTAAGGTGGTCATTATGAACATGGAGGTCTGGAGCGCCATGCCGGCGGTGGCGGTGGCAGTCCAGAACGCGATATTCTGAACATAGTAGTGAAATGGCTGCAAAGCAGGCAGTTCACTACCACCCACCGCCAGGCCAGATTCAACAGTCAGGCCGTCTGTGAGCACATTTGACCCAGCGGTGGAGGCAGGTCAGGCGGTGGGATTACGATCCCATTTCCACTAGGGATTCCCTGGTGAGTTACCCCATCAGGTAATCCCTGGAGGAAAGCATACAGGTGACAGGAATAATAATTCCTGTCGCCTGTATGTGACATGCCTGGCCCCTCCCCCCTCCCCCCTTTCCACTATCTACCCACCCCCCAAGCCTCTAGAAAAGCCCCCACCCCCCTAACCCTCCAAACCCCGAAAACCAACCACCCCCAAAACCCCATGCAGGCCCCCCCACCACGACCCTCACCATCCCCCACACCCTACCCCAACATACAGGTCCCCTCAAACCCCCCACATCCACATGCACCCATTCACATACATGCACACACGCATACATGCACTCAGACACACGTCCCACCCCCACATTCACTCAAGCACACCCCCATGCACTCACACTCTCAAACACCCTTCCCTCTCGGACAGCACTTACCTTTTCTGTCACGCTGCTCTGGGAGGAAACGGGCTCCCTGGATGCTGCTCTGCCACCATTGCCTCCTCTCCATACACCGCCATGCCTATAACTGCTTCATTATAGGCGTGGCAGTATATGGAGTGGCGTGGTGGTGGGGGTGGAGCAGCATCCACCCCTGCCACCGACTGCCAGTATGGCACATGGCGGGCCTTAGCGCCATCAATGGCGGTGAGGCACCATGCGTCATTATTTGGCGGGATGCTGGCCGCCAACACTGGCGGTCTTTTATTGACCGCCGGACCAGTTGGCGGTTGGGCATCCCGCCAAGAATATAATAAGGGGCCTAAATTGTAAAGAACAACCATAAATTCCTACGTAACACGGCTCACGTCATTATTCCTCACTAAGGGGGCCATTATGAGTTTGGCAGACTGAAAAGGCTGTCCGCCAAGCTCCTACTGACAGGCTACCACCAGTGCAGTCCCCTTCCTGCGGGCCCCATTAAGAGTTTCCTGCTGGGTCAGCGGGCATAAACAGAGTTTCTGCTCACAGGCCTAGCAGGGAACGGCCTACAACACTGATGCCAGCTCATAGTAGAGCCGGCGGCAATGCTGTAATGCGTAGGGTGCATGGGCCACCATTGTAATTTTCTCTGTCTACAAAGCAGAGCTGGCCACGGGAGGCCCTGCACTGCCCATGCCTAGTGCATGGGCAGTGCAGGGATCCCCCGGGGCATCCTGCACCCCGTCTCCGCCAGCCTTTACATGACAGGGCTACCGCCATGTAATTGCCGGCAGAGAAGGGACTCGTAATCCCCAGCGCAGCGCTGCTTGCAGCGTTGCCCTGATGGTTTAGGACCGCCAGCACTGCCGGTACAGCCAACCCCTCCCGTGGAGGAGAACTGGCGGTGCTGGCAGTCCAACTGTGGGACAACTGCCACGGTCGTATTGGGGCTGTCGGACCGCCACATTATCGACTGTCCAACTGCCACCACAACCCTAGCAGTCTTAAGACCACCAGGGTTGTAATTAGGCCCTAAGTACTGTTTTCTGTTAGAGCCATGGGACCTAAGAGAGAATTTTTAAGGCAGGAATGGATGATTTGTGTGAGAGAGGAAAGGTCTCTAACCATTCCCATGATTGTTAGGGAATTCTAGACACCCTGTGTGTTCCTTGATAGAGCTCACTCAAAAAACAAAAACGATTAGAAATTATGAAGCATCTTATTAGGAGTACAAAAAACAACCTTGACACCATTTGATATTTGCTTTATGACTTGACACCGAGAACATATCTAGAGCATTCCTCATTGTACAATTAAACTTCAGATAATTAGCGAGGATTTCAAAAACCAAAAGTCCCTTTAAAAAAGTGGTTCTCAACCTTTTGACTTCTGTGGACCCCCACTTTATCATTACTCAAACCCAGGGACCCCTACTGAATCGTTATTGGAATCTGGGGACCCCTCACTGAGTCATTACTGGGAGCCTGGGACCCCGACCTAAATATTGTTAATGATTTGACACAAAAATACAAACCAAGCTTTCATCAAACACATACACAAATGATAACGCATTTTATTTAATGTGTGCACAAATATAAATAAGAAAATACAAATTTTAATATGAAGGTTGGAGCTTTTCTAAATTTAATTGAAGCTATGCATCATCCTAACTGTATTCTGTTTGATGCACCTGCACTCTTCCTATAAGTCAATTTGAGGACGCTAATTTCATTTTTAGCCTTCAATATAAAATCAATTGACATTTACAGTACGTTTTAAAATGTCCAATTGTACATATAGCCACTTTATTTATATACACATAATTAATCTGTTAATATTACAAAGTTTTCTAATCGGCCCCCGAGGTGGCTTTTCAGACCCCGTGGGTCCCCAGACCACAGGTTGGAAACCACTGCTTTAAAACATCCGAACTCAATGATTGGTGTCTTCCCATCCGACACAGAGAGCGGCATGTGTATGACCCCCTTGTGCTGAAGTTGCATCACTTTTTGTGATGGAAGGGCGGCGCATTCGTTGCAACCATATCTATGAGGCCATGCAATTCCACTTTGTGTGACTTTGACTGGCCTCATAGATATGGAGTAATTCATTGCGTTGCCTTACTCTGAGCAACGGAGGCATCACATGTGCGCTGGGGTGAGCATTCCCACATAACACCCATGGATTTTGATGCAACTTTGGTAAACCTGAGGATGAGGCAAAACGTTATGCCTCCCTAGGTGAGGCGCAATGTGGAGAAATATATTTATTCGTCCTCATTTTGGGTTGTTTTTGTGCAGCATGGTACCACTTCCTGGACAAAACCAATCCTGCATGCAAAACAGACACCCTTGTACCATGGCACAAGGGTGCCTGTGCTGGCGCTTGGCATCCTGTTGCACTTCAGTACAGGAGGAAAGGACAGGAATGTGGTGTGTTTATTAAATACTGCACATTCCTGCCCTTTCCAAGTGATGCAGCACAGCAAAGTGACTTGTTGCGCTGCACTGCACCACTTTCGTGTACATCTTGCCCTGAGTTTATTTTTAGACCCACCCTTTTTATATTTTAGTTACCTAAAATGAATAAGGGGGTCATTACAACATTGGCGGTTAAAGCTGCTTACCGCCGTGCAGAAGACCGCCAACACACCGCCGCAGCCGTGGAATTCCGCCACAGCTATTATGACCCACAGCTCAGAATCCGCCAAAATTCAGACACCCACACAAGTCCGCCACACCAAAGGTCAGTGATGAACTGGCGAAAACAAAACCTCCACCGTCACGCCAACAGAAATACGCCCACACTATCACGACACACGAATCCACGCGGCGGTCTTTCAACCACTGTATTCCATTGTCGGTAAACACCGCCGCGCTCAAAATACACACACTCTTACAAAACACAGCCACATTGGACAATTAAAAATACACACACCTGATACACATACACACACCACTCCCACACACTCAATACACTATAAAACACACACCCAAATCACCCACAAACCCTTACGACAACAAATCACGAACGAAAGCCAGAGAGACACACCACCATCAACAACACTAGCATCCACAGGCACACAAAACCATCACCCACATAACTTCCAAACACCTCACACAACACCTCACTACATATCAGCACACTTATCACCACACACACCACCCCATACATCACCTACACCACCCCATGGCACGGCAAAGACAACCCAGGTTCTCGGAGGAGGAGCTCAGGGTCATGGTGGAGGAAATCATCCGGGTAGAGCCACAGCTATTAGGATCACAGGTGCAGCACACCTCAATTGCAAGGAAGATGGAGCTATGGAGAAGAATAGTGCACAGGGTCAACGCAGTGGGACAGCACCCAAGAAATCGGGAGGAAATCAGGAAGAGGTGGAACGACCTACGGGGGAAGGTGCGTTCCATGGTCTCCAGACACCACCTGGAGGTTCAGCGGACTGGCGGCGGACCCCCACCTCCTCCCCCACAACTGACAACATGGGAGGAGCAGGTCTTGGCGATTCTGCATCCTGAGGGCCTCGCAGGAGAAGCTGGAGGAATGGACTCTGGTACGGCAAACCTTTAACTACTTCATCCCCCACCCATCTGCATGCTATCACCTACCCCCACCCTCGCCCTCACCCCCATCACTCCTATTCCTCACAAATGTCCCACTATCACAAACCACACATCCCAACACCAGGCCCTGCATGTAAAAGCAAAGCAAGGACACCCATCACTAAAGCATGCACACTGCACATACCCATACACCCCCCTAAACCACCATAACATATGGTCCCACACAGGAGTGCAAGCACTGGGGTACACGGTCACCCACCCATTGCACACCTTGACACACACAGATGCAATAATCATGCATTTATACACCTGCAGGACCCCTACCCAACATCACCGGACAGGAGGGTCCACACATGTCCACACCACCAACAGAAGAGGCCCACAGTGATGACAGCACCTCTGCCCAACTGGATCTAGATGACCAGCCCGGCCCATCAGGGACCTCGGGACAGTTGGTTCCCATCACACAGTCACAGGCCACTACAGAGCTTCCCCCCTCTGGAAACATCACCACAGCACCCACCCAGAGGGCCCATACCTCCGCCCCCAGGAAACGTCAATCAGCAGTGTGTCCACCACTACAGGGAACCCAGGCTAACCCACCACCCCAACAACAACAGGGACCTGGGGGCAGTGGTAGTGGGCACACGGTCCAGGGGACGGAGGCCCAGGAACACAGGGGAACTAGGAGGGCTGCTGCGCGACAGGGGGCGGACAGGCCCAGGGAACCCACTCTCCACGAGGCCCTCTCCTCCATCATGGGAGCCTACCACCACTCCCAGGAGACGATGGCAACGGTACTGGCCAAGTTTCAGGAGACCCAGCGCCTGCAGGAGGAACAGTATATGGGCTTCAGGGAGGAACTCAGAACCATCAATTCCACCCTGGGCATCATTGTAGGGGTGCTGAAGGAAGTCCTCAACACCAGGAGGGACACTGTGGCACTACAAGGGGCCCCTGACACTAGCCTGGACGATGAACTGCCCACCACCTCTGCCGGCGCTAGTGGACAGGAAGCACCGCCACAGAACCACCACACCAGCACCCCACCCCCTGCAGAGGGAGAACCACCTCGCAAACGGTTCCTGAGATCCAGGAACAAGACAGAGAACGATGCCAAGACCCCCGCCAAGAAATGAGACCACCCTGATTGTCATCCCACTGTCCCAGTTTGTCACCCTGTTCATACTTAAACTGCCCCACCTCCACTTCCTATGCCCATTTGGGCAATGCACCTGTGAGACTAATAGACTGGACTCTGCTATAGACATTCCTCTGCCATCAACCCACACCATTTTGCTACCCCCTCCAATTATGAGCACTAAAATAAACACCCTTAGAGCACAAAACAATCTGGAGTCTGTCTGTGATTTCGGAATACTGTATTAGCAATAACTGTGGCAAAAAGCTTCTTCATTTGTAATGTCAACATACCTATGTCACACAGCTCTAGTCCATGAGGAAACAAAGCAGATGCCACACAGTGGGACCCACATCTGTGAAATCGTAAGGGAAAGTGACAACTCAGTGACCATACACTGGGTGAAAACGACAGACAGTAGAGAGGTAGTAGTGTTTAAGTACATGTAGTAGGCAGGTTTGCATTCTTACCTGTGTCTCATTGGAAATATTGCTGGATCACTGAGTCCCTGTTGTCCATGTCTTCTTCCTCTGCTTCCTCGTCTTCACTGTCCACAGACTCCACAGCTGCAACAACACCGCCATCTGGACCATCCTCCTGCAGAAAGGGCACCTGTCATCGCAAAGCAAAGTTGTGAAGCATACAGCAGGCCACGATGATCTGGCAAACCTTCTTTGGTGAGTAGAATAGGGATCCACCTGTCATATGGAGGTCCCTGAACCTCGCCTTCAGGAGGCTGAAAGTGCATTTGATCACCCTCCTAGTTCGCCCATGGGCCTCATTGTATCGTTCCTCTGCCCTTATCCTGGGATTCCTCACTGGGGTCAGTAGCCATGACAAGTTGGGGTAACCAGAGTCACCTGCAAATGGCGAGGGACAACTGTTAGACACACACTAACCTGGAGGGATATCCCCAGACAACCATTCCCACTGACTTGCTTCCAGGTGCTCACCTAATAGCCACACACGGTGCCTCTGGAGTTGACCCATCACATAAGGGATGCTGCTATTCCGCAGGATGTAAGCGTCATGCACTGAGCCAGGGAACATGGCATTCACATGGGAGATGTACTGGTCTGCCAAACATACCATCTGTACATTCATTGAATGATAACTCTTCCGGTTTCTGTACACCTGTTCACTCCTGTGGGGGGGGGACCAAAGCCACATGTGTCCCATCAATGGCACCTCTGATGTTGGGGATATGTCCCAGGGCATAGAAATCACCTTTCACTGTAGGCAAATCCTCAACATGAGGGAAAACGATGTAGCTCTGCTTGTGTTTCAGCAGGGCAGACAACACTCTGGACAACACGTTGGAAAACATGGGCTGGGACATCCCTGATGCTATGGCCACTGTTGTTTGAAATGATCCACTTGCAAGGAAATGGAGCACTGACAGCACCTGCACTTGGGGGGGATTCCTATGGGATGGCGGATAGCTGACATCAGGTCTGGCTCCAGCTGGGTACACAGGTCCTGGATTGTGGCACGGTCAAGCCTGTAGGTGATTATCACGTGTCTTTCCTCCATTGTCGACAGGTCCACCAACAGTCGGTACACCGGAGGATGCCGCCATCTCATATGTCCCAGCGGACGGTGCCTATGAAGGACAACAGCGAGCACAGAGTCAACCATTCATAATCTAAAAATGGCCTGTATGTGTGTTGAGTCTAGGCCTATGTATGTGTGACGCAGTTGAAAATGAAGCCATGTGGGCCCCTGAAATGGCAGCTGCCTGACCTCTAAAGTGGGACAATGGGATGTGAGGTAACTGCGCTGGCGTTGTACACTGTCGCAGTAGGCGGTCGAAGACCGCAGCGCAATGCTGCATTGGTTAACATTGGATCCTATGGGTCCCAGGAGCCAATGACGATGTACGCCGGCGGTGACGGTACGCACCGCCGCGGACGTGACCGCCATTTTCTATCTGTTCAATCACTCGATACCTGATCTTCGACAGGAGAGGACCTACACTGCAAGTGCTGCTGTGACCTCTGTCTGGAAGAAACAATGGCTCGAGTGTCTGGGGAAAGGGCCTCTGCCTTCACATCGGAGGAGTTGGAGAATGGATGGGGTCCTCCCCCAGTACACGCTACTCTACGGTCCTCCAGACAAACAGGTGAGTACACTGGGAGCATGCTGAATGCCTGTGTGGAGTGGGGTGGATGTAAGAAGGGGAGGGGGAGATTGCAGCGTGCATGAAACGACGGTGAGTGAATGTGCCACATGGCAAGGGTAGGGATGGGGGCCAATCACTTTGACGGTGCTGTTGGTAATAAGTTTCTCTTCCCCCTGTACAAATCATGTAGGTCAGCGCCCACCAGAAAAAAGATATTTGGCGTGCCATCGCCAAGGACGTCCGGACACTGGAGGTCTACCACAGACGGAGCACCCACTGCCGGAAAAGATGGGAGGACATTCGCTGCTGGAGCAAGAAGACAGCAGAAGCTCAGCTGGGGATTGCCTCCCAACATGGGAGGGGTGCCCATCGCACCATGACCCCCCTGATGTTCAGGATCCTGGCGGTGGCGTACCCGGAGTTGGATGGGCGCTTGAGGGCATCACAGCAGCCACAAGGGGGTGAGTACACTCACTTTCTGCTGACTTTGCGCACAGTGGGGGGTCTGGGTGGAGGAGGTGGGCTGTGGGTTTCCCTAGGCCAGGGCGAGTTCCGTAGGCAAGGTCCCTCCGTAAGGCAGGCCATGTGGCACCCCACCCCACCTCTGTAGAGTGACAAGTACACCTAGTCATGCCCCTGTGTCATCTATGTGTGCAGATGTCGTCCATAGCCTTGTAGGCCATTTCCCAGGAATTGAACGGTGGAGCCCAAGAGCGCGACGTAGTGTAGGGGGCTTCTGCGTCTGTCGTGTCCGCCATCAGTAGTGGTAATGTATGCACTCAACATGTCTTTCTTCTGTCACCCCCCACACTTTTTGTGGTCTCCCTGTTCTTGTATGCATTAGCATCACCAGGAGGAGGAGCAGTGGCACCGGAGCACGAGGGAGCTGCATCCCACATGGCAATGGAGGGCCACACTACGGAATCGGAGTTCACCAGTGGGACGGAGGGTGAGGGGAGCTCCGCGGCAGGGACAGGAGCTGAGACCAGTGACACAGACTCGTCCTCTGATGAGAGCTCCCTTGTGGTGGCGGCTACATCTGTGCCCCCCCATCTACAAGTACAGCCGCCACCCCCCTTCCAGCACCGCCCTCCCAGCAGCCCCTCAGTCTTCGCCCCGTGCCCACTCACCCAGGAGGGAGGGCCTCACCTTCGCCCCAGGCACCTCAGGCCCTGCCCCAGCCACCCCTGCTGCCCTCAGTGAGGAGGCCATTGATCTCCTCAGGTCCCACACTGTTGGGCAGTCTACCATTTTGAATGCCATCCAGGATGTAGAAAGGCAATTGCAACAAACAAATGCATTCCTGGAGGGCATTCATTCTGGTCAGGCGGCCCTTCAGCGAGCTTTTCAGACTTTGGCCTCAGCACTGATGGCAGCCATTGTCCCTGTGTCTAGCCTCCCCCCCAACTTCCTCCGCCCTGACCCAATCCCCTGAACCTCAGCCTATCCCAAGCACACCATCAGACCAGTATGCACACATGTCAACACACAAGGGAAGGTCAGACAAACATAAGCACCACACATCACACAGGCACTCACGCAAGCATCACACACATGCAGACACCAACATCCACTGCCTCCACTGTGTTCCCCTCCTCCTTGTCTCCCTCCTCCCTCCCTGTCTTGTCTACACTCACACCTGCATGCACTACCTCTACAGCCACTACGTCCATCTCCAGTACACCCACCACCACACCCCGCTCATGTGCAGTCAACATCCCCACTAACATTCACACGTCACCTGTGTCCTCTCCCAGTGTGTCTGTGACGCCCCCTCCGAAGATACACAAATGCAGGCACACACCCACCCAACAGCCATCCACCTCACGACAGCCTCCAGCGCATGCACCTTCACCCAAAGTCAGCAAACGAACACCTCCTACAACCACAACCTCTTCCTCCACTCCCAAACCCCCTCTAGCTACCCACCCCAGTGTGTCCCAAAAACTTTTCCTGTCCAACCTTGACCTCTTTCCCACACCTCCCCCACCCGGTCTGTCTCCTAGGTCCCGCACCTCAGCCACAACATCTACGGGACCAGTGGTGCCTGTAGTCACCGGAATCTGGAGTGCACCGGCCACCAGGGCAGCCAGTGTGGCACGGAGCCACAGCACAGACAGTCCCCCACCTGTGAAGCATCAGAAGTTGGCCAGTGCCCGGCGGGAGATGGGGAAGACTCCAGCACCAAAGCCGCTCCCAGGGTTCCCGGTTGGAGTGTGGAGTCAGCTGGGACACCTTCCAAGGTGGGGAAGGGCCACAAGAAACACTGCAAGTCTGGGAAGAGCAGCACGGTGGAGAAGACCACCATCATCCCTGCTGCCCAGGAGGCCCCCGTCAGCACAAGCCCAGCTGCCCAGGAGGCCCCCGCCAGCACAAGCCCAGCTGCCCAGGAGGCCCCTGCCAGCACAAGCCCAGCTGCCCAGGAGGCCCCCGCCAGCACAAGCCCAGCTGCCCAGGAGGCCACCGCCAGCAAAAGCCCTGCTGGGCCACGAAGGACCACCAACAAAAGCCCCGCTTGGCCATGGAGGACCACCAGCAAAAGCCCCGATGGGCCATGAAGGACCGCCAGCAAAAGCCCAGCTGGGCCATGAAGCACCGCCATCACAAGCCCCGCTGGGCCATGAAGGACCGCCAGCAGCTGAGTCCCTGCAATGGATACCGCCGTCTCAGGCACCGCTGAACAGGGCACCGCGGCTTCAAGCACCGCTGAACAAGGCACCGCCGTCTCAAGCACCGCCAAACAGGGCACCGCCGTCACAAGCACCGCTGAACAGGGCACCGCCGCCTCAAGCACCGCTGAACAGGGCACGGCCGCCTCAAGAACCGCTGAACAGGGCACCGCCGCCTCAAAAACCGCTGGCCCACAAGCACCAAGGGCACTGACGCTACTGAGTCCGTCACGGGCAGAATGAAGCACTCTGGGCACCATGCCCCCTCCAGAACCAGTGGAGAGATCCATCCACTACCTCTGTTCTTAGCACGATGAAGCACTGTGGGTACCATGCCCCCACCAGAACCAGTGGAGACTGTTATCCACTTGAGAGACTGTGGCTTTGCACTACCCAGGATTGAACAGTGGGCAGACCACCCACTTGTGAGACTTGAGAGACTGTGGCTTTGCACTCCCCAGGATTGAACAGTGGGCAGACCACCCACTGTAGAGACTTGAGAGACTGTGGCTTTGCACTCCCCAGGATTAAACAGTGGGCAACCCACCCACTGTAGAGACTTGAGAGACTGTGGCTTTGAACTCGCCAGGATTGAACAGTGGGCAAGTGGACCCCTCATGGATTTGGCGCCGTGCACTCAAGCGGTTGAGGTGCCCCCCCTTTCCCTCGCCCTGAGGTGCCTGTTTAGTTGCTCTCTGATGCCCCTGCAGTGTTCTCTCCATCATGGTCGGGGATCTTGTGTGGGCCTCACTCCTACCGTGTGGGCCCAGTGTTCCGCTGACTTAATTGGATCACTACCTACTTTGCCTACTTGATTTTAATATATTACAATGGTTACACTCATTTTCTCATGCATTAGTGTGTGTGTTGTAGTGGGTGAGGGTGGGGGTGTTGCCTGTTGCGTGTGTCCCTGTTGTTTCCCTCCCACCTCCCCTGTGTCGTAGGTGCAGTACTCACCTTGGTCTTCGCCGCCGGCGTTCGTGCTCCTGGTAGAGGAGCAGGAAGACTATCGCAGGTAGAATTTGGAGTTCCGGGTCCATGGTGTCCTCGTTCCTCGTGGGGTGTGTAGAGGTGAGCGTTTTCCCTTTCAAATTCCTGTTTCCGCCGTGTTTTTATCCGCAGTGAATCCGTCCCGGAAAAGGTGGCGGATTGGCCTGTCATAATAGTGTGGGCGGTACATTGTCTCCCGCCTGTCTGTTGGCGGTGACCGCCGCGCTGTTTGTTTGTACCGCCGTGGTGGTCGGAGTGTTAAAGTGGCTGTCTTTGTTGGCGGTTTCCGCCACGGTCGTAATTGCATTTTTTTTTACCGCCGGCCTGTTGGCGGTCTTACCGACGCTTTAACACCGTCCGCCAGGGTTGTAATGACCACCTAAATGTCTTGGAATAAAGAGGTTTCGCAATCTACTTATAGTAACCAAAAAGTGAAAAATATAGCATTTCAAAGGATACCGCATGTGAAAAAATTACTGGCTGGCATAGAGCAGACCGGAGTTCCATTGGTTAGGGGCCTCCTTTTTAACAAATCTCACGCTTAGGGTTTGGGAACAAAGGTAACTCAAATGTCTATGTCTATTTGTACTACCTTCGAACAACCGTAGAGAAAATGGTTCATGCAGGAAACTTTCTCTTCATAAAATAATAATGCTATTCAGCAGCAAAAAAACAGCTGGAGAAGTTATTACCCCCTTTAATAAAATCACCATTTTGGGCTTGTTTTCAGGTGATTGGAAGGCAGTTAGTTTTATAAAATATTGTTATAATACAGAATACATTTCGATTGACAAGCGAAAAATTAAAGCATCGCAGGAGAGATAACTTCAATGATCAAATTACAGTTATATTTATATACTCCAATTAGGGAAGTTTCTTTAATCAATTCTCAATTTTTATTAGCACTTTTTTGGCTTTCAATCTTTAGAGAATGAAAGATATATGGTGATGAAAACGTGATTAAAATGTGACTTGTGCAAGAATTCGGCATGAGGGAAATACGTGGGGAAATTGTAACTAGTATAATCCATACAAACTTCTGTTGACCTGACAAATATTATTTCCTCAGTGTCATTGGTGTCAGTGAGGCTTATTGGCTTATGATCCTTGGTATAACAGTGGTTCTTTCAGGTGAAATGAAACTAATGACTTTTTTATTAATGTTTTCTGCGGATTTTCGGACATTTCACCGCTGGGCAAACACTGCCACAACCTCAATGTCAGTGTTTATCTCCCTGTGATTTTTAGGTATTGGCTCTAGAGGCACACATGCTGTCCTGAACCGAGACATGCTGTATCTACTTTGTGGGCTTCACACCGCCCATTGGCTTCCCACCTGCTGACTCCATCATTTGCTATTCTCTCTTCCTTTTTGCCCATGGCATGCATTTTTCATGCCCCTTCCTGTGGTTACATCTCCCCGATTGCAGGGACTTGGTACGCTATCACTCCACTGCTATCATTTAATCACCATCTTAGGGACTTATTTTTTCTTGGCTTACGGGCCCTCCTCAGGAGTGCTATGTTTTTACTTGCTTCAGTGCCGTTGTAAAGAGTGCTTGTGTTTTCACTTGCTCTTTAAACAATGGGAGCGGAAGAATAGAGGCTTTTGCGCTGCAGCTACTACCGAGGACACACAAAAACCTGTTTGATGTTGGTCTGCTCTTCCTTGCTCCAAGAGCGAAACATCTAATGTGTTTTCACTTGGTCTTTAAGCAAGAGTAGCAGAAGGATGGAGGCTTTTGCACTTCAGCGACTACCCCTCTTTTAGTGGAAAGAGCCACTTGCTGAACTCCTCCCTCTCCTTTGGTAAACATATTAGTCTTGCATATGCATACGCCTTGTGGGCGCTGTATTGTGCCCTGCACTCGTACTGTGGAGTAAAGGACTGGAACAAACCGAGGAATTTGAAATGCAAACAGCATCCCGTGGGAGTTAAGGCAGAACAAATCGACTTTTTCAAGAATGCTGACAATATGGTCATGTTGACAGATGTTAATCTTCATTTCACTTTTCATGTAAGTGCCTGCCCATTTTCAGGTTGGTTCGAGTTGGGGTGGTTCAGAACCCATGTTATAAATATGCTTTTTATGTGTATATGTGGGAAATGGCGTTGTAAGCATGTGTATGAAAAGTGATTAGAAGATTAACATCTGTCGAACTGACCATTTTGTCTGCAGCAGGAAGTAGATCAGCTCTTCTTACAGGATCCAGGCTGCTGTGTGTATACCAAACAATAAGCTTGTACTGCAATGAATGTATGTTTAGATTGCCATATATGTTTAAAGGAACATGTTGTGTTCATCAAAATTGCTTTACCTTTGGAAGCAGTGCTTTCCTGTGTGCAGACGAGCAGCCACCAGTCTTCACAAAGGAGTAACAGCCCATCAGCTGCAGGCACTTGTTTGCATAAGCTACCGAGCCACAGACAGTAGCTCGTGCAGAGGAGCAACATTATACAGCCACAGCAAGGTCTGCCAGGCCTGCCAGGCATGGCACGCGTAACAAGTACTCCAGCATCTCCATCATGCAGTAAGCACCTGCCAGCATGGAGATTCTGTGCAGTGATACACTGGTTAAATTTGCCAAAGACCATAGGTTCTGTAAATCACAGCCACATTCCTCACTAGAGGTAAAGCTCCAAGCACACCAGCTCAAGAAAATAATTGCTGCAACACAGTGTAGGTACATCCAACTTACTTTGCATATGTGGTTTGCATGTTTATTCTAAAAACAATGGCGGGCTTTCCCAGTTACTGTAACAGAAGGTCACATTGGTGAAGCTGCGGGTCCCCAACTGCAGAAGCATGTGGTGGCAAGCTTAGACTGCCAACAAGTATGTGCTGAAAAAAGGTTTTAAGAAGCCATAATCTTTTTTATGTGGATTTTGCTAGGAATGGAAGGAAGTAAGGAATTTACCAGCTGAGCTGTGAAGTGCTTGCTTTTAAGGGACAGCTATATAAAAAAAATGCATCATGTGCAGTCTGGGTATTAGTAAAAACTACATTTTGGAATGAGGGGTGGCTTTCGCACCGTTAGCGTCCTGGGAAAAAACAACTCTGGCACCCCCTGTAACTTTTGAATACAATATTTCCCCAGCTTCCATTAGCTTAGTAAGCACATATTTTAATTTGTATTCCTCAACTTGGCATCCTGTACTTACTTAGCAGTGGAAACAAAACTGTAAGTACCACACTGCAAAAATAAAAAACTGAATGTAATACATGGCCACAGAGAGCATAGAGCAATTTTTTAGCTATGACCTGACCCTATTCCACCACTGATCCTGTTTTGCCTTTTACCTAGGAGTAAATAGATTATCCAAGTGTCACAAGATTACCCATTCAATCAAACTTCCACAGGAGCAGATGCCTTTTAGCCAACTCCGTCCAACAGATGTGTGCTCAGACTTTAACTGATAATCTGAACCCTGCATCCGCTAAGGGGAAAGGGGAACGGGAATAGAAAAAGAGAGACCGCCTCCAGATCCAGTTCCACCCTGTGTTTCCCTCTTGAAGATAGGATATTCAGTGTGTGTCTCTAAAAACCTGCACCTTTCTTCTTATTGGAATTTCTTTAAAGGAAGGACCTGCAGTCGGGTGATAAGAGCATAGATAAGTACATTCCTTCTGCGCATTCAACTGTTCAGCTATTCACATTCACCCAGTTCCATCATTCTCCAAACCTGGATCTTTTGAGAGGCTAGCCACTCTCTAAGAGAACAATGTTAACTTAATATCTACTTTTGTCCAGGAGTGAGAGGTTTCCAAGGTTCTCTGGAGAACAATTCAAAAGTTCACAAAAATACAAACTACCAATGTCTTTTACAGGAATTTAAAACTCCGTCTCAAGGTTCAGTTTTCTCAATCCCAGTCTCTAGGAATTAGTCTGAGCACTGAGGTTTGTCTCTAAGACTGACAGGTCTGCAAAGCAAAGAGTTCTTGAATATATATGTACATATATATATTGCAAGTCTGGAGATCATACAAAAGGATTCCTTACTGCAGTTGTTTGAAGTTCTGTCTAGCCAAAACAAATTCTCCTCAGAAAGCCAATAGCAAGCTGTTGGAAGAAGGAAAAAATTCAGCTTCTTCAAAAGGGAAAAAGTAGCTGGTGTGCACACCGTAACAAGAAAAATAATTAATTACTTAAAACTGGAAGAATTCTCTATGAAACGAAGCGCCTAAGGAACACTGCTCATTCTCCTCAGGATGACAGTTGAAGTGCAGGGCTCCCAGAGAGAAACTGCTGGAGGGAGGCTTCAGCAGGAGACTAAGATAGAAACACTAGAGTGCTGACTTTACAATAATTTGCGGCCACCATCTTGAGTGGCAGTTAAACCTGAAAAAGCTAGTTCTAAGAACAGCCTCCGCAAGAGCCACTGGAAGTGAGGACACCGCTGCAACCAATGTGGGTACAAGGAAAAGGGGAATCGTTTTTGCTGAGGGAAGAACTTAAAAATGCTGGCAATAGTTCTCCTGACACCAAGTTTTTGGGGAGGGATGGAGAGTTCTCTGCTACCTAATATCTACTGTTCCTACCTGGCAGTGTGCTGCTCTCTTCTGCCTCTTTTGCCTGCTCTCTACTGCTGGTGGGCTTCGTAGGCGATTCTTTTTATTCTCAGGTCAGTCACTGGTTGTTTCACTCAGTGACAGACCTGCTCTGGGCACACATCTCTCTGCCTCTTGCTCACCTTCCATGAACCTCTTTGACACCAGCATGTGCACCCCCCTGACCATCAGCATCTTAGGCATGGACCCTGTTTGGAAGCAACATTTTGGGCCTGATTCTAACTTTGGAGGACGGTGTTAAACCGTCCCAAAAGTGGCGGATATACCACCGACCGTATTACGAGTCCATTATATCCTATGGAACTCGTAATACGGTAGGTGGTATATCCGCAACTTTTGGGACGGTTTAACACCGTCCTCCAAAGTTAGAATCAGGCCCTTTATCTTTTTTGCACTTTGTGTGTAGCAATCTATCTTACACTGTGTGTAATGTAAGTTTAAAATAATGACTTACACGTTAACGCTTCAAAATGGACATAAATCCAACCCCCTGAAGCTGATGTCATCTCAAAACTCGAACGCTGTAGCAGGGGAAGAAAAAACAGCTGCAGGATGCCATTCATATTGTTTAAGGCAGCTTTGGGGGGGATGAGAGGACAGAAAAGAGAAACAATATAATTTCACCTCCTGTGAAGTCTGCTCCTTCAGCACTGCAGTAGATAGACAACAAGCATTCAACTTCACATAATTTCACACAACGCCATCCAATTCCACACCACACAATTCAGCACCACAAAAGTCCACACCATGCAACATACTTACATTCCAAAAACTACCACTCAACACCAGATATTTCAATTCCACCTATTTACATGCTACTCAATACCACATAAATACACCCCACATAAATCCACTCTATGCCAATTAACAACAATCCACATGAATGCACTCCACACAATGCCATATAATTCCACTCAACATAATTTCACTCAATTCCACACAGTTCCCTTCCACACAATTCAACCCCTTAAAATTCCGTTCCACACCACATAATTCCACTCCAAACACATAATTCAACTACACAACACATTTATCCAATTCACAACAAAGAATTCCATAGCATGCCACATGATTCAAAACCACACCACATAATAACACTCCACTACATGCCACTCCACAAAACACAATACCACTCCACGTAATTACACTCCATGACACATAATTTCAGTTCACTCATAATTACTACCCACATTATTCCCCTGCACACCATGCCAAATAATTCCACTACACATGACTCAACTCAACACCATACAACTCCACACCAAACAATTCAACAACAAACAATTCCAATCCAACCCACATAACTCCAATCCACATCACACACATCCACTCCATAACATATAGCTAAAAGACACTAAGATTGACAACAGCAACAGCTTTCAGATTGCTGAGACCTATTAGCTATGCCAATGCTTGTTTTTTTATGATGGGTGGCCGCGTTTGTTCTTTTAATTTGTGATGGGTGCCCGCTGATCCTTCCTTCCCCGTCTCTGCTCCCCTCCCCATCTTACCCATGGGTATTTTGCCACCTACAACTGCAGCATTGTTGAATTAGACACTGCAGTGCAGGTGGCTAAATGTCTGTCTACAATAAAAACATAGATAAAAGTTCACATACGGTTTCTGGGATGGTTGATTCTCTGGCAAAGACACTAGGCGTGGCTAGGGTAGTTGATCACAAGTACCAGAAATAATTCACAGATTCTTGTGGAATCACACTATGTCCAAGGAGACCATCAAGTTCCGTAATCATGGTAATGGCATTTATTTCTCCATTGGCCCCTGCAAGTCTGGGCTGTCAATGGTTAAATCCATTTGTTTCTATAATGCTTTAGGTGTGTGGGATTCATATGGTAGGTCAAAGACTATCTGTTGGAAATGACAAATCTGCATTTCTGCTCAAATATTTGTATTAGTTCTCCATTGGAGGAGGCCTCTGAGGCTTGGGTCCATGACCTAGGGGAGGATCGTGGTGTTTGATAGAACCACTTTAGGAAGAGTTCTGATGGAACAATGATTGGGCACAGATATTCTTGAATAAATGTGTATTCTCTTCAGCATGCAGGACCGATGGAGGAAAGGTGCAAACAGGATTGGTGACATCGTTCAGCCACCAATTCAAAGGGAAGCATCAAGGAAGATTCCACATTTTACTAACAAAGTTCCCAAATTTACAGACAGCTGTTTAACCACATTTTATACACCCCCCCAAGGGGCGGCTGGTAATTTTAGGAGGGAGGGGGTGGGAAGCACACTCACACACACGCACTCATTCATTCACACACGCACGCATGCACATCCATTCACAACATTCATCAACATTCAAACATACACACACGCACCAAACATTCATTTAAAGAACAAACACACACACACACACACACTTGCCTTCAGCTCAGAGGTCCCAGGAGGGTTGGGACTGCTGCCTTCCCTCACTGGCTGACCTAATGTCAGCCAATGAGGCAAGGCAGCACTCCCAACTTCGTCACAGAGTGGGGTGGGGTCAGCTGTCTCACTGATTGACACTAGCCCTGGGCGCTTCAGGGCTTAAACCTGAAGCCACCAGGTGGGAGTCAATGGGTGACGCTTCCCCTCGTCACAGAGGGGGAGGGCCTTGAGGCACCTTTGCTGTCCGAGGAGGTCACACCCATAGAAGCTGTGACCTCTTCAGCCCAGCAAAGTTCAGCTCAGGCAGCATAGAGTCTGCGCAAATTGTGCATGTCTCGTTCCTGGCTGCCTGAGCTGAACATGAAGAGTGTCTGTCAGGCTGACCTTTGCTCCGCCTGACCGGCACTCTTCATGAGGGGCAAATGCTGTTGGGGTATGGCCCCTCCACCCTAAAGGACGGGCCGTGGCTGCACCTCCCGCAGCATTTAACCACAGATAACCAGAATATTGCAAGGTTTTACTGACAATTGTTTCTTTTTGTTACTATTATGTTCCTGTGCCATTATATGCCTTTTACCTTGCTCTGGATAATGAGAGCCATAGGTGTACTACCATCTTGTATTATTTGTGCTTTGGTTATTTCTTCCTTTAGGGTGAGTCACGCAGGGACCGTTTTTTCTGAAGACCCTGCCCCTCAAAATGTTCACTTCCCCTGTGGTATACATTGAGGTTGATTGGATTTGCTGTAGCATACTCCTTCTCAGGAGAATGCTCTGATGAGGCTGGTAGATCTTTTCACCCAGCTTAAGGGTTTTGCGACGAGAGTCAGTTTAAATAATTGTATGACTCAAATAGATACTCAAAGAATACTCCAAGCTGAAATAAAGTCCAAGGGTGTTTATTACAGATTGAGGCTCAGAGTAACATAGACAGTTCTCAAGACAAGACTATAAAAGTGCAGAATCATGATAGGCTGTCTGTCCAAACCCTATAAAGAAGTTTAAATGAATTAACATTAGGAAAACCAGACATTGGATTAATGCAACACATAGCAAAAACAAAAAAAAATCTGAAAAGGAGGAAACAGGCACTGTCCAATTCTGTTAACCATTTAGGAAATTCAATTCTACAATTTTGTATCCATAAATAAAGGGACCACTCTACTGATTAGCTATTCCATGCTAACATGTGCTGGGTTAAACACGTGGACAAGGGCAAAAAGCACAAAAAGGACAAGAAATTGGAAAAAGGATATCTGGGGAACCAGGTAACTAACTAAGGTTAGCAAAAAGTAAATAAAAAAGGTAGGTGTCAGCATTTCAGAAGCTCCGTCAAGAGTCTTTTTGGGTCAAGGGAAAATCACTAAGTCTCAGCAAACCATTTGAAAGGGGTAAAGGCTAGAGAGGACTGTACCTCTCAGAATTCAAGTGATTCAGCAAGCAGGATGGGCTGAAAAGTCCTCTCAAGGGAAGGCGTAGAGAGTGTTCAAAGAATAATGTGGCAAATCCATCTGTGGAATGTCTCATAGGGCAAGATGATTTGTCCATCAATCACTATATGATGCAAAAAGTGAAATTGTCCAATGGCAAGCAGTCATATGACACAGATTGCAACATCGGTGTACGTTCCCAAGTTCTGTATGTGAAATGGCTTCCATCTTGACTCATCCATTGATGTTGAAACATTTGTATACATATTTATTTCACCATTCCTGAATGTGCTAAACTCAGGGTTGATTCCCAAGCTTACTATATGTAAAACAGCAGGGCATCTATTACCAAGTTAGCATTCCCATGAGAATGATGTCTGAAAGAAAGGTTCATGTTAGCAAGAATGGCTAAACATTTTCTACACAGTCACGAAACTGGGCCTTGCAAACCTCATTTAGGCTAAGCAAATGAATTAAAACAGAATATGAATTTATGCAACTAATAGACAAGTAACATTCAGAAATATAATTGTAACATTAATATGTTTTGTCAGTTTTCATGTTACAGTAAATTCAAAATGAAATAACTTTATTAACTCATTTATGTAACAATATTGCAGAACCACATTATCTTCATTGGCTTGTGACTTTTAAAACGTTTCTTTTATGAAAATCATTATCATTTTAATGCAGGCTGTTAATTTACATCTTGACTTGTAATATAAAAGCAAATTAATTTGTTAAGAATGAGGTTTAAAGCCTATACCACAGCATTGAAACACATATAAACAGAATACTGCAAGGTTTCATTGACAATTGTTTATTTTTGTTACTATTATGTTCCTGTGCCATTATATGCCCTTTGCCTTGCTGTGGATAATGATGGCCATATGTTTATTAACTTACTTGAGGAAATTTGAGTTTGAGTTTCGTGATAGTGTTTTTTGCAGCTATAGTTTCTTCTCATCTTTTTCTTTGAAGACATGTTCAAGTTCCATCGTGTCCAATCCAGCTTGCTTCTTGATTTTCATTGATTACAAATCCCCATGTGTTTAAATTTGCATTTAATTTATATTTTTATGATTCCTTCTAGGATATGATTGTATGTAGTACTTTAGAAGTGTAATGACACAATTGACGGAATTGGTACCTGATGGCTATAAGAAGAATCAGACAAGAAATTAGGATTCATTTCCAAGTTTATGGTAATGTTTATACAACATGTGCTTTTTGGTCATACAATGAAGTTCCAGTGTATGTGAGGTTAACTGGCAAAAGCAAGATGCCAGAATATTGTGGAATAAATATTGTTGGACAAACATACTGTAACCTAAATATATTTTACAAAAGTATCACCACACTGGAGTTACTAATAGAAAGTTTACACCCACTGGGTAGATACTTTTCTATACTGTATTTAGAACAAAACATGTATGTCAGACAATATTTTTGTCCATGATATTCTCATTTACAAGTATACCTATACCATGTGAAGTTGTTCTCTCATCAGAGAAACAAGGTAGGGACAGCATCTAGGTGGAGTATTTCTTAGTGGAACATAACACCAAACATACAGCTGTGTGCACCCATATCACCAATTTCTACCAAATGCTACCACGTGTAGGTGAAGTGCTTTCTTCCTGTAAACCACTTTCTCTAACTTTGATCAGAAAGCATGACTATCTCATATGACATCACTGATGACATAATCGAGTGAGTGTAAGTGGTTAGGCATGTATGTGTGTAGTATTTGTAAAGTGTAAATCTATCTAAAACGCAAGGGGGATATATTCTGGCTGTTTCTGCCTCCTTTGGAGGCAAATCAGCAATATGGTTTTGCCAATCAGCCCCCAAAAGGGGCAGAAACCACTAGCACCAGGGTTTATATGTATATGTAAGTTGGGGAGTAGCCCCTTAGGCAAGAGTCACTCCCACTGTGGGCACATTTGTATTATTTTCATAGTTGTGGCCCTTTTCTGGCTCCTCATTGGCAGATTGGCCATATTTTTAGGCCCATCTGCCCACAAGGGGGAGGGCAGAAAACCAATACATCCCAGGGATTTTCTTTTTTTTAATACTTTGGGGAGCGATCTTTTGAGTAAGCGGCACTTCCCACTGTGAGGGCAACATTTTGGCCATTTTTGTGTCCCCCCTGGTGGCATATTGGCCATATTTCTAGACCAATCTCCCTCCAAGGTGGGCAGAATACCACTGGACACAAGGGAAAGTTTCTGTGTGTTTGTTTGTGAAGTAGAGTTTGGCTGATGCTATGCGTGAATTGGCGATATGCATGAACTGTGCTGGATTGGCAGTGTGTGTGAGCTGGCATTAGGCTGGCCGTGTGTGTTGACTGACATCTGGTTGATGGTATGCTTTGACAGACTTCTGGCTGGTGATGTGTGTGGCTTGTATTAGGATGGTGATGTGCAGACTGCATAGTTATACTTTTATAACGTTAACTGTTTTATTTCTCATCATTTAAATATTTGATTGTAATGTCTTATTTCTCCTTTTCATTCTAGTGCAACACTTTTTTTTTTCTTTTACTGTGACTCCTGCTTGCAGTTTCGGCACTGGTAGATCTGTAATTTGTGCAGTTGCATGTGTTTGGTGAAAACACGTTTTTGAACTGTTTACTCCAAATGAGTATCATTGACCTGCATGAATTATTTGTTTGTAAGTGGCGTAATAATAGCAACATATTACGTTTCTGTTTAATTGTGGTTGAAATTATCCTTGGATTTGTGCACAATGTGTTTTGTGTTGACTTATTTGTGATTTTCTTTTGTTTTTCCTTTCTAGTGGGATATCACATGTTCTTACTGTGTCTGTACAGAATAGGTGCAGGTGATCCTGAGTCTAGCTGTCTCTGACAAGTGAGTGGCATCGTATTTGAGTATATAGGTTTTTGTGTGCTTTATTCTGAATGACCTTTCCTTCCAGGTCTTGTGCCAGTAGTTTTACTTTCTGTTTGATAAAGCCACACTTTGGGGGTGATTCTAACATTGGCGGGCGGCGGAGGCCGCCCGCCAATGTTCCCCCTCCAAAATACCGCTCCGCGGTCAAAAGACCGCTGAGGGTATTTTGGGATTTGCCCTGGGCTGGCGGGCGGCCGCCAAAAGGCCGCCCGCCAGCCCAGGGCAAATCGACCTTCCCATGAGGACGCCGGCTCCGAATGGAGCCGGCGTAGTGGGAAGGTGCGACGGGTGCAGTTGCACCCGTCGCGTATTTCAGTGTCTGCGTTGCAGACACTGAAATACTTTGCGGGGCCCTCTTACGGGGGCCCCTGCAGTGCCCATGCCATGGGCATGGGCACTGCAGGGGCCCCCAGGGGCCCCGCGACACCCCCTACCGCCATCCTGTTCCTGGCGGGCGAACCGCCAGGAACAGGATGGCGGTAGGGGGTGTCAGAATCCCCAAGGCGGCGCAGCATGCTGTGCCGCCTTGGAGGATTCTGACGGGCAGCGGAAAACCGGCGGGAGACCGCCGGTTTTCCTGCACTGACCGCGGCCAAAGCGCCGCAGTCAGAATGCCCTGCGGGGCACCGCCGGCCTGTCGGCGGTGCTCCCGCAGACCCTGGCCCCGGCGGTCTAAGACCGCCGGGGTCAGAATCACCCCCTTTGTTTATTACTTATCTTACACAATATTGGTTATTGTTGACTTATTCAAGTTGCTTTTATTAGAAAGGATTATGACTAGCCACAGGATTACCACTCATCAGGTTGTTAGTATGCTTTTTGAATCTTCTTCTGACCATGGCTCTAAGGCTGACTCTGCATCTGAGCAGAAGAGGAAGTCCAAGTTTCAGGCAGTGTATTTTGTGTTCGAAAGGAATCATCTGATGATGGAGCCAGTCTTAGTGTGAAGGAAGTGTCTTCTTTAGAGGAGGACACTGGTGTGCTGATTGTGCAGCAAGAGGGATCGGAATTGTGGCCTAGGGCTGAAAGGCTTCCCATTGGAAGTGCTGAATTCTGGGTTGCCCCTAACATGGTGCTGCCTGTGTTGTCTGCCTTTACTGGTGCTGCAAGGTGTAGAGTGAATAGTGAAAACATTTTGCCTATGAATTTCTATCAGTTGTTTTTGGATGATGTATTTTTGGATGTGAATGTTGACCAGACTAATTTGTATGCTGAAGGTACTTTTGGTCTTTATGCAGTACATTCCTGGCAAGAGAGCATCTTACGAAGTTAAGATTTGTATGCTGTCTGAGAGTGGTACTGGATACGTCGTAATTTCAGTGTGTAGACTGGTAGGAATTGTTCTATTGACCCCTGTTGGTTGTCTGTTCAGTTTCGGAGTTAGTGAGAAAATTGTGTGGGAACTTGGTAGAGGACTTTTTAACCAAGATCACCAATTATACACAGATAACTTCTTCACTGGAATGCAATCGTTACTGGGACATAGGCAAAGTGGACACTGTGGCTTGTAGCACAAGCTGCCCTAACTATAAAGGTTACTCTAGAGAGCTTGTACGTAAAAGCTTCAGAGGGGACTGTGCAGTACCCTGTGTAGTGATGAATTTCTAGGTGTTAAATTTGCAGACAGGAGAGATGTGCACATGCTGACAACTATTCACAATAAAAGTATTTCAGTTGTGACTGATGGGTTAGGTTGCTAAAGCATGCAAACCTGCATACATTTTAGACTACAATAAGCACATGGGTGGTGTAGATAGAGTAGATCTGAGGTTGGAACTTACACTGCTGTTCATAAGGCTTACATTTGGTATAAGACGTTGGCTATCCATTTGTTCCACTTTGCAACATTTAATGCTTTTGTTGTACTCAAAGATTACTCTCTAGTTTCAAAGATGATATTTGTTCAGTTTCAGCAGTCTGTGATAGGTAGCCTTGTTGTAGAGGAACAGACAAGTGTTCCTAGAGTTGGAGTGGTGGAGGATGTGGCTAGATTGAAAGAGTGATTTGCATATGGCTGGGTCCAAATTGGGTGGTGTGGTTGGCAAAAAAATTATTAAACCCAGATCCTGGTGACTGGGGGTGAATGGTTGCATTGGTCAGCATTCTGTCCATCACTTGTTCTTTTTGCTTTTGTCACCCTAGGTGGGAAGGGTATGCCCAGTCGTGGGTCCAGTGCTCACAGCACCACTGGATTCAAGCTAGCCTGGCTGAAGAGGAGTGATACACCGAAATTGGTCCCAGAATACTTGTTCCAGTCCATGGCGGACCTGACTTGGCAGTTTGGGCTGGACTGTTCCCTTAGGGAACAAGGTCAAGACTGATTTGCATATGGCTTGGTGAGGTGGTGTGGCCCGCAACAAAATAATGGATTAAACCCAGATCCTTGTGACTGGGGTGAATATTTGCATTGTTCAGCATTCCGTCCATTATCTGTTTTTTTCTTTGCTTTTGTCACCCTATGTTGGAAGGCTATGCTCAGACAGGGGTCCCATGCTAACTGTGCCACTGGATTCAAGCTAACCTGGCTGATGTGGGGTGATGCCCCAAAAGCGGTCTGAGGATGCTCGTTTCTGGTACAGGGAGGACCTGGCTTGGCAGTTCGGGCTGGACTGTTCCTATGAGAAACGGGGTCAAGACTGATTTGCATATGGTTGGGTCCAAACTGGGGTGGTGTGGTGGTCAAAAAACGATGGATTAAACCCAGATCCTTGTGACTGGGGCTGAATGTTTGCATTGTTTGGCATTCCATTCATCAGCTGTTCTTTTTTCTTCTTTTTGTTCATTTTTTAGATTTAAATATTGGCATTTTCCTGATTACATTACTCCCACGCCAAAACAAATTAAGTATAGGAGATGTAGAGTCTATGTCTGAAGAGGCGTGCGGAAGGAAAGTCGTTTGTACTCCCCTTAGGGTCCTTCTAATCCTGAGCTATATGTGCCCACAGTTTTAAATTGTACTAGACACAACAGAATTATTGGGAGCAACCGTGGACGTAAAAGTGAACTTACTGGTCTGTATCATTCTATATGCTTTGTTCAGATTTCATGTTGGCATTAGTGTCATGTATTTAGTTAGCACTGTTGTGTTTGTAGTTATAGTTTTGCATCTATTTTCAATTGGTTTGTGTTTTCTTTTTTTTTTTAAATGTGATCGCTGTGTGAATGGACTGGTGCTTCGCTGCCAGTGTGCGAGGACTGCTGCTCAGCTGTCTGTCTGCGTTAACTGGCCTATGGCTGGCGGGGTGCATGGACTGGCGCTTGGCTGGCAGTGTGAATGGACTGGCATTTGGCTGGCAGTGTGTGCGGACTGGTGCTTGGCTGGCAGTGTGTGTGAGCTGGCATTTAACTGGTTGTGTGTGAGTAGTGACTTGCTGCTGGTCACTACACACACGGCTGGCCAACAGCTGGTTCATACATTCAGTCAGCCCCCAGCCAGTGTGACTGATATCTCTGTCTTGAGGCCATATGAAAGTGATAGGCCCTTGAATGGAGCTGTCTGTTGATATGAGTGTTAGAATGTGCTGAACCTGCGGATGATGGTCAGCATGGTCTTCTGTGTGTCATACATGAAAGGTGTGAGAATGGTCTGTAAAGCAGTTGGTGCCTTGTCGTGGCATTACAGCTCACGAGCTGTGAGTCATTTGTTCAGTTTTTTTACCTTTCAATTATTAACAGTGTTTTTCATTTTTGTGAAATCTCTTGTTAAGAAAACTTACATTTTGAACATTTCACTCAACCTTGTGCCAAATCCAGCTAGTATGTGTGTGCCCTTGAGGAATAGATGGTTGTGCAGTAATATTTGTCTTTTCTGTCTTTCTCTGCCAGGGTGTACATTGTCTCTAGGGAAAATCTTCCAACTCTAGATATTTTAGTAAACTGTATGCCCAGGGGATTAAAGGGTGGTATGCCTCTTGTGGAACCCTACACGTTTTCTTACGCACAATGCCCTGCAATCCTCAAAATATTACTAAAATTCACACATTTTCCTTTCATTTCTATGCCATGTTCTTCCAGAATCAGAAGGAAACCACAAAATTCCTACCAGCCAGCATTTCCCCACTTTTCACAATATAAATGCTGCCCCACTTGTGTGGCTGGGTTAGTGCCTGCAATTGGTACTGATCAAACTAACATCAATTGGAGTCCTCGCAAAGGCACCCTCATTGACCTTGATTTGATTTGCTCTGTTAGAGGCACTAGGCCCAGCCACACATGTAAGGTACCATTTTTATTGGGAGACTTGGAGGAATGTCAGGTGGAAGAAGGTTTAGGGCTCCCCACAGATTCCAGAACTTTCCATCACAGAAATGTGAGGAAAATTTGTATTTTTAGTCGGAGATGAGGTTTCCACAGGATCCTGGGAACCTTTGTGAGAGCCATGCATACCAGGCCACCCTGGAATCCCCTAGGTGTCTAGTTTTCAAAAATATACAGGCTGGCTAGGTTTCTCTCTGTGCCACCTGAGATAGGGCCCAAAATCTACAGGTACCTACATTAAAAGATGGTCAGTTATCAGTGGAAAAATGAGCTGCATCCATGTTGCATTTTGGACTGTTTCCTGTCACAGAGACTGGGTCAACTCATACAAGGGATGTACCATTTTTATCGGGAGACTTGGGGGAATGCTGAGTGGAAGGAAGTCTGTGGTTTCCCACAGATTCCAGAACTTCCGATCACAGAAATGTGAGGAAAATCAGATTTTTAGTCAATGTTTGCAGTTTTCACAGGATTCTGGGAAAGACAACTTTGTGAGAACCACACAAGTCAGCGCACCCTAGATAACCGTAGGTGTCTAGTTTTAAAAAATGTAAGGGTTAGCTAGGTTTCCCTAGTTGGTGGCTGAGTTAGGGTCCAAAATCTAGAGCTACCCAGATTGGAAAAAGTTGGTAAGTTTTCGGTGGAAATGTGCGCTGTGTCCATGTTACATTTTATGCTGTTTCCTGTTGCGGATACTAGGTCTACCCACACAAGTGAGGTGCCATTTGTATTGGGACATTTGGGGGAAGGCCGGGTTGAAGGAAGTTTGTGGCTTCCCACAGATTCCAGAAATTTCCATCACAGAAATGTGAGGAAAATATGTGTTTTTGTCAAGGTTTGAAGTTTGCAAGGGATTCTGGGTAATAAATGTGATGAGAGCCATGCAAGCCAGCCCCTTCTAGATACCCCTAGGTGTCTAGTTATAAAAAATGTACAGGTTGGCTTGGTTTCCCTAGGTACCAGCTGAGCTAGGGTCTAAAATCTAGAGTTGTCCACATTGGAGAAAGAGGGTCAGTTTTCCGTGGAAAAATGTGCTACGTCCCCGTGCTGCGTCCATGTTGCATTTCGGGTAGATTTCTGTCATGGTTATAGGCCTACTCACACAAATGAGGTGCGATTTTTATGAAGAGACTTATGGGAGCATAAAATAGTAGATTTTGCGGCATGTGTGCCTTTCAAATGTAATCCAGTGTATCACAAAGATTACATTTTTAAAAATACCTGTCAAATCATACTCTAATACGGGTATCCACAAAAATTCAAAATGTAGAAATAACCACTACCCCTAAACTCTATGTTGTGTCCCCATTTCAGAAATACATAAGTTTCTTTTTTTACTCTGCCTTTTTTGCTAGAAGAATTGGTCTATTCTTAGTACTCAATGATAAGCCATTGTACAGTGCAGCTCAGTTGTTTGCTCTGGGTACCTTGTGTTTTTGGAGAACCTACAAACCCTATGTATCCCCACAACCTGAAGGGTTTAGTGAAGGTAATGGTATATTGCTTTTGTCTATCAGCCATTGTGACAAAAAGTTACGGATGAAAATTTTGTGACAACTGCCCTTTTTCCCTACTCATTTTCCATATTTATTTTTTTCAACAGTCATTTTCCTTAGGAAAACCTTGAGCGATCTACACATATGACACTTTGCTGAATTTAAAATGTTGTCTACTTTTCAGAAATCTATAGCTTGATTGGATTGCCCATGGGTTTTTCACTGGTTTCCCCCACAAATTAGAAGCAGGCTGAGCTGACACAAAAATAGGGAAAATAGGCTATCTCCTAAAAAAATTCCAAAACTGTGGTAGTAAATAATTTTTTTTATTCAGCTTCATGTTCCTGAAAGCTGGGAGGATGGTGACTTTAGTACAGTAAACCGTTCATGAATGGCTTTTTTTATGAAAAAAAAATCTGAGGGTTTTATTTAGACCACTTTCCCCATTTTTTTCAAAAAACGCAAAGTTTTGCTTTATTTTGCCTACTCCCTTGGTCCCCTCCAGGGGAATCTACAAACCCTGGCTATCTTTAGAAACTCCAGGATGTTGGAAAAAGAAGGACACAAATTTGGGGTGGATTCCTTATTTAGAAAATTGTTATGGAGCCCTAAGTGTGAACTACTCCACAAAGCCAAAAAAGGGCTCAGCACCCTAGGTCAAGCAGCAAAGGGATTAAAAAGGAGTGCTGTCTGCATGTTCCTAAACTGGAGCAGTGCTGGAGCACGCTTGATGGATACATGGATGTTAGGTAGCGAACATATTAAGTAGTAAGAAGTAAGAGCTCATTTTTTATGGCACCCTATTTAAAAGTGGATGGATTGACTGTATCAACATATATTCTGTTCTAGCACCTTTACTTTTTTAACTGCCTCCTAAAAAGTACATTTGCTCTTGGCCTGGTGTGGGATTTAAAAATAAGCTTAAATTACATTCCACACCCTAACTTAATTTATGTGTAAAATCTCCATTGAAAGGCTAATTCCCACCCAATAGCAATGTACCACCCTCCTCCCAATTTCCAAAGGTCCATTTCTAAAAGTATGTTGAGCGTTAGCATTGCCTTAATCACAAATGGATTGGTAGGTAGGGAAGCTCCAACAGATATCCCCTGAAAGCAAATGTTGAATAAAGTATGCATGCAGCAGAAGTGCTAGAAACAAGCAACATTGTTTGCAGGGATGTATTCTAGCACTACTTTCATCCTGGAGTCATGCCACCACTATGAGGCAAACTTCAAATAGTAGTGTTTGGATGATAAAGTGGCATTGATAATCTATGCCCCTTTTTTGGTTGCTCACATTCAAATTCTTTGAATGGGTTGGTGACTGATCCCTTCACACAAAGATGGAGCTCTCCAGTGCTGGACAAAATGCAAGGTCACAAAATTGCTATATGTTGAATATTCAAAAGGCATATAGCAGCTGTTGCTACACAAATGATGATAGTACACAAATGATGATACATAAATGATGATGGTAGTTGTAGCAAAATAGGTTTCCCTCATTCAGTATGTAACGATTTTCCACTTTTCTTCACCCAACATTTGGACCTGTATTTTAGGTAGAGTCTCATTACTTGAGTCATACCAATGGTAATTTCACATTAATTGGACTGAGCTTGCTTACCGCGAGTGCCCGATGTTTAAGATAAGGCTGCTGCAGCGCAGCTAGAGAAAAAGTCACTGGGGTAGTTGCACATGAACATGTATACACGTGTGTGTGTATGTGTGCAAGATGCATGTGTAAGAGCAACATTGTGCACTTGCATTGTGCAAAGGTAGCCTGGTGTAGAAGGGACTCTGCCAGGATAGGTACTGACCTTGGGTAGGCTAATAGTGTTAGGTGGCATTCATAGATAGGTCAGTAGGATTTACTAGAAAATCTGTAGTACCTCACTGTAGTATGCACATAGGTGAAACCTGTCTTAAAGCGCAGTTTCACTCCACTTAGGCTTACACTGTCCAGCAAGGAGTCAAACTGTGGCAAAACATGCACACCAAGTTTGAATAACCAGGTTCCAATAACACACGTGTAAATCTTATGGGTCACCAAGAATAGTCATATTTCTCTGGCTCAGCTCATAATAAGACTCCAGGTGAAGCGATGGCCCTCAGAGTTGCTCTTCACAGAGAAAACGTGGCCCAACTTGGATTGCCCCATAATGCTGTGCAGGAGGTGGGAGAGGAGTCAAGGGATGATGTGGCATCCCAAGTTTGGCCTGGGGTTACTGGCATCTAGGACTTTCCACTCACAATTATAAACCATGCACGAGGGAGAGACCATGGGAACACCCTGGACCAGAATGGCAACAATATCAGAAGCATGGGCACCTAGAAGGAGAAATCCTCGGACACCCTGCTAAGGACTGACCAGATGGGTCTTTCAATCTTCTTATTGCCCTGAGGACCAGGTGGGGGAAAATCTGTACTCTACTGTCAACTCAAGTGCCCTGGGAGACTGCTAGTAGGCTCTGGGGCTTGGGAGTGTAAGCAGGAGGGGGCTCAGCTGACTAGTAGTGGAGGTGCCATGCAAGATGCTACCAACAGAAGGAGAGGAGCACTAGGAGAGTAAAAATCCATTAAAAGTAAGTCCCTATAAAATGTGCTCAGTTACAGGTTAGGAAACCTGTGGAAAGTGCTCCTGGTTGCCTGAGCTCACCAGCAAAACCAAAATGAGGCAAAGATCTTACAAACTGGCCTATAGGGACCTGAATAATAGAGCATTTAAACAATTGATCCTTGACCCACTGAAAAGCTTGAGAAACTGAGCATATATGGTTCCATTACAACCTGATAAAATCACCCTGGGCAAGTGCCTGGGGTTGGTGCATCAGTATTTTAACTCTACCCTTGAGAAGGGGGCATGATTGGGCCCCCGTATCTTCTGTTGCTCCCAGGGGCCCCCATCTTAATGCGGGCCAATACAGGAAGGAGAAACACTTTACAGGCCAATGGGAGAAGGCCTTTGTGAGCTGAAGGCCGTTTGCGGTTGGATGCATTTGGGGGTGTTGGCCACAGGGCCTGGAGAAAGGTCAGGCCTTGTGGCCAATCCTTCACTGTTCATCCTCCACTGGGCACTTTGCACAGCGTGGTGTTGTCTGCAAGAAGGAGATTGGCTGCAGGGCCTGACCACATACACGACTTAACACTCTGTGGAGTGTGTGGTTGGCTGCAACCTCTCCGGTTGGATTAACGTGTGGTAACTAAATATTACGTAAAAATACTGTAGAAATTCACTGGGAAAAACAAAGATTAATGTAGCGTATTGAAACTATAATGAAACTGTAACCTGTGTCCTAAGGTAATTATAATCATAACTGCTGCCTTTTTAGGGTTTTGTGTGTGTAAATTCTGAACCTAACTACCTGGAACCTTTGTTTTTTTAGTGAATTTCTAAGTTTTTTTTTTTAATTCTGTTTCCTAACTATAGAGTCCCTGTAACCTTTGTGTTTTCAGTGGCAAAATATATAGCTATATCTATATATATATCTATATATATACATATATATATATAGATAGATAGATATATATAGCCAGTCACTTTAGCTGCTGTGTGGTACGTTTTGTGGTGATCTGTCCAGCGGAGGGTCGAGAAAAAGAGGGGTCACAAATCATGTTTTCCCCATGCAATTTCCGATAGGGATTTTAGACAAGACTACAGCCCATACTGCTGGAAGGGATTACACCAAATTTGGAAGAAAGCCAGCTCTTGGTCCAGAAAGAGCCATTTTTGTTATTAGGTAAATAAGTTTTGGAGTTATTAACCCTCAGGGTGCCTGGGGCGAGCTGGTCTCCACCCTGATCCCCCCACCCCCACTGTGACATCTGATGATGTCAGCGAAGAGATCGCCTCCCAGCTTCCACCGAAGTTTGATAGAGAAATGCAAAAGCGTTTCTCTTCCAATCACGGGCTGAGGGCAGGAGATGTCTCTCCTATAATTTCTTCAGCCCGATCGCTTCACGATTGGGCTGCAGAAATGCCCACTAGACACCAGGGATTTTGTTATTGTATACATTTATGCATAAGGGAAGCGACCCCTTTGGCAAGGACCGCTCCCGAGGGGGGCAATTTTTTAAGGCCGTTCTGACCCCGGGAGGGGAAGAAACCTAGAGACAGCAGGGATTGTTTACTTTCTTTTTTTTTACAGGAGGGGAGTGACCCCTTAGGCCAGGGTGGCTTCCCTGGGGGCAATTATTTTTTTGTCCATGTCTGACCCCCTTGGGGGCAGATCGGCCTATTTTTTAGGCCACTCTGCCTCTGGGGGGGGGGGAGGGCAGAAACCACTAACTAGACATCTGTTTTTTTTGTTGTTAGATTCATGCAAGGGGAGCAACCCCTTAGGCAAGGGTCCCTCCCGTGGGCGGGGGGGAATTTATTTTAGGCCATTTCTATCCCCCTTGGGGCCAAATCGGCCTATTTGAATTTGGACAATCTGACCCCAAGGGGGGAAGAAACCACTAGGCACCAGGGATTTTTTCAAAAATGTTTATAGAGACAGGGAGCGACCCCTTAGGCAAGGGTCGCTCTCCTGGGGGGCAATTTTATTTTAGGCCATTTTTGTCCACCTTGGGGACAGATTGGCCTATTTTTCTTTGGCCAATCTGCCCCCAAGGGGGGCAGAACCCACTAGACACCAGGTTTTTTTTAAATGCCAGTTTCATGCAAGGGGAGTGGTCCCTTGAGTGAGGGTTGCTCCCCTGGGGGGGGGGGGAATGTATTTTAGGCCATTTCTGACTCCTTCAGGACATATTGGCCTATTTTAATTAGGCAAACTGCCCCCAAGTGTAGCAGAAACTACTAGGCAGTAGGTTTTTTTTTATTTTTTATTTTTTTACAGATGAGGAGTGACCCCTTAGGCAAGGGTCACTCCCCTGAGGGGCAATTATATTTTAGGCCATTTATGCCCACCTTTAGCGCAGATCGGCCTATTTTTCTTAGGCCAATCTTTCCCCCAGGGGTGCAGAAACCACTAGACACCAGGGATTTTTTTTAATGCCAGTTTCATGCAAGGGGAGTGGTCCCTTAAGTGAGGGTTGCTCCCCTGGGGGGAAAAATTTATTTTAGGCCATTTCTGACTCCTTCGGGACATATTGGCCTATTTTAATTATGCCAAACTGCCCCCAAGTGTAGCAGAAACCACTAGGCAGTAGGGATTTTTTTATGTTTTATTTTTTTACAGATGAGGAGTGACCCCTTAGGCAAGGGTCACTCCCCTGAGGGGCAATTATATTTTAGGCCATTTTTGCCCACCTTTAGGGCAGATCGGCCTATTTTTCTTAGGCCAATCTTCCCCCAAGGGGTGCAGAAACCACTAGACACCAGGGATTTTTTTTTTACATCAGTTTCATGAAAGGGGAGCAATCCCTTAGGAAAGGGTCGATCCCCTGGGGAGAAAATGTATTTTAGGCTATTTCTGCCCCTTTGGTGTCAGATTGGCCTATTTTAATTAGGTGATTCTGCCCCCAAGGGGGGCAGAAATCACTGGGCACCATGGATTTTTTTTTTTTAACCAATCAGGAGCGACCCCTTAGGCAAGGGTTATTTCTCTGTGGGGCAATTTTATTTTAGGCCTTTTCTGCCCCCCCTTGGTGGCAAATCAGCCTATTTCCCCATGGGGGAGCAGAAACCACTTAGGCACTAGGGATTGGTGTATGCGTTTTTTATTTGGGGGGGCAACCCCTTGGGCAAGGGTTTCTCCCCATGGGGGCACATTACTGTTGGCTATTTCTGCCCCCTTGGTGGCAGATCGCCCTATTTTTGTGAGGTCCATCTGCCCCTGGGGGGGGGGGGGCAGAATGCCCACCATAGACTTGAGAAGATTTTTTTTCAAAAAAAGAGGGTGGTAGTATGGCCATTCCCCTACCCCAAATAAATGGGGACAAAGTTGTTCTACCCACCAGTGGGCAGATAGGGCAATTAGATGCCAGGGAATTAAAAAAGAAAAAAATAGTGGGATGGTGGCTACCAAACGGTATGGGCATGGTTATGCCCCCACCCCAACTAAAGGGGGTAACAGTCTTTCAGCTCTCCCCCCACTCACTAAAACATCTTATCCCACGGCAAGCAAAAGGACATTTGATTATTTTGGGTTTTGCTTTTACATTTGGGCCATGAGAGCTTGGCTAACTCTCAAAATCGTCCCACTTGGAATGGTGAAGGCTGCCCTTTTTGGACTTTGGGATGCTGCTATGCAGAAAAATCTACGAGACCTAGACACATCTGAAATCGAAACATCTGGGTGAGTCCAGGGTGGTGTGCTTCACATGCACCCCGCACCATTTTCTTACCCACACTGCCTTGCAAGCCTTCTACTTTCCTTGAATCACACATTTTTCCCACATTTTTGTGATGGAACCGTCCGGAATCTGCAGGAATCCACAAGTTTCATACCACCCAGCATTGTTCCATCTATACCATTAAAAACTCTGCCCCACTTGTCAGCGTACATTTTTTTTTTCTTCAAACTGCCCTTTTGGACCCGCTTTGGTTTTTTTTACATGTTTTTGGCTCTTCCCTGTCACAGGCACTTGGCCCACCTACACAAGTGAGGTATACCTTTTACCCGGAGGAATGTTGGGTGGTAAGCAATTTGTCCCAGTGCAGTGATCCCACACAGAAATGTGGGAAAAATTGGATTTTTTTAGCTAAATTTGAGGTCTGCTGAGGGGTCTGGGTAAAACACACTGGGGGATCCATGCAAGTCAAACCTCCCTGGACTCCCCAGGGTGTTTAGTATTCAGAAATGTTTGGGTTGAAGGTTTCCCTAGATGGCTAGTGAGCCCAGGACCAAAAACGCAGGTGCCCCCGCAAAAACAGGTAGTTTTGTAGTTGATTGCTGTGCCCAAATAGTGTTTTGGGGCATTTCCTGTCGCGGACACTAGGCCTACCCACACAAGTGAGGCACCATTTTTATTGGGAGACTTCGGAGAATGCTGGGTGGAAGGAAATGTGTGGCTCCTCTCAGATTCCAGAAATTTCTGTCACCAAAATGAGGGGGGAAGTGTTTTTTTTGCCAAATTTTGAGGTTTGCAATGGATTTTGGTAATAGAACCTTGTGAGAGCCCAACAAGTCAACCCATCTTGTATTCCCCCTCGTGTCTAGTTTTAAAAAATGCACAGGTTTGGGAGGGTTTCCTAGGTTCCAGCTGAGCTAGAGACCAAAATCTACAGCTAGGCACTTTCCAAAAAAAACGTCATTGTCAATGTAAAAATGTGATGTGTCCATGTTGCGTTTTGGGGCGTTTCCGGTCACGGGCACTAGTCTACCTACACAAGTGAGGTACCATTTTATCAGGAGACTTGGGGGAATGCTGGGTGGAAGGAAATTTGTGGCTCGTCTCAAATTCCAGAACTTGAGGAAAAAGTGTTTTTTATTGTCAAATTTTGAGGTTTGCAAAGGATTCTGGGTAACAGAACCTGGTGAGAGCCCCACAAATCACTCCATCTTGGATTCCCCTAGGTATCTAGTTTGAAAAAATGCACTAGTTTAGTAGGTTTCCCTAGGTGCCGACTGAGCTAGAGGCGAAAATCCACAGCGTGGCGCTTTGCAAAAAACACATCAGATTTCAATGTAAAAATGTGATGTGTCTATGTTGCATTCCCTGTCATGGGCACTAGGCCTACCCTCACAAATGATGTACCATTTTTATCGGGAGACTTTGGGGAACACAGAATAGTAGAACAAGTGTTATTGCCCCTTGTCTTTCTCTACATTTTTCCCTTTCAAATCAAAGACAGTGCGTAAAAAAGACATCTATTTGAGAAATGCCCTGTAATTCACATGCTAGTATGGGGACCCCGGAATTCAGAGCTGTGCAAATAACCACTGCTTCTCAACACTTTGGCCTTCATTATAACATTGGTGGTAAAAACTGCCTACCGCCGCGGTGACGACCGCCAAAGGACCGTCGCCGCTGCTACCATCCGTTCGCCATAATATGACCAGAGCTGGATTTCTGCCACAAGAAGGGTGGAAATCCGGCTGTGGTCATACTGGCGGATGGCAGTAAGGTGGCGCTGTTACCACCAGCAGCGCCTCAACAGTAGACACCGCCAACAATAGTATGAGAAATAATATGGCCTGATGGTGTTCTGCTGGCGGGTGCTGCTGGCGTTAGCAGCGCCCTGTCCCTTTTCTTGCCGGAAGACCCCCTGGATCTAGGAAAGTCGGGTCTCCGGCAGGGGTGTTGTGTGTGTGTGTGTGGGGGGGGGGGGTGTGCATGTATGTGTGTGCATGATTGCGAGTGTGTGTTGAGTGTTGATTGCGTACGTGAATGTATGGAAGTGTGAGTGCGTGTATGTTTAGAAATCCCAATGCGTGTCTGCATGTATTTTTGGAAGTGTGTACGGATGTGTGTGTGAATGGATGTATGCACGCGTGTATGTATGTGTGAATGAGTGTGTGTATGCGTGTGTGTGAATGCGGGGCTCGAATGTAGGGGTGGGGGGTTTGCCGAGGTAGAGGGTGGGGTGGGGGGGTCTTTGGAGAGGTAAGGGGGTGGGGGCCCTCATTCAGTGCCAGGGAAAGAATTCCCTATCACTGATATGGCCTACCGCCATGGTTTTCTTAGCGTTACAAACGATAGGCGGGGTCATAATCTTGCAGGTGGCACAATCGCAGCTGCCGGGTTAGAGATGATTATCTCCAGCTCGGCGGCTGCTACCGCCATGGGGGTCGGAGTGGTATATTGACGGGTTGGCTATAGCCAACCCGTTAGTGTCATAATGTGGCAGTAATTACTACTGCCACTTTATCGCCGTCTGCCTGGGTCATAATGACCCCCTCTATCTTGTGCCCGTTTTGGAAATACAAAGGTTTCCTTGATATCTATTTTTCCACTCTTTATATTTCACCAAATGAATTCCTGTATACCCAGTATACAATGAAACCCATTGCAAGGTGCAGCTCAATTATTGGCTTTGGGTACATAGGGTTCTTGATGAACTTACAAGCCCTATATATCCCAGCAACCAGAAGAGTCGAGCAGATGTAATGGTATATTGCTTTTGAAAATCTGCCACTGCAGGAAAAAGTTACAGAGTGGAGAAACATGGCTGTTTTTTTCATCTCAATTTCACAATTTTCTGTAGGAAAACCTTGTAGGATCTACACAAATGACCCCTTGCTGAATTTAGAATTTTGTCTTATTTTCAGAAATGTTTAGCTTTCCGGGATCCAGCATTGGTTTTACACTCATTTCTGTCACTAACTGGAAGGAGGCTGAAAGCACAAAAATAGTAAAAATGGGGTTTGTCCCAATAAAATGCCAAAATTGTGTTGAAAAATGTGTTTTTCTGATTCAAGTCTGCCTGTTCCTGAAAGCTTGGAAGTTGGTGATTTTAGCACTGTAAACCCTTTGTTGATGCCATTTTTAGAGAAAAAACCACAAGCTTTCGTCTGAAGCCAATTTTCCCATTTTAAAAAAACAAAACAAATTTGTCGCTGTATTTTGGCAAATTTTTTGGTCTCCTCCAGGGGAACCCACAAACTCCAGGTACCTCTAGAATCCCTAGGATGTTGGAAAAAAGGACACAAATTTGGCATTAGTAGCTTATGTGGACAAAAAGTTATGACAGCCTAAGCATAACTGCCCCAAACAGCCAAACAAAGGCCTGGCACCTGAGGTGGAAAAGGCCTGGCAGTGAAGGGGGTAAAGGAAAAAGAAATGTGTATATCTAGGGATGTGGACCCTTTTCAGATCCACTTACAGTGGATTCAGGGAGCAGGTGGAAAATCAAGGGTTTGATTTGCAGGCCGCACCCTAAACAGAAAGTTTTGGCTGCCAGTTTCTTTCTCTCATCAGGCCCAGAGAGGGAACAAACACTATAAAACTGACATAAGGAGTCACACACAGATATCCTAGCCTCATAAGAGAAAAGTTTCCTGAGGGATCTCTCCTGGGCAAAAAATGCCCCATTTGTTTGGCCCAAACCACGGATCCACTAAGGGGCTCAGCGTGCCCATCCCCATGTGAACTTTCGAAGGGTCCGCAGATCAAAAAACAATGGAGAAAACCTCCTGAGATACCAAAATCCGCTGTGCATGGGTCAAGGCTGTGCCTAGCATGGTTCAGGGTGCATGGAGAGGGAGTGGGGCCCCAAACCCTACGGCCAATCCCCGCCATTCACAGCCAAAGGCTGTGCTCAGCTGTGGTGTATTACTGTGTGGTAATTAGATGTGAATTTGAGTTTAAAAAAGCATACAAATTAACTAACAACAAAACAAAAACTAAGGATACCGAGATGTTCTAATTAGGGGTACATTTTACTCAAACAAAACCAGAGAAAGTCTGCAGTTATAGTTCTACTTAGAGTTATACTTATCAGAGAAAACTATCACTTGTGCCGGTAAGTAACTTTATGCCAGAAGTTACTATAAATGCTGAATTTCTATGGTTTTGTATGGGTAAAACATCAACATAACTATTATTTTTGCCCATGATGGGTCCCTAAGAGACCCCCATGTGTCCCATGGGATCAGGATATCTGTATCCTGACCACTTATATGTTTTTGCGCCATCTTTTCCGCCGCTCAGGGAATGAAAGAAACAAAATGGCAGCGGCAACATTTCTGTCAAGTTGTGGCCAGCCAATCAGGGTCTTGCTTTTCCTCAGAAGTCACGAAGGATCTGGGAAGGATCAGAAGGAGGTTCTGAGGAGGATCCAAATCCCTGCATATAAAAATTTGGTTTCATTTAATATCTAGAAAACTACTGAATGGATTTACACCAAATCACAAAAAGAGCGCTTTCTAGACCAAGAGCTAACTTCACCAAATTTGATCTAAATCCATCCAACGGTTCGGTCGAAAGTTGTGTTCAAAATCCCAATGAAAATTAACATGGGGAAAATGCGTTTTGAGACCCCCCTCTCTCTCAGCCTCTATTTCACAGATCACCCCAAAACTTTCCAGACAGCAGCTGAAGTGAGCGTTAATTTTTGATTTGGAAATACGTAAAGATTCATCAACCAGCACTAAAAATATAGGCAAGACAAAAAATGTTTTTTCAAAGGAAACTAGGTCCTAACTATAACTACCTACAGGTAACTGCCATTATGTTATATTTATTTATTATTTATATATATATATATATATATATATATATATATATATATATATATATATATATATCACTGAAAAATCAAAGGTTACAGCAATGTTACTGTTAGGAAATAGAATTTAAAAAAACTTAGAAATTCACTAGCAAAACCAAAGATTACAGGGGACATTATAGTTAGGTTCAGATTTGACACTCATAAAGACATAGAAATTCTGATGTTATAGTTATTTCAAGTAACTATGACTCGTGTACTCAAGTAACTATAACTCACTTCCTCGCCATGCACAGTTTTCTCATCAATAATTTTACTGCCAATGTTAGAGTGATGTTATCAATGATGTCAAAGAAGATGTCATGAGTGATGTAAAAACTGGGGTAGTTAGCAGTGCATAGCAAAGGAGCAAGTTATAGTTACCCTAGGGCAAAATTAAAAACATATTTTCTAAGTTCTCAAATAGCAAAAAAGCACTTTTACATTATTTGCTATCTTTATGTTTTTTATCCAGTTGATCACGTAATTATATTTTACAAGTAAAGAAGAGGATGTGGAATTACGGCAAGAGCTATAGACTTTGCAACTGAGGAACCAGGTTTGAGTTTCTGCATCAGCTCAACATCTTCTGATTCTGGGCAAATTACTTAATCTTCCTATTGCTAAAAACCAAAATGAATGTGTCCTTGTGTTCTTGTGTAATGTAACTGATGCTCATGTAAAGCATTCCAATACCTTCGGGTCAAGTCTGTGCTATATAAAACTCCACAAAAACGAAAACATTAAGGCCCATATTTATACTTTTTGACGCAAAACTGCGCTAACGCAGTTTTGCGTCAAAAAAATTAGCGCCGGCTAACGCCATTCTGAAGCGCCATGCGGGCGCCGTATTTATTGAATGACGTTAGCCGGCGTTAGCCGCCGGCGCCGTCTGGTATGCGTTAAAAAAAACGACGTACACCAGGCAGCGCCGGCGTAGGGGGATATGGGGCTTGGGCGTCAAGAAATGGGGCAAGTCAGGTTGAGGCAATTTTTTTGCCTCAACCCGATTTGCGCCATTTTTTTTTCACTCCCAACCCCACTCTTAGCAAAGACAGGAGTCATGCCCCCTTGCCCAATGGCCATGCCCAGGGGACTTCTGTCCCCTGGGCATGGTCATTGGGCATAGTGGCATGTAGGGGGGCACAAATCAGGCCCCCCTATGCCACACATTTTTTTTTTTTTTTAAACTTACCCGAACTTACCTTAATGTCCCTGGGATGGGTCCCTCCAGCCTTGGGTGTCCTCCTGGGGTGGGCATGGGTGACAGGGGGTGTCCCTGGGGGCATGGGGGGGCACCTCTGGGCTCCTTCAGAGCCCACAGGTCCCTTAACGCCTGCCTTTTGCAGGCGCTAAAAAACGGCGCAAAAGCGGCCGTACGTCATTTTTTTGACCCGCCCACTCCCGGGCGTGATTTTTTCCCGGGAGTATAAATCCGACGCACATGCCTCGGAGTCGATTTTTTAGATGGGAACGCCTACCTTGCATATAATTAACGCAAAGTAGGTGTCCACGCTAAAAAATGACGCTAACTCCATGGACTTTGGCGCTAGACGCCTCTAACGCCAAAGTATAAATATGGAGTTAGTTTTGCGTCGAAATTGCGTAAAAAAAAACGACGCAATTTCGGCGCAAACGGAGTATAAATATGCCCCTAAGAGGCATATTTACAAGAAAGTGGTGCATCGGTCCAGATGCACCACTTTCCTTGCGTCACCCTTGCCCCACCTAGCAACACCATGGATGTGCCATGTTTACAATAAGGAACACCATGGAAGTCGTTAGGACAATGGCATCAAAATTTTGGACGCTATTGGGGAGCTTTGCTGCATTAGCATCAAGAGTTTTTACACTAGTGCAGCAAAGTACCGGGAGGTCCGTTGATTAAAATGAGTGCATCATTTTAATGCCTGTTCTGAGCAGGCATCGAAAATGACAGAAAAAATGGTGCAGTGAAATGTTGTAAGGCCTCCCTGAGTCAGAACACCCCCCTTGTCTACATTATGCCTGACACAGGCATAATGTGGCGCATGGGGTTGCAAAGTGGCACAATACAAGTATTGCGCCACTTTGTAAATAGGGCAAGTGGGAAAAGCAACATTAGCGCCACCTTAGCAAAAAAATAAAATGCTATTGTGGCGCTAGCTGGTGCCAGGGTCTTGTAAATATGCCCGTAAGTGTTTTACACACTTCTGTCATTGAGCTATAATTGGGCTGCATTTAGATTACATGTGTGCTAAATTTGGGCTCTTTTTTCTATAGTGGCCTTCTTAAGAGACTTAAGGCCTGATTTATACTTTTTTAGCACCACATTTGCGTCATTTTTTGATGCAAAAATGGTGCAAACTTACAAAATTCTATTATCTTTTATAAGTTAGCGCCTCTTTTGAGTCAAAAAATGACGCAATGTGACACTAAAAAAGTATAAATCAAGCCCTTAATGCTTGCATTGTGCCACTTTGTAAGCCCAGCATATGAGAGCATTTTCCTGCCCCTCTGCTACCGAGAACATGATCCATCCCTCCCAAGCTCTCTGCGACAAGCTATCTGACTACTTCCACCACTAAATCACAGACATATATAGAGCAACTTTGATCCCTGGCCGACTGCTCCCTAGCCCCCCACCACCCCTCACCACCCCCACCAAATCACAGAATGGAAGCTGCTCTCCACCGAAGACACCATCACTATCAAGACTTCAATCCACTCTGGTTCCCCTACGGACCCCTGACCACCTCTCTTTTCCTGCCAAAGTCCTGGGAAAATACACTAACCACCAGTTCACGGACTACCTCAAACACAATCACCTCCTGGACCCATCCCAATCGGGCTTTCAACCAAATCACTGCCGTAATCGCAGGAACTGATGACATCAGATACCTATTAGACCTCAGTGAATCATCGTCCCCATCCTTCTCAACCTATCCACAGCCTTTGACACTGTCTCCTATCACACACTCATCAACAGGCTCCACCGCATCGGTATTCAAGAGAATGTCTCAACTGGATGTCCTCCTTCCTCACTGGCCGAACACACAGTATCCACCTCCCTCCCTCTATCTCCATCCCCAAAGACATTGCCTGTGGTGTCGCCAAGGGCTCCTCACTCAGCTACACCCTCTTCAATGCCTACATGACCCCCTTGGCCAACGTCGCGCACACCCATTGTCTTCTTTGCAGACAACACTTCATTTGTTCTCTCTCTCACTGACGACATTGCCTCCACATGCTCCAACTTCCAAAATGCCATGATCAACATCACCACTTGGATGATGAACAACTGCCTCAAGCTGAACTCGGACAAAACAGAGATCATCATCTTCAGAAACAAGCCATCCCCGTTGGGATGATTCATGGTGGCCTTCCACCCTCGGCCGCCCTCCTGCATCCTCTAACCACGCACACAAAATCAGATTAATCCTGGACACCCAACTCACCATGAAACAACAGATCAATGCCGTCTCCTCCATCTGCTCCCGCACACTTTGCATGCTCTGAAGGATCTTCCACTGGATCCCCTTCTTCTCTTGGAAAACCGCCACGCAGGCCCCCATCTCAAATCACCTAGACTACGGTAATTCACTCTACGCAGAACCATGGAGCAGACCATCAATTGTCTCCAGAGCATCCAAAACACCTCAGCAAGACTCATTCCCAATCTCTCCAAAAGAACTAGGATCTCTCCTCACCTCAGGGCCCCCTACTGACTCCCAATGTAGCACAGATATTTCTTCAAGCTCCTCACTCACGCCTACGTTGCCTTTCAGAATGCTGGGCCTACCTATCTCAACAACTACCTTTCCTTCCTCTAATCAAATAAGCTCCGATCCGCCTCCCTCACCCTGACCAGCGTCCTACGCATCCCCCATGAATGACTCGGGCAGAACTTTCTTCTACCAAGTACTGGAATGACCTCCTCTTTCACCTATGCATGTCCCCCTTGGCTCTTAAATGGCTATCTCCTGCTGGGCGAGACCCCGGGGAGGTGGTGGTCCCCTGGTCAGCAGGGGGATCCGGGCATCTCCGCGTTTAACATTAGCAAAGCCCTAGGGAGGTGGTGGTCCCTGGGACTGGGCAGGCACCCCACTTTATTTCTTTCATAAAGCCCTGGAGAGGTAGTGTTCTCTGGGGCAGCAGGGGGGCCTGGGCATCCCCTGCACTTAATATTAGCACAGCTCTGCGGAGGTAGCAGCCCCTGGGGCAGTGGGGGGGTAATTACTATTGCCTGTTGTGGTCCAGGGGAGTAACAATAAGAGCCGTGCATGGTAAAGGTGCAAGTTATAGTTACCAATGAATGAAAATAGATATATATAAACTGGTACACCAAGTCTGCTTGCCCCACAGAAATGTCACACGCATGCCAGAACATGCAAGATGACGTGCATGTTTTTTAAATCTACATCTCCAACAACAACAGCAGCCTTCTGAACGGTACACCCAATGCATTTTGTCGTACAATGCCTTGATCACAGATGGGTTGCTCACCTGAAGCCAAGTCTTTAACACAAGTGTTGTGAACATAAACAAAGGACTAACCACCTTCCCAGTTTTCCAACGTAACATGATGACCATCTTGAATATAAAATGTGCAAAGATCTCATTAGCAAATGCACAATGCTAATAATTATGTTTAATATAAACTAAAGAAATGCTCACTTGGACACATTTGACAAGATGCTAAAGTTATCTGAATCTATCTAAGATTACCATAGACTGTGATTTGCACATCAACAGTCTATCTTGTATTATATATTTAAGTATTCTATGAAATACAGCTTCACATCATTTGCTGAAATCACATAAACATAATTAAATTCAGAGAACAATCTATTCAATTTATAAATTGAAGCAAATATCATGGTTGATAGTCCTAAGCATTAACTTTACAGGGCTAACCTCATCTTTATGAATATCACGCTAATACAATCTTGCCCCAGTGGGCTAGCTCTTATACGCTCAGAATTTTACGGCCCAATGGGATAACTACAACAACACTCTCCCACAACAAGAAGATCGTATGAGAAAATCATAATGTTAAATAACAAATGATGAACAAATATTAGGTCTATGATTTCACAAACCCAAAAAGCATAGGATAAAGAAAAAATAATTAACATGTATTAAAGTACTATCCAAAGAGATATCAAGTAGTCTAAGAGGGTCTGAATCAGCGCTCTTGTGCTATTTTTTCCTTTTGCATTCAATACTGTACATGCGATTCAGACAGATGAGACAAAAAAAAATAAAAGAGAAAAAAAGCAGCTGAAATGCAAAACCATTGTTGGGTAGGGGCAAGCTCAGAAAAAAACAACACCCACATATTAGTAAAATTAATGAAACTACCACTCTACCATTAGAAACAGTAAAAATGTTTTCCTCAATATTATTTAAAAACCCTACAGCAACCACAAGAACAGGTGAAGTTCCCTAGAGGCACTCAGCCATTTACGTTACTTAATGTCATGATTTTAAAAGTAGGCAACGAGGGCCCTTTAACCTAGATGAACTGGTAGCTCTTCATCTGTATTCAGCCCATACAGTATCTCAGCATTTAGGGAAATAGTATCTGGGACTCAAGTGTCCTGAGCACCAGTTTCCTATTACCACTTTGTTCAGGGACACTCTGTCAATAATTAAAAATCCTAATTTTGAGACATCTTTTTTGTGTTTCAAAATGGAATGTCTTGCCACTGGGTAATGGTTTTATCTTTAGACACTAACAGGTCCTCCCTTCTCTGTGTTGTTCAGTCTTCTCCTAGGCTGCCCTTGCAATAGCAGGTTTGTATCCTCTTTGTATAAATCGTTTGGACATTATCTTGTATTCATTTAGGAATGCTTCCCGATTGCTAAAATGTCTTCTTGCCCTAAGGAACTCCTCATAGGGGATGCTTTCAATCAATTTCCTGGGGTGACTGCTGGAGGCATGTAGTACTGAATTTCCCACAGTAGTCTTTCTATGGAGTCTTGTCAGTTTCTAAATCCTGACTCTAACCTGAATATCAAGAAACTCCATCATTTCAGTGTCTATGTGATGTGAGATTGTTGTTATATGGCCTGTCACTCAGCTGTTGAACAAACTTCATTGCTTCCCTTTGTGTGCCCTTCTAGATGAAAAAAATGTTGTTGATGTATCTTAACCATAAGGCGACTTTTGAATCAGAATGAGGGTGGGCTTCGGATACCTGTTGTTCCCACCACCCCATAAAGAGGCTGGCAAACCTTGGAGAAAAACAGGTACCCGTTGCAGTTCCCTGCTTTTGGCTGAAAAGTTTGTTCTAAAATAGAAAGAAGGTATTTTCAAGATGGTATTGTGTCATCTGTAAGATCATATCAAGGATGTTGGCTAGGGGTTGGTGCAAATTGTTGAGTTTCACTCTGCAGAATTCCGCTGAGTTGGATAAAAACTCAGCAAGATTCCAGGAAGTTTTGCCAATGGGCGGAAAACATGCAGCTCACACTGCAATATGGCACCAATAGCATCAATAATGCTGAAAAATCAGCTTGAATGTCACCACTCGTTGCACAAAAGCATGCTGCCATTCAAGGTAATTTTGCAGCTGCTCATGTAGAAGATCTGCTCAATTTGCAGCAAATTTACTTGAGCAGCAGTCATCTGACCAGGGGCGCCTAGATCGCTTGTGTTAGAAAATCACACAAGGAATGCCAAATCTCACTTGCTCTTGCCAGCTTGCATTTCCTGGAGCCTTGCAGGAGACAAATTGTGCCACATAGTGACTGGCGGAATTAGGCTGGAACTCTGCATTAAAGAGTAATGCAGAGTGACCAAAATTCCGCCAGTTCCAAGGGTGGATTGAAACATTCCACCAATGTGGGCATTCCTCCCCTACTTCTATGACTGTCGCTAGTACATGAAGGGAAACCGACTTTGACTTTAGTTTTCAGAGTGATAAAATAGAAAAAATCAATGAAGCAAGCCAGGAAGCAATTCTTTTAGGGTAGGAGGGAAGGAAGTAAGCAGTAGATTTACTTGTCTGTAAAATACCCTTCTGTACAGAGTACTACTAGTACTAAGCAGTGTACTCCTTATCTTTACTCCTTTCAGGATACCCAGAGTCAACCAAAAAGACAAGAAGACCTCCAAAGTCAAAGGTGATGGTGACACCAAAGCCTCCGTATCTGCCATTCCCACTTGTAAGTCATGCTTATTACTTCTTACTTTTAACAACTATCATGCCTTATGTCTTTCTTTATTATTCAACTTCACCTTATCTACTTTAATGACTGTAATACCCTTGCATACCACCTTGCTTTTTTCTTCATATTCCCTCATTTTTTGCAGCTGATTTCCTCCTGTCTGTAACTTTCATCCCCCTTTTACGTTACTTATCCTCATCCTCTTTTACATATCTTGTGGAAACAGAAGATTGTTGGTAATGTAGGTTGACAGGATGCTTTTATTGAGCAAGCAGTCAATATTACATAGTCAATATCAATAGTACATGAACATATATAGTGGTTGTGGGCCAGAATATGTACACATCTCACCCTATGTCTATCTCTCACAATACTGACTTTGTGGAATTTTCCATCATATAAGGCTCCATGTTGTCATGAAAGAGCAGTATGGTAGTACACCAAATTTCCTTTCCATTCCCCTCTCCTTCTTTCATCATTGTTGTTTTGATCCTTTCCTAGCCACTTAGCTCCATTATTGTTTTTTATTACATTGAATTGTTGACTACTGATTTTTAAAATTACATGTACAACTTTCAATACCATACTTTAGAAAGCTAAAATTTCAGATTAGTTAAGTTTGGAATTTTGTTTTAACTTGTGCAAAACATTGTGTTTTGTTTATGTTTTATTCATTATTTTTTCCTTAGGTCATACTCTTGAAGTACTCCAGGCTACTTCTGAGCAGGAGGTTGCAGATCATCACAATGAGTTAGGGGATGAAGTGACTAATGGGACAAGTGGTAAGTCACTTTCTTTTCTCAATGACAACTGCTGCATGTGCTAAGGTATTGCTTGCTTGCTTCTAAATCCAGATTTGAATCTTTTTATGTTATCTAACCTGCTGTGTTTCTGTCTTAGCCTCTCTAAAATAAAAGTAATTGTTAAAAAAAGATGCATTGCTCAATGCCAACTCATACCTACTACCCCGTCCATTCTTTTCCAGCCAGCCCACAAATTACAATCTCATCTCACCACATTCCATATTTGTCCCACAGTTTTTGCCTAATTGTCTACTTTTCATAGCTTCGATTATTGTTCCATCTTCTACTTTTCATTAACCACACAACTAAGCGAACTTCTTATCTTGCCCAACAGTTGCTTCCACCGTAGCTTAGAAATTAAAATATTTGCTGTACTTTGCATGAATTTGAGGAGGAGGGTCTAGTGTGTGACTCATTCTAGACTCGGCGTAGGACTTAGGACGGTGTAGGATAAGATGTCCATTTCTTCTATCCTTAGACCATCCAGCTTCTCCTATTGGAGGCAATGCTCTGGAGTCCCAGCAGGTGATACCCACTCAACTGCACCTCCACAAGATGGAGGCCACTGCCATTATGTATTATGGCTGGTGGTCCCAGAGAAGGAGACTGACCCTGCTGCTTCAGCTCACTAGACAGAGGTATCGCTGTCACCGCAGGCAGCTGAGGTTTCCAGTCACTCCCCCCTGGAACACAGATGCCCTGTTCCAGCAACTGATCAAAGGCTTGGAGGAAATCAAGGAGGGCTGACAGTGACTACTGGAGAAATTTTTGAGGAGGAAAAAAGACCTGGAACATTGTTTAGAGAGGATTGGAGCTTGTTGGAAGAGGAGATGATTGGAAGGACAGTTGGGGATGGGATTTTTCTAGTGTTTATGGAGAGTAAGTGGGCCTGTTGCAGGAAGGGAGATACAATTTATTGCTAATATAGGGGTTTGTGCGTTTTTTAAAATCTTTTTTTGTTTTGTTTATTTATTGCCAGGAATTTCTGGTTAATGTGAATCAACTTTAATTAAACATGAAGCTCCACCAATGTAATGATAATAAAGGCTGAACCCCACACCTGGCCAATCACAAAGCAATTGTCTAACTCAGGCTTTTCCAACAAGTACCTTATAATTGACTAGTAGCTCTCCAGCTAAGTGTGTTAGTAGTTCTCCTGTATTCAACCCAGCCTATTAAATTAGAAGCTTTTGTTTGGTTGAATTAATATGTATGTATAACAAAATAGAAAAGTATGTCTTCATAATGAAAATGTGTGTATTTCAAGTCATAATTTAAAAATATATTTACATTTGATATTCAACTGTTAAATATACAACATTGAAGACTAATTAATAATAACATTGCATTGGGGTCACTGGCATTGCAGCTATTGCTGTTATGTATTACCCACTTAGAGGCATCTCAGATTTACAAAGCCTTTTTTGCATCACTGCTGGCAACCCTGCACTGAGATGGTCCCTGCTACTAATATTGCATATGTTGACCACTAATTTATTCTTGGCAGATGTAGTCGAAAATAATAATATTAGTAGCTTGAGGTGATTACAATTGAACAGAAGCAGCTCTTATTACTTAAAACATTGGAGACCCCTGGTCTAAGTCCTGTCATTCTTTCCTTAGTATCTTTCTACCTGCGCCCTCTTGCCACATTAGCTTAGTTACTTACCTTATCTCCTCCAATCCATTGTCCTGCAATCTTTGTTGGAAAACTGACCATGATTATACCTAACCCCCTTTTAATGGCATGATCAGGCTGAGCCACACCGATCTTCCAATCAGTAATAGTTGCATACTTACTGCACTTGTCCTACCCTCTGTAACTATTGACCACTAATGGTGTCTGCCAACACAGAGCTAAAACAACAATCCCTTCTTAACCTCCGTATAACTTCTTTTCTTACATGAGTAGAAAAAGTGATGTCCACTACATCCCCAGTCGGTTTTCCATTGGCCTGTCTTAATGACTGCGATGGGTCACCTGCCTCTAACAGGGAAGATATTGTTCTGAATGATGCCTGGGTGAACAAGTTGAATTATTCTCATTGTACATCACAGACAAAAAAAACTAAAAGAAAACACAGAGTGAATAAAAAAACCAAACACAAAGGCGATCATGATAAAAGAGTGTCTCTCAAGTCCCAGGACTCAGGAGAGTGTTGCTTCAGTAACATAGATTGTGGGAAAAAAACAATAGGTGCACATTACCTATCCTTGTGTAATCACTGTTGGATGTCCCTTTCATATGAGAACACATAACGTTGCCTGTGCTATTATGGGTTGTAGAAGTGGCTTAAAATATAAACAACAATATGTCATTCATTACAACCCAGGCGTTCGGCAAAGAAGTGGCGGTAATACGGCAAACAGGCCGGCGGAAAAAAAATTATATTACAAGCATGGCGGTTACCGCCAGGCCAAACCGTCACTTCTACACTCCGACCCCCAGGGAGGTAACTACTGCTGGGCTGGAGACTTCAGTCTCAAGCCTGGTGGCTGTTACTAGACCGCCGGCGGTATCACAACCCCACATACTGCCATGGATTTTGTGGGGTTCTGTACCGCCATGAAATCCATGGCGGTAGGCACTATCAGTGCCAGGGAATTCGTTCCCTGGCACTGATAGGGGTCTCTCCTGTCCCCCTCCCCACAGTCCTCCCCCAAACCCACGACCCACCTACCACCCCCCAAAGGTGGCAGGACCCCCCTCCCCATCCCCCAAAACATTGACACACACACCCCCACCCCCCTACACGCACACTCACACAACTACTAAACATACATGCAGACATACACGCAGACATACACGCACACATGCACATAGACATATCCGCACACATTTCCCATACAAACAACACACCCCTGCATACATACACGCACTCACACTCCCCCTCTACACACTCACACGCACACCCCCATGCACGTACACAACACCCCCCCACCTCCTCCCCTAACCGACGATCACCTTACCTTGTCCGGGTAGGAAAGGTATCCATGGGGGCTGCTCCGCCGCCAGCCCCCGTCAGCAGAACACCCCCACACTGAATCCTGGGACGTGATTCGGTAGGCGGTGTTCTGATGACGTGGCAGCCATTAATAGGAAATATTTTTGTTATGCAAGGAGTCTACCAACAGGGACCAAGTCCAATGCTGGGTAGAGGTCGAGGCGTCCCAATTGATCCAGGTACATGGATGAATGTTAATAGTTTGAAGGAGACAACTCCTTGTCATTTTTGCAAACAAGTTTGGCATTGGAAGAGGGAATGTCATCTTAACCCAGCCAATCAGCTACAGAATACAGAATTTGTTCCATTTCTGAATAACAACCCCATACAAATGCAAAATGTTCAAAGACAGCAAGGCCAGAATTTCAATGTGCAACAAGCTCCAGTGAGGCAGAGTTTCACAACCCCGATGCCACAGCCAACTGCTAATGGTCCTAGACTGAATTCAAACCAAATTTTGAATATAAACACAAATGTGTTTCAAGACAATAATCCCTTTCAACAGTTTCCGATGTTTGAGACAGTCGAGAACTATGGCTGCAATCAGTCATCCTGACAGTGGCTGAGAGGGGAGGAGGATTACATACTTGCCACAATCTTGAAGATAGACCAGAGTGGTTCATTCGTAGATGGTGAGGTGAATGACCACTTGTGTCATTTTTGGTTGACACTGGTGGTATCCATTCTACTTTAAGAACAGTTGAAGTTCCAAACCTACCCCTCTCAGGAAAAATGATCACAGTTATAGGTGTAGCAAATGAAAACTCCAGAAACAACAGAAGTGCCTGTGAAAATAGGGTCTTTCTAAGCGAATGACCGAATTGTAGTATGCGATTCCAGTCCAGTGAGTCTTCTAGGCAGGGATCTTCTTTGTAAGCTGAACTGCGTCATCTATTATACTGTGTCACGCATAGAGATGCTGACTCATGATAAGGAAGTCACCTTTAAGTTGGTGAAGGATCGATCTTACAGTACATTGTTTACTCTGTTAACAATTGACGATTTACCACCAGATCTTAAATTCACAGTTAAGCCTGAAGTGTTGGGTTTTTCAGAAAAATACATCAGACTGATCAAAGGTGTTTAGCTTGTCCGAGTCACAGTAAAACCAAATGCTGAATACCCAAGAAAACCCCAATACAATTTTACATCTTAGCTGATCACTGGGATAACTCCAATTATCAATGATTCAGCAGGGGATTTTGAAAGAGATTATGGGTGATCCTTGCAATTACCACCATATCTCAAAGGCACAGTTACGCTTGGAGTGTGGGGGTTTTCAGGAAAAGACATCATGCTGATCAAATGCGTTGAGTCTGTCTGAGTTTTAGTTTAGTTTTAGCTTTATTGACATATCAAAACACAAAATTTCACAGCAGGCAAAAATCACAGTTTAAAAGTCAAAAATTAAAATCCGCAATACAAACAATTTTCTGAATCATTCGTAAATTCTTCCACAGAGATCGCAGTATACCACATTTTAAATATCAGAAATTAAAAATCATATAAATACTTAAATCCTTAAGAAGAGGTTCAAAACAGTTCAAGCTTGAAGTTAGTTACAATTAAAACCTTATAAAAAGAGAGAAACCCTTCCTACCTAAGGCTGGAGAAATGCCCATATGTGAAACTTCGCAGATATAACATTGTGTACACATTAATGATGGTAGAAATTGTTTTTAATTTCAAACTGTTGACACTAGACGAGTATGTGTAACTAACAGCTTTGGGCTGTGGCCGTACTAGTAGCTGCAAAGTGCAATGATGAAAACCACAAAGTTAAAGTGCACAGTGCTATACATATCAAATGTGGAAGCCATGTAAATAACCATGTGCAAAACTTCACAGAAAAATCATTATATGAACATTGATGATGGTACAATAATAAAATAGAAGTTTTCATTTTCCAGCCTATAAAACTGGTCCCATGTCCCTGTGCAAATCAGTGCAAATAAAAAACTCTTTACTTAAGCATTCTCACCCAGATGCTATAAAAACTCTGGACCGTTTCAGCCCAAAATTCTTATTCTGTGCCTACCCCTCCAAGTGCTATGAGGGCCCTACGGTGTGTGGACCAGGCAGCTGACAGCTATTTGATAACTGCATGTTTTACCAATGTAGATGCATCATTTTTACAAATTCTGTAGGCATTGGCTCAGTCATGTAAAAGCAAGGTTTTACAAAGTGGGATTATCCATTTTTTTCTAGGGGTCTTGTATAAAGGACAGAAGAAAAGAAGATGTTAAGTTGTTTCCACACATGATTTGCACAACTTGCATTTGTTACCTTCAGAGGTGTTTGACGACCATCGGGCAGTGAAGGCATTAACAGGTAGAGTACCATTTCTAAACTGAAGGAAAAGGGAGTGAGCATAGGTCAATATTGTTAGGTGAACAAAATTGTTCAGCACATGCCTCCTATTTGACAAGCAAATATTCTGATGTTAATCATTCCACCCCATTCCTAAGGGAGATCTGCTCATTTACCTTCCCCCAATATCTCTGCTTAATTAACGTAGCAGCATTGGTTGGTTAATTGAATCAGGGTTCCCCCAAAACTGAAGGAAACCCAGTTCGACCCAGGCAGATTTCATTTTCCTCAGCCAACTAACCCTATCCCAGCAGCTTGAGTTCCCTAGTAAGTCTCTGTCTGCCACTCGAAAAGGTTCCAATTCCTCTGTCTTCCAGAGATGAATCCAGTATAAGGGAGGCTTCAGGGCCGCATGATTTTCAGTATTATTCAACCCAAGATCCAATCTAAGGGAGATTAGGGGAGTGCTCTTCCCCACTCTCGCTATGTATCTGATGAAATTATTTTTGTTAACTTGTAGGATATTCTGCTGTCTGTTAAAGCCCTACAATTCTGCTCCACATGGGGCAACTCCCCTCACCTGGGCTTTATAAATTTCTACAATAGGGTTTAATGGGGGACTAACTACAGCTTTAGATTTGTGGTAAGTCCTCCCCTCTATGACATCTATAAAAAAATCTTTCTTGGATGCACATTTTGGATTCCAGCTCGGCTATATTCCAAATGATGGCATTGGCTGTTGTCTCGGCCAATGCTCGTGATGGAATCTGCATTAAACCCACAGGAATTTAATGTTTCCGTTAATTCTGCCTCTAGGCTACCGTCTCTGTGCCTCTATGCATCTCTGTACCTGGGCGCATCAGGCGCATCAGGGACTATCATCAACTCCCCATTCTCTGAAGGTCCCTGCTTAGACCCAACTTTGAGTCAGTCCACTTCTGACAATGTGGATGAAGTCTGCCTATACTTAGGGCCTGATTACAACTTTGGAGGAGGTGTTAATCCGTCCCAAAAGTGACGGTAAAGTGACGGATATACCACCAGCCGTATTACGAGTCCATTATATCCTATGGAACTCGTAATACGGCTGGTGGTATATCCGTCACATTTGGGACGGATTAACACCTCCCCCAAAGTTGTAATCAGGCCCTTAGTCTGCTGGAAAGAGGGATCTCCGTTTTGGGCACGGGAGCTAGAAGAACCTCTGAGGCAGTTTTCCACCCTCCTGGTAAAAAAATAACCTGTTTGGGGATGGAAAGCTGCAAGTCTGCACAGAAAAATCCCCCTGGACAGGGGACCGGCTTTACAACAATTTATAAAGATCTGGTGAACTATAAGAGGTGAGTTCAAATTCACAACAATGCAATCTCCATCACAGAGATTCCTCGACGAGCCCACCCAGCCTACCCTCCTCACCATTAGTATTGAGGATACTATTGAAAACGGGAAATTGGCATTAACATGTGACCATTGGATGACCTTATTTTTCAGTTCTGTGTAGGTCTCTGCACTATTTAACTGTAACCTAGGTGCATTTGTAATCACTGCCACGTATAGGCTGGCATCGGGGGGAGTCGTAGGGCTCCATGTTGAGCCCCATCAGAACTATTGCTGGTTCTTACCAACTTCAGAGTATTTCCTGCTTGCCATTTATAGGTCACTCCAACTGATATTGTCATTGAATTGATGCCAATTTCTCCCATATTAATGGTGGCTGTATTTCCAATGTGACAGTACTCCGAAACTTGACCGGAGCCGCCAGCCAAACCCTTTCTGATGAACAATCCAGAAGAAGCACGTTCGCGGGTGTGATTGCGACATCCTCCAAGATGTGCTGGGGTTTCCTCATGGTGCAGTAGGACCTGATCTTCTGTCATCAATGATGGAGAGTTGCTCCGGGGTTGGGATTGAAGGGAGGGGACCTTACACAATAAATCATTACACGTGCATAATTGGGCAATCCCCCCTAATTTCTCTTTAATGGCTATTAGGCGGTTTTCTATAGGATGCATTCTTTTGGTTAACTCCTCCATTACATGCTCTGTCACTAAGGTGACTAAATCAGCAGGAATCTCCTGAAGCCTTTCAGTCATGCCACTTTCAGTTTTAGAGCTGCTGGGGCCCACAGTGCATGCATGCTTATTCTTTAGGGTATTGTCACCTCGCTTTATTTTCTCTTTTACTGTAGGAATCCCTAAATCTGATACACCAGCCAGCATGCCCAGTGACACTGGTGACATTTCTGCCCCAGGTAAACCAGTTAGGCAAGTTTCTGATGTCTCCTGACAACCGTCTCTCATGACTCTCTGTTGATTGACTTTTGGGGCTAAGTAATGGGGCAGCAACAACTGGGGTGGTGAGGGTGGGGCTGGCAGAGAAATGGCGACCGAGGAAACTGTGATAGATAGGCGTCACTCAGCAGATTCAATCTCCTTTTCTATGGCTCCAACAGCCCTTTATAAAAGGCCATTAAGTGTATAGTTAGTTTTAGAACTGTCCTGGGACGTTACTACCTTCTGTTTACCCATCTTTATACAGGCTCCAAGTATCAAATATACAATTAAAAATACATTCAGGGATAATCTCAACTTTTATGGAGCCACTAGCTCTTGTCAATGAAAAGGGCAGTCTGATTGACATCTAAAGTTCCATTTGCTGTGGTTTGTTAAAGATAGGTTTAGTGTATGATTTCAGTCCCCTCCCAACAATAGGCAAAGCAGTCTCTTCTCCACTCGCTCAGCCACTCAACACGCTCACCTCCCTACGTTTGTGACCACATTCACATCTGCTGTGTCGGCTGCTATGCTGTGCTATGCCTTGTCACTGGACTCAACATGATCTCAACAGGCTCCACAACCTAGGTCCACGCTCAAACCATGCTCGGGGCCACACTCGGGGACATTTCTGCTGGCACATGCAGGTCCAAGTTGGTCATTCTGTGTGGTATACTTTAAATTATGTACTTGACTGAGCAAAGTGGAGAGCATTATTTATTGGGCTATTTTAGAACTTGGCACAATGTGATGACCCGCACTTACCAAAGAGATGACATCTATCAAAGAACATACAAAATTACGGGTGTCACTGTTTAAATAATATGGAGTATAAAACACAGAATGATGGCGGCACCAAGATGGCAGGGTTAAGGTGAATTGGGAGTCTGTCATCTGTCTTTCCACTAAAAGTATGGACCAATCAATTTAAAAACTGCTCAGGTGACTGGTTTTCTTTTGTGCAATCACATTGAGAAAGGTAAGTTTCGCTGAAAAGCGTCTGTGGACCAATAAATTGGATTCAAAGCACCCGTGTGTGCTCCATTTCTTCTTTTGGTTTAAAAAAAAAATATATATATATAAAATAAATTTATATATATATATATATCTATGTTTATATGTATAACCTAGTGGCGGTTGCCACTAAGTAGTCATAACTAGGATCATGTCTCCAAAGAAAAAGCGTTTGCTGACTTGACTATATCTTTGGCACCATTTGACGAATCTTCAACAGTGTTTTCCCAAAAAAGTCTCCAAGTGATTTTTGTTGTGCACAGAAAATTCCGGGGTGATCCTTCATGTGTGGGCTGAGAAAAAGGGGGGAGGCAAAAAAGTTGTGTTTCCTATGTTAATTCCCATGAGACCTTTAGACACGTCTACAGCCCGAAACTGCTAGATGAATGACACCAAATTTGGCAGGAAGCTAGCTTTTGGTGTGCAAATTATGCTTTCGCTTATTTGGTGCAAATCAGTTCAATAGTTTTTGAGTTATTGAGGGAAATCCAAATGTGTACATCTTTGTGATCGCAAAGACTTTGAAAACTTTGACGAACTAGTGCAGAAAAATGCACAGCTCCCATTGCCTGTCGACACTTCAAACGAGAAATGTTGGCAGCTGGGGACTCGGCTTGAGCTGAGTCCCTCAAAAAAGTGTAGAAAAAAGACAAGGGGCCAAGGTAGAGTCACCCTGACCTCATTACCTCAGGTGCTAGGGTCCCAGAGGACCCTCCCCCCCACCAGGGAAAAAAAAGCATTTTTTTAAAAAAAATTAACGTGAAATCATGATGACGTCGCAAATTTGCAGGCAAATTTTGTAGTTTAACAAGCCCCCGGGTGGGTACCACCACCTCCTGGGCCAAAATGATTTTCTTATATGGGGGCGGTCCAAATGCCTCCCCAAAAAGCCCCGGGAACCACCACCTCCCTGGGGCATTCCTCTAATATGGTGCGGGCCATGCGGTCCCCCTGCAGCACTGAGACCACCACCTCCCCGGGCTATTGTAGAAACTGGGTGCTGGAGGCCGCACAGATCCCCCGCAGCCCCAGGGACCACTACCTCCATGGGGCAAATAGTAAAAAATTTAAAGGGGGTCGGTTTGAGATGCCCAGGCCCCAGGAACCACCACCTCCCTGAGGCTATTTCCTCATTAGAGGGGGGTCACGTAGCCCCCCTTAAGGAGCCACTGATGGCCCTGTGGTCCACCACCCCCTCAGGGCCAGCTCCTGCCAAATACCGGCATGCCCATCCCCAAGACATAGCTGTTTGCTTTTGGTTGGTGGGAGCTGACTGCTCCCACCAAGCAAAAACAAAGATAACTTTGCTTTTTGACAGCCAGACCTGTCAAACAGGTCTGGCTGTCAGAAAACAGAGTTTTCATCTGTCTTCCCTGCGCACAGATATCCGTGCAGGGTAGACAGATGAAAACATTGCTCCAGCAAGCAGGGAGCTTCTATTAAAAGCAGCTTCTTGCATGCTGGAGCAATGCTTGCTCATGCATGAGGTGGGAGCTGGATGGGACCACTCTGAAGGCCTTGAGGCTCCCCCCACTGACCCATATAGCCCGTAAAGGGCAAAAAATGGTTATTAAAAAAATATAGCCTAATGGTGAAGGTCACAGACCGTCACACTGAGATTTGAGGGTTCAAATCCAGGTGTACCCTTAGTCATGTCTTTCCTTTACTTTTTTTTCAACTACAAATGTTTAAGGCTCATACTGAAAGGTGATCTTACTCTTTTTAATTGATAAATACATTTTTCTTTTCATTTTACTCAGAAATATCTCATTCAAGTACATCATCCATCAAAGTCTAATAAACTATCTCTCTCCTTCTCAGTCTCTTTCTCCCTCTCTTTCATTCTCTTTCTCCCACTCACATACTCACTCAGACCCTTATGTACCCACTCACAGACTCACTCAGACCCTCGTGCACCCACTCACAGCCCCAGTCGGACCCTCATGCACCAACTCACAGATCCAGTGACACCCTCATACAGCTACTCACACACCTACGCAGACACTGATGTACCCGCTAAGTCTCTGATGCATGCACTCCCACACCCAAACAGAGACTCTCACAGCCACTCTCACCCCCAGATACACCCTTCTACATCTATTTTCACAGATAGGCTGCAGCCAAAGCCTGCCATGCATGTGCAAAAGGCTGTGTGCAGAGTAGGTTTGGGTGGTTAAGGGGTTGGCCACAGGGACTGGCTGCAGGCTAGACAATGCGGGCAACCCCTGCTGCCACGGGCAAAGGCCGTGCACGGTGCAAGGCTGCGTGCTTATAGGGGGTTGGCCTCAGGACCTGGCCTGCAAGGCACTGTTGACACCAAGAACGGTCAAAGCCTATGTATGGCAGTGGTTGGATTAACATACAGTAATACAAATTACTATGTGTTAGAAAAACATAGAAATTCACTGAAAAAAACAAAGGTTACAGGGACATTATAGTTAGGAAACAGAATTTAAAAAACAGAAAGTCACTGAAAAAAACAAAGGTTACAGGGATGTTATAGTTAGGCTCACATGTAAAATGTACAAAACCATAGAAATTCACCTTTCATAGTTATCTCAAGTAACTATAATTTGTGTCCTGCTATTTACCCCACAAATTATGGCACTCATGACATCTTTGATAACATCATTGATAATATCAATGTAATATCTGCAGTAACATTTTTGAAGAAAAAACTGTGCATGTCGGGGCGTGAGTTATAGTTACCTTAGGGCACGAGTTATAGTTACTTGAGAGAACTCTAACTATTACAGGTACATTTCGATGGGTTTGTACGTTTACAATGTGAGCCTAACTAAAACATCTCTGTAGCCTTTGGTTTTTACAGTGAATTTCTCTGTTTTAAAAAAATTCTATTTCCTAACTATAACGTCCCTTTAGCATTCAGTTTTTTCAGTGAACATATATATATATATATATATATATGTGTGTGTGTGTGTGTGTGTACCTATACCTATACATACATACATACATATACATACACATAAATATATTGTATAAACCTACAAAACCATAGAAATTCAGCTGTTATAGAGGTATTTAAAATTTCAAGTCACCATTGCTCACGCCCTAAAGTAACTAGAATTCACACCCTCGCCGTTCACTGCAAATTACCCCATATATTGGAACATTCATGATATCTTTGATAGCATCAATGCAATATTTGCAGTAAAATTATTGAGGAGAAAACTGTGCATGACAGGGACGCAAGTTACAGTTATTTTAGGGTACGAGTTATAGTTACTTGAAATAACTGCTAACTATGAAAACTGAATTTCTATGGTTTTGTGCATGTAAAATCTATACCTAACTATAACGTCCCTCTAAATGTGGTTATTTAGTGAATCTCTAAGGTTTTTTCAATTATATTTCCTGACTATAACGTTCCTGTATCCTTGGCTTCTTTCAGTGAATTTCTAGTTTTTTTTTATAGTTAAGTAAGATGCCCATCGCAATGCATGGTGAGAGGGTTGGGCGCAGGTCCTAAATGCTTTCAGTTTTCCATTTCAATTTCATCAAGATGACATTCAAATGTGCCACACTTTTGGCATAAATTTAGAATGTTAACAGTCTAGTTGCTCATTAGAACACAGTAAACTGCTGATCACCAGGGAGTTAACTGGCAGTCTGCTTCTGGTGTTGAAAGTGCCTGTTTCAGAACATGTTACAATGTTTTAATGACATAGAAGAGACAGAAGTCTGAGACCTCATTTAAAACGTGTGCTAATTGTTCTTTCTGCAGCACTAACCACAATTTCTATGAGAAAATGAAGTCCCTCATTTTGTTCCTTTCTAAATTAAATGTTTTAGGTTTTACCAGTTTGATTCAATCAAGATGGCTTCAGGTGTGTCATAGGTGAGACTTTTAGCGCTCTAGTTGTTATTTAGAACACAGGGCAGACAACTGAAAGTCTGCTCCTGTTGAAAGTACATTTTTTACAGAGAATGTTTGACTTCATTCTCATATGGCTGAGGAAAATAGTGTTGATTTATAGAAAATATGCTCTCATTTTAGCTTCTGAAGTACCTAACATAACATTTATGGAAAAATCATGAGAAACAGTGTTATAATGAGATCACTCCGTACTCCTTCAGCATCTGTCTTTATTTTCCATCTCCATTTTTCCTCATCAGCTCTTCTCACACCATTTTGGGGGGTTAGCGCTCCAGCTTTTAATGCTGGAGGGCTATTTTAGCCACAACAGGAGTGTGACGCGCAGGCGCGCGCAGCGGGCGCGCCAAAGGCAAGCCCGTCTGCGCCCGTCCGCGCCAGAACGAGCCAAGAGCCTAGAAATTATGCCCGAGACCTAGCCGGAGGGAGAGGTATTACATATTCAAGTGAGGAACTACTTCTCCTTAATAAAAACCCCTCCGGCCTATGCTATAACAGTCTAGATCCAGATAAGGTTAATTTTAGATGCCCTAGGTGTGACTGGTCACATAAAGCTTCCACAAACCACCGACAAGCAAAGAATTATGTCACATTTCCCATATGTTTAGTTAATTGTCGTTCATTAGGAGCCCATGCTAGGGACATTCATCTCCTAATAGAACAAATTGAACCCCTGGCCTTGTTTCTAACAGAAACATGGCTGAATGAAAGCTCTGCACCAGATAATGTCATGGCCCTCCCCTCAGGCTATAAGATTAGCAGAGTGGATAGACCTAGCAGAGGGGGAGGCATTGCAGTCATTCTCAGAGACACATGTAAGATCGATTGCACCCCTACCCTAATTAAAGGCTGCGAAAGCATGTCGTTTACGATTAATGTAAACCCACATTATACACTCTCGGGGGTACTGATTTACCGTCCTCCTGGTCCCATGGGAGATTTTATAATGTCACTAGCAGAACACATTTCGCAAATAACACACACTAAATCTAATTTTTTAGTGCTGGGTGACTTCAACCTCCATATAGAAAATACAGATACTGCATCTTCTAAGATGTTGATAGCAGAGATGAATGCTTGTGATCTAAACCAACTCATTCAGGGCCCCACTCATGTTAAGGGCCATACACTTGATCTGGCCTTCTCGAATAATCCTAATTTAAATTTTTTACTATCTTCCCCGCTTGTATGGTCAGACCATTTCCTTGTAGAAATGGAATTACACCTTATGCACTACAAGACCCCACATAGGGGGGCACCCCCCGCCGTAGGAAATGGCATAGGCTAAAATCCGTAGATTTTGTCTCTGCACTGGAGAAGAACAGACCAGAGAGTATAAATACAAATAATATAACAGTTTTTTCGCAGTCTGTTAATAAATGGATGGAGAATAGCCTAGATGAGATTATACCTCTTTCCTCGTCTAATTGCTCCCGGCGTAAGAAGTCACCCCCGTGGTATAATGCCGATTTATTGGAGAAAAAAAGAGAATGTAGGAAATTAGAAAGGAGATGGCGCTGCTCCAAAAATGAAGCTATGAAAATGGATTATAAAAACTTGATCCGAGATTATCACCTGGAAATCAAAAAAGCTCAGGCGATCTATTATGCAGAAAAAATCGAAGTGGCTGCCAATTCACCTAAAGAGATCTTCAATGCCCTAAAAGATCTCATCCATCCTAGAGAGGAAGTAGAAAACATGGATTTCCCCCAACAACATGTAGAAGAGTTGGCTAGCTTTTTCCTGGAAAAAATCCAGAATATTTACCTTGCATTTCCTAACACCCCTTATATAGGACAGAAGAGAATAAATCATGAGGCCGGGGAGGTAATCACTTTTACAAATTTCACTCCTATCAGTCTGGACGGAGTTAGCAATCTAATGAGATCAATAAAATCGGGTTCGCCACTTGACCCGGCCCCCCCCAGGTCTTATCCTTGGGAATTTCAGTATTAGGGCCAATAATAAAGAATCTTATTAATAATTCTCTGAGTGATAGCATAGTACCTGATCACTGGAAACAAGCCATTGTCAAGCCACTCCTGAAGAAAACCAGCTTGGATCCTAAGATACTGAGTAACTATAGACCTATCTCATTGTTGCCCTTAATCGCCAAACTGACGGAGAAACATGTACACTCTCAGTTATCCTCATTCCTGGAAGAATATAATTTTATACATCCGACCCAGATGGGTTTCAGACCTAAACATGGCACTGAAACTGCCTTATTTGCTATAACAGAAGAGGCAAGGAAGAGGATGGACCTAGGTATGGATACCGCGATTATCCTCCTTGACCTAAGTGCGGCCTTTGATACAGTTGATTTAAAAATCCTTATAGAAAGGATACAAGGATGTGGAATTGCTGGGTTGGCATTAGACTGGATTTGCTCCTTCCTACATGGAAGGTCTTTTCAGGTACTTGACAGAGGATATATCTCTAGGAGCACCTTTAGCAGCTGTGGTGTTCCTCAGGGCTCGGCCTTGAGCCCATTACTTTTTAACATCTACATGAGGCCATTGGCAGGCATAGTTGAGCCCTTTGGACTGAACTTAGTCTCTTATGCCGATGATACGCAGCTGATAGTCTCCTTTTCCAACTCCCATCCGGATATGGGCAGTGCCCTAGGTCCTTGTATGAAGGCAGTTGCAACCTGGATGACGGATAGTAAACTAAAACTTAACGATGATAAAACTGAGGTTATGTTTTTTGGAAATAAAACTCCTCCTCTTAATTCTAGCATATTGAGAGGAATATCAACCCTTCCCCCTCCTAAAGGTTTGATTAAAAGCCTCGGGGTATGGCTGGATCCCCTTCTCTCAATGGCCCAACATGCAAACAGAGTAGCAGGAACTGCCTTTGCTCTGCTAAGGACCTTGAGGAAGGTTTTAACTATTTTACCTTTCACAGCGAGGAGACTGGTTGTCCAGGCACTGATTGGTGCCCGGATTGACTATGGAAATGCGCTGTTCATTGGCTCCCCGAAATATGTAATTCAGAGACTGCAAAGAGTACAAAATGCAGCGGCTCGTTTGCTACTAGACATCCCTAAACACCACGCAATACGGACAGGAATTGTTTCTTTACACTGGCTCCCGGTAGCAGAAAGGATTCAGTTCAAGGCCCTGTGCCACGTTCACAGATCTATATTCGATAAGGGACCTAAATTGTTGAAAACTCTTATTCAGGCTTACACTCCAGCAAGATCTCTTAGATCCTCATCAGCTAATCTGGCTAAAGTTCCAACCACAAGGAAAGCCAGATGGGGAGGAAGATCGGTAGCTTACCAAGGTGCTTTACTTTGGAATAATCTCCCTCTCAAGTTGAGAGTTAATTCTCAAGAGTTGTCGTTCAGGAAAGAACTGAAGACCTGGCTATTTAAAACTTAAACCTTTTGAATAATTTTTTAGCAGTATGTCAGCACTATGGGTATATAAGCGCTACGAGGCCGTTGGCAGTTTGGCCCAAATATATCTTTATAACATAACATAACATAACCATCTTCTCCATAGCTCTCCTCAGTTTCTCAACATTCCAATGTCAACTCTTTCTCTAACTGTCAGAACATTCCATTCTAAGGGATTCCCAGGGGGGAAAAGGAACATACTACCTGTACATGTATTTTCTTTACTCTTACTAGATAAGCCAATATATATATATATATATATATATATATATATATATATATATATATATATATATATATATATATATTCATATATTTATAACTTATGCTCTTTGTACTCTGGAATTATATTACAACAAACAGTTTTCCCTTAAACACCATTCATGAAATCCCAGCAGGGTAATCAAATTAGAACACACCACAATTCCTAAAATTAGTATAGTACCTTCAACAAATCATGTAGACTGTAACTAAAAATGTGTTGTCACCCTTTATAAATTCAAAATCTGCCATTCACTATAATGCATGTTAATGTGGTGCTATCATGTGTATTGATCCAAAGATGGCTGTCAGCACTTTCTGGTTGAAGTGCTGACAGCCAATCAATTCTCACCATGAGCTCTGTGCTGAGGCTCTGCTCAGATATACACATTTGTTTTTTCTTTATTATCTAAAAAACTACTGAACACATTTGCACCAAATAAGGAAAAGTGTAATCTGCGGACTAAAAGCTATCTTTCTGCCAAATGTAGTGTAATTCTGTAAAGCAATTCAGGATATAGTCGTGTTCAAAACCCCACTGGGAAACTCACTTTTTTGAGCCCCCATTTTTTGGTCCCACTTGATGGATCATCCAGAACTTTCATGCACAACAAGACCCTTGGGCATACTTTTGTAAGAGAATTTGTTAAGATTTGTCAAATAACACCAACGATATAGCCAAGTCAAAAACATTATTTCAATGGAAACTAGGTCTTAACTATAACTACCTACTGGCCACCGCCAGTAGGTAATATATAAATGTATATATAAATGTATATGTGTTAGACCTGACAGACATTGGGTGGTCTTCCCCCAATTATTTGCCTCCTCCCTCCATTTTTCCGATCCTGTTTTTGCTGGTTTTAGGACTCTGACCAGTGCTAAAGTGCATGTGCTCTCACCCCTAAACATGGTAACATGAGCTCCTACCCAGTTGGCATATTTAATTTACCTGCAAGTCCTTAGTAAAGTGCACTAGCTGTGCCCAGGGCATGTAAATTAGCTACTACTAGTGGGCCTGCACCATTGATTGTACCACCCAAATAAGTAGACCCTTAACCATGTCTCAGGCCTGCCATTGTAAAGGCCTGCGTGTGTAGTTTCACTGCCACATCAACTTGGCATTTAAAACTACTTGTCAAGCCTTAAACTCCTCTTTTTCTACATATAAGTCACCCAAGGCAGGCCTTAGGTAAACCACAGGACAGGGTGCTATGTAGGTAAAGGTCAGGGGATGTATTTATGTGTTTTACATGTCCTGGAAGTGAAAAGCCCACACATTTATTTCTCACTACTGTGAGGCCTGCTCCTCTCATAGGTCAGCATTAGAACTGCCCTTATCTACTTTTAAGTTGTAGACTCTGATCTGAAAAGAGTAGCCCTATCATGTTTAGTATGGTCAGAATGGTAATGAAAACTCCTACTTACTTTTGGAGCTGGATTTAACATTATTATTTTAGAAAATGCCACTTTTAGAAAGTGGGCATTTCCCTGGGCTTACTGCCTTCTGCGTCTTACAGTCTCCAATCCACGTCTGGACTGTGCTGGTTAACAGCTCCCATTGTGCATTCCACCCGGACAGCCATAAACACAGGGCACTCAAGGCCTGATTATGACTTTGGGGGATGGGCTACTCCCTCACAAATGTGACGGATATCCCGCCCGCCATTCTACAAGTTCCATAGGATATAATGGAACTTGTAATATGGCAGAGAGGATATCCGTCAGTTTTGTGATGGAGTAGCCCATCTGCCAAGGTCGTAATCAGGCCCTCAGTTACAGCTACATTCATCTTCATACTGAATGGGTCTCCTTGGGCAGTAAGGGTGGAAAGATTTTTGCTTACAATTCAAAGGCCGGAGGGCTGACCCCACACAAAGGACTGATAACCCCCCACAGGGGGACCCTCTAAAATCTGACACTTCTGGATCTGCAACAGAGGGACTGCCTGACTGTCCAAAGGAGTCACATGAACTGCTTTGCTGAGAAGGACTGCTCTCCTGCTGTTGCCCAGCTGCCTTATGGCCCCTGACCTTGCTGAAAGGATTCTGCCTTCCTCCGCAAGTGCTCTCAAAGGGCTTGGATTGAGCTTGCTTCCTTCATTGAAGTCTCAGGGCCACAAAGACTTCACCAAAAAGAAGAAAATCCCCATGCACCAGAAAATCGACACAGAAATCAATGCAGCGCCTGCCTTGCGGCTAGAAAATCCTCACATGAAAAGGCAGGAAGAAAGTGAAGTCATGTTCAGCATGACTGTCCATGACTTTGACCGCCACCAATCTGTCAGGATCCATGATCCTGGCAGTGGAGGAGGTCTCCTGGTAATCCGACTGCCAGGATCATAATCTGGTGATTGCACCACCAGGAGTGCATCAGTTTCACTGCCACCATGAATTTGGTGGTCCGTGGATCTCCAAACTCGTAATGAGTCTCTAAGTCTGTGAAATTTAGTGCAACCCAAGGCATATGAGGCATCCTGTTTCTACAGGAAAGATTATGATCTTCCATTTTGAACCAGTGTCTTTATTCATAAAGATTTGTGAACATTAGCTGTTTGTGAACTGTTAAGTAGTGTCTGCAATGCTTGTGCTGTGTCAAGCGCCATGAAAAAACAGAGCTTTCTGATTACTTAACTTGTTTTTGAACTTCTATTGTTTATCTACGAATATTTGCTCTGACTGTTGTCCAACAACCCCTTATGAGATAACATTCTTTTTGTGGGAGTAACAGCTCTTTACACTTTTGCCTATTTAATTGAGTATTGTGAGTTTTATTGAATGGCATTGTGCTTTGTGCTTACCATTTTCTCTAAGGTTGCTTATATTCTAAATATTCTTAAAATGTTTACCATATTATTAAAACTGTTTTGTGCATGCCACCTTAGCAGACATGTATAATTTACTGTGCTTCATTTGGAGGCCCACCATAGAAACCCTCTTATAACTTAAACTTTGATCAACTAGCTAACATCTACATATAGATTCAAGCATGCTTTGTAACCTCCTTCCCACTTTCCGTTGCAGATTGAGTACCCTTAATTTTTATTTCTAGACACTCTGGGCCTGAATTGCAAATGTAACTTACACCTTTGTATAAGTTTTTATTTAGTGTAAGTTTACTATTTTTTGGTATTCAAAAACTGCACTTTTGTACTAAGTCCAGCACTACACATGGTCAAGTAGTGGTACTGTAACACCCACCCATAAAAAGTAAAGAAGACAGAGACTCACTATACAAGTGCAAGTCCCTGCACAGTGTACGTTGCTAGAGAGGTGCAAGTTGTGAATATGGAAAAGTAGTGAAGGCATTCAAAAGTGTAAGTCACTACAAAAGTGCAGTTTGTGAGTAGCAGTTTATAGCAAGTTTTTAGTACCACTGTAGTATTACTAAATTTACTACAAAGTGCAATTTGTGAATTAGGCCTTCTGAGCTCTGATTATGAGTAGGCGCAGAACAAGGGTAGGGTTATAGAAAGGAACAGTAAAAAATGTAACTTCTAATTAGCTCAGTAAACTCTAACCAGTATATTTCAGTTCTTTAAAGATAAAAAAAGTTATATTTTAAACAATATTATCACTTAACTATAACATCAGTTTAACCTTTGTTATTTCCAATGAATTTCCGAGTTTTTTCAATGTAAGTTAAGATATTATTTCCATTTATAACTATAACGTAACTTTAATCTTTGTTTTTTTCAGTGCAAATATGTACATCAATAGTGGTTTCTATATATACAAATACATACATTCAACAAAAAAACAAAGGGACGTTACAGTTTGGTGAAAATTTCACTTAAAACATAAAAGGGCCGATATAGCTCCTAGCTCCTCCATTACCGCCCCAAATTCACAATATGGAACAATGCATGCATTGCGCCACTTTGTAACTATTTGTGGTACATTATGCCTGCTCCAGGCATAATGTATGCAAAGGGGGCATTCTACCGTTAGGGGGTCCGAAAAATGGTGCAAAGAAATCCAAAAGATTTCTTTGTGCCATTTATTTCAGCACTTTTCCTAAATCAGGACCATTGTTTTAAACTAACAAAACCACTGAAATTCACCAGTTATAGTCATCTCATGTAACTTTGACTCATGCCCTAAAGTGACTATAACTTGTGGCCCAGCCATGCACAGTTTTTAATCAATTATGTCATTTCAAATGTTGAAGTGTTGTTAAAGAGCATGTAATGAGTGATGACTGATGTAATATGTGTGTCTTTCTTTTAACATTTTTTAGCACACAAAATGCAATTGTATAAATAAACACAAAAGCACTCCAGCTGATGACAGTAGAATTTCAGCTAGGAATGCTTTCAAAATATGGCCATCTCTCTTGGGGTCATGGTTTTAAAGACTGAGGAGATGTATTTGTTTATGTCACTAAGTGGTCTGCTTCACTACCTGTAGCCCCCCACAACATTAAAAATGCTCGGTGCTGCCCCTTCCTTTTCTATGGGCACAACTAAGCTTAGAAAATGCTAAACAAAAAAGCCCATGCAGAGCATTATGAGACACTCCTAAATACAGTAGTGAATAATAAATGAGCAGCTCTTGCATCTCACTTAATATTCACTTTTGTATCCTAGTGCCCATCAAATATACCCTTTCTTTAAAAAGAAATACTTGGAAGGAAGGCTACATGGCCCCCCTTCCTGAGCCTTATAAGGTTTTGGGGGCCAAATCCCCTGAGGCCTTCGTTAGTTATAGGTTGATGCCCTAGTGACCACATAGGGCACCCATCAAGCAGCCCCCCTGGGGACTTCTGGGGCAGCTCAAGGGCCCCCAGCACAACAACCAACCCCCTGCATGCTGCGGAAGCCAGCATTGCTCCTGCCTGGATGGAACAGCTGTTTTTTGCTTGCTCCCTTCAGGCAGGAGCAATATCTATTCTGTTTCCCAGCCCACAGGTGTCCAGACAGGGAAACAGAAGTTCTGCTCCCAAGTGGCAGGAGCATATTTAATTTCCTGATGACTGGGAACAGACATACTGTAGGAAGAGAAGTCATGTCTGCTTCTGCCTGCCAGGAGATTTAAAAACCCTCCCACCAGGCATGACCAAACATTTGTTTCCCTGCACACTCTGGTGCGGGAAGGGAAACTATTGTGCCATGAGGTGACACAATAATTAAGCTGTCCCTGGGGAATGGGGTCCCCTGGGCCTTTAGAGGCTAAGGGAGGGGGCTGTCTGGGCTACTCCCCTTCATTAAAATATTGGCCAAAGGGATGGGATCCCTAGTCCTTCTTTGAGACTTGGGAGGGGCCTCCTCCTCTAATTTAAAAACTTCGGGTGGATTGACATGCAGGAGCTAGCAGTTTTTTATTTTGCCATGGTTTTTGGCTCCACCACACATTCATGACAAAATTTAAAAAGAAAACATTTTGGCACCAGACAAGGTATCTCTGGGACCTCATCACCAGGCCTAGGGGGTCAGGGTATCCCTACCCTACTTCTATATCTTTATTTTGTATTTATTTTAGGACTGGGGACCAAGTCACTTCAGTTAATTATAAGTGGTGAGTTTCAGCAGTTCTTCGAGTTTTTTTACTGAGATTTTCTCCTAACTAATACATCACTTTACCCTTTGGTTTATCAGTGAACTTTGGAGGTTTTTTAAAAATGTAAAGCTAACTACAGCATCACTTTAACTAGGAAGACACCACAGCAGTCATAAAAACAGTCCACCCCAGGGCCCCACATGACCCCTTCCCCAACACTACTACTACATGGGAGGACTATGGGTGGGCGGCACTCCGTGGAACTCTGAGAGTTACATAAAAACTCTTCAAGATTCCACAAGTTCCAGCAATGGGTGGAAAATCTACAGGTTGTGCTGCAATTTATCACTGATAGCACAAGCTGCACAGAAAAATTTGTGCAAATGGCACCATGCATTGTTCAAGAGCATGGCCATTTGAGTTGATTTTGCTGCAGTACGAGTAGAAAATGTATTCAAGTGGCAGCAAATCTATTCAAGTGGCAGCCCTCTGACAGTGACTGCTTGCAACCACCCTTGACCACCTCTGCTAGAAAATCACATTAGGGGATGGCAAATCTTGCTCGCATTTTCTGGACCCTAATGGGAGAACTATTCTACTGTGCTGCAATTGGTGAAATTTAGCTGGAATGTTGCATTAAAAAATAATGCAGAATGACCAAAATTCTGCCTGTTTCACAGATTAAATGAGACATTCTTCCCACACCTAGGGAGGACCACACATCACCAAAATCCTCACCCATATCATCAACTCCTCCATTAAATAAGCCACCTTCCCCGAAGAATGGAAACATACAGAAGCCACTGCCCTCCTTAGAAACCCATTGGCTGACCCTTGCACAAAGAGCAATTTCAGCCCCATCTCCCTGCTCCCATACCCAGCAAAAGTGATAGAGAAGACAACAAGCAACTCACTAACCATCTCAAATTCCACAACCTATGCAACCCCACCCAATCAGGTTTTTGAACTAACAGCAGCACGAAAACAGCACCCATCAAGATTCTCACCATACTGGACTGGATAGAAACTGACACCCTCATCCAGCCCGACCTCTCAGTTGCTTTCGATACAGTATCACACCCCACCCTCATCAGAAGACTGCATGAAAAAAGGCCTTTCAAGGTCCGGCCTCCAACTGGATATGCTCCTTCCTCACAGGCAGAACACAGAGAGTCAGATTACCACCCTACACATTGAGACCCAAGAACCTGGTCTGCAAAGTCCCCCAGGGTTCATCATTCAGCCTAACCCTGCTCAAGGTTTACATAACCCCACTTACATGACATCTCCATCATTTTCTACACAAATGACACTGAATTCATCTTATCTATGTCCACCAAGTCCACCACCACCAGAACCAACTTCACCAATTGCCTGAAACTCAACTTTGACAAGACAGATGTGATTGATCTTCGAGAACAGGATCTTCCCCCAGGACTCCATCTGGTGACCTTCAGAGCTTAGACCCACACCAATAAACCATGCAAGAAACCTGGTAGTCTTCCTTGATGACAAATTCAATAGACAGCAAAGGTCAATCCAGTTAGCTCCTCCTTCTGCAACACATTCTTCAAATAGTTACCCAGAAATACCAGACTCCCCATCACTGAAACCCTTATCACAAGCAGATTAGACTACAGAAAGGGCTCGACACGACAATCACAAACCACCACCGACTCCAGAACATCCAGAATGCCATGGTTAGACTCATCCTGTACCATCCACAATGCAGCCACATCACACCACATGTCAAAGAGCTCCACTAGCTCCTCATACAAAAATAGTGCCAATTTGAACTCCTCACACGCATACAAGGCAGTTCACCATATAGGCCCTACATATCTTAACAGCCGCATTCACTTCCACCAACTCGTGAGACACCTGAACTCACTCACACGCATCACCCATATCAGCAGAAGCAGAATGGGAGGTCTGGCTTTCTCCCACATTGCACCAAAATTCTGGAACAATATCCATCTATACATCAGGAACTCCTCGTTTTTTTAATTCCACAGATAGCTGAAGGCCTGCTCCAGCACCTGCATAACCACCGGGTAATAAGCCACGTTCTACAATTCCTGCTAACGTAGCATAACATAACATGCCATAACATAACAAAACATTATTTTTTCAAGACTTTGTGATTTCTCTGAGTATTGGATTGTGAGTGTTTAAAAATAATGATTACATTTTTTCATTGGTTTACATTTAATAAATTTGTCTAAAAGTTTTTAATCATTTAAAAATATCTTGTATTTTTTTATTTGTTTCTTTCATGCTTTTGGACGCAATGGCAGTTTTGGGTGAGTAGTGTTTTACATGCATACATTTTATTGTTTATATTTCAAAATTGTATTTCAGTATTTGAAGTATTGTATAAATATATCATATACATATTAAAAATAAAAATAAATATTTAAATATGTTATTTAATGTTTTCAGTCAAAAATGTTTTGCAATACAAAATATCAGAATTAAATTGTTTATTTGATTATAAATTCCACCTATTAGATTTTAATTTTTTTTTTTAAAGTAACTTAAAAAAAAAAAAAAAATGATATTTTCTGCTTGTTATGTAATTCATTACTGATTTTTCACGTTTGTTTTTATTTTTAATGGAGGAACAATGGTAAATTGTACTTGTCACAAAAACAACACTTTTCCCAATGTTGGTTAGTTTGTACTGAAAATAATAAATTGGAACCTCCCTAGAGCTTAACAGTGTCCTCAGTGTTGCTTTGTTTGGAGTGGGAATAGGCAATCTGATCCCTTCTCCGCAGATCCAACACATTCCCCAATGTTGCATAGTTTGGTGTGTGGCTAGTAAATCTTTCCTCGGTGTTGCTAAATTTGGAGTGAGAATAGTAAATCCTGACCACCCAAAGCCCATGATGTTTGCCAATTTGTCTTAAATTGTAGTGGGAATAGTTAATGTGACAAACCCACAGTCCATAGCTTTCACCAAGTTTGCTATGTTTGGAGTGGGAATAATCAATCTCCCCTCTCTCCTCAGATTCCAACATTCCCAAACTTGCTTAATTTGTAGTGGGAATAGTAATCCGGATACCCAATCCCAACCTCAGAATACAATGCTGTCATCAATATTGCTTATCACGGAGGGAAAATAATAAATATGACCCTTGCATAATCCACTTCTTTCCCCTAGTTTGGACAGGGAATAGAGCATTTGACCCCTCTGGATTTCACCACTTTTTTCAATAACATCCTTGACATTTCTGAAGGAGCAAGCAATCTTCCTAAAACTAGTTCAGACCCTTTATGATTTCCTCTTATGTGCCCTTTATTGAGATCAGTATGATAAAACGTGTTATGTCCGGTATGCTTTAATATGTGTACTTTCTATTGTCAAAGCGTGTTCAGGTTGCTGACTTAGTTGTGCTTATTTGGAAAGTGAATCTTGGATGTTTTCATTTAAATTTGCTAATTGATTTTGTTACATTCTATTCTGACAGGTTCAGAATATCTAATTATAGTATGTAACAGTTATCTCTTTTTCGCACCTATGATTTAAAACATAGTAAAAACAATTCAGGCACACTGTTCTCTACAACAATATCATAATACATACATTTTTGATTTTACTCTGGTTTACATTCAACACATGCACTTTCCCAGACCCTTTTCACCCATCATGCACTTATCGACACTATATTTTTGTGCCAATTAATTTCATTTTTGTAGTGCTTCATACCACTGAGGGGCTGCTCTAAAGTGTAGTAGCGGATGTGTTGCATGCTAATGCTTGAGGTGGATTGTTAAACTGCAGTGGGGCTAAACTGAGAATCATTTCGGTATTGTGCATAATTCGTCAAAATGTTACTCTAGATCTGATTTGGGTCGCCGAGTTTAGGTGTGTAATGGAGGGGACAGGAGTAAAGATTACAAAATTACCTTTTTCGCTACAGAGTCCAAAGGGGGGCTACAAGCAGCCAAGGCACTTGCATTCACTTAATACTGGTAGCCCAGCCAAATGATGCAAAGAACCCAGGAAAGTGATACATATTAGCAACCCCCAAGAATGCACTGGATTACATGGAGTCTAGGTAAATGATTAAAATAGCCTAAGGTTTGGTATTGGCATAACAGCAGAGCATAAACCTTACATGCAGATCCACTGAGTGCAATATGCTTTTTTATTACCATATTCGTGACCCACTGGAGGCTTTGTCGCTTGTGAATCATGTCTCCTTACCACACTCAACCACGTTAATAAGAAGCATATTTTATATTTTCTTTATTGCCAAGGCACTATAAACATATCAGCTGACTTAACCTCCTTTCAGCTTTAGCCTCTTTAGGGAATTCCCTTTTTGAAAAATGTTTTAAATATGTACTTTGTTTATATGTTTGCATCTACATTTTTAATATTCGTTGAATAGTGTTTGCTCTTTTTAAAACTAATTAACATTTCCTAGTAAAATGCCTTTACAGTGTATACATTGATTACACTGTTTTCCTTTTACTCTTTTTAAGGCAAATATGTACTAGACTTTACTTTATAACACATGTAAATTATGAAATGAATGTATGTTTAGTTTTAATTAATTCTTTTTTAACCTATGCAATTGTTCACAAACATTACGGAATCAAAATAGATGGACGTTTGAGACAATAATTGACAAATGTCTGTTTTTAGTTTGGAAAGTTTTCGAAAGTAATGCTGAACACAAAATTAAAATTAACCAGTAGAATTTATTTCATTTGGCAAAAAAGCACATGTGGAATAATTTGATATTGTTTGATTGTGACTTAACAACATTTAGCCATTCAATGCTTAACCCCTTAGCTGCTGGGCCTTTCCCCCCCCAGTGCTGAGCCCTTTTTTGGCTATTTGGGGTAGTTCGCGCTTAGGGCTTCATAACTTTTTGTCCACATAAGCTAACCACGCCAAATTTGCGTCCTTTTTTTCCAACATCCTAGGGATTCTAATGGTACCCAGAGTTGGTGGTTTCCCCTGGAGGAGACCAAGAAAATAGCCAAAATACAGTGAAAATTTTGTTTTTTCCAAACAAATTGGAAAAAAGGGCTGCCGAAGAAGGCTTGTGGTTTTTTCCCTGAAAATGCCATCAACCAAGGGTTTCTGGTGCTGAAATCACTATCTTCCCACCTTTCAGGAACGGGCAGACTTGAATCAGAAAACCGAATTTTTCAACACAAATTTGGCATTTTACTGGGACATACCCCATTTCTACTATATTTGGTGCTTTCACCCTCCTTCCAGTTAGTGACAGGAATGGGTGTGGAACCAATGCTGGATCCCGGAATGCTAAACATTTCTGAAAACTAGACAAAATTCTGAATTCAGCAAGGGGTCATTTGTGTAGATCCTACAAGGTTTTCCTACAGAAAATAAAAGCTGAAATAAAAAAATATTGAAATTGAGCTGAAAACAACAGCCATTTTTCTTTATGTTTTACTCTGTAACTTTTTCCTGCGATGTCAGATTTCTGAAAGCAATATACCGTTTTGTCTGCTGGACTCTTCTGGTTGCGGGGATATAAAGGGCTTGTAGGTTCATCAAGAACCCTAGGTACCCAGAGCCAATAAATAAGCTGCACCCTGCAGTTGGTTTTCATTCTATACTGGGTATACAGCAATTCATTTGCTGAAATATGAAGAGTGAAAAAGAGGTATCAAGAAAACCTTTGCATTTCCAAAATGGGATCAAGATAAGGTTTTGAGGAGCAGTGGTTATTTGCACATCGCTGAATTCCGAGGTGCCCATACTAGCATGTGAATTGCAGGGCATTTCTCAAATAGACGTCTTTTTTACACACTCTCTTATATTTGGAAGGAAAAAATGTAGAGAAAGATAAGGGGCAATAACACTTGTTTTGCTATTCTGTGTTCCCCCAAGTCTCCCGATAAAAATGATACCTCACTTGTGTGGGTAGGCCTAGTGCCCGCGACAGGAAATGCCCCAAAACACAACATGGACACATCCTATTTTTTTTATAGAAAACACAGCTGTTTTTTCCAAAGTGCCTACCTGTAGATTTTGGCCTCTAGCTCAGCCGGCACATAGGGAAACCTACCAAACCTGTGCATTTCTGAAAACTAGAGACCTAGGGGAATCCAAGGAGGGGTGACTTGCGGGGCTCGGACCAGGTACTGTTACCCAGAATCCTTTGCAAACCTCAAAAAGTGGCTAAAAAAACAAGTTTTCCTCACATTTCGGTGACAGAAAGTTCTGGAATCTGAGAGGAGCCACAAATTTCCTTCCAACCGGCGTTCCCCCAAGTCTCCCGATAAAAATGATACCTCACTTGTGTGGGTAGGCCTAGCGCCCGCGACAGGAAACGCCCCAAAGCGCAACGTGGACACATCAAAATTTTGGGAAGAAAACAGAGGTGTTTTTTGAGAAGTGCCTACCTGTAGATTTTGGCCTGTAGCTCAGCCGGCACCTAGGGAAACCTACCAAACCTGTGCATTTCTGAAAACTAGAGACCTAGGGCAATCCAAGGAGGGGTGACTCGCGGGGCTCGGACCAGGTTCTGTTACCCAGAATCCTTTGCAAACCTCAAAAAGTGGCTAAAAAAACAAGTTTTCCTCAGATTTCGGTGACAGAAAGTTCTGGAATCTGAGAGGAGCCACAAATTTCCTTCCACTCGGCGTTCCCCCAAGTCTCCCGATAAAAATGATACCTCACTTGTGTGGGTAGGCCTAGCGCCCGCGACAGGAAACGCCCCAAAGCGCAACGTGGACACATCAAAATTTTTGGAAGAAAACAGAGGTGTTTTTTGAGAAGTGCCTACCTGTAGATTTTGGCCTGTAGCTCAGCCGGCACCTAGGGAAACCTACCAAACCTGTGCATTTTTGAAAACTAGAGACCTAGGGCAATCCAAGGAGGGGTGACTCGCGGGGCTCGGACCAGGTTCTGTTACCCAGAATCCTTTGCAAACCTCAAAAAGTGGCTAAAAAAACAAGTTTTCCTCAGATTTCGGTGACAGAAAGTTCTGGAATCTGAGAGGAGCCACAAATTTCCTTCCACTCGGCGTTCCCCCAAGTCTCCCGATAAAAATGATACCTCACTTGTGTGGGTAGGCCTAGCGCCCGCGACAGGAAACGCCCCAAAGCGCAACGTGGACACATCAACATTTTTGGAAGAAAACAGAGGTGTTTTTTGAGAAGTGCCTACCTGTAGATTTTGGCCTCTAGCTCAGCCGGCACCTAGGGAAACCTACCAAACCTGTGCATTTCTGAAAACTAGAGACCTAGGGCAATCCAAGGAGGGGTGACTCGCGGGGCTCGGACCAGGTTCTGTTACCCAGAATCCTTTGCAAACCTCAAAAAGTGGCTAAAAAAACAAGTTTTCCTCAGATTTCGGTGACAGAAAGTTCTGGAATCTGAGAGGAGCCACAAATTTCCTTCCACCCGGCGTTCCCCCAAGTCTCCCGATAAAAATGATACCTCACTTGTGTGGGTTGGCCTAGCGCCCGCGACAGGAAACGCCCCAAAGCGCAACGTGGACACATCAAAATTTTTGGAAGAAAACAGAGGTGTTTTTTGAGAAGTGCCTACCTGTAGATTTTGGCCTGTAGCTCAGCCGGCACCTAGGGAAACCTACCAAACCTGTGCATTTTTGAAAACTAGAGACCTAGGGCAATCCAAGGAGGGGTGACTCGCGGGGCTCGGACCAGGTTCTGTTACCCAGAATCCTTTGCAAACCTCAAAAAGTGGCTAAAAAAACAAGTTTTCCTCAGATTTCGGTGACAGAAAGTTCTGGAATCTGAGAGGAGCCACAAATTTCCTTCCACCCGGCGTTCCCCCAAGTCTCCCGATAAAAATGATACCTCACTTGTGTGGGTAGGCCTAGCGCCCGCGACAGGAAACGCCCCAAAGCGCAACGTGGACACATCAAAATTTTTGGAAGAAAACAGAGGTGTTTTTTGAGAAGTGCCTACCTGTAGATTTTGGCCTCTAGCTCAGCCGGCACCTAGGGAAACCTACCAAACCTGTGCATTTCTGAAAACTAGAGACCTAGGGCAATACAAGGAGGGGTGACTCGCGGGGCTCGGACCAGGTTCTGTTACCCACAATCCTTTGCAAACCTCAAAAAGTGGCTAAAAAAACAAGTTTTCCTCACATTTCGGTGACAGAAAGTTCTGGAATCTGAGAGGAGCCACAAATTTCCTTCCACCCGGCGTTCCCCTAAGTCTCCCGATAAAAATGATACCTCACTTGTGTGGGTAGGCCTAGCGCCCGCGACAGAAAATGCCCCAAAACAGAACGTGGACACATCACATTTTTTCATAGAAAACAGTGCCTACCTGTGGATTTTGGCCTCTAGCTCAGCCGGCACCTGGGGAAACCTAGCAAACCAGCACATTTTTGTAAACTAGAAACCCAGGGGAATCCAAGATGAAGTGACTTGTGGGGCTCGGACCAGGTTCTGTTACCCAGAATCCTTTGCAAACCTCAAAATGTGGCTAAAATACCTCGTTTTCCACACATTTCGGTGACAGAAAGTTCTGGAATCTGAGGGGAGCCACAAATTTCCTTCCACCCAGCGTTCCCCCAAGTCTCCCGATAAATATGATACCTCACTTGTGTGGTTAGGCCTGGTGCCTGCGACAGGAATAGATCACACAACGGTCAATGTTGGTCCTTACGTGAGGCAGCTGTTGACCCTGGGGTGATCCATTCCTGACACAGGCACTAGGTGTAGGCACTCAAGTGGGGTAGTGTTTTTATCAGGACAGGTGAGGAGTCACTGGGTGGTAGGAATGTTGTGGATCCCAGCATATTCCTGTAGTTTGTGTGACAGAAATGCGAGAAAAATAGAGTTTTTTCTCAACATTTCAGCTTTGCAGGGTATTCTGGGTAAGAAAACTTTGGGGAATCCACACAAGTCACACCTCTGTGGACTCCCCCGAATGTCTAGTTTCCAGAAATGTTTGGGTTTAGTGTGTTTCTCTATATGGCCGCCGAATCCAGGACCAAAAACACAGGTGCCTGCCTTACAAAACCAGTTTGTTTTGCCATAGACAATTTTGATGTCTCCACAATATGATTTGGGTGGTGGAATTTGGGGCTGAACTAAATTGGTGAGCTCCCAAGAGAGCACTCTCTCTCTGCTTGCTGCCGCATTCACCTGCTCTCTGGGTTGGCCTAACCCACTATTACCCAGTTGCACGAACAGCTTGCGAAGGGACAGCAGGACTGTCCTCATCACCTCCCTCATAATGTACTGGAAGAGGAGTTTTCGAATGGGACTCCTCTGACTGAAAAATCACTCCCAGAGTCTGCGCCATTGTCCTATCCCTCAGATGCTGTCTCAGTATCTGATGTCTCAGTCTCTGATCCTATGTCAGAGCGGTCCTCTATAACCCGAGTGCAGGCAGCAGTCATCCATCAAGATGCCATCTCTGCTATTGGCTAAACTGTTGCTCTAAAACACTAGCCTACGTAGACAGTCACAAAATCGATGGTGTGTGTGAGATACGTGCAACAGTAGAGGCCACCTTACCTGCGCTTCTTCCCTCAATCAGCACGTACTTTCAAGACACTCAAAAAACACCTTGTCACATACCATTCGTCACAGTCTTTAGCACCTCCTGCGCCCAGTCCAACAATCATTATTGGTGCTCCCACTCCCTCCTCCTCGGATTCCCTCATTACCACCCAGCAAAAGTGCCCTTCATCTCTCCATAGACTTTACTAATGTACTCAGCTATTTACATAAAATACAGATGTGCTCTTTGCAGTAGGCATATAAACCTTCTGCGCTTCTTTATGGCACTAAAACTGCCACTAGACAAGTCGGACCCTTTTCCCCCCGGGGAAACCACACACATATTGACAAAAGTGATGTATATATGACAGCCAACCACCTGAAACTCAACTCAAGCAAAACCGAAATAATCCTCTTTGGCCCTCACCAAAAAAACCTGGGACCCCCCATGGTGGCCCACCACGCTAGGCCCTGCACCCACCCCCGCCAACTACGCACGCAACCTCAGCATCATCCTAGACTCCTCCCTCTCTATGACCCAACAAATCAACGCTCTTACCTCCTCATGCTTCAACAAACTCCGTATACTGAAAAACATTAAAATGGATCCCCACAGAGACCAGAAAAACTGTCACTCACGCACTCATCAGCAGCAGGCTTGATTACAGAAACGCCCTCTACGCCGGCACCACTCTAAAACTCAAGTGCAAACTACACGCATCCAGAACTCAGCAGCACGACTCATCCTCGACCTCCACCGACACGAACACATCTCTCCACACCTCAAATCCCTCCACTGGCTCCCCATTGACAAAAGGATCACCTTCAAGATCCTCATCCTCACACACAAATCACTCCACAACACAGGCCCTGCCTACCTCAACGAGAGTCACCTTCCACACCCCCACACGAAACGTCCGTTCAGCTGACCTCTCTCTCGCCTCTGACCCCCGCATCAAACACACCACCACCGGGGGCAGATCCTTCTCCTACATTGCACCCAAAACATGGAACGCACTCACAACCCACATTCGCAAGACCCAAAACCTACTTCTTTTCAGGAAGGGCCTCAAAACCTGGCTTTTTGAACAGTGAACCTCCTAGCCCCTTTCCCTCCCCCCCGTCCCCCCCCCAGCGCCTTGAGACCCTCACAGGTGAGTAGCGCGCTTTATAAATCTCTTTGGTACAGATCTACCTATATATATATATATAAATATATATCTACATAGATATATCTATAGATATATCCATGTACCTAGATATATCTATCTACATAGATATATATATATAGATATATACATATATTTTTTTTTAGTTGTTGTATGGTTTCCTTGGGGGCCAAAATGGCCCCCAGGGAAACCCTACAACATCTAAAAAAAAATTTGCCCCCACAGGGGGTCACCCTGCCCACGGGCGACCCCCTGTCATTTCATTTTTTTTTTTATTTTATTTTTTTTTTGAAGAAAAAAAAAAAATCCCCTTGGGGGGGGGGGGGCGCGATCGCGCCCCCCCCCCTCCCCAGGGGGCACCTACCTTTTTATTTTTTTAGGAAAATTATCCGGGGGGGGCGGCCCGTTTTCCGGGGGGGGGCTGCCCCCCAAAAGTGAAATCCCTGGTGTCTAGTGGGGTTTCCTGGCCCCCGATCGCAGCTGTGCTGCGATCGGGGGCCAGGAAACCGTTTCAGAAGGCCTCATAAGAAAGGGGAGACTCTCCCCTTTCTTACGAGGCCTTCTGAAACTGTTTCTGGCCCCCGATCGCAGCACAGCTGCGATCGGGGGCCAGAAACAGTTTCAGAAGGCCTCGTAAGAAAGGGGAGAGTCTCCCCTTTCTTACGAGGCCTTTTCAAAATGTTTCCTGACCCCCCCGATCGCAGCTGTGCTGCGATCGGGGGAGCCAGGAAACCTGAAAGTGTTTCCTGGCCCCCGATCGCAGCACAGCTGCGACCGGGGGCCAGGAAACACTTTCAGGAAGGCCTCGTAAGAAAGGGGAGTGTCTCCCCTTTCTTACGAGGCCTTCCTGAAAGTGTTTCCTGGCCCCCGATCGCAGCTGTGCTGCGATCGGGGGCCAGGAAACACTTTCAGGAAGGCCTCGTAAGAAAGGGGAGACTCTCCCCTTTCTTACGAGGCCTTCCCGAACGTGAAAAAGGCCGTTTTCCCCATGAAAGCAGGAAGCGGCCGCAAGGCTGCTTCCTGCTTTCATGGGGAAAACACCTTTGCAACGTCAGCGCGCCTCGCGGCGCGCTGACGTCACAAAGGGGCGGGTGGGGGGCGGGGGGGGACACGGTAGCTTCCGTGTCTCCCGGGGGGGGAAAAAAAATAAAAAATAAATCCTCGGGTGCGACGCACCCGAGGATTTATTAATGCCCTTCCTGGTGTCGGCCACTGGTCGTGACCCGCACCAGGGAGGGTGTGTGGGCGTCGGCCAGTGGCCGACGCCCGCATTTAAGAGGTTAATGTGTTTGTTGCAGGTGTTTTAGCTTGCAGGCAGTCATCTTTTTAGAATTGTTTAGAAATCAGTGTAATTTCTTGGTCGAGCTTTGTTGATGGCTTACCACAATTTTCTTGATGTTTGAATCCTAAGAGATTCTTAAGTCTACTGAGCAGAGACATATTCTATTTACCAAATCATAGTGATGTGTTTGTGGTGTACACGAGCTAAGGTAAAGTGGTTCATATTATGTGATAAAACTCGGTGGTATGGGACAGTAAAAAAAAAAATGATGATGCCCATATCATGGGAGTCAACTTCCATGGTGTGGGGCCGTTAGTTTCTCATTTTTCGAAAACAAACTCCTGCTTTTGAGTTCTTTTTTGAAAACTGAACAACTGTGTAAAGGCTTGCCGGCTTGCCATTCTATTAGATGGAACCATCTGTAAAACTTGTACATCATTGACAGGAACCACGGTAATGATAGTTTCTGTCAGTATTGAGAGTTTTCCGCTGGGCTGTCCTCTAGATTTATTGGGCAGAGGTCCCTCTGGATGGCGGAAGCAACGTAGTCCACCACTCGACAAAGTACTCTCTTCTGCCAAACTTTAAATCAGCCTCTTAAACGCAGAGATGGAGCATGCACAACGCAGCATTAATTGAGCCATGACCGCACATTCTGGAGATAAAAAATGTGGCATCATTACCCATTACGAAATTATATATTGCAATCCAGCTCAGTTTCACAGTGATCGTGTCCTTTTTATGGAAGTTGGTGATCTTGTATTTTTGTGTGACTTGCATCGTACTGGAATAGTGTTAGACCTGACAGCCTTAGGGTAGTCACCCCTAACTTTTTGCCTGCCTCCCTCCTCGTTTTGGATACTGTTTTGCTGGTTTTTAGACTCTGCGCACTTTACCACTGCTAACCCGTGATAAAGTGTATATGCTCTCTCTCTGTAAACATGGTAACTTTGGATCATACCTGATTGAACTATTTAATCTACTTATAAGTCCCCAGTCATGTGCACTCCAGGTGCCTAGGGCATATAGATTAAATGCTACTAGTGGACCTGCAGCACGGATTGTGCCACCCACTTAAGTAGCCCCTTTTCCTTGTCTCAGGCCTACCATTGCTAGGCCTGGGTGTGCAGTTTCACTGCCACCTCGACTTGGCATTTAAAAGTACTTGCCAAGCCTAGAACTCCCCTTTTTCTGCATATAAGTCACCCTTAATGTGTGCCCTGGGTATCCCCTAGAGCAGGGTGCTGTGGAGGTAAAAGGCAGGACATGTACCTGTGTAGTTATATGTCCTGGTAGTGTAAAACTCCTAAATTCGTTTTTGCACTACTGGAAGACCTGCTCCCTTCATAGGCTAACATTGGGGCTGCCCTCATACACTGTTGAAGTGGCAGCTGCTGATCTGAAAGGAGCAGGGAGGTCATATTTAGTATGGCCAGAATGGTAGTACGAAATCCTACTGACTGGTGAAGTCGGATTTAATATTACTATTCTAGAAATGCCACTTTTAGAAAGTGAGCATTTCTTTGCACTTAAATCCTTCTGTGCCTTACAATCCACGTCTGGCTAGGTTTAGTTGACAGCTCCTTGTGCATTCACTCAGACACACCCCAAACACAGGGTACTCAGCCTCACTTGCATACATCTGCATTTTGAATGGGTCTTCCTGGGCTGGGAGGGTGGAGGGCCTGCCCTCACACAAAGGACTGCCACACCCCCTACTGGGACCCTGGCAGACAGGATTGAACTGAAAGGGGACCTGGTGCACTTCTTAGCCTCTCTTTGAAGTCTCCCCCACTTCAAAGGCACATTTGGGTATAAAACAGGGCCTCTGCCCTACCTCATCAGACACTTGCTGGAGAAGAAACCGGAACCAGAAACTACATCCTGCCAAGAAGAACTGCCTGGCTGCTCAAAGGACTCACCTGTCTGCTTTTTACAAAGGACTGCTGTCTTGCTGTTGCCCTGCTGCCTTGCTGAACTCTTGTCTGGCTGTGAAAGTGCTCTCCAAGGGCTTGGATAGAGCTTGCCTCCTGTTCCTTGAAGTCTCAGGACCAAAAAGACTTCTTCCTTTCACTTGGACGCTCCGTGCGCCGAAAATTTCGACGCACAGCTTGTTTCGCGGCGAGAAAAACGCCGCACACCGACGCTGATCGACGCGACGCCCTCGGGACGATCGAGACTTCGACGCACAACCTCGCAAGGACAAAGCCGCTCGACTTTCCAGGAGAAATCGACGCGACGCCCACCGTGAGTGCGAAACTTTGACGCACGGCCTCGCAAGGACAACGCCGCCCGACTTCCAAGGAGAAATCGACGCGACGCCTGCCGTGAGACCAAACTTTAGACGCACGGCCTCGCAAGGACAACGCCGCCCGACTTCCAAGGAGGAATCGACGCGACGCCTACCGTGAGATCGAAACTTCGACGCGCAGCCCCGCAGAACGACGCGCAGCCGGAAAACAAGCGGGAGAATCCACGCACAGACCCGGGACATCTGGTAATCCCCGCGATCCACAAAAAGAGACTGTCTGCGCGCCGGAAAACGACGCCCGACTTCCCCGCGTGGAAAAGACCGACGCAAGTCTGTGTGTGCTGAGGAGAAATCGACGCACACACCCCTTTTTCCACGCATCTCTTCTCCTGTGGCCCTCTGAGGAGATTTTCCACCAGAAACCAGGTACTTTGTGCTTGAAAGACACTGTATTGCATTCTAAAGACTTAAGACACTCTATATCACTTCCCTGTGATATTTCTACAATTTTCCATTGCAACTTTATTCTTTTTGACCTACAATTATCCTGATAAATATTATATATTTTTCTAAACACTGTGTGGTGTAATTTTGTGGTGCTATATGGTGGTATTGTATGATTTATTGCACAAATACTTTACACATTGCCTTCTAAGTTAAGCCTGACTGCTCGTGCCAAGCTACCAGAGGGTGGGCACAGGATAATCTTGGATAGTGTGTGACTTACCCTGACTAGAGTGAGGGCTTTTGCTTGGACAGGAGGTAACCTGACTGCCAACCAAAAACCCCATTTCTAACATTGGTGATCAGCGGTGAGGATAGGACTTGTATTTGTGCAGTGACATACAGTAGCTAAGTATCTCACTACCTACCCACAGTTGAAGGTCAACTTGGTTTTGATCTCTTTTTGAAAATCCGTTTTTTCCTGACAATTTTCAAAAACTAAATCCTCACTCAACATGTCTCTGACTGGGTCTCAGACAGGGGACTTTGACCTAGTCCAGTTGGATACATACACGGTCAAACAACTAAGAGGATTCTGCAGGGCATTGAGGGTACCCACCCAAGGGGCCTCCAGAAAGGAGGACTTTCAAGTGGCGCTGAGGGCCTGGGCAGAAGCCCATTTAGAGGATGATGAGGAAGGGGAGCCAGAAAATGGCCCCTCAGAAGGATTTTCACTATCTATGGATGGTGTTACCACTGCAATTGTGCACCCTTCCAGACCAGGGAGCAGTGTCTCCATGCAAAGCCTGACCGCAGAGGAAAGGAGAGAGGAAAGGGAGTTCCAATTGCAAATGGCAAAAATGAAAATTGAGGCGCAACAGGAGGAGAGGAGGGCAGAAAGAGAAGCCAAACAAGCTGAGGCTGAAAGAGCAGCCAAACAGATTGAAGCTGAAAGGACAGCCAAACAGATTCAAGCAGAAGCTGAAAGGGCAGCCAAACAAGCAGAAGCTGAAAGAGCAGCCAAACAAGTGGAAGCTGAAAGAGCTTTGGCTGAAAAGAAACTATTGTTGGCTCATGAACTGAGTCTCAAGGAGCTGGAGATCAAGGCAAGACAGTCTGAATCCAGCAATAATGGTGGCAGCATACAGACAGGACCTGCTGGAGAAAAGAAGGTTCGTATACCCAAAAATGTGGTGCCCAGTTTTGTGGTGGGAGATGACATAGATAAATGGTTAGCTGCTTATGAAGTTGCACTAAGGGCTCATGAGGTTCCTGAAGGGCAATGGGGGGTAGCTATGTGGGGCTATGTGCCGCCATTGGGGAGGGACACACTTCTCACATTGGATCCACCGGATCAAAACACATACCCACTCCAGAAAGCCACTTTACTTGCCAAGTTTGGGCTGACCCCTGAGGGATAACGTCAGAGGTTCAGGGACAGCACCAAACAAACCACACAAACATGGGTAGATTTCTTTGATTTCTCTAGTAAGGCACTGAATGGATGGGTGCGGGGCAACAAAGTAGCAGATTATAAAAGTTTATATGATTTGATCCTGAGAGAGCATATGCTTAATGTTACTTATACAGATTTGCGCCAGCACCTAGTGGATAGTAAGCTGACTGATCCCAGGAAGCTTGCTGAGGAGGCGGACCTCTGGGTTAGCACCAGAGTGTCCAAAAAGGTACCTGGGGGGGACTCCCACAAAGGTAGTCAGGGTTCCCAACAGAAGAAAGAGGGGGGAGATAAACTTACAGATAAGGAACTCTCTAAAGGCCCCCAAAAGAATTCCCAGGGAGGGGGTGGCAACCCTTCCTTTTCCAAATTTGGGAGAAAGCCAGGGACATTTGACAGGTCAGGAAAATCTAGCCCCAAATGCATGGAATGTTACCAATATGGTCACTACAAAGGCGATCCTCAGTGCCCCAAGAGGGCACCGTCCACTACTGGACAGGCACCTGGGTTGACTAGTGTAGCACTCGGGGGGGAGATGGACCCAACTAGCTTTGGGGAACAGGTAGAGATTTCCCTAGTGTCCCTGGGAGAAGGAGAAATGGTGCCCAAGGCCCACATGCCTAGAAATACTTCCAAGTACCGGCAGTGGGTCACCATTGATGGGCAGAGGGTGGAGGCTCTACGTGACACAGGAGCCAGTATGACTACTATCAAGAGTCAGCTGGTGTCAGCAGAGCAGATAATGCCTAATACATTCCACCAGGTCAGAGTAGCTGACAATCGCGAGAGTCACCTACCGGTGGCTCTGGTTCCCTTTGAGTGGGGGGGGGGTCTCTGGTACTCTGAAAGTAGCTGTGAGTCCTGCCATGCCTGTAGATTGTCTGTTAGGCAATGACCTTGAGCACACTGCTTGGAAAGAAGTAGAGCTCAGGTCTCACCTGGAGATGTTAGGGTTACCTGAGTGGGTCTGCATGACCACACGGTCCATGGCTGACCGAGAGGGAAGTCAAGGGCATCTGGAGCCTGGAACGATGGCCCAGAGAGCTGCCAGGAGGGGGGACCAGGGGTGCGGGAAACCGGCCCCCGCTGTTCCCACAGTGGCTGACGGGGCTCCTGAGGAGGAGGCTCCCGAGCCAACTGGGGAAGACATCGCCGCCCTAGGTGACTTACCTGAGCTTGCTGGTTGGCAAGTTGAGGGTGGACCCACCAGGGAGGACTTCTGCAAGGCGCAGAAAGAATGTCCCACTCTAGAAGGTTTGAGGAAACAAGCCTCAAACCAGGCAGCCGGCGACGCCTCTGGCAATCACCACCTATATTGGGAGAATGATCTCCTTTACAGTGAGCCTAAGGTTCCGGGCTTTGGGGCAGCACGTGTGCTGGTGGTCCCCCAATGTTACCGAACCTTCCTACTGGGTCTGGCTCACGACATTCCCCTGGCAGGACATTTGGGGCAGGGCAAGACCTTTAACAGGCTTGACACCCACTTTTATTGGCCCAAAATGAGGACACACTCAGACAAGTTCTGCAGATCCTGTCCTACCTGCCAGGCCAGTGGTAAAGCAGGAAAAAGGGTTAAAACCCCCCTGATTCCACTTCCTGTCGTTGGCACCCCCTTTGAAAGGGTGGGCATCGACATTGTTGGCCCCTTGGACCCCAAAACTGCCTTAGGCAACAGGTTCATCCTGGTTTTGGTGGACCATGCCACCCGTTACCCAGAGGCAATCCCTCTAAGAACAGTAACTGCACCGGTGGTGGCCAGAACCCTGATGGGGATATTTACCCGTGTGGGGTTCCCCAAGGAAATAGTGTCTGACAGAGGCACTAACTTCATGTCCGCATACATGAAGTCGCTGTGGGATGCGTGTGGTGTAACTTACAAGTTCACCACACCCTATCACCCCCAGACGAACGGTCTTGTGGAGAGATTCAACAAGACCCTGAAAGGCATGATTGGTGGCCTTCCTGAGGCCATGAGGCGTAAGTGGGACGTCCTCTTACCATGCCTTCTCTTTGCTTACAGAGAGGTCCCCCAGAGAGGGGTAGGGTTCAGTCCCTTTGAACTTCTCTATGGGTACCCGGTCAGGGGACCCTTAAGCATTGTCCGGGAGGGATTGGAGAAAGCTCCAAAGGCCCCCCCTCAGGATGTGGTCAGCTATATGTTGGCCCTCCGCAACCAGATGACCCGCTTCTGGAAAGAAGCCCAAGATAACCTTGAGGCCAGTCAAGAGGTGATGAAACAATGGTATGACCAGAAGGCCACCCTGGTAGAGTTTCAACCTGGAGACAAAGTGTGGGTAATGGAGCCAGTAGAGCCCAGAGCTCTCCAGGACCGCTGGTCTGGCCCATTTGAAATAAAGGAGCGGAAAGGGGAGGCCACTTACCTAGTGGACCTCAAAACCCCTAGGAATCCCCTAAGGGTGCTCCATGTGAACCGACTAAAAGCTCATTGTGAGAGGTCGGAGATCAACATGCTTCTGGTCACAGATGAAGGAACGGAAGAGGAGAGTGAACCTCTCCCCGACCTCCTCTCTGCCCAAGAAGGTGATGGGTCAGTAAGCGGGGTCATTCTGTCTGGCACCCTGACTCTAAATCAGAAAGGAGACTGTTATGAGCTGTTGGAGCAGTTCTCCCCCCTGTTCTCCCTTACTCCTGGGCTGACCCACCTCTGTGTTCATGATATTGACACCGGTGACAGTCTCCCTGTGAAAAACAAAATTTACAGGTTGTCGGATAAGGTGAAGGCCAGCATCAAGGAGGAGGTCTCCAAGATGTTGACTCTAGGGGTCATTGAGAAATCCAGTAGTCCCTGGGCCAGCCCAGTGGTATTGGTCCCTAAGGCTACTGCCCCAGGTGCGAAGCCAGAACTCCGGTTCTGTGTGGACTACCGGGGTCTCAACTCAGTCACCCGGACTGATGCTCACCCCATCCTCCGAGCTGATGAGCTCGTGGACAGGCTAGGCGCTGCCAAGTTCCTGAGTACGTTTGATCTTACTTCAGGGTACTGGCAGATCGCCCTGACTGAGGGGGCTAAGGAAAGGTCCGCCTTTTCCACCCCTGACGGCCATTACCAGTTCCGAGTGATGCCGTTTGGATTAAAAAATGCCCCCGCTACCTTCCAACGGTTGGTTAACGGGGTCCTGGCTGGCAAGGATGCCTTCTGTGCAGCCTACCTGGATGACATAGCTGTCTACAGTTCCAGCTGGGAGGAACACCTGCTCCACCTCAAGGAGGTGCTTCAGGCCCTGCAACAGGCAGGCCTGACCATCAAGGCTAGTAAGTGCCAGATTGGGCAGGGTTCCGTGGTGTACTTGGGACACCTAGTAGGTGGTGGCAAGGTGCAGCCACTCCAGGCCAAGATCGAAACTATCAAGGCCTGGCAACCACCTCGAACCCAGACTGAGGTGAGAGCCTTTTTAGGCCTCACCGGATACTACCGCAGGTTTGTCAAGGGCTATGGTACCATTGTGTCCCCCTTGACCGAACTCACGTCCAAGAAGCAACCTAGGTTGGTGAATTGGACAGAGGCTTGTCAGAAAGCCTTTGACGCCCTAAAGGAAGCCATGTGCACGGCCCCCGTGCTCAAGGCCCCTGACTACTCCCAGGAATTTATCGTGCAGACAGACGCTTCAGAGCATGGCATAGGGGCAGTCCTAGCACAGCTAAATGAGGAGGGCCAAGATCAACCGGTAGTCTTTATTAGCAGAAGGCTATTACCACGGGAACAGAGGTGGAGTGCTATTGAAAGAGAAGCTTTTGCTGTGGTCTGGGCCCTGAAGAAGCTGAGGCCCTACCTGTTTGGGACTCACTTCCTAGTTCAGACAGACCACAGACCCCTCAGATGGCTCATGCAGATGAGGGGTGAGAATCCAAAACTTCTGAGGTGGTCCATTTCCCTACAGGGGATGGACTTTACGGTGGAACATCGCCCAGGGGTTGACCACGCCAATGCTGATGGTCTCTCCAGGTACTTCCGCCTTAGCGATGAGAGCTCCCAGGAGGTCGGGTAGCTCTCCCCACTTTCAGCTGGGGGGGACACATGTTAGACCTGACAGCCTTAGGGTAGTCACCCCTAACTTTTTGCCTGCCTCCCTCCTCGTTTTGGATACTGTTTTGCTGGTTTTTAGACTCTGCGCACTTTACCACTGCTAACCTGTGATAAAGTGTATATGCTCTCTCTCTGTAAACATGGTAACTTTGGATCATACCTGATTGAACTATTTAATCTACTTATAAGTCCCCAGTCATGTGCACTCCAGGTGCCTAGGGCATATAGATTAAATGCTACTAGTGGACCTGCAGCACGGATTGTGCCACCCACTTAAGTAGCCCCTTTTCCTTGTCTCAGGCCTACCATTGCTAGGCCTGGGTGTGCAGTTTCACTGCCACCTCGACTTGGCATTTAAAAGTACTTGCCAAGCCTAGAACTCCCCTTTTTCTGCATATAAGTCACCCTTAATGTGTGCCCTGGGTATCCCCTAGAGCAGGGTGCTGTGGAGGTAAAAGGCAGGACATGTACCTGTGTAGTTATATGTCCTGGTAGTGTAAAACTCCTAAATTCGTTTTTGCACTACTGGAAGACCTGCTCCCTTCATAGGCTAACATTGGGGCTGCCCTCATACACTGTTGAAGTGGCAGCTGCTGATCTGAAAGGAGCAGGGAGGTCATATTTAGTATGGCCAGAATGGTAGTACGAAATCCTACTGACTGGTGAAGTCGGATTTAATATTACTTTTCTAGAAATGCCACTTTTAGAAAGTGAGCATTTCTTTGCACTTAAATCCTTCTGTGCCTTACAATCCACGTCTGGCTAGGTTTAGTTGACAGCTCCTTGTGCATTCACTCAGACACACCCCAAACACAGGGTACTCAGCCTCACTTGCATACATCTGCATTTTGAATGGGTCTTCCTGGGCTGGGAGGGTGGAGGGCCTGCCCTCACACAAAGGACTGCCACACCCCCTACTGGGACCCTGGCAGACAGGATTGAACTGAAAGGGGATCTGGTGCACTTCTTAGCCTCTCTTTGAAGTCTCCCCCACTTCAAAGGCACATTTGGGTATAAAACAGGGCCTCTGCCCTACCTCATCAGACACTTGCTGGAGAAGAAACCGGAACCAGAAACTACATCCTGCCAAGAAGAACTGCCTGGCTGCTCAAAGGACTCACCTGTCTGCTTTCTACAAAGGACTGCTGTCTTGCTGTTGCCCTGCTGCCTTGCTGAACTCTTGTCTGGATGTGAAAGTGCTCTCCAAGGGCTTGGATAGAGCTTGCCTCCTGTTCCTTGAAGTCTCAGGACCAAAAAGACTTCTGCCTTTCACTTGGACGCTCCGTGCGCCGAAAATTTCGACGCACAGCTTGTTTCGCGGCGAGAAAAACGCCGCACACCGACGCTGATCGACGCGACGCCCTCGGGACGATCGAGACTTCGACGCACAACCTCGCAAGGACAAAGCCGCTCGACTTTCCAGGAGAAATCGACGCGACGCCCACCGTGAGTGCGAAACTTTGACGCACGGCCTCGCAAGGACAACGCCGCCCGACTTCCAAGGAGAAATCGACGCGACGCCTGCCGTGAGAACAAACTTTCGACGCACGGCCTCGCAAGGACAACGCCGCCCGACTTCCAAGGAGGAATCGACGCGACGCCTACCGTGAGATCGAAACTTCGACGCGCAGCCCCGCAGAACGACGCGCAGCCGGAAAACAAGCGGGAGAATCCACGCACAGACCCGGGACATCTGGTAATCCCCGCGATCCACAAAAAGAGACTGTCTGCGCGCCGGAAAACGACGCCCGACTTCCCCGCGTGGAAAAGACCGACGCAAGTCTGTGTGTGCTGAGGAGAAATCGACGCACACACCCCTTTTTCCACGCATCTCTTCTCCTGTGGCCCTCTGAGGAGATTTTCCACCAGAAACCAGGTACTTTGTGCTTGAAAGACACTGTATTGCATTCTAAAGACTTAAGACACTCTATATCACTTCCCTGTGATATTTCTACAATTTTCCATTGCAACTTTATTCTTTTTGACCTACAATTATCCTGATAAATATTATATATTTTTCTAAACACTGTGTGGTGTAATTTTGTGGTGCTATATGGTGGTATTGTATGATTTATTGCACAAATACTTTACACATTGCCTTCTAAGTTAAGCCTGACTGCTCGTGCCAAGCTACCAGAGGGTGGGCACAGGATAATCTTGGATAGTGTGTGACTTACCCTGACTAGAGTGAGGGCTTTTGCTTGGACAGGAGGTAACCTGACTGCCAACCAAAAACCCCATTTCTAACAAATAGCAATACTTCAAAGCTTCACGAAATATGAGGTGGTTGGTTCCGCAGATGTATGAGAAAGGTGTTGCAAAGTTTTAGGGCCCGGTAAGTGAAAGTCCTACCACCTTTGCAAGCATATTTAGCACAAGGAATATAAGTGTGTCAGAGAATAGGGGTCAGTTAAGAACATATCTTTTTAATCTGATGTAAATTACCTTTGGGTCTTGTTTATGAAAGGCTCTATGAGCAAAACACGTGGCTATTAATATAATTTGCTTGCTCACTGGAAGCCAATGTAAAGCTCTATAGGGGTGCGTGACCAAGTTACTCCACATCAGGCCATTTAGAACTTTTACCGCACAGTGCTTTACTTGGTGTGAGCAGATCAAAGATTTTGAAGAAATGCCTAACTATAGTGCATTGTGGTAGTCGAAGAAAGGGTGAATACGAATCTGGAGCAATATATGATCAGCATAAATCAGCAACTGAGGAAGTACTCTACAGATTATGGGTAGGTAAAAAAAAGCATGACGCTGAGACAGCATTGATATGTTTTTTTCAGGTTAAGCTGTTTTTTAACGAAAAAGGCCAAATATTTAGTGGAGTGCACAGAGGTCCACAATTTCAGTGTATCTGAGATTTACATGGGGATTAAAGTAGGAAGTTCAGTTTTATTTCCTCTAAATTTTAGGGCATACCTATGCATCCAAAGGGCCACCGAGAACACGAAAACATGGAGGTTGGCAGCTGCAGCAGATTTATTAACCACAATGACTACAATTTTTGCGTCATCCACTTATGACATTAAGGAAAGGCCAAAACCCTTAATCAACTTCGCCAACGAGGAGATGTTGATGTCGGATAAGGTGAGGGGCTCAGGGTCGAGCCCTGAGAAACCCCACATCGTACTGTCCTGTTTCTGATGAGAAGGAGGATAGATTGACCATTTGATTCCTGTTTGATGAAAAGGAAATAAGCTACCCCAATGCCTCTGTATCCATTTACATGATCAGATGGGTACAACTAATATAAACTAGGAAAAGTTGCAGAACCAAACAAATGTTCAACAGCCCCAAAATTAATTTTCAAAATACAAATAAAAAAAGCGAGTCCAACATAACAAATGTTAGCCTCTCCCAACCCTGATGCTGTTTCAGAACTGCCATATTTGATTGAGGACAAACGTTCCTGGCATTCCTGTGGATCAGAGAAATGGACCACTGGGTGTTCTCCTCCAGTGCTGACATCAAGAACAGGACCATGCATTGGCATAGGTTTGGGTTGTAGGAAGATACGAATACAGCAGCTGGGGATGGCTTAGAACCCAAATGTAGCTTGTGACCTTGTCACTATCCAGATGGGTGCACTCTTCCTGCTTGTGTCCTTACCCTCTTCCACTCCAGTGGTGGTATCATTCCGCTTCACCAAGTAGCCAAGGCCATTCTTTTTTGGCACTGGTACAGCTTTTCCCCACTTCATCCTTGGCTGCAGAAGAAAAGGAACGTTAAAAGAACAAAATACTCATGAGTGCATATGCCTTGTACTTAATTTACATTACAGTACAAGTTGTCGTTATTAGAATAATTACTGTGAGAAAGAGTGACATTGTCAAATACCATGTTCATCTACCCCATGCAGGGTTTCTATTTCCAAAGGCCATTTTTAAAGGTCGCGACCATGGGTAATAACTGTATAATTGTACAAATGGTACTTCCCCCCGACATAAACATTTGTCAGAGTTTAACACAAACACTTGTAAATGTTGCACCTGGGAAGCCTTGGCATAAGCCATATAAATCTCACTTTACCTTCTGATGACAAACAAGATTGTAGGCATGACTCAGAGCGCTACAGGTGATGACTGAGGGGTGTGACACTTATAGTTGATAGTTGAGTATGTGATAATGGAAACTTCAACTGGCCTGATTCACAAAGGTAAATTTGCACTTGTAAGTTTACTATTTTTTGGTATTCATAAAATACATGTTTTTTAACTCTGCACTCCCTATACTTATGTGTGTTCTCTACCCTAGCTTTGTAATCTCTGGGTGTGGAGAACTCCACACACTTGAGTATAGGGAGTGTGGAGCTGTAAAACTCCACATGTAGTTTGTAAATACTGAACGTAGTAAACTTACACAAATGTGTATGTTTACTCGTATGAATAATGCTCGCTCTGTACATTGATCATACATGACTTAACAATTACATTTTGTGGGTGCTATAATGTCAGAATAACCAATATATGGTTCACATTGTCTATAATCTGTGTCTGGCATGAGAGAAGACGGCATGGACTTTGGTCCAATGCAGTCAGAGAGCCTGAATATAAGGACATATGAACATTGAAACATGGGCATTCTAGTACAAAGCTGGGCTTTTGAAATGTTGAACGAATCCTTGTTTGAAGTTTGGGGCCCTTAACAGGGTGGGCACTCGTGGTATCTCATAACAGACTCCCTGCCTCTTGTAAAAACATTGTTTGAAAAGGACAGGCTTTTGAAAACTACATGTGAGTTGTCATAATGAGCGTCCTGTGTGCCAAACTGTGATACAACTGTATTTATTTTAAGTCAAAATAGAAATCCAGACAGTATTCACATTGGTTATAAACACTTTATGGATGCAAACACCATCAGCATGACAGGACCAATGAAGCAGGATTCAGGACACAGCAACACTTGCAACTCACAGATTAATTCAAGAGATAGATTGCAAGATGCAATCTATAGATTAATTTGTATGTTCAACTACTTATCTATTTTTATTTAGCATTTATATAGCATTGCACAGCCTATAGCAGTGAGTATCACATTAGGGGAGATACAACACTTGGGAGATTTAAGCAACCATTGTCTCATTCAGAAGAGTGAGCATGATGTCATGGTCTATGCTATTGAATGCTGAAAACAGGACAAGAAGTAATAAACCACTGGATTCTTCCTAGAATTTTATTGGAGTTGTCATCAACTTTAAGAAGGCTTCTTTCCATATTATGCTTCTACAACCCTAGATTGTACTTTTGTGCTCATTAACTTGGGGTGACATGCACTTTTCATATAGTTTAATAAGGTAAGGGAGGCCAGTGATTCGTCTGCATTTTTCAGTTTTTTCGCAAACTGTGCCGTTCTTCCTTAAAAGTGGATGTACATGACTAATCTATAGAGGATCAGATACTATGCTTGTTTGGAGAGAGATATTGATGCAGTTAAAACAGAGTGGTGACACAGAATCCTCGCATTCTCTGGTTTTTGAAGAAGAGAAGGCATAAACTGCTAGAAGGCCAAGCTTTTGTGATGTTTTCTCAATAAATTAAGGAGTCATTGAAGTGAAACTAATCTCAATGGATGTCTGTTTACTGTGTGTAAAAGAAGGGGCGTAACAAAAGTTCCCGCGGTGCGGGGGTCTGAGTTCCAGGGGCCCCCTTCAGCACTGTACTCTGGCCTAAGAGCTCCTGCGTGAGTTCTGAGGGGGCCCCTCCATGTACTTTTCAGTTGTATTCCCTCAAGTTGTGTTCCACCACTGTGTTAAAGAGGGTAGGTTGTCAGCAGAATAGGGCTGACTATTAAACATTTTTTGGAAGCAATGAACTTGCTGAAATAAATAGATTACAAGGTCTTCACATTTAGATTCATTCACCAGGTGTGCAGGAGCTATTAGTTGTTCTCTAAACATGTGGCAACACCCCTTGCATTAGTATCTTACTGAGTTCAGTTTGTTTTTCAGAAAGATTAATTTGACATTTTACAACAGCTTTTTGCAAATGCAACTATATGGCATGGGCTGAGAAAGAGTCATCCAAGTGATGCTTCCTTCATTTCCCTTTAGCTGCTCTTACAGCATGTCTTTGCATGTTGGCCCAATTTGAGTAACAGTGGGGAACATGTCTCCAGCATGTAGGTCAGTATTTGGCTGTAGTTTCATACAAGGGCAAGAAGATCTGAAAATGGGTTTTGTTTGGTGATGGAGGAGGCTGACATCCCTTTAAAGGCTCAGGGGTCAATGTTTTTGATGTCTGTAGTGGTTTTTAGTATATTTATATTTGAAGTACTTGCATGGAGGTGATGCAGTGTAGAAGAAATGGGAAACACAGGTGGTTGGTTCAATCAAAGTAAGAAGGTCAAAGGTTTTCACAATCCCATGTCTGGTGAAGAAGTCAGTAATTGTGGATTTGGAGTGGGTGCTTGACCTAGTATGTTGAATGTTGCAGATACCGAAGGCAAGGCTCAATCATTTCTCTTCAAGAACAACAGACAAGAGTCTCTCATGTTGCTATGTTGCAACAGTATGCCACACTGCAATGCAATGCCGCTGAGAGCAGCCAGGCACTCGTCAGCTCATCTGCTGCTGCTGACTTTCTACCTCCCTGCTCGCTTCTTGCCTCCTAACTCCTCTCTGCAACAACCGGCCAGCTGAGGAGGCATAAGTCCGGGGCTTACTCCACTTCGCTCAGCCTTCTGCCCTGGCCAGCGTAGAGCACCCAAAATGCTTGAAAAACTATTGAAGTGACATAAGGTGAGGGAGGTGGGTGAGGTGGTGGCAGGTGGCCTTGTGTGCTGTACTGCAGGCGCCACTTATGACAGAAACCCCACACTCACCCACCTGCCTCCAGACTGCAGACAGCGGAGGCGGTGAGAGGCCCAGTGTGGTTGCCATTAGGGCTTCCTTGGCAAGGGGAGACTGCAGTGAGCTCCAGAAGAAGCTGCACTAGGATGCGTGCAGCTTGTCACCTGACGTTTCCCTGGCCTTCAACTGGCCCGGCCTGGCCCGGGGCAGTGGCAGCAATTCCAGAGCACCTCTTATTAGCACCTTTGCAGCTAGATTTCTTGGACAGTGTGCTCCATTGGAAATCCGGTAATTTGGAAGTGTGATAATCTGTATCAGTGGGTAGAGAAAACTCTCTGTACCGGGAAACTGAGAGTTTTCAGAGTGCACAGCAAGCATAGAACACAGAGACCACAGTATGGTGCTGGCACTAAGTCTGCATCATAGAACCTCTTGGACTCAGTAGTAATGCAGGAGGGAACACCAATCCTATTCACTTCACTATCTGAACTCCGACTGGTATTATGTTGGAGTCAGATGCGCTCCCAAACTTTCAAACCCTGACAAGAGCCTTTTTAGAACACCATCTGCCTGCACATTCTGCTCTAAGCTACCACTGGTCAGTCCCTGTCAGTATCGGTCAAATCAGTACCAGTGAAGACTAGAAAGTAGCCAGAAATTGCTGATAAGCACAACAACTGTTCTCAGTAGGGATTATTGGGCCAGGCTAACTTCCTGTAGAGGGGTACCCTCAAGTCTACAATGATATGGAACATCACTCAACATCACACCGTGGTGCCACACCCCAGCTGAGTGCTTCTGTCCTTTTAAGTCAGCCCTCTTATCTTTTCTAATTTTGAAACAACAGGTTTTAAACTTAAATCTCTAGGTGATTAGCCCTTCCAGCAGATCTGCATTTTGCACATTAAGCATAAAGCACAACCTCTGTCCTGTGTAAGAGGAGCAAGGCATAATGAGATCAGGCAGAGTAAGGCACCAGGGCTCTCCAGCGGCCAGTAAAACAAACAAGAGTTGCCAGCAAGTACCAGGCACTAACAAAAAAAGGCATACACACAAGAGGACCTAATTGTTCAAGCCACCCATGAGACAGCTTGAGAGACTGCAGCAATGACTATAACACAAAGCTACTAGTTGAAAATCAATACTAAGTTCATGTTTTTAAAAGATGCCAGCACAGTGCTCTGTTCAAGCAATGACGGGGTTGGTGGGCTTCCATGTCCACTACAACAGATGGTTCTTCCTCAAACTAAGAGGAGTTGGGAAGGTTTCTCGGGGCAGACAAAAAATGAGACTGGCTCCACATTGGCCCCTGTAGACATAACCAAACATGCAGGAATGGCAGCATCAACAGGGAAGACCACCAGGGAGATCACACCCAACCAAGAAACAGGCAGCGGTATGGAGGATGCGGGTCCACGGTTGGGAGTGACAAGCCATTTTAAGACCAAATGGACAAATTAGAGGTTGAAGGAGAGGAAGCGCTGTCCATCAAGGAGCCACCAGCGGGAGACCAGGAACTGACAGCAGCCTCAACAGCTGATGCCCTAGCCCCTCCTCCTACAATGTTGCCAAGTAGGCAACACACCAAGCAACCTGCCAGAAATGGGGCAAACATGAATGAAAAGAGTCAATAAAAAGAGGAATGTCCAACTGATAGAACAAAGCTCCTCAACTTTGTCACCCCTCTTTGTAGCCCCAGTGAAGCCCCTTTCACAATAACCATGAACCCACTACATGTATGACCGTCATCCAGGGATTCAGCAGCGCTCTTTTTAGCTGCCTTAATAACATATTGCTTCACCACAAGGCTGAGTCACAGGACCAAATTTGTGAAAAGACTTATCTTACAACCCAAGAATGGGAGGAGTTAGCAGCCTCATATGCACCTAACTTCTCCTTTGGAGGAAAATATGCAATCTGCCAAAAGTGACTTAAGACAGGAATAACAAGATCAGAGAAATACTATATGGTCATACCTTTTGAACACCGTACAGCTCTTGGTAAATAACCTACAGGACCAATCAGACAAGATGGATATACAACTGTCACTCCTCAACTCCCTAGCCATCTTCATCTCGAATATCAATGAGAAACTTGGTGACTTAAACAATTTTATTAGCGAGCCCAAACAGAAACTCAGACTCTGCAATCAGGCTGCTCTTGTGCCTTAGTCGTAAAAAAATTAGTAGCCTTGACCTCAATGCTGAGCGTCCTTTTGGCAGACATAATGAAAACCACCAAACCCCTATGTGTGCCTGTTCAATCAGCCCTTTCCCTCAATAGGAAGGTACTTGTCCTTGACTATGATTCAATTGTGCAGGAAGCTAAAATGGCAAACAAAAAAAACAGATATCAACTGCAAGGCAAGACCTCACACATCAACAGAGGAAACAAGGAGGCTGTGGCTCTCATGCAGCCGAACTTCCCCCCGGAAGGGGATAATTACTAATGGGTAAGGCACCACTAGTCCCAAATGAAGTACTCACTACACATGAGCAGGGCACAGGCCCTCAGCGATGTAGGAAACAAAGAAGAAATGGAAGGAAAAGGAAGGCTGGCATTACAGCTTACTTTCCAGCGGAGTCTACAACCCAAACAACCAGCAATCATTTTCAAGGGTCCCTCATTGCTACAGCATCATGTGCTCATAACACATCCAGCTCCACCTCTTTGGAAATAAGCATGGAGGTAACAGAAAACAAAGTGGATCTCTGTAGAATAGGCCAACCTCAAGATATGGGGGTGTCCCATTCTCTAAATATTGACACAATAATACAAGGGGACTCGCAGATTACTTTACCACTAAAACAATCAAAGAACATCAAGTACAACAATCAACTCAAATAGACCCTGTGGCTTCACCGACATTATTACCAACAGATGACACACAGACTGACCTAACATCCTACATCTGTATACACCAGCCTACCATAGTGATTCCACCACAGACCAGTTTGGGTCCCCTCTAGACAAGTATATTCATCCTGACACAGGAACAGGCAGAAACAAGCACAACTCTTCTTTTGCCTAATATAAGTCTAAAGGTTGAGGTGACATTTTATATAGGGAGAACATACTACGGTTATTAACTGCAATCAACGGATTTGAGGATTGGAGGAAGTTGGCTCTTTAAATGGTATATCAAAATGATATACACGGTGCAAAGAGTCAATTGATTCCCTTACTAGTGGACAGGACATGCTCTAGCAATCCCAAGGTGCTCTTTTAGGGGGTAGTGTGGTTGAGCAGACTTAGGCTTATCAGAGAGAAGTGTAAGGCATCCGCAAATACACACAAAATCAGTAAATGCGTAGCATGACTCAATAAAGAGATCCACACCAATTTACAAACATAACAAGTATCTTCATATATGTTTTGGCACCAGAATCATACGATCAGTGAAGTACATTTTGCATTTGAACTCTTTACAATGTAGAAAAGTTGATAGTGTAATTATTGAAAGCTGGAATGTTATCCTATGGAGGAAAAACTAATATGGCAAACAGGTAGGGGACTGATCTCCTAGACTTAAGGTAAGTTAAGTGTTGGGCAAAGGTCAAGCCAGACCAGCAGGTCACACTGGGTGGCACTGAGGCGACAGAGTGCAGAGGTGTGGTACTGTATTGGGTGCCCAGTGTTAGTCAATTGGGGTCGGTCCAGTTGAAAAGAGGCTGCAGGTTAGGAATAGGTGTCCAGTCAGGGAGAGCAATCTCTGAAGAGGCTGGAGACCAAGCTGACACTGTTAGACAACTTCAACTTGGGGTAGGGGGAACGGGTTCAGTAGTGCTGTCCGGTATTAGATTTTGGTGGTCTGGAGTCCTTGTCAGTGTTTCTTGGGTGCCTGCAAAAGTACAGGGAAGCAGCTCCACTGCTCCGACAGGAGTTGCTTGTGATGGGGTGAAGGCTGGCAGTCTTCCCAGGCTTTTGAAAGTTTCAGCAGCTGGATGATGATGTGGCTATCTCGCAACTGTCAAAGTCAGAAGGCAGGCTGTCAGGGCTGGCACTGAGTTCGTCACTGGTTTTCTGTTTTTGCCTTTTACTTCTCTGGAGAGTCCTTCTTCTACAGAAGTGCCAGTGACTCCCCTAAATCCTGAATTTAGGGGCATTTTAGGGAGTGTAAGTCAGTAGCCGATGAGCTACTTACCTCTGGGGTCACTACATCCCCTATATGACCTCTTTCTGTGGGAAGTGGGCATAAACTTGTCCCAGAGTTCCTAGTTCTGTCATCACCAAGATAGCAGATTTTCAATAAGTGTGTACACATCAGGGAGCTCACCTTAGTGGTGGGTCTGACATGAGGAGTGGGCACACCTCCCTGACTAATTTACCCACCTACCCAGATGCCAAATGGGCTCTGGGGCAGGGGGTTGCCATTATCTCCTTCGATGGAAGTCAGAGACATATATCAATGGTGGTGGACTTCTTTGAAGTTCCCTGCCTTGGAATGCCGATTCGAATGTCACCTTATTGGGAGGGGTGTACTAACACCCCTGCCAGAGCAGACTTAACACAAGACTGGGTCTGGCTAGCTAGCACTATAAATGGCCAGAAAATGACCCAGTAACAAAGCAGGAACTACGCACAAGCCCAGAAAAACAATTTACGCCTATGTTTGTTGAATACAAATGGACTGAGAAATAAAACTTCAGATCCCTAGTTGCCACTAAACTTACAATCTTTCAACCTTATCCCTTTACAGGAGACCTGGCTGCACCAGCCATTCTACCTACAGGGTTTCACGGTATATCATCTCCCCGCCTGCAAAGGATTGAGATTCAGCCACCTTTTAGGAGGTCTTCAATCGCAAGTATCAGCAAGGTTAAAGAGCTGCATCTTCAGTCATTCACACCAAATGCACTACAAGACATCAGAGCAACAGTTAAATATGAAAATAAAGAATTGATGGCACAAGATAGTGATAATAAATTTTAGCTGCATTTGAAGACATAAGGCATAGGGATCAACCATATTAATACGGGAGGTAATAAGGCTGCTAGAAGAGGTGTTAAGATCGGACTTCAAATTGACTGGAGATTTCAATCTGAACCTATTAGGGTCCAAAAAGGATGACAAGTTTCTGGCATATCAATCTCTCCTTTGGGACGTCCCACCTCAGGCAAATAACCAATGTGGAAGGCAAGATAAATCTGCAAAGAAGCTATTGAGGGATCTTAAACATCTTAGCTTCAGAGCTTTGAATAGCCGCTTCCCTGAAGGCTGCCCACCTGCAGCAACATTTCACTCTGCTATGGCTAGCACAACAATAGAATATACCTTTGAAACCACTCCACCATTTCTAATAGTCACTGCTTCCTGCTGCCACATAGGAGAAAAGGATAATAGTGACCACCTCGCACAAGAAATCACACTCAAAGTAAGTGCTTTCATTTCCACCTAACCAGTCAAAACCATTAACACCATGAACAATAAAAGAATCAAATGCGAAGCTCAATCCCATGAGACTCTTATGGAATCGGTGAACAATTCAATGAAAGAACAAGAAAGTACAAGCATGAATCCAGTAGCTATATTGGAGGATTTCACAAAGGCTTTAGGGGAACACATGAATCTATGGTGAAACCAGAATGTTCAGTACAGGAAGGGGTACGAAAGAGAAGAGGAACAGCTGCTCAGCTGAGACAAATTAGGACCCTCAAAATGATCCATAAATAAAACACTAAGAAAGCTACGATTCTGCGCATCAAATATCAATCTCCAAGGGGAAGAAAGCGGCCTTATAAAGGCAAAACTACTCCTTAAACAAGAAGGAAGAAGATCCACCCTGGGCCAAGATGCTCTGTGATGCAAATGGCAACACAAATAAGGTACTGGAAAAGGGTCAACACACTTCTAAGTCCCTCTCGCAGTAAAGTTAGTTCAAGGAGGAGGCCTGGTGGAAATATTTGAGGGAACACATCAACAGCAAACCAGAAACGATCACCAGTGGAGGAGCCAAGGAAGAAGTGCTACCCTTTGACCCCCATTGTAACTCCCCAGCATCATTGCTCTTAGTCACAGGGGAACAAATCAGAAAGCAGATATCCAAGGGTAGAAGGGAAGGAGCACCCGGCCCCAACAGCATACCCACAGCCGAATTCAAAACTAACTTGTCTTACTGGGCTAACAGCTTGGTGCCAGTTTTTCAGCAAACTATAAAAGAAGAGGTAATTCTGGCATTGTGGAGGGGCTTGGTCATCTCACCTATTTATAAACATGGGGACATGGACAATGCTAAAAACTACAGTCTTGTAGCTCTTATTGATAATGAAGCCAAATACTTTGCTGGAGTGATTTAGGAGGAACTAACCTCTTGGGCAAGCAATAACACCATCATCCCTCTCAATCAGACTGGTTTTTGCAAGCATACCGGCACAAGTACTCTTAGCCCTTTCTGTAATATTCAATGCTGCGAAGAGGGCAAAGTCACTGGTGTATTTCTGCCTTATAGATTGTAAGGCATCTTTCAACCATATAGATAGGGGCAAACTGTGATGCAAAATGCACAAATGGACGATTCTACTGATTCTTTTGAAATAATTGATCTTGCTACATACAGACAACTGGGTACAAGTTAAGTTGGGGTCAGGCACCTAACTCTGGAGACTTATCCCCACTACAAAAGGGCTACAGCAAGGTTAGGTTCTAGCCCCCACTCTGTTCAATATGTTCATGGTGGATCTAGCATTGAAGTTAAACTGCTCCAACTCTCATGCTCCAAAGTTGGGTGGCTTCCTCCTCTCTAACTTATTACATGCTGACGATTTGGTACTCATAAGTCATACCCCCATTGGTCTTCAACACCTATTAGACGCCACTAAATCCTACTGAGACGAGAATGGCTTGAGGATCAAATTACACAAATCTAAGATCATGGTCCTGAATCATAAAATGACAAAGGGGGCTTTCTGCTGGTATCTGGCCAAACCTGAAGATAGTAAACAAGTTGAAACACTTAGGTGTGATACTGGACAGCAAAGACTCTATTACACCACAAAAGGATGTACTGAGGAGAAGAGAGGTATTGCATTAGCACTGGCACTAAAAAATCTAAAAAATAGAGTAGTCTGTTAAAATGTCACTTCATTACTCCAAATCATTCAGACTAAGCTGGTCCCAACAGTCACCTATGGGAGTGAATCAGTGAAGGGTAGAGATTCTAGTCGGTACCTTCAAAATGATTTTCAGCCTTATCAAGTATACGGCACCTTCCCAAATAAGACTTGAGTTTGGCCTGCAGAAACATGAGCCTGTGCAAAGAAGTGCATATCAAATGCATGCACAAGATTAAAGGTGCACAGCCAGGAGCCCTGAAAAGCCACCTATGGGCTGAACTGGTAACCAGTGAAACCTTCCCTGCAAGAACAAGGGGCCAGATGTAGAAAGATTCCAAATTGCGATTTGCAATTTGCGAGTCCCTGCGACTCGCAAATTGCAAGTCGCAATTTGGAATGCAGAAAGGTGTCTCAGACACCTTCTGCAACTCGCTATGGGGTCGCAAAGACCCACCTCATAAATATTTATGAGGTGGGTCGCAGTTTGCGACCCCATAGCGAGTCTAGGCACTCACGGGGATGGTGGCCTGCTGGAGACAGCAGACCACCATCTCCGTGACTGCTTTTAAATAAAGCAGTTTTTTTTTTTCTCTTTGCAGCCCGTTTTCCTTAAAGGAAAACGAGCTGCAAATAGAAAAAAATACCGAAACCTTTTGTTTCGGTTTTTTTCAGAGTAGGAAGTGGTCCATAGGACCACTGCCTGCTCTGAAAAAATAATTTTGGGAGCATTCACAAAGGGGAAGGGGTCCCGTGGGGACCCCTTCCCCTTTGCGAATGAGTTACCATCCACTTCAAGTGGATGGTAACTGCGAGTTGATTTGCGACCGCTTTCGCGGTCACTAATCAACTTAAATCGCGGTGCGAGTCGCAAATAGGAAGGGAACACCCCTTCCTATTTGCGAGTCGGAAACACATTTTGCGAGTCTGTTCCGACTCGCAAAATGTGTTTCTGCATCGCTTGAGGGTTTTTGCACCTCGCAAACGGAGTTTTTCGCCGTTTGCGAGGTGCAAAAGCCTACCTACATCTGGCCCCTACTTCTGTGAATCAATCAAGGTACTGGGTATAGAGAGGTTATGGGAATCCTCTGAAACTCGTGTATACTTCAAACAGTTGATCAACTAGACCACGAAACGAGTTTCCTTGCTAGAGGACAAGGCGGCACTAGCTGGTAGAGCTCACAACTGGTTTTATCACACAGCTATGCTAAGGCTTCCTCTCTGCCTTACCTGAGCACAGGATTTACCAAAGATATATAAGAGAAATATCTGCGCTACCGCCTCGGTGTCCTCCCCTCGCTGTTACATCTCCTGCCTGAGAAAAGAAATTCAGCCAAAACCACCTGACAGCTGTGTGGGTCAGGCAAAGAGTACAAGTTGCACCTAATATGCATATGCAAAGAACTTCTGAGTGAATGCAAATTCATGCTACGTACGTTCTTTAATGCTAGAGGCATTCACAGTTGCAGACAGTTATGACATGTTTTGCCACAGATGACACAGCTAAATTGTCGGTTGACGAGGTGTTCGAAAACAGTCAAAAGGAGGCTAATAGACAGCACTGAAGACAAGCATGGTGCATAATAGGGGCCGGGCTAAGACCCCATCGAGTGACTGGTGGCACTCCCACTGTGGGTGGTAAATAGATCACTTTTCCACCCTGCCCGGAAGCTTGGCTGGGCATGTTTTGACACAGTTTAATTACAACTAAATTGCCACTTGGTGAGATATTGGAAGGCAGTTTAAAGAAGGCTAACTGATAGCTTTCATCTTAAAGACAAGCAGGGTGCCTACTGGGGCCAGGGCTAAGACGCTTTTGAGTGACTGATGGCACTCTCACTCCAGGTGGTCACTAGATTACGAGCTCACCCTTCACAGCTCGGCTGGGCCTCCAAGACTCACCTGACAAATGCACTTTGTCCATCTCACTTCCTATCATCAGGTTCAACACAAGTTGACTCCTTTCAGTCTTTGCTTCCATGAATTTGGGGCCAGAAGATCCTAAAATCCAGACAATCTGGTATTGTCTTTTTTTCTCACTCGCTAATCTGCATATATACGTTTTTAATGATTCCATCACTGGACTTTTGAAACAAAAAAAGCATATTATTGTAGCTTTTAGACATTGCAGGCGAGATAGAGATTGCCCATAAGCACTTTAAGGCTTGTCATCTGTATACATATTGTTGACAATATTATCTATTTTAAATATTCACATTGCAGAACTGTTTTATAATTTATTGTTTTATATTATGACTTATTGTTGCAATGGTTTTAATTAACCAAGCAAATGAATAATAAACTTGAACGTGACAGACAAGAATCTCAGTTTAAAGGTTGACTCAAACAATCAAGTTCAGCTGAGTCAACAAATAATATAGTATAAATAAAGACTGCGGCAAAAAGCTCAGTGAAGTTCTAGTAAAAATCTAGCATAGATTTAACTTCATAAGGTGGGGAAAGGGCCCCCTCCTAGTGTGGAGAAACCACGCCCTTTTATAGCACTTCAGACAAAAGCTTAATACATTTACTACATCTGCACATGGTTCACATGCTCTTCATTCGAAGATTCTCTCACTACACTACTGCATGGATTGCTTGTGCACACCACATCTGTTCTCAGCACATGAAATGTTACATAATGCTAAATGAATAATGGCACAGGATTCAGTCTGGGATAGTCGCTCTATCCTTGGGAAAGTACACTTTGTTTAGTTAGTTACAGAAAACCACTCTATCATCTACTGAAGCCTACAGGGGCTTTATTAGGGCTAAGAATTAATCAGCAGCTGGAGTAACTCGTACAGTGAAAATGGATGACAAGGTCCAAGTCCTCCTTAGTTTAGCTAAATCCTGAATTCTTATACTCTAAGCATTGAATTTTTAAACAAGCTATGCTCACAGATGTCATGCTCCTAACAGAAACAAGCATTCTAGACACTGAGGCCTTATTTATACTTTTTGGTGCAAAACTGCACTAACGCAGTTTTGCACCAAAAAGTTTTGCACCGGCATGCAGCATTTTTTAGCACCAGCTGGGCACTATATTTATTGAATGGTGCAAGCCGGTGCAAAAGGTAGGCAAGCGTAAAAAAAAATGACATTAGGCAGGTGAGAGTCAAAATAAATAACTCTAACCAGATTAGCATACTTATACTCTGTTTGCACTGAATTAGCGTCATTTTTTAAAACTCTAATTCGATGCAAAACGAACTCCATATTTATACTTTGGTGCTAGACCCGTCTAGCACCAAATTTATGGAGTTAAGGTCATTTTTTGGAAGTGGAAACCTACCTTGCCTTAATGAGATGCAAGGTAGGCGTTCCCGTGCTAAAAATGACTCTATGGCCTTAACTCCATATTTATATACCCATGCAAAAATAGTGCAAGTGAGGGAGGAGCCGTCATAAAATGGGGCAAAGCTTGCTTTGCCCCATTTTTTAAAGCCTGGTTCAGGGCAGGTATTAGGGGGCCTGTGGGCCTATTTCCATGGTGAAACACCATGGAATAATCCCACAGGTGCCCTCCCAGGCCCCGGGGAACCTCAACCCACACCAGAGGGACTGCGGAGGATGGGGGACCCCATCCCAGGTTAGTACAGGTAAGATTGCATTTTATTTTTGAAAGTGCCATAGGGGGCCCTTAAATGGGCCCCCATACATGGCACAGGGTGCAATGGCCATGCCCAGCGGACTCTTTTCCTCTAGGCTGACCATTGGGGTGGTGGGTGTGACTCCTGCCTTTTCTAAAGCAGGAGTCATGTGGCATGGTAGGTTTAACACCATAAAATGACGCTAATCTGGTTAGAGTCATTTTTTTTTTTTACTCTAACTTGCCTAAAGTCATTTTTTGGTGCTAAACCCTCTTGTTCTATACTGCCAGTCCCACCCGACTAAAGTCTTTTTTTTTTACTCTAGGCTACCCTTTGCACCGGCTTGCACCATTCCATAAATATGGCGCCCGGCTAGTGCCCAGAAATGGTGCAAGCCAGTGCTAAACGTTTTGGTGCAAAACTGAGTTTGCAGTTTTGCAGCAAAAAGTATTAATAAGGGCCAATATTTTGTAAGTTTGCGCCACTTTTGCATCAAAAAATAACATTAATGGGGTGCAAAAAAAGTATAAATCAAGGCCTTGGTGCTAGACGGGTCTAGCACCAAAGTATAAATATGGAGTTAGTTTTGCCCTGAATTAGAGTAAAAACTAAATTACGCTAATTTGGTGCAAACAGAGTATAAATATGCCCCTGAATGATTCCATTTTGGACATTCCTGACAATCAACTGATCCCAGATATGTAACCAACTATTGTCGTCCCATCCACCAAATCTTTAGGGCATACCAATACCCACTATACGGCGCTCTTTCTTGACTTTGAGATTGGAGCTTATATCGAAAGCATTTGTAGATGACTGTGGGCACGCCTACTGGTCCTGCGGTATCCTCTAACCTAGTGGGACTTCAAGACATACCCTGACACCACTGGTCATCTTCAGTGTAGCATAGTATGTTCGCTGAAGTAGGAATACATGTTCACAAACAGTTACAAGGAACATTGGGGGTCATTCTGACCCCGGCGGTCTTAGACCGCCGGGGCCAGGGTCGGCGGGAGCACCGCCGACAGGCCGGCGGTGCCCCGCAGGGCATTCTGACCGCGACGGTAAAGCCGCGGTCAGACCGGCAACACTGGCGGTCTCCCGCCAGTGTCCCGCCGCCCTATTGAATCCTCCAAGGCGGCGCAGCTAGCTGCGCCGCCGAGGGGATTCTGACCCCCCCTACCGCCATCCAGTTCCCGGCGGTCCGCCCGCCGGGAACCGGATGGCGGTAGGGGGGGTCGCGGGGCCCCTGGGGGCCCCTGCAGTGCCCATGCCACTGGCATGGGCACTGCAGGGGCCCCCGTAAGAGGGCCCCTACAAGTATTTCACTGTCTGCTTGGCAGACAGTGAAATACGCGACGGGTGCAACAGCACCCGTCGCACCTTCCCACTCCGCCGGCTCGATTACGAGCCGGCATCCTCGTGGGAAGGGAGTTTTTCCCTGGGCTGGCGGGCGGTCTTTTGGCGACCGCCCGCCAGCCCAGGGAAAAACTTAGAATACCCTCCGCGGTCTTTCGACCGCGGAGCGGTATTTCGGAGGGGGAAGTCTGGCGGGCGGCCTCCGCCGCCAGCCAGACTTAGAATGACCCCCATTATGTCTTCCGAAGAAGTACGTAATTAGAAAATATATAGTAGAAAAAACATTGGTTATTTTATTGTATGATATGATTTAAATCGAAGTTATAGCAATTTCTAAGATTTATGTTGCAAAGCAGTAAGGAGAATAGGGAATGGTACGGCATTTTTCATCAGATATCAGACGTAGCTTAGTGGTGATGCAATCACTCTGAAAAACTCCACCTTAAGAAATCCCCACAGAACATGTGGCATATTTATGAGCCCCTATCGCCACCTTGCACCACATTTGCGGCATTTATTTCGAAGGAAAGGTGGCGTTAAGGTGGCATTCCCCAACATGCCAAATTTACAAAATGGTGCAATGCTTGCATTGTGCCACTTTGTAAACCCTTTTGCCACATTTTGCCTGCACCAGGCATAATGTATCCAAGGGGTGCGTTCCCACATTAAGGGGGCTGAAAAAATGTTGCAAGGAAATATATGAGATTTCCTTGCGCCATTGTTTTGCCACTTTTAATGACTGCTCAGAGCAGGCATTAGAAGGGAGCTTCCATTATTTAGAATGGGCCCCTATGTACTCTGCAGGAGTGGTGCCAACACTTTGGCACTACTCCTGCAGAGTACATCAATAGCGTCACATAGAATGATGCCATGGCCCCCTACCCTAAGCCATGGTGCGTTTAAATACGGTGCACACATGGTGGCGGCAGGGAAAGTGGCACTGCACTTGATGCAGAGACACTTTCCATAAATCTGCCCCTCAGTTGTCTCCAATTAGTTGGATGCAGGTTCCCTAATGGTGTTGTTTATTGTACTTTAGGTGCAGTGTAGATCCAGAGGGTGTCTTCCAAGTATTTCTGTGATAACAGTGTGGTTGGCTACTATTGATGAGCTAATCACCAAAAGAAAACCTTCACAAAAGAAGAGAACTTATCAACATCCAAACCACCACTATCCAAAGGGCGCTCAGGAGATCCAGCAGTTCGAATCTCCAGTGCAGTACCAGTTTTTTCCTTTTCCCTCCATCCCCTTTAGCCAATATGACATTGTGGGACATTGAATTCATGTCAGGGACCCTTTTGTAGTTGGGGCTTTGTGAAACAGCCTTCGCTCCTCTTGAATTAAGAGCACCTAAGTGCGCTGGTGTGTTCTGACACTAAAGGATACTTTTTCCATAAGGTTGGCATTTTGGGAGGGGTGTTAGTAGTGAGAAATTCAATTGTAGGTTAAGATGGGGTTTTGACAATGGAGCATTTCAGATGTTCTTTGTAAATGAGGACACCTCCTGCTCTGGGCTTTTATGTGTCTGTCCTTCTACAGGGTGTGGTAGCCCCTGCGATGAAGAGGACAGAAAATGAACTGAGATAAGCCATTTTTGGTGAGGGTAAAAATACTCAGGTAGCTGGTGGGGATGCAATCACTCTGAAAATCTCCATCTAAAGAAATCCAACACAGTACAAAAGTTGAGGCAATACGGAAGGAGTAGAGCATTTTGTGGCATATTTATGAGCCCCTAATGCCAGCTTGCACCAAATATGCAGATTTTATTTCAAAGCAAATGTGGCATTAAGGTGGCATTCCCCACGCGCCAAATTTACAAAATGGTGCAATGCTTGCATTGTGCCACTTTGTAAACTCTTTCGCCACCTTTTGCCTGCACCAGGCATAATGTATGCAATGGGGGCGTTCCCATGTTAAAGGGGCTGTAAAAATGTTGCAAGGAAATATATGAGATTTCCCTCCACCATTTTTTGCCACTTTTAATGCCTGCTCGGATCAGGCGTTAAAAGGGGGCTTCAATTATTTAGAATGGGCCCCTATGTACTCTGCAGGAGTAGCACCAACACTTTGGCATTACTCCTGTAGAGTACATCAATAGCGTCACATAGAATGATGCTTTTTCCCCCTACCCTAAGCCATGGTGCGCTGAATTTCAAATACGGTGCACACATGGTGGCGGCAGGGAAAGTGGGACTGCATTCGATGCAGCAACACTTTCCATAAACCTGCCCCTTAGTTGTCTCCAGTTATATGGATGCAGGTTCCCTAATGGTGTTGTTTATTGTTCTTTAGGTGCAGTGTAGATCCAGAGGGTGTCTTGCAAGTACTTCTGTGATAACAGTGTGGTTGGCTACTATTGTTGAGCTAATCACCAAAAGAAAACCTTCACAAGAGAAGAGAACTTATCAACATCCAAACCACCACTATCCAAAAAGCGTTCAGGAGATCCAGAAGTTCGACTCTACAGCGCAGTACCAGTGTTTTCCTTTTCCCTCCATCCCCTTTAGCCAATATGACATTGTGGGCCCTTGAATTCATGTCAGGGACTCTTTTGTAGTTGGGGCTTTGGGGAACAGCCATCGCTCCTCCTAGAATTAAGAGCACCTAAATGCGCTAGTGAGTTCTGACACTAAAGGATACTTTTTCTATAAGGTTGACATTTTGGGGGGGGTGTTAATAATTAGAAATTCAATTGTATCGGGATGATGGGGTTTTGACAATGGAGCATTTCAGATGTTCTTTGTAAATGAGGACAATTCCTGCTCTAGGCCTTTATATGTCTGTCCTTCCACAAAATGTGGTAGCCCCTGGGATGAAGAGGGCAGATAATCAACTGAGATAAGCCATGTTTGGGTGAGAGTAAAAATATTCAGGTACCTTCCATGTAGAATGGTAGAGACAGCTGCAGTGTTTGCTCTTTAAAGATATAGCATTTGCCTAAAAGAGTGTTGAGAACAGGTTTCATGGGTTTGCCTAAATGAAAGATTGAGAGTGTGTAGTGTTAATTTGAGTTGAGTTAAGACTTAACTGAGGAGCAGTTCAGGGGTCACTAGCCAAGGGCTGTGTGCTTGTGTCATTAGTTGGGTTAGGAGGTGGTAAACCTCCGTCACACCAATTGTGATGGCATAAGGGTGACTTTAATCCACAATGGATGTGGTGTGTAGCTTTGAATCCAGTGGAGGAATGAGAGACATTGCAAAATTTAATTTTGTTGGGGGGAGGCTGGTTGGGTGCAATGTAGGTGCAAGGAAAAGCCAGGAGGAGGAGGGGAGAGGACCGAAATATATAAGACTTATGATGTTATCATTTCCACAGTCACAGCTGTACTGGCTATTTGTATCTCGATCTGGAGTTGAGAGTAATGGTTTGGAGCAGAGTTTCAGATTTTCAATATATAGTACAGTTCTGTTTTTCAGGTAGTGTGTCTCGTGTGATGTCATATTATCCATAAGAGTGAAAAGCAGTTAGACAGAAAAAGTTGTTATGCAGGTGTCATACAGCATGTTGTGAGCTTCAGGTTGTGGATGTGGTGTGATCACATAGTAATGTTGACTGGCAAACCTGGATGTCACAACAAATTGATTAGCAGTGATATCCATTTGTGACATTAAAATATGATTTAAAGCAAACGTGCATTAGAGAACAATATTTAGAGAAAATGATTAACATAATCATAGCATACACTGGGAACAACTGAAAGGGAAATAATTTGATTAGGATGAAATGTAAGCTTATTCGATATGCAAGTTTAAATTACCATTTAGGACAGTATTTGCTGAAATATCAACTTAAACCATTCAAGTTGGCAGTTTCAGCAGATGTAAATCTAGAATGTGATCAGTAAAGAGCTATCACAGTGAGATGCTAGTAAAACATTTTTTGAGATCTGTTTCCAATCTGCTTGGTGATGGGGAGCATTTGGGATTGTAGCATGCATGTCAGATATCATGATCCACTGTGTATAGGGTAGTAAGCTCATAGCAATTTATGCAGAGGTTGAGAATTATACTGAAATTAATCTAGCTGCTCCTAGAGCTGCGTTGACATGATCCTTTAGTGAGATAGGCAATACATGTCAAAAACGCATGTAAGGGTTTTGCAGCAGTAAAAGCAAACAAAAGGTAGCTGCACTTATCAATGATAGAAGAGTCCATAAACAGAGCAAGATTTTATTAGTAGGGTTTATTGCGATTACTACTGTTCTGTTGTTCATGAGCCTCTAGCTGAACATGGATGTCTTTCATTGTTCTCAAGACACCCCGGTGCAGCGAACTGAACCTGGAATCCTGTGTATAGGCTGGCAGGATACCCCTAGCACATCCTGTGCCTTGAGACGTTTTCATCACCAGAGGTCCTCCCAGCACTTGCAACACTTTCTGGCTCAGCAAACCTGTACTCCTGCTCTGTAGCGCCTTGCAATGCTATGAGAGCTATTTCCCAGTAAGCACATGTTGTCCCAGTGTGAACTAGTTAAACATACTTACTAGCCACATTTCACCAACATCCCCAGCAACAACTTGATGTACAGTAGCTGATTGCCCAAAAATTTAGCTGTCTTTCAGGTACCCAGGTAAAACAGCATATCCATTAATGAAGCAGACCCTGACATAGCAGACAACTTGCACATCAATGGAGTGCTAGTTGTGTCTGTTGTTGAAATGGTGTTCCCTGGGGTGAGCTGGCTGGAGTGCCACATGTGTGCAAATAATGTCATTTAAGACACCGATTTGCTCGGAGGGAAATGGGCAATGGACTAGAATATCCTTGATATCTATTACATTTCCACAAGTGACGGTGGCGTGCAGATATACCTGTGTACTCAGCTGGTGATGTGTGTCAGAACGTGGTGCAAACATTATTGGCTTGCTTGTGAGATGTCGACCTTATCCCCAACGACCCTCAAGAAAGATGCATGGGCCAAGAGGTGTAGTCTAGCCAGTATTTTTACATGTGCAGGGATGACTTGAGAGAGTGCTGTAAGTTAAGCCAACCCATACTCACTGTCTGCAACCATGTTGTGGATCTCAACAAGAAAGCTTCTATTGCTTCACTGGACACACCAAAGATATTGAGCCTGCGCCTTTATACCCTCTCTCCCTTCATTAAGAAGTTCTTCAACAAGAGGTGCAATGCAACAAAGACATTTATCACCAGGGTAAAATATGGTTTGGCTATGGCTTGCCATAGTATGTGAGCAAGCTATGTGGAATCAGTTGATGATGTAATGAACTTCACCTGTTGACAGGATAGAATGAGTCATGACAGTTGATCCTTTGACTCCGTTACATTAACAGGCATGTTAAATGGGAAACAGCTTTATGTGTTATCTACTATTTCTGCCTGTGTTTATTGTTATGTGCTTGTGGGTTTTATTTTTTAAGAAAAAAGTACATACAAATGGTTTGTTTTAAAAAGTATGACAAAATATTTTCCTTGCATCTTTTTTTTCAAAATAGAAAGTATGTTTTCTTCTTTTACCTGCGTTTCCAGGACCTATGTCCTGTTAATTTTATTCCATAGCTGCAATTACTTGTATTTAATTCTCTTGCAGTACCATATGGGTTTTGCTTTGATGTTGATGCTCAGTATGCAGGGCCAAAGGTTGTGTATACCCCTGATTGTTTCCTCGTGATGCGTTGGACATAGGCCTGGCTACAGGCCGCACTTTCAGGCTCATTGTGGGCTACTTAAGCGGGTGAAACAATAAGTGCTGCAGTTCCACTTGTAGCATTTAATATACAGGCTCTGGCGCATTGTACCACTTTAGGAAGGATTTACAAGTAAATTAAATAGACAAATTGGGTGTAGGTCAATTTTACCATGTTTAAAGGAGAGAACACAAGCACTTTACCACTTGTTAGCTGTGGTAAAGTGTGCAGAGTCCCGAAAGCCACCAAAAACGGGTTCGGAAAACTGGAGGGAGACATCAAAAAGGTTGGGGTGACCCTACAGAGATGGCCAGGTCTAACACTGAAAAAAGTAATAACAGAAATTAAGACCGGTTAAACAATGAATCTTCCTTCCCATTTGTTCTTTGCTCTCTTCAGGTCTCACCCATATAAACCCTTAATCCAACCCCCTTTCCATTTGTCTGGCCAGGCTGAAACTTGTACTGTAGCACCTTCCAGAGTCAGAAGTGCCTAAAGGTGAGCACCAAAATGTATTGCACTGTTTCTAGAGAACGTACGCTGAAACATATGTTCGGTACGTACGACTGCTTGTTTCCCCATGATGGGGTGGATGAAAGGTAACGCCATTGGCCAGAATTTCAGGCTCATGGTCGGTGCCTTGCTAACGATGCTCCGTATTTATGGCCGACTGTGCATGCCCTGATTGTTCCCTTGTGTATCCTGGTTTGCATAAGGACAGGCTGCAAACCAGGATATTAGTCACCACTGTTAATTAATACAAACCCAAACGGGACTCGCTTTTATCAGCCTGAAAAGGATGAAAGGTTGAGTTGGTCCAAAGGTATTTAAGCCTGTGACCAACCCTTAGCACTCGTGCCCGTTTAGTAACAAAATGGTCCCCGGCACAATTTAGTATTAGCTCATGTGCTGCATGTTTTATAAATTGTGCATGTCACCTGGCGGGCTCTAACTGGGAACCAAGGCTTTCCTTCAACAATAATGAAACTTGTGGCTTTATTATGTTCCATGAGAATGTGACTTTCACAGATCATTCTGCTCACCTCTTTTCCAGGTACCCATTATGAAATCATAAAGTGAAAGCAAAAGCATAAAGTTCGTGTAAGATTTTTTAAAGTTAACTCCCTAGATGTTTCTAAATTACTACTGCTCTCAGTAAGTATGTTTTAATTGCATTAAGGAGCATTACAAAGGCATTGTCCTTTAAATAATTACATTTCGTCCTTGTTCTGTGTACCTCTCCTTTGGCTTAAAGTATCTTAACTGCGTGGTGAGGAATTATCCCTGTGTAATGTCTTCAACGGCCTTCATTAAATTAAAGCTATAATTGTATCAAAAGTTGATGTAACTCACATCACAAATTTCATTGTGCTCATCTTATCATCCTCCTAAAAGTAAAGGATGAGCCGACCCTCCTAGATTTGAAAACTGTCTCTTGCAGCTACACGACAGATCTCTGCCATTTTCTCAACCTACTGAACTGTATGACAAACTAATTACACAGTAAACAGAAAAGGGTAAACAAGAAGAAATGTTATTGCATAGTTTGATTGGTCTGACTAGCTGTTGCTGACATTTAACAAAATATCTTAAATTACGGAGTTTACAGAGTTTACATTGTTTTTCAGTGACATTTAAAATGATCAGCAAATAGGTCCAGATGAGAACTGCCGTGCTGTTTTTTTTTAAACCCTACTGGCTTTAAAGCGTAAGTCTCATCGTTTCCGACCCAGCGGGAATTGCTTGTAGCAACTGGCAATATGTTAATTCTTTCTGTCAGCTCCAAGTTCGAGCCCAAATGAGGCAGAGTGTTAAAAAAATAATTGTCTCTAGTCCAATTGTGATGTACTTTAATTTCTTTAGTAAATTTGCAAATACAAATTCCAACTTCAGCACTAATCTTATTCGCACAGTGACCCCTGACCTGATTTAAGGCCGGGTTTCACTCTACACGCTGCGCAGCTCCTCCTGCCTGCCGTGCCCCCAACCCCGCACTCGTTGCTGCTGCGAGTTTGAGGCCCTCTGCGCCTCATCCCTGGTGTCTAGTGGTTGCCGTAAGTATTTTGTGTCTGCCCTGTAATCTGTCTTTTGTTATTTGTGCATTTTTTCCTCTTTTTTGTGTCTTTATATGCTCTCTGCCTCTCTCCCCTGTTTTTGTGCCTTTTCCTCATCTTTTTGCCTTTTTTCACCTATTTTTCTCTTTTTTCAGCTCTTTGCACTTTCCCCGTTCCTGCCGCTGTGTCCCCTGTGGCCCGCCCCCCTCGTGCCCCCATTTGCCCACCGCTCCCCACCTCCCGTCTCCTAGCTGCTCCTCCCTCCCACCTCCCCTTCTTAATGGCGGCCGCTGCGCACTGCACAGAGTGACCCCTGACCTGATTTAAGGCCGGGTTTCACTCTACATGCCGCTCAGCGACTCCTGTCTGCCTCTGTGCCCCCGACCCCGCCCTCGCTACTGCTGCGAGTTCGAGGCCATACACCACCCACAGGCAACCGCCTGCACCTCAACCCTGGTGTCTAGTGGTTGCTGTAAGTATTTTGTGTCTGTCCTGTAATCTGTCTTTTGTTATTCGTGCCTTTTTTCCTCTTTTTTGTGCCATTTTCTTCTCTTTGCCTCTCTCCCCTGTTTTTGTGCCTTTTCCTCGTTTTTTGTCTTTTTTTGCCTATTTTTCTCTTTTTTTTTTGCTCTTTGCACTTTCCCCGTTCCTGCCGCTGCGGCCCTGCCACCCTCGCACCCCCATGTGCCCATCACTCCCCGCCTCCCAGCTGCTCCTCCCTCTCACCTCCCCTTCTTAATGGCGGCCGCTGCGCAGTTCAGAGAGTGACCCCTGACCTGATTTTAGGCTGGGTTTCACTCTACATGCCGCGCACCTCCTCCTGTCTGCATCCGTGCCCCCGACCCCGTCCTCGCTGCTGCTGTGAGTTCGAGGCCCTCCACCACCCGCAGGCACCCGCCTGCGCCTCATCCCTGGTGTCTAGTAGTTGCCATAAGTATTTTGTGTCTGTCCTGTAATCTGTCTTTTGTTATTAGTGCAGTTTTTCCTCTTTTTTGTGCCTTTATCTGCTCTCTGCCTCTCTCCCCCGTTTTTGTGCCTTTTCCTCATCTTTTTGCCTTTTTTTGCCTTTTTTTCTCTTTTTTCGTCTCTTTGCGCTTTCCCTGTTCCTGCCGCTGCGTCCCCTGTGGCCATGCCCCCCTCGCGCCCCCATTTGCCCACAGCTCCCCGCCTCCCAGCTGCTGCTCCCTCCCACCTCCCCTTCTTAAAGGTGGCCGCTGCTCGGCGCAGTGAGTGACCCCTGACTTGATTTAAGGCAGGGTTTCCCTCTATACGCCACGCAGCTCCTCCTGTCTGCTTCCATGCCCCCGACGCTGCCCTCGCTACTGCTGCGAGTTCGAGGCCCTCCACCACCCGCAGGCACCCGCCTGCGCCTCCTCCCTGGTGTCTAGTAGTTGCCATAAGTAATTTGTGTCTGTCCTGTAATCTGTCTTTTGTTATTCGTGTTGTGTTTCCTCTTTTTTGTGCCTTCATCTGCTCTCTGCCTCTCTCCCCTGTTTTTGTGCCTTTTCCTCGCCTTTTTGTGTTTTTCGCCTATTTTTCTCTTTTTTTGTCTCTTTGCGCTTTCCCTGTTCCTGCCGCTGCGTCCCCTGTGGCCCTGCCCCCCTCGCACCCCTATTTGCCCACCGCTCCCTGCCTCCCAGCTGCTGCTCCCTCCCACCTCCCCTTCTTAATGGCGGCTGCTGCTCGGTGCACAGAGTGACCCCTGAACTGATTGAAGGCTGGGTTTCACTCTACATGCCGCACAGCTCCTCCTGTCTGCCTCCGTGCCCCCGAACCCGCCCTCACTACTGCTGCAAGTTTGAGGCCCTCCACCACCAGCAGGCATCCACCTGCGCTTCATCCCTGGGGTCTAGTGGTTGCCATAAGTATTTTGTGTCTGTCCTGTAATCTGTCTTTTGTTATTCATGCAATTTGTCCTTTTTTTGGTGCCTTTATCTGCTCTCTGCCTCTTTCCCCTGTTTTTGTGCTTTTTCCTCTTCTTTTTACCTTTTTTCACCTATTTTTCTCTTTTTTGTGCTCTTTGCCCTTCCCCGTTCCCGCTGCTGCGTCCCCTGCGGCCCGTCCCCTTCGCACCCCATTTTTGTCCACTGCTCCCCGCCTCCCAGCTGCTCCTCCCTCCAACCTCCCCTTCTTAATGGCGGCTGCTGCTCGGTGCACAGAGTGACCCCAGACCTGATTTAAGGCTGGGTTTCACTCTACACGCCATGCAGCTTCTCCTGTCTGCCTCCGTGCCCCTGACCCCGCCCTCACTTCTGCTGCGAGTTCGAGGTCCTCCACCACTCTCAGGCACCCGCCTGCACATCATCCCTGTGTCTAGTAGTTGCCGTAAGTATTTTGTGCCTGTCCTGTAATCTGTCTTTTGTTATTCGTTCCGTTTTTCCTCTTTTTTTGTGCCTTTATCTGCTCTCTGCCTCTCTCCCCTGTTTTTGTGCCTTTTCCTCATCTTTTTGCCTTTTTTTGCCTATTTTTCTCTTTTTTCGGCTCTTTGCGCTTTCCCCGTTCCTGCTGTTGTGTCCCCTGCAGCCCCGCCCCCATTTGCCCATTTGCCCAGTGCTCCCCACCTCCCAGCTGCTCCTTCCTCCCACCTCCCCTTCTTAATGGCGGCTGCTGCACGGTGCACAGAGTGACCCCTGACCTGATTTAAGGCTGTGTTTCACTCTACACGCCAATGAGCTTCTCCTGTCTGCCGCTGTGCCCCTGACACTGCCCTCATTACTACTGCTGCGAGTTCGAGGCCCTCCTCCACTCGCAGGCAATCGCCTGCGCCTCATCCCTGGTGTCTAGTTGTTGCCGTAAGTATTTTGTGCCTGTCCTGTAATCTGTCTTTTGTTATTCGTTCCGTTTTTCCTCTTTTTTTATGCCTTTATCTGCTCTCTGCCTCTCTCCCCTGTTTTTGTGCCTTTTCCTCATCTTTTTGCCTTTTTTTGCCTATTTTTCTCTTTTTTCGGCTCTTTGCGCTTTCCCCGTTCCTGCCGCTGTGTCCCCTGCAGCCCCACCCCCATTTGCCCAGTGTTCACCACCTCCCAGCTGCTCCTCCCTCCCACCTCCCCTTCTTAATGGCGGTCACTGCGCAGTGCACAGAGTGACCCCTGACCTGATTGAAGGATGGGTTTCACTCTACATGCTGCGCAGCTCCTTCTGACTGCCTCTGTGCCCATTGACCCCGCCCTCGCTACTGCTGCAAGTTCTAGGCCCTCCAACACCCGCAGGCACCCGCCTGCGCCTCATCCCTGGTGTCTAGTGGTTGCGTAAGTTTTTTGTGCCTGTCCTGTAATCTGGCTTTTGTCATTTGTGCAGTTTTCCCTCTTTTTTGTGCCTTTATCTGCTCTCTGCCTCTCTCCCCTGTTTTTGTGCCTTTTCCTCATCTTTTTGCCTTTTTTCGCCTATTTTTTTCTTTTTTCGTCTCTTTGTGCTTTCCTCGTTCCCGCCGCTGCAACCTCTGCGGCCCGCCCCCTCACACCCCCATTTGCCCACCGCTCCCCACCTCCCGCCTCCCAGCTGCTCCTCCTTCCCACCTCCCCTTCTTAATGGCAGCCGCTGGCGCGCCAGAGGTGCACCAGTGGCAAGCCCGTCTGAGCCCGTCCATGCCTGGACCGCACCTAGCGCCAGTCCCCCTGTACCACACACTCCCCAGGCTGTTACAAAGCCGAAGAACTCCACGCTCTCAACCCTGGCCGCCCCACCGCCTGTGTCCAGGCCTCCCCGAGGCATACCCATGGTCCCTTCTTCTGCCAGATGTGCAACTTCACCTGCATCCAAGCCACCAAGCACCACAACAGCTCCACCCAAACAATCACCTCAGCTGAATCCTCCTGAACACCCACTCCGTCCACATGCACGCCATCGAACTCTGGGACCTTCTCACCTCAACCTCCCCAGACATCACCTTCCTCACCGAAACCTGGATGAACCCCTCCTCGGAACCCAACATTGCCATAGCCATCCCAGAAGGCTATAAGATTACCCACAGAGACCGCACCAACAAACCAGGAGGAGGAATCGCCATAGTCCACAGGAGAACCACCAGGATCTCAACCAACACGCATGACACCATCAATGCCACTGAACACTTGCACTTCCAGATTTACATCAACACCAACACCACCCACAGAGGAACCCTTGTCTATGGACCCCCAGACCCGTCCACAGTTCTGCGACGCCATCGCCGACACAATCAGTGCCCACTCCCTCGCCTCTACGGACTACATGCTCCTCGGCAACCGGAATTTTCACCTAGAGAACAGCAACTACAGCAACTCCTCAGCCTTGATCAACAACCTCGCCAACCTCAGTCTCAAACAACTCTTCACAACGCCCACCCACTCAGCCAGCAACACACTCGACCCCATTTTCTCCGCCAGCAGCCACATCACCTTCACCCGTGCCACCGAACTCCACAGGACCAACCACCGCTGTGTCCACTTCTCCTTCCAGAAACCCACCGCTCACCATCACCTGCAACAGATCCCTTGCCGCAGCTGGAACAAGATCTCGAAGGACCAGCTGATCTCCACCCTCGCCCCACCACCCAACACCAGCGACCCCAACAGCGCCGCCCTCAAACAATGGCTCGACGACTGCGCCAACACCCTCGCTCTACTTAGGAAACCACCCAACACCCGCACCAGCAAGAAAGCACCCTGGTTTACTGCCGACCTTCTGGCCTCCAAGCGGGAGTGCCAGAAAATCGAGAAGACATGGCGCCACAAACAAACGGAGAGGAACCACGCCACCCTCAAGACAGCCATCCGCAAGCATCACCAGCTCATCCGGACCACCAAAAGATCATTCTACAAAGAACGAATCGACAACAACATACACGACAGCAAGAGCTCTTCAGCATCATCAAAGAACTAGCCAACCCCAAGTCCTGCTCCATCTAACCCCCCCTCGCAAGACCTCTGCGACTCCCTCGCCATCTTCTTTTACCACAAGAACACGGACATCCACGGCAGCTTCGTCTCCCCGATCCATATGATCACCGTGGCCAACACTAACCCCACGCACCCAACCACATCAACCTCCTGAGCGCCTGGACCCACACCAATGATGAGGACCACCAAGACCATTAGCACCATCCACTCCGGATCACCCACCGACCCCTGCCCTCACCATGTCTTCTGCAAGGCCAGCCAAATTATTGCCCCTCAACTCCGTACTATCATCAACAGCTCCTTCGAGACCGCCACCTTCCCGGAGAGCTGGAAACACGCCGAAGCCCTCGCCCTGCTCAAAAAAACCAAGGCAGACCCCAACGACCTCAAGAATTACCGGCCTATCTCCCTTCTTCTCTTCCCAGCGAAGGTCATCGAGAAGATAGTCAACAGCCAACTATCACGCTTCCTGGAGGACAACAGCTTGCTCGATATCTCCCAATCCAGATTTCGCAAGAACTACAGCACCGAGACCACTCTCATCGCCGCTACCGACGACATCAGGATCATGCTCGACAAAGGTGAAACCGTTGTCCTCATCCTCCTTGACCTCTCGGCAGCCTTCAATACCATCTGTCACCACACACTTCGCACATGCATCCACGATGCCGGAATCCGTCACAAGGCCCAGTACTGGATCACATCCTTCCTCTCTAGCAGTACTCAGAGAGTCTGCCTCCCTCCAGTCATGTCGAAAGCCATTAGCCTTACCCTTTTTAACGTCTACAGGGCACCGCTCACCAACATCGTCCGATCCCACAGCCTCAACATCATCTCCTACGCGGACGACACCCAACTGATCCTCTCACCCACGTCAAACTGAACTCGGATAAGACTGCGATCCTCATCCTCGGCTCCAACCGATCAGCATGGGACGACTCCTGGTGGCCTGCCGTACTAGGAGCCGCTCCAACTCCCTCCACGCACGCAACCTCGGCTTCATACTGGACTCATCGCGCACCATGACCCAGCAAGTCAACGCCATCTCATCCTTATGTTTCAACACCCTGCGCATGCTTCACAAGACCTTCCGATGGATCCCCATCAAAACCAGAAAAACAGTCACCCACGCTCTCGTCAGCAGCACACTGGACTATGGCAACCCACTCTACGCGGGAACAATGACCAAACTCCAGAGGAAACTTCAGCGCATTCAGAACGCCTCCACACGCCTCATCCTTAACCTCCCCCGCCATGAACACATCTCAGCCCACCTCAGAGACCTTCACTGGCTACCCGTCAGCAAGATGATCATCTTCAAACCCCTGATCCACGCTCACAAGGCTCTCCACGACGCAGGCCCTGCCTACGTCAACGAGCGTCTCAGCTTTCACGTTCCCACCCACCAGCTCCGCTCCACCAACCTCACCACCGTCCCCCACATCCACTGTACTACAACCAGCGGCAGATCCTTCTCCCACCTCAATGCCAAAACCTGGAACTCCCTCCCTGTCAACCTACATCTGACCCAGGACCTCCTGACCTTCAGGAATCGTCTCAAGACCTGGCAGTAGCAACCCCCTCCCTAGTGCAGTGCCACTTTTCTAGTGCCCCTTAGGGCCCCCCTAATGCCACCATGTGTGTGCCATATTTAATACACACACACCATGGCGGTAGTTAGGGAACTAGTATCATACTTTTTGATGCTAGTTCAGCGCTTTGCAGAATCAGCATAACACATTTTTATGCTAATCCTGCAAAGCCCTTTGGGGCCCATTGTAGACAATAGTGCATCTCCTTTTAACACATGCTCTGAGCAAGCAGTATAAAGTGTGGAAAAATGATGCAAAGAAAACTCTTAGATTTCTTTGCATCATTTTTCGGCCCTCATAACGGGGAACACCCCATTGCATACATTATGCCTAGAGCAGGCATAATGTAGGGTAAGCGGTTAGAAACTCTCACAATGGATGCATTAAGCCACTTTGTCAGTTTGGCGCAGCAATTTTGGCCCCATTGGGCCACATTAGTGTCAAACAAATTACACTAATGTGGCACAAGGAGGCGCTAGGGACTCTTAAATCTGCCCCACTGTTTTCAGGTATTTTAAGACTCTGGCCTTGTTGTAGTGAAAAATGTATACAGCTCCAAGGAAGCAATAAGGTATTAAAGGATGTCCAGGGCAGGAAAGAAGTAAGCTGATGACATGAAGTCATGCTGTAAGCTTAACTTTAACAAACATGTATTTCGAGGGCATATATGGACTACGTGACCAATCTAGTTTTAGAGACCAAGAGCCATTGCTTTCTGCTACTTTTCTTCTAGGCTTAGTTATGGTCCTTTTTATGCATGTGCATTCCTTAATTGTGCATTTTTCTTTCATGTGAAATCTATTGGTTCTTTCAAAAAGATGCTACCCTTGCAGACTTTAAACACATAGGGGCATATTTAGAAGCCCTGTGCACCACCGGAGCATCACTTTTCTTGTGGCTCCAGTGCAGACCAATATCTATGAGGCCACAAAAAGTCACTTGCATGGCTTCTCAAGGCCTCACAGATATGGAGAAAGGCAAGGCAGAGCAAGTCACTGTGTAGCCTTACATCGGGGGCATTCCATGGGCATTGCAGTGGGTTCTCCCATGCAACACCCATGGGTTTTGCAGCATTCTGAGATTTACAAGGCTATATAAACCTTGCAATGCTTCAAAACAGTACGCCTTCCCCTGGGAGGCGTAACATGGTTATTTCTCCTTGTTTGTTCCTCTTTCTGTGTGTGCCCCATTCTGTTGCACAAATAAAAAGAGGAAAATGCCACTATTGATTGTTTTTGTGCAGGAAGGTGTCCCTTCCTGCACAAGAACAATCCTGAATGCAACACAAGCACCCTTGCACCCTGTTTCAAGGGGGCCTGTTTTGATGCCAGGCTGCCAAAAGGGCACCAGCAAAGGGGGAAGGACACAAATGCACCGCATTTCGTAAATATGGTCCATTTCTGCAGTTTTCCCTGTGGGGCAGGGCAGGGCAGTGCAGCAAGGTTACTTTCTGCAGTGCCCTGCACCACTATTCTTGTAAATATGCCCCATGGTTTAAATATATTCTAATCAAATAGACCTTCTTGTTTGCCTCTTAATTTATACTGTAGGGACCTGAGAGAACTTATCATCTTTACAATTGACCTAAACTAGCAGGAAGGTGTATCTATGTATTTAGGTAGGTAGGTACGTATGTAGGCATGTATATAGGTAAATATGTATGTATGTAAGTATGTACATAGGTAGATAGGTATATCTGTAGGAAGGTAGGTATGTAGATATTTATGTATATAGGTAGGTATATATATATATATATATATATATATATATATATATATATATATATATATATATATATATATATATATATATGTAGGTAGGCATGTATGTATGAAGGTATGTATGTAGGTAGGTGAGTATGTATGTAGGAAGGTAGGTATGCAAATAGGTAGGTATGTATGTATCTAGGTAGGTAGATGGGTAGATGGTCAGGCATGCATATGTGTAGGTAGGTAGGTGGGTAGAAATTGTTGTAGAGCATGTATCTAGCCAGAGACAGGCAGAGTGCTCAGTGAGGGCAGGAGCCCTGAATACGATTGGGGATCCTTTACAGTAATGCACATTATTGGTGGTTGATGCTTCTTTTTTCAGGATCAATGTATTGTCCTTTAAAGAGGGGACTCTTTGGGATCATTTCAGGAATGCAGGAGTTTTGGAGGCAGACAAAAACTAATTTGTAATAAAATTGGTTGTACTGGTGAGAGGTTTAATTTCTCCCTCTCACTCACACACATTGCCCGCAGAGGCAAAATCTAAATTTGAGGTTGCTTATTCTCCTGCATCACACCCAAGACATGGAACAACCTCCCTCTACACAACATAGCTCAACCGCATTTCTTGAGTTCCACAACTTGGTTCTTCATTTAAGTATCTTGGGGACCACAAAACAACACACATGCCCAAGCAGCTGGATACCCTCTAGGGTGATTAGTGTGCTATACAAATCAATATAACATAACAATTCCTTCAGAAAGAATACAGTTCTATAATAGAAGTTATAGTTTTTTCTTGTACAATAACTTCAAAATGTGCAATCTTTTTCCATAAAGTTCTCATTATTGCCTAGCTGGGTAATTGAGAATGTCTCAAAATATTTTCATTGAGACAGATTTAAGAGGAAATACTAGCATAGAGTAAGTGGAGAGTCTCTAAAAGTTTACAGACAAACTTTCAATTGGCCATGCTCTACAAAGACTTTCTAAACCAGTAGCAGTATATGTAGCAAAACAAATAAGACAGCACAAAAAGTGATAGACGGAATGCTTGAATTAATGTCAACCAAGGATAATTGCTTTAAAACACATTGCTATCCATTGCTGCTGTTCCTTAAAAGACGTGTAACCAACCATTTGCACTTCATCACAAACCCGTCTCAAAAGGACATTCCGAGCAATACTTCAAGGCCAAATCTCCATTGAACTGGAACCTAAGCAACCCTAGTTCAGTTTCAAAATAATTGTAATAATTAATATTTTGGCCTGTTCCAACTGTAGTATTGCACTGCATTGGAGCATTTGTATAGTGTGTTATATCTCTAACAAGGCTATGAAGTGCTCTGATTTTCCTTAGTTCTCTGGCTACTTTAAAAGCATGCACAGTTAAAAGGGTGTTGGCTGTTGTAAGACCTATCTGGGATTGTTTAGGTTGAAAGACATGCTCTTAGCATGGTATAAGGGTCCTGTTAATAGATCCAATACTTTTAAAGAGGCCCTGGTGCCAAAGATAATCCAAATGTCTCTGTCACTGCTCCGCCTCTCCTGTCTTTTCTGTGTGGAGGTCTCAGCCACAAGTGTAGAGATCATTGCACCCAGTGTTATATGGTATTGTAGTAAATATGGGAGGGACAAATGAGAGTGGTTGGAAAATGCAGAATAATTACAGCTAAATCAGAAGGCGGTTGGACGATATAAAAGGAGAGATTTAGGGAGGGAGATGCAAAACACAAATCGACTAATGTCTAAGATAATTGCTTTTCACAAAAAAAAACTTACATCGACTTCAGGAGTATTATTGATAATCCAGAGTCAAAGGCATTCCAATAGGTCAAGCAACACAACTGGCAAATAACTGGTACTGTAACACATTTTCATGGAAATTAAAAGAGACAAAGAATAACACAAATAACATATAGGAAAAAATACAAAAATAGTATTCATGTTTGAAAATGAGTAAATCATGAAATATATGTATAATAATATAAACTTCCTATACAAGTTTGAATACAAAATATACATTGTAATCTATGTTGCAAATAAAAAAAAACATAATGTTAAAAGGCAATATTTACATTCAACACACCTGCAACAGCATAGGCTGAGGGAGTGAACAGTCAGTGATAAATCACACCTATCAACAGCTCATTCCAAAATCAGCTAATCACGAATAGAGTCATGGACGTCAGTTCATCACAATGTAAGTGGTAGCGGAAGTCACATCACACACCCCTTGACCTTCACTCTCACATACACACACATTTACACATAATCGTCTCTAATGTAAACGAACTCACACCGGTAAACACGTACAGAATATACATTTAATTGCATTTTTTACTTACCTCAGCTGGCAGCGAAAGTCCTATTCAGCTCCATTTTTATTTAAATAATAATTCTGAAAAATGTAATTTTCTTCACTATTAGTGTAAAAAACATCATAGAAAACAAGGAGAATGGCGCCCTAACAGGCATCCATAAGGACAAGCTATGGAGGAGTTTCTGCTCTATTTCAGGTACTGATCTTGCCCTCGTGAGGCCAGGGGTCACAAAGGCTGTGCCAGGTCTCAAGGGCTAATCCAGGGGACGCAGCTTTGACCCCTGACAACCCCTAAATGATGCCCATGAGTAGGCTGCCAACATAAGAAAACAACACACAAATCAAAAGAAATAATTTCACTCGGTCGAAGAATAAATTTGTTACCTTGTCCCTCATTTTGAGAAGCAATTATTTGAGGATAAGAGAGAAGATTGTCACTCAAAACACTGCTGGCATATCACAGACAAGTAATAGGTACTGAGATGCAGCACCAGCTGGGATCACCAGTTTAGAACCATGCCACCGTCATTGACAGAACGGTAATGGGGCTAATGGAATGTTATGCCATTGCCCATTTCCCTTGGGTATTAGGTGTCATCAATTGCACCCACGTGTGACTTTAGCTCGGGATTGGGAGACAAGACATCCACTTCCTACCACATATAGTAAAGTAGTAGTAGTAGTGGATAATGTTATTGTTTAGTTACATAAAACCATAGCAATCTGAAACCATAAAATCACACACGAATATCAATATTAAAATATTCACTATAAAAGGGGAAGAGAAAATAAACACATTAAGACCTAATACAAAATTCATCTCTATCCCCGAAGAGTTCATTCATGACATAAGAGGAAGATTGCAACATATTTGCTACCCAACCATCATACCACTTTCCCAGTACCTATCATATTTCAATCTCTTTTTCAAAAACATTTCAAACATTTAAGGTCTCTTTAAAAGCTTATGTCTCTTGTTCCCTTACCTATCTGATAGATTTACTCCTCAGAGGGGCATATTATAACTCAAAGTAATATAGCTGAAAAGCATCACCTTGTTGTTAGGACATATATAACACTGAGGGGCATATTTATACTCCGTTTGCGCCGAATTTGCGTTGTTTTTTTCGACGCAAATTCAACGCAAACCTAACTCCATATTTATACTTTGGCGTTAGACGCGTCTAGCGCCAAAGTTCATGGAGTTAGCGTCATTTTTTTGCGTGAACACCTTCCTTGCGTTAATGATATGCAAGGTAGGCGTTCCCGTCTTAAAAAATGACTCCGATGCTATTGCGTCGGATTTATACTCCCGGGCAAAAATGACGCCCGGGAGTGGGCGGGTCAAAAAAACACGCATTAGCGCCGGATTTTAGCCCCTGGGTCAGGGCAGGCGTTAAGGGACCTGTGGGCTCAGAATGAGCCCAGAGGTGCCCTCCCCTGCCCCCAGGGACACCCCCTGCCACCCTTGCCCACCCCAGGAGGACACCCAAGGCTGGAGGGACCCACCCCAGGGACATAAAGGTAAGTCCAGGTAGGTATTTTTTTCTATTTTCTTTTGTGGCATAGGGGGGCCTGATTTGTGCCCCCCTACATGCCACTATGCCCAATGGCCATGCCCAGGGGACAGAAGTCCCCTGGGCATGGCCATTGGGCAAGGGGGCATGACTCCTGTCTTTGCTAAGACAGGAGTCATTTCAATGGGGGATGGGCATCGTAAAAAAATGGCGCAAATCGGGTTGAGGCAATTTTTTTGCCTCAGCCTGACTTGCACCATTTCTGTACGCCCATACGCCATTTTCCCCCTACGCCGGCGCTGCCTGGTGTACGTCGTTTTTTTTAACGCACACCAGACAGCGCCGGCGGTTAACGCCGGCTAAGGTCATTCAATAAATACGGCGCCCGCATGGCGCTTCAGAATGACGTTAGCCGGCGCAAATTTTTTGGACGCAAAACTGCGTTGGCGCAGTTTTGCGTCAAAAAGTATAAATATGGGCCTTAGAATTCCCATCACCACCAGGTGCCAAGCAATTGTATTAAAGTGCTGATGTTTAATGGAATACAATATGCCCACACTGGGCAAACCTCTATGTTTATATAAATGGAAACGATGATTTGGATCAGTTACCATATTGTGGGGCCATATTTAGCTTTACCGATTCCCACTACCTTCCCATGCCAGACAATATTGTTATAAAACTATTAGCTATTAATTTGTATAGTGCCCAAATAAGGAGAACCGTAAACTTTGTATAATTAAAAACGAAGTGCAAATCTACGATGATATTGTTATAATGCTGTTAACTAATGAGGTGCAAAAATGCCCAAATGAAAAGATCCTCTAAACTTTATATGAATAAAAACGATGCACACGTCTACACCCTTCACGTACATTATACTGCCTAGGGCCTATCACTAAATGGGCATACTGCCAGCTAGTTCCTAAGGTTGAGATGATGTCCTAAGGAGATGATGTCTCATAAAGTACAAGGTAACCAATTGGTTTAAGAAGCTCTGGGCTTTAGAGTGATGGAAAAGATACAACTGATCTATTCAAAGCTTTGCCTAGATCTTTCAAAAACTTAAAAAAATCTGATGGTTAACTGGAGATGTGAGGCATGCTCCATGTGTTCTGACAGTTCCTAACCCCTAGCAAACCGAACACGGATACCAAACAATAACATCTCAAGCTTCGTAGTTCTTTACAGATACACACTATATGCAAAAGGGATTGTGACTTGTACTTACATAACCTACAATTCAGAGCCTCCAAACCAGTTAAATAGCCATATTTGTAGGCTTTAGGGGATATAATTCCACACCTCAGTCTGATTAGATCTACAGCTACTCTGCACAGGGAACACACTTTTCAAAACACACACTCCTAGCACTCCATCAATGTGCAGGTTGTCTGCAGTGCTAAGGGACTGCCTCACTGATCTGCAAGCAAGCTGCCTTTCCTGGAAGCACACAACCAATGTATATTCCACCAGACACTTTGTCCACATCAGTTGACTGCTGGGAATCTTGGTAACATGCGGCTAACAGGTAAATTAAACTAACTCACACTAGTACTGATGTTCCGAGGGATGGCATCTCAAACATAGTCACTCATTACTTTACCACATCACAACAGACGCATATAATAATATTTTAAATGGAGGCATGAATAGATTATTTAGTACATTTTACAGGAATCACTTATTTGCAAATATTTAATGACTTAATTTTTGGTGGTGCCAGTTCTGCCCTTTCTCCCCAACTCTTCACATCTTTCAGCATCCAAACACACAGCCTCAACAGAGGTGCAATAGGATACAGGTACATATACAAGACATCACTGGATGTAATTTTGGAATCCATAAGTTCTGTTTTGGTTGCCTTGATCATACAGGATGTTACTTCTGTACTTCCAAGACGTTGTGTGCAAAATTATTGTAGCCTAGTCTGCATTGCATATTGTGAGAAAGTAGCCTCTTTCTAGCCTTGTTACCACCACTTTTGGCCTGTTTGTGAGTATATGTCAGGGTGTTTTCACTGTCTCACTGGGATCCTGCTAGCCAGGTGTAGGAGGCTGGACTGGCTTGTAGTGAGTACCAAGGGGTACTTGCACCTTGCACCAGGCCCAGTTATCCCTTATTAGTGTATAGGGTGTCTAGCAGCTTAGGCTGATAGATAATGGTAGCTTAGCAGAGCAGCTTAGGCTGAACTAGGAGACGTGTGAAGCTACTACAGTACCACTTAGTGTCATATGCACAATATCATAAGAAAACACAATACACAGTTATACTAAAAATAAAGGTACTTTATTTTTATGACAATATGCCAAAGTATCTTAGAGTGTACCCTCAGTGAGAGGATAGGAAATATACACAAGATATATATACACAATAGCAAAAATATGCAGTATAGTCTTAGAAAACAGTGCAAACAATGTATAGTTACAATAGGATGCAATGGGGAAACATAGGGATAGGGGCAACACAAACCATATACTCCAGAAGTGGAATGCGAACCACGAATGGACCCCAAACCTATGTGACCTTGTAGAGGGTCGCTGGGACTATTAGAAAATAGTGAGAGTTAGAAAAATAACCCTCCCCAAGACCCTGAAAAGTGAGTGCAAAGTGCACCAAAGTTCCCCTAAGGACAAAATAGTCGTGTTAGAGGGAAAATGCAAGGAAAACACAAATCAGCAATGCAACAACGATGGATTCCTGACTGAGGGTACCTGTGGAACAAGGGGACCAAGTCCAAAAGTCACAAGCAACTCGGAGATGGGCAGATGCCCAAGAAATGCCAGCGGTTGGTGCAAAGAAGCTCTTACTAGGCTGAAGAACTGTGAATACTGCAGGAACGACAAGGGCTAGAGACTTCCCCTTTGGAGGATGGATCCCACACGCCTTGGAGAGTCCTGCAGAAGTGTTTTCCCGCCGGATGGACGCCAACAAGCCTTGCTACACGCAAATCATGCGTTTGGCGTTTTTGGATGCTGCTGGGGCCCAGGAGGGACCAGGAGGTCGCAAATTGGACCTGCAGAGAGAGGGGACGTCGAGCAAGACAAAGAGCCCTCACTGAAGCAGGTAGCACCCGGAGAAGTGCCAGAAACAGGCACTACGAGGATGCGTGAAACGGTGCTCGCCGAAGTTGCACAAAGGAGTCCCACGTCGCCGGAGACCAACTTAGAAAGTCGTGCAATGCAGGTTAGAGTGCCGTGGACCCAGGCTTGGCTGTGCACAAAGGATTTCCACCGGAAGTGCACAGGGGCCGGAGTAGCTTGCAAAGTCGCGGTTCCCAGCAATGCAGCCCAGCGAGGTGAGGCAAGGACTTACCTCCACCAAACTTGGGCTGAAGAGTCACTGGACTGTGGGGGTCACTTGGACAGCGTCGCTGGATTCGAGGGACCTCGCTCGTCGTGCTGAGAGGAGACCCAAGGGACCGGTAATGCAGCTTTTTGGTGCCTGCGGTTGCAGGGGGAAGATTCCGTCGACCCACGGGAGATTTCTTCGGAGCTTCTGGTGCAGAGAGGAGGCAGGCTACCCCCACAGCATGCACAAGCAGGAAAACAGTCGAGAAGGCGGCAGGATCAGCGTTACAGAGTTGCAGTAGTCGTCTTTGCTACTATGTTGCAGGGTTGCAGGCTTCCAGCGCGGTCAGCGGTCGATTCCTTATCAGAAGGTGAAGAGAGAGATGCAGAGGAACTCGGCTGAGCTCATGCATTCGTTATCTAAAGTTTCCCCAGAGACAGAGACCCTAAATAGCCAGAAAAGAGGGTTTGGCTACCTAGGAGAGAGGAAAGGCTACTAACACCTGAAGGAGCCTATCAGCAGGAGTCTCTGACGTCACCTGGTGGCACTGGCCACTCAGAGCAGTCCAGTGTGCCAGCAGCACCTCTGTTTCCAAGATGGCAGAGGTCTGGAGCACACTGGAGGAGCTCTGGACACCTCCCAGGGGAGGTGCAGGTCAGGGGAGTGGTCACTCCCCTTTCCTTTGTCCAGTTTCGCGCCAGAGCAGGGGCTAAGGGGTCCCTGAACCGGTGTAGACTGGCTTATGCAGAATTGGGCACATCTGTGCCCAACAAAGCATTTCCAGAGGCTGGGGGAGGCTACTCCTCCCCTGCCTTCACACCATTTTCCAAAGGGAGAGGCTGTCACACCCTCTCTCAGAGGAAGTTCTTTGTTCTGCCATCCTGGGCCAGGCCTGGCTGGACCCCAGGAGGGCAGCTGCCTGTCTGAGGGGTTGGCAGCAGCAGCAGCTGCAGTGAAACCCCAGGAAGGGCAGTTTGGCAGTACCAGGGTCTGTGCTACAGACCACTGGGATCATGGGATTGTGCCAACAATGCCAGGATGGCATAGAGGGGGCAATTCCATGATCTTAGACATGTTACATGGCCATATTCGGAGTTACCATGGTGAAGCTACATATAGGTAGTGACCTATATGTAGTGCACGCGTGTAATGGTGTCCCCGCACTCACAGAGTTCAGGGAATTGGCTCTGAACAATGTGGGGGCACCTTGGCTAGTGCCAGGGTGCCCTCACACTAAGTAACTTTGCACCTAACCTTTACCAGGTAAAGGTTAGACATATAGGTGACTTATAAGTTACTTAAGTGCAGTGTAAAATGGCTGTGAAATAACGTGGACGTTATTTCACTCAGGCTGCAGTGGCAGGCCTGTGTAAGAATTGTCAGAGCTCCCTATGGGTGGCAAAAGAAATGCTGCAGCCCATAGGGATCTCCTGGAACCCCAATACCCTGGGTACCTTAGTACCATATACTAGGGAATTATAAGGGTGTTCCAGTAAACCAATGTGAATTGGTAAAATTGGTCACTAGCCTGTTAGTGACAATTTAAAAGTAATGAGAGAGCATAACCACTGAGGTTCTGGTTAGCAGAGCCTCAGTGAGACAGTTAGGCACCACACAGGGAACATATACATGCACACCTATGAGCACTGGGGCCCTGTGTGACAGGGTCCCAGTGACACATACATATAGGCCACAAACCTATGAGCACTGGGGTCCTGACCAGCAGGATCCCAGTGACACATAACAACCATACTGAAAACATGGTGTTTTCACTATGAGCACTGAGGCCTGGCTATCAGGATCCCAGTGAGACAGTGAAAACAGTGACAAACACCCTGACATACACTCACAAACAGGCCAAAAGTGGGGGTAACAAGGCTAGAAAGAGGCTACCTTCTCACACAACCCCCCCCAAACAAAGGACAATAAGGCTAACCTTGGCCAGTTGAGACTTTATTGTCTAAGTGGTGATAAGTAGAGAGTAGCTCTGCAATAGACTGGTTACTCCCTTTATCATCCACTATATGGTTACTTCCCTGTGGGGATGTAAACCACCCTGTTTGAAGTTTTGTAGCTAAGTAACAATGTGAAGATGTATTATCAGAGTTTCTATCAGTAAGTTTTAGTTTAGAGCAGTGGGAATTGTCCACTGAACCTATTTGTAGTGATGGAAATGCCAGACAGGGATGCTGTCTCAGAAAAGCCATAGCTGGGCAAAAACTTTGTCCATCTGGCTGGAAGAGAGAACAGGGATGCTGTTTCTCTTGAGTTGGAGCAGGGCAGGGATGCTGTCCTATGAGCTCCACACTAGGGCAGGGATGCTGTCCTAAGTGTTGTGAGGTAGTGCAGGGTTTCTGCACTAAAGTTTCTCTGGGAGGGTTGGAGGGATGCTCCATGTTAACTAAAATGGTGCTGTTTTTCTCACCAATGTTAGTTATCCCACAGAGAGGTACTTCCACCTCAGGGAGTCCAGCTTTGCCAGCTGATGATTCCCTTGGAACAGGTGCCACCCCAGGAGAGGTTTCTCCCACCACAGGAATAGTATCCTGAATGGGTGGGTGGTTAGGGGATACTGTGATACCCTTTTTACCTGTTGATGGAGAGGGATCCTGAGTTTTCAGGCCTTCTCTCCTTTGCTTTTTCATTTCACTTGAAATGAGAGGGAACAATTCCTCAGGGATGCCCAGCATGGCTGCATGGGCATAAAACTCTACATCAGCCCAACCTGAGGCCTCTAGGTCATTACCTAAGAGACAGTCTACAGGTAAGCTAGGTGATACCACCACCTGCTTAGGGCCAGTAACTCCACCCCAACTAAACTGAATTATAGCTAAGGGAAGAAACTTAGTGGAGTTATGGACATCAATAATCTTATACTGTTGTCCAATGATGTGTTGTTCAGGAGGCACTAGGTTTTCAGTCACCAAAGTGAAACTGGCACCTGTGTCCCTGTAGGCCAAGGCCTCAACACCATTTATTGAAACTGTCTGCCTGTACTTATCCATTGTAAGGGGACAAGCAGCCAGTGTGGCAAGGCCAATGCCACTAGGTGTGACAGAAACTGTCTTGGGACTGATGACATCAGTTTCCACTATGGACCCATAAGTGAACCCAACTACACCCTTTGCTTGACTGTTGCCAGCAGTCCCACCACTAGTACCACTACTGCTAGGGGCACTAGAGCTTGATGTATTAGTGGTGGTAGGCTCAGGGGGTTTACCTGGACAGGACTTATCCCCTGGCCTATGGCCTCTATTTTTACACACAAAGCACCAAGGCTTTTTAATGTGTGCAGGTTGGGAAGAAGAGGAAGAATTTGTTTTATCCCCACCCTCTGAAGAGTGTTTAAGATTTGAAGTGGGATCTTTGGTTTTACCCTTATCCCCATGCTTATCTTGAGATTTTTCACCATCTTTCTTCTTATTGCCATCTTTGTCACCCCCTGTATGAACTTTTCTGTTCACCCTTGTTCTGACCCATTTGTCTGCCTTCTTTCCCAATTCTTGGGGAGAGGTCAGATCAGAGTCTACCAGGTACTGGTGCAACAAATCAGACACACAATTATTAAGTATATGCTCTCTCAGGATTAAGTTATACAGGCTGTCATAATCAGTAACTTTACTGCCATGTAACCACCCCTCCAAGGCCTTCACTGCCTGGTCAATGAAATCAACCCAGTCTTGTGAAGACTCCTTTTTGGTCTCTCTGAACTTTATCCTGTACTGTTCAGTGGTTAAGCCATAACCATCCAGGAGTGCATTCTTAAGAACTTGGAAATTATTGGCATCATTTTCTTTCACTGTAAGGAGCCTATCCCTACCTTTTCCACTAAATGATAGCCATAGGATAGCAGCCCACTGCTTTTGAGGGACATCCTGTACAGCACAGGCCCTCTCAAGTGCAGCAAACCACTTGTTAATGTCATCCCCCTCCTTATAAGGGGGAACTATCTTGTGCAGATTCCTGGAATCATGCTCTTTTGCAGGATGACTATGGGGAATACTGCTGCTGCCACCATGGGTATCTAAACCCAACTTCTGTCTTTCCCTCTCTATTTCTAAAGACTGTCTATCCAAATCCAGCTGTTGCTTCTTGAGCTTCAGTCTGGTTTGTTCCACTCTCAATCTATTGAGCTCCCTTTCTAACAATCTGTCATCAGGGTGGGTGGGAGGGACATTTCTAGATACAGAGGTATGATGGGAATGAACAGAAGGAGACCTGTCCCTTACAGAGGGCACCCTAACAGCTTGGCTACCAGCATAATGTGAGATCACATCATCAGTATGGTGTGATTCAACCTCTGTACCAACTATGCTAGACTGTCTAGTAATGGGCAGGCTGAGAAGTTTCTTTCCTGAACCTTTTCCTGGGGGAGTCCCTGGATCAGATTGAGAACCATTAGCTACTTTTTCTACAGATTGGGCACTTATGGCCTTATCCTGTACTCTAAGCATATTAATTAACAGTTCTAAGGAAGGATTCTTCCCTACACTCAAACCTCTCTCTATGCAGAGACTCCTTGCTCCTTTCCAGCTAAGGTGATCATATGCAAGTTTGGACAGTTCAACATTTTTCCCTGTGCCAGACATTTTTTTAGAGAGAGTTAAAGTGATAGAAAAAGAGAAAAAAAAGTTTTCAGAACTTTTTGGAAAGACAGAAAAAACTTTTTAAACTTTTAAGAACTTTTTGAAAGTTTTAGAAGTACTTTTCAGCACTTAGAAAAGAGTGAAAAGAGGAAATGCAAAACTTTTTGGCTATGTGTATATACACTGACCTTGTTTTGTATATTTTTCTCCTATGAAAAGTACAATGACAAGAGTGGTAAGCAGTCTCAAGCACTTATCCCACCACTGCACAACCAATGTAGGAGGCTGGACTGGCTTGTAGTGAGTACCAAGGGGTACTTGCACCTTGCACCAGGCCCAGTTATCCCTTATTAGTGTATAGGGTGTCTAGCAGCGTAGGCTGATAGATAATGGTAGCTTAGCAGAGCAGCTTAGGCTGAACTAGGAGACGTGTGAAGCTACTACAGTACCACTTAGTGTCATATGCACAATATCATAAGAAAACACAATACACAGTTATACTAAAAATAAAGGTACTTTATTTTTATGACAATATGCCAAAGTATCTTAGAGTGTACCCTCAGTGAGAGGATAGGAAATATACACAAGATATATATACACAATAGCAAAAATATGCAGTATAGTCTTAGAAAACAGTGCAAACAATGTATAGTTACAATAGGATGAAATGGGGAAACATAGGGATAGGGGCAACACAAACCATATACTCCAGAAGTGGAATGCGAACCACGAATGGACCCCAAACCTATGTGACCTTGTAGAGGGTCGCTGGGACTATTAGAAAATAGTGAGAGTTAGAAAAATAACCCTCCCCAAGACCCTGAAAAGTGAGTGCAAAGTGCACCAAAGTTCCCCTAAGGACAAAATAGTCGTGTTAGAGGGAAAATGCAAGGAAAACACAAATCAGCAATGCAACAACGATGGATTCCTGACTGAGGGTACCTGTGGAACAAGGGGACCAAGTCCAAAAGTCACAAGCAACTCGGAGATGGGCAGATGCCCAAGAAATGCCAGCGGTTGGTGCAAAGAAGCTCTTACTAGGCTGAAGAACTGTGAATACTGCAGGAACGACAAGGGCTAGAGACTTCCCCTTTGGAGGATGGATCCCACACGCCTTGGAGAGTCCTGCAGAAGTGTTTTCCCGCCGGATGGACGCCAACAAGCCTTGCTACACGCAAATCATGCGTTTGGCGTTTTTGGATGCTGCTGGGGCCCAGGAGGGACCAGGAGGTCGCAAATTGGACCTGCAGAGAGAGGGGACGTCGAGCAAGACAAAGAGCCCTCACTGAAGCAGGTAGCACCCGGAGAAGTGCCAGAAACAGGCACTACGAGGATGCGTGAAACGGTGCTCGCCGAAGTTGCACAAAGGAGTCCCACGTCGCCGGAGACCAACTTAGAAAGTCGTGCAATGCAGGTTAGAGTGCCGTGGACCCAGGCTTGGCTGTGCACGAAGGATTTCCACCGGAAGTGCACAGGGGCCGGAGTAGCTTGCAAAGTCGCGGTTCCCAGCAATGCAGCCCAGCGAGGTGAGGCAAGGACTTACCTCCACCAAACTTGGGCTGAAGAGTCACTGGACTGTGGGGGTCACTTGGACAGCGTCGCTGGATTCGAGGGACCTCGCTCGTCGTGCTGAGAGGAGACCCAAGGGACCGGTAATGCAGCTTTTTGGTGCCTGCGGTTGCAGGGGGAAGATTCCGTCGACCCACGGGAGATTTCTTCGGAGCTTCTGGTGCAGAGAGGAGGCAGGCTACCCCCACAGCATGCACAAGCAGGAAAACAGTCGAGAAGGCGGCAGGATCAGCGTTACAGAGTTGCAGTAGTCGTCTTTGCTACTATGTTGCAGGGTTGCAGGCTTCCAGCGCGGTCAGCGGTCGATTCCTTATCAGAAGGTGAAGAGAGAGATGCAGAGGAACTCGGCTGAGCTCATGCATTCGTTATCTAAAGTTTCCCCAGAGACAGAGACCCTAAATAGCCAGAAAAGAGGGTTTGGCTACCTAGGAGAGAGGAAAGGCTACTAACACCTGAAGGAGCCTATCAGCAGGAGTCTCTGACGTCACCTGGTGGCACTGGCCACTCAGAGCAGTCCAGTGTGCCAGCAGCACCTCTGTTTCCAAGATGGCAGAGGTCTGGAGCACACTGGAGGAGCTCTGGACACCTCCCAGGGGAGGTGCAGGTCAGGGGAGTGGTCACTCCCCTTTCCTTTGTCCAGTTTCGCGCCAGAGCAGGGGCTAAGGGGTCCCTGAACCGGTGTAGACTGGCTTATGCAGAATTGGGCACATCTGTGCCCAACAAAGCATTTCCAGAGGCTGGGGGAGGCTACTCCTCCCCTGCCTTCACACCATTTTCCAAAGGGAGAGGCTGTCACACCCTCTCTCAGAGGAAGTTCTTTGTTCTGCCATCCTGGGCCAGGCCTGGCTGGACCCCAGGAGGGCAGCTGCCTGTCTGAGGGGTTGGCAGCAGCAGCAGCTGCAGTGAAACCCCAGGAAGGGCAGTTTGGCAGTACCAGGGTCTGTGCTACAGACCACTGGGATCATGGGATTGTGCCAACAATGCCAGGATGGCATAGAGGGGGCAATTCCATGATCTTAGACATGTTACATGGCCATATTCGGAGTTACCATGGTGAAGCTACATATAGGTAGTGACCTATATGTAGTGCACGCGTGTAATGGTGTCCCCGCACTCACAGAGTTCAGGGAATTGGCTCTGAACAATGTGGGGGCACCTTGGCTAGTGCCAGGGTGCCCTCACACTAAGTAACTTTGCACCTAACCTTTACCAGGTAAAGGTTAGACATATAGGTGACTTATAAGTTACTTAAGTGCAGTGTAAAATGGCTGTGAAATAACGTGGACGTTATTTCACTCAGGCTGCAGTGGCAGGCCTGTGTAAGAATTGTCAGAGCTCCCTATGGGTGGCAAAAGAAATGCTGCAGCCCATAGGGATCTCCTGGAACCCCAATACCCTGGGTACCTTAGTACCATATACTAGGGAATTATAAGGGTGTTCCAGTAAACCAATGTGAATTGGTAAAATTGGTCACTAGCCTGTTAGTGACAATTTAAAAGTAATGAGAGAGCATAACCACTGAGGTTCTGGTTAGCAGAGCCTCAGTGAGACAGTTAGGCACCACACAGGGAACATATACATGCACACCTATGAGCACTGGGGCCTTGTGTGACAGGGTCCCAGTGACACATACATATAGGCCACAAACCTATGAGCACTGGGGTCCTGACCAGCAGGATCCCAGTGACACATAACAACCATACTGAAAACATGGTGTTTTCACTATGAGCACTGAGGCCTGGCTATCAGGATCCCAGTGAGACAGTGAAAACAGTGACAAACACCCTGACATACACTCACAAACAGGCCAAAAGTGGGGGTAACAAGGCTAGAAAGAGGCTACCTTCTCACACAACCCCCCCCAAACAAAGGACAATAAGGCTAACCTTGGCCAGTTGAGACTTTATTGTCTAAGTGGTGATAAGTAGAGAGTAGCTCTGCAATAGACTGGTTACTCCCTTTATCATCCACTATATGGTTACTTCCCTGTGGGGATGTAAACCACCCTGTTTGAAGTTTTTTAGCTAAGTAACAATGTGAAGATGTATTTTCAGAGTTTCTATCAGTAAGTTTTAGTTTAGAGCAGTGGGAATTGTCCACTGAACCTATTTGTAGTGATGGAAATGCCAGACAGGGATGCTGTCTCAGAAAAGCCATAGCTGGGCAAAAACTTTGTCCATCTGGCTGGAAGAGAGAACAGGGATGCTGTTTCTCTTGAGTTGGAGCAGGGCAGGGATGCTGTCCTATGAGCTCCACACTAGGGCAGGGATGCTGTCCTAAGTGTTGTGAGGTAGTGCAGGGTTTCTGCACTAAAGTTTCTCTGGGAGGGTTGGAGGGATGCTCCATGTTAACTAAAATGGTGCTGTTTTTCTCACCAATGTTAGTTATCCCACAGAGAGGTACTTCCACCTCAGGGAGTCCAGCTTTGCCAGCTGATGATTCCCTTGGAACAGGTGCCACCCCAGGAGAGGTTTCTCCCACCACAGGAATAGTATCCTGAATGGGTGGGTGGTTAGGGGATACTGTGATACCCTTTTTACCTGTTGATGGAGAGGGATCCTGAGTTTTCAGGCCTTCTCTCCTTTGCTTTTTCATTTCACTTGAAATGAGAGGGAACAATTCCTCAGGGATGCCCAGCATGGCTGCATGGGCATAAAACTCTACATCAGCCCAACCTGAGGCCTCTAGGTCATTACCTAAGAGACAGTCTACAGGTAAGCTAGGTGATACCACCACCTGCTTAGGGCCAGTAACTCCACCCCAACTAAACTGAATTATAGCTAAGGGAAGAAACTTAGTGGAGTTATGGACATCAATAATCTTATACTGTTGTCCAATGATGTGTTGTTCAGGAGGCACTAGGTTTTCAGTCACCAAAGTGAAACTGGCACCTGTGTCCCTGTAGGCCAAGGCCTCAACACCATTTATTGAAACTGTCTGCCTGTACTTATCCATTGTAAGGGGACAAGCAGCCAGTGTGGCAAGGCCAATGCCACTAGGTGTGACAGAAACTGTCTTGGGACTGATGACATCAGTTTCCACTATGGACCCATAAGTGAACCCAACTACACCCTTTGCTTGACTGTTGCCAGCAGTCCCACCACTAGTACCACTACTGCTAGGGGCACTAGAGCTTGATGTATTAGTGGTGGTAGGCTCAGGGGGTTTACCTGGACAGGACTTATCCCCTGGCCTATGGCCTCTATTTTTACACACAAAGCACCAAGGCTTTTTAATGTGTGCAGGTTGGGAAGAAGAGGAAGAATTTGTTTTATCCCCACCCTCTGAAGAGTGTTTAAGATTTGAAGTGGGATCTTTGGTTTTACCCTTATCCCCATGCTTATCTTGAGATTTTTCACCATCTTTCTTCTTATTGCCATCTTTGTCACCCCCTGTATGAACTTTTCTGTTCACCCTTGTTCTGACCCATTTGTCTGCCTTCTTTCCCAATTCTTGGGGAGAGGTCAGATCAGAGTCTACCAGGTACTGGTGCAACAAATCAGACACACAATTATTAAGTATATGCTCTCTCAGGATTAAGTTATACAGGCTGTCATAATCAGTAACTTTACTGCCATGTAACCACCCCTCCAAGGCCTTCACTGCCTGGTCAATGAAATCAACCCAGTCTTGTGAAGACTCCTTTTTGGTCTCTCTGAACTTTATCCTGTACTGTTCAGTGGTTAAGCCATAACCATCCAGGAGTGCATTCTTAAGAACTTGGAAATTATTGGCATCATTTTCTTTCACTGTAAGGAGCCTATCCCTACCTTTTCCACTAAATGATAGCCATAGGATAGCAGCCCACTGCTTTTGAGGGACATCCTGTACAGCACAGGCCCTCTCAAGTGCAGCAAACCACTTGTTAATGTCATCCCCCTCCTTATAAGGGGGAACTATCTTGTGCAGATTCCTGGAATCATGCTCTTTTGCAGGATGACTATGGGGAATACTGCTGCTGCCACCATGGGTATCTAAACCCAACTTCTGTCTTTCCCTCTCTATTTCTAAAGACTGTCTATCCAAATCCAGCTGTTGCTTCTTGAGCTTCAGTCTGGTTTGTTCCACTCTCAATCTATTGAGCTCCCTTTCTAACAATCTGTCATCAGGGTGGGTGGGAGGGACATTTCTAGATACAGAGGTATGATGGGAATGAACAGAAGGAGACCTGTCCCTTACAGAGGGCACCCTAACAGCTTGGCTACCAGCATAATGTGAGATCACATCATCAGTATGGTGTGATTCAACCTCTGTACCAACTATGCTAGACTGTCTAGTAATGGGCAGGCTGAGAAGTTTCTTTCCTGAACCTTTTCCTGGGGGAGTCCCTGGATCAGATTGAGAACCATTAGCTACTTTTTCTACAGATTGGGCACTTATGGCCTTATCCTGTACTCTAAGCATATTAATTAACAGTTCTAAGGAAGGATTCTTCCCTACACTCAAACCTCTCTCTATGCAGAGACTCCTTGCTCCTTTCCAGCTAAGGTGATCATATGCAAGTTTGGACAGTTCAACATTTTTCCCTGTGCCAGACATTTTTTTAGAGAGAGTTAAAGTGATAGAAAAAGAGAAAAAAAAGTTTTCAGAACTTTTTGGAAAGACAGAAAAAACTTTTTAAACTTTTAAGAACTTTTTGAAAGTTTTAGAAGTACTTTTCAGCACTTAGAAAAGAGTGAAAAGAGGAAATGCAAAACTTTTTGGCTATGTGTATATACACTGACCTTGTTTTGTATATTTTTCTCCTATGAAAAGTACAATGACAAGAGTGGTAAGCAGTCTCAAGCACTTATCCCACCACTGCACAACCAATGTAGGAGGCTGGACTGGCTTGTAGTGAGTACCAAGGGGTACTTGCACCTTGCACCAGGCCCAGTTATCCCTTATTAGTGTATAGGGTGTCTAGCAGCTTAGGCTGATAGATAATGGTAGCTTAGCAGAGCAGCTTAGGCTGAACTAGGAGACGTGTGAAGCTACTACAGTACCACTTAGTGTCATATGCACAATATCATAAGAAAACACAATACACAGTTATACTAAAAATAAAGGTACTTTATTTTTATGACAATATGCCAAAGTATCTTAGAGTGTACCCTCAGTGAGAGGATAGGAAATATACACAAGATATATATACACAATAGCAAAAATATGCAGTATAGTCTTAGAAAACAGTGCAAACAATGTATAGTTACAATAGGATGAAATGGGGAAACATAGGGATAGGGGCAACACAAACCATATACTCCAGAAGTGGAATGCGAACCACGAATGGACCCCAAACCTATGTGACCTTGTAGAGGGTCGCTGGGACTATTAGAAAATAGTGAGAGTTAGAAAAATAACCCTCCCCAAGACCCTGAAAAGTGAGTGCAAAGTGCACCAAAGTTCCCCTAAGGACAAAATAGTCGTGTTAGAGGGAAAATGCAAGGAAAACACAAATCAGCAATGCAACAACGATGGATTCCTGACTGAGGGTACCTGTGGAACAAGGGGACCAAGTCCAAAAGTCACAAGCAACTCGGAGATGGGCAGATGCCCAAGAAATGCCAGCGGTTGGTGCAAAGAAGCTCTTACTAGGCTGAAGAACTGTGAATACTGCAGGAACGACAAGGGCTAGAGACTTCCCCTTTGGAGGATGGATCCCCCACGCCTTGGAGAGTCCTGCAGAAGTGTTTTCCCGCCGGATGGACGCCAACAAGCCTTGCTACACGCAAATCATGCGTTTGGCGTTTTTGGACGCTGCTGGGGCCCAGGAGGGACCAGGAGGTCGCAAATTGGACCTGCAGAGAGAGGGGACGTCGAGCAAGACAAAGAGCCCTCACTGAAGCAGGTAGCACCCGGAGAAGTGCCAGAAACAGGCACTACGAGGATGCGTGAAACGGTGCTCGCCGAAGTTGCACAAAGGAGTCCCACGTCGCCGGAGACCAACTTAGAAAGTCGTGCAATGCAGGTTAGAGTGCCGTGGACCCAGGCTTGGCTGTGCACGAAGGATTTCCGCCGGAAGTGCACAGGGGCCGGAGTAGCTTGCAAAGTCGCAGTTCCCAGCAATGCAGCCCAGCGAGGTGAGGCAAGGACTTACCTCCACCAAACTTGGGCTGAAGAGTCACTGGACTATGAGGGTCACTTGGACAGTGTCGCTGGATTCGAGGGACCTCGCTCGTCGTGCTGAGAGGAGACCCAAGGGACCGGTAATGCAGCTTTTTGGTGCCTGCGGTTGCAGGGGGAAGATTCCGTCGACCCACGGGAGATTTCTTCGGAGCTTCTGGTGCAGAGAGGAGGCAGGCTACCGCCACAGCATGCACAAGCAGGAAAACAGTCGAGAAGGCGGGAGGATCAGCGTTACAGAGTTGCAGTAGTCGTCTTTGCTACTATGTTGCAGGGTTGCAGGCTTCCAGCGCGGTCAGCGGTCGATTCCTTATCAGAAGGTGAAGAGAGAGATGCAGAGGAACTCGGCTGAGCTCATGCATTCGTTATCTAAAGTTTCCCCAGAGACAGAGACCCTAAATAGCCAGAAAAGAGGGTTTGGCTACCTAGGAGAGAGGAAAGGCTACTAACACCTGAAGGAGCCTATCAGCAGGAGTCTCTGACGTCACCTGGTGGCACTGGCCACTCAGAGCAGTCCAGTGTGCCAGCAGCACCTCTGTTTCCAAGATGGCAGAGGTCTGGAGCACACTGGAGGAGCTCTGGACACCTCCCAGGGGAGGTGCAGGTCAGGGGAGTGGTCACTCCCCTTTCCTTTGTCCAGTTTCGCGCCAGAGCAGGGGCTAAGGGGTCCCTGAACCGGTGTAGACTGGCTTATGCAGAATTGGGCACATCTGTGCCCAACAAAGCATTTCCAGAGGCTGGGGGAGGCTACTCCTCCCCTGCCTTCACACCATTTTCCAAAGGGAGAGGCTGTCACACCCTCTCTCAGAGGAAGTTCTTTGTTCTGCCATCCTGGGCCAGGCCTGGCTGGACCCCAGGAGGGCAGCTGCCTGTCTGAGGGGTTGGCAGCAGCAGCAGCTGCAGTGAAACCCCAGGAAGGGCAGTTTGGCAGTACCAGGGTCTGTGCTACAGACCACTGGGATCATGGGATTGTGCCAACAATGCCAGGATGGCATAGAGGGGGCAATTCCATGATCTTAGACATGTTACATGGCCATATTCGGAGTTACCATGGTGAAGCTACATATAGGTAGTGACCTATATGTAGTGCACGCGTGTAATGGTGTCCCCGCACTCACAGAGTTCAGGGAATTGGCTCTGAACAATGTGGGGGCACCTTGGCTAGTGCCAGGGTGCCCTCACACTAAGTAACTTTGCACCTAACCTTTACCAGGTAAAGGTTAGACATATAGGTGACTTATAAGTTACTTAAGTGCAGTGTAAAATGGCTGTGAAATAACGTGGACGTTATTTCACTCAGGCTGCAGTGGCAGGCCTGTGTAAGAATTGTCAGAGCTCCCTATGGGTGGCAAAAGAAATGCTGCAGCCCATAGGGATCTCCTGGAACCCCAATACCCTGGGTACCTTAGTACCATATACTAGGGAATTATAAGGGTGTTCCAGTAAACCAATGTGAATTGGTAAAATTGGTCACTAGCCTGTTAGTGACAATTTAAAAGTAATGAGAGAGCATAACCACTGAGGTTCTGGTTAGCAGAGCCTCAGTGAGACAGTTAGGCACCACACAGGGAACATATACATGCACACCTATGAGCACTGGGGCCCTGTGTGACAGGGTCCCAGTGACACATACATATAGGCCACAAACCTATGAGCACTGGGGTCCTGACCAGCAGGATCCCAGTGACACATAACAACCATACTGAAAACATGGTGTTTTCACTATGAGCACTGAGGCCTGGCTATCAGGATCCCAGTGAGACAGTGAAAACAGTGACAAACACCCTGACATACACTCACAAACAGGCCAAAAGTGGGGGTAACAACGCTAGAAAGAGGCTACCTTCTCACACAACCCCCCCCAAACGAAGGACAATAAGGCTAACCTTGGCCAGTTGAGACTTTATTGTCTAAGTGGTGATAAGTAGAGAGTAGCTCTGCAATAGACTGGTTACTCCCTTTATCATCCACTATATGGTTACTTCCCTGTGGGGATGTAAACCACCCTGTTTGAAGTTTTTTAGCTAAGCAACAATGTGAAGATGTATTTTCAGAGTTTCTATCAGTAAGTTTTAGTTTAGAGCAGTGGGAATTGTCCACTGAACCTATTTGTAGTGATGGAAATGCCAGACAGGGATGCTGTCTCAGAAAAGCCATAGCTGGGCAAAAACTTTGTCCATCTGGCTGGAAGAGAGAACAGGGATGCTGTTTCTCTTGAGTTGGAGCAGGGCAGGGATGCTGTCCTATGAGCTCCACACTAGGGCAGGGATGCTGTCCTAAGTGTTGTGAGGTAGTGCAGGGTTTCTGCACTAAAGTTTCTCTGGGAGGGTTGGAGGGATGCTCCATGTTAACTAAAATGGTGCTGTTTTTCTCACCAATGTTAGTTATCCCACAGAGAGGTACTTCCACCTCAGGGAGTCCAGCTTTGCCAGCTGATGATTCCCTTGGAACAGGTGCCACCCCAGGAGAGGTTTCTCCCACCACAGGAATAGTATCCTGAATGGGTGGGTGGTTAGGGGATACTGTGATACCCTTTTTACCTGTTGATGGAGAGGGATCCTGAGTTTTCAGGCCTTCTCTCCTTTGCTTTTTCATTTCACTTGAAATGAGAGGGAACAATTCCTCAGGGATGCCCAGCATGGCTGCATGGGCATAAAACTCTACATCAGCCCAACCTGAGGCCTCTAGGTCATTACCTAAGAGACAGTCTACAGGTAAGCTAGGTGATACCACCACCTGCTTAGGGCCAGTAACTCCACCCCAACTAAACTGAATTATAGCTAAGGGAAGAAACTTAGTGGAGTTATGGACATCAATAATCTTATACTGTTGTCCAATGATGTGTTGTTCAGGAGGCACTAGGTTTTCAGTCACCAAAGTGAAACTGGCACCTGTGTCCCTGTAGGCCAAGGCCTCAACACCATTTATTGAAACTGTCTGCCTGTACTTATCCATTGTAAGGGGACAAGCAGCCAGTGTGGCAAGGCCAATGCCACTAGGTGTGACAGAAACTGTCTTGGGACTGATGACATCAGTTTCCACTATGGACCCATAAGTGAACCCAACTACACCCTTTGCTTGACTGTTGCCAGCAGTCCCACCACTAGTACCACTACTGCTAGGGGCACTAGAGCTTGATGTATTAGTGGTGGTAGGCTCAGGGGGTTTACCTGGACAGGACTTATCCCCTGGCCTATGGCCTCTATTTTTACACACAAAGCACCAAGGCTTTTTAATGTGTGCAGGTTGGGAAGAAGAGGAAGAATTTGTTTTATCCCCACCCTCTGAAGAGTGTTTAAGATTTGAAGTGGGATCTTTGGTTTTACCCTTATCCCCATGCTTATCTTGAGATTTTTCACCATCTTTCTTCTTATTGCCATCTTTGTCACCCCCTGTATGAACTTTTCTGTTCACCCTTGTTCTGACCCATTTGTCTGCCTTCTTTCCCAATTCTTGGGGAGAGGTCAGATCAGAGTCTACCAGGTACTGGTGCAACAAATCAGACACACAATTATTAAGTATATGCTCTCTCAGGATTAAGTTATACAGGCTGTCATAATCAGTAACTTTACTGCCATGTAACCACCACTCCAAGGCCTTCACTGCCTGGTCAATGAAATCAACCCAGTCTTGTGAAGACTCCTTTTTGGTCTCTCTGAACTTTATCCTGTACTGTTCAGTGGTTAAGCCATAACCATCCAGGAGTGCATTCTTAAGAACTTGGAAATTATTGGCATCATTTTCTTTCACTGTAAGGAGCCTATCCCTACCTTTTCCACTAAATGATAGCCATAGGATAGCAGCCCACTGCTTTTGAGGGACATCCTGTACAGCACAGGCCCTCTCAAGTGCAGCAAACCACTTGTTAATGTCATCCCCCTCCTTATAAGGGGGAACTATCTTGTGCAGATTCCTGGAATCATGCTCTTTTGCAGGATGACTATGGGGAATACTGCTGCTGCCACCATGGGTATCTAAACCCAACTTCTGTCTTTCCCTCTCTATTTCTAAAGACTGTCTATCCAAATCCAGCTGTTGCTTCTTGAGCTTCAGTCTGGTTTGTTCCACTCTCAATCTATTGAGCTCCCTTTCTAACAATCTGTCATCAGGGTGGGTGGGAGGGACATTTCTAGATACAGAGGTATGATGGGAATGAACAGAAGGAGACCTGTCCCTTACAGAGGGCACCCTAACAGCTTGGCTACCAGCATAATGTGAGATCACATCATCAGTATGGTGTGATTCAACCTCTGTACCAACTATGCTAGACTGTCTAGTAATGGGCAGGCTGAGAAGTTTCTTTCCTGAACCTTTTCCTGGGGGAGTCCCTGGATCAGATTGAGAACCATTAGCTACTTTTTCTACAGATTGGGCACTTATGGCCTTATCCTGTACTCTAAGCATATTAATTAACAGTTCTAAGGAAGGATTCTTCCCTACACTCAAACCTCTCTCTATGCAGAGACTCCTTGCTCCTTTCCAGCTAAGGTGATCATATGCAAGTTTGGACAGTTCAACATTTTTCCCTGTGCCAGACATTTTTTTAGAGAGAGTTAAAGTGATAGAAAAAGAGAAAAAAAAGTTTTCAGAACTTTTTGGAAAGACAGAAAAAACTTTTTAAACTTTTAAGAACTTTTTGAAAGTTTTAGAAGTACTTTTCAGCACTTAGAAAAGAGTGAAAAGAGGAAATGCAAAACTTTTTGGCTATGTGTATATACACTGACCTTGTTTTGTATATTTTTCTCCTATGAAAAGTACAATGACAAGAGTGGTAAGCAGTCTCAAGCACTTATCCCACCACTGCACAACCAATGTAGGAGGCTGGACTGGCTTGTAGTGAGTACCAAGGGGTACTTGCACCTTGCACCAGGCCCAGTTATCCCTTATTAGTGTATAGGGTGTCTAGCAGCTTAGGCTGATAGATAATGGTAGCTTAGCAGAGCAGCTTAGGCTGAACTAGGAGACGTGTGAAGCTACTACAGTACCACTTAGTGTCATATGCACAATATCATAAGAAAACACAATACACAGTTATACTAAAAATAAAGGTACTTTATTTTTATGACAATATGCCAAAGTATCTTAGAGTGTACCCTCAGTGAGAGGATAGGAAATATACACAAGATATATATACACAATAGCAAAAATATGCAGTATAGTCTTAGAAAACAGTGCAAACAATGTATAGTTACAATAGGATGAAATGGGGAAACATAGGGATAGGGGCAACACAAACCATATACTCCAGAAGTGGAATGCGAACCACGAATGGACCCCAAACCTATGTGACCTTGTAGAGGGTCGCTGGGACTATTAGAAAATAGTGAGAGTTAGAAAAATAACCCTCCCCAAGACCCTGAAAAGTGAGTGCAAAGTGCACCAAAGTTCCCCTAAGGACAAAATAGTCGTGTTAGAGGGAAAATGCAAGGAAAACACAAATCAGCAATGCAACAACGATGGATTCCTGACTGAGGGTACGTGAGGCAAGGGGACCAAGTCCAAAAGTCACAAGCAACTCGGAGATGGGCAGATGCCCAAGAAATGCCAGCGGTTGGTGCAAAGAAGCTCTTACTAGGCTGAAGAACTGTGAATACTGCAGGAACGACAAGGGCTAGAGACTTCCCCTTTGGAGGATGAATCCCCCACGCCTTGGAGAGTCCTGCAGAAGTGTTTTCCCGCCGGATAGACGCCAACAAGCCTTGCTACACGCAAATCATGCGTTTGGCGTTTTTGGACGCTGCTGGGGCCCAGGAGGGACCAGGAGGTCGCAAATTGGACCTGCAGAGAGAGGGGACGTCGAGCAAGACAAACAGCCCTCACTGAAGCAGGTAGCACCCGGAGAAATGCCAGAAACAGGCACTACGAGGATGCGTGAAACGGTGCTCGCTGAAGTTGCACAAAGGAGTCCCACGTCGCCGGAGACCAACTTAGAAAGTCGTGCAATGCAGGTTAGAGTGCCGTGGACCCAGGCTTGGCTGTGCACGAAGGATTTCCACCGGAAGTGCACAGGGGCCGGAGTAGCTTGCAAAGTCGCGGTTCCCAGCAATGCAGCCCAGCGAGGTGAGGCAAGGACTTACCTCCACCAAACTTGGGCTGAAGAGTCACTGGACTGTGGGGGTCACTTGGACAGCGTCGCTGGATTCGAGGGACCTCGCTCGTCGTGCTGAGAGGAGACCCAAGGGACCGGTAATGCAGCTTTTTGGTGCCTGCGGTTGCAGGGGGAAGATTCCGTCGACCCACGGGAGATTTCTTCGGAGCTTCTGGTGCAGAGAGGAGGCAGGCTACCCCCACAGCATGCACAAGCAGGAAAACAGTCGAGAAGGCGGCAGGATCAGCGTTACAGAGTTGCAGTAGTCGTCTTTGCTACTATGTTGCAGGGTTGCAGGCTTCCAGCGCGGTCAGCGGTCGATTCCTTATCAGAAGGTGAAGAGAGAGATGCAGAGGAACTCGGCTGAGCTCATGCATTCGTTATCTAAAGTTTCCCCAGAGACAGAGACCCTAAATAGCCAGAAAAGAGGGTTTGGCTACCTAGGAGAGAGGAAAGGCTACTAACACCTGAAGGAGCCTATCAGCAGGAGTCTCTGACGTCACCTGGTGGCACTGGCCACTCAGAGCAGTCCAGTGTGCCAGCAGCACCTCTGTTTCCAAGATGGCAGAGGTCTGGAGCACACTGGAGGAGCTCTGGACACCTCCCAGGGGAGGTGCAGGTCAGGGGAGTGGTCACTCCCCTTTCCTTTGTCCAGTTTCGCGCCAGAGCAGGGGCTAAGGGGTCCCTGAACCGGTGTAGACTGGCTTATGCAGAATTGGGCACATCTGTGCCCAACAAAGCATTTCCAGAGGCTGGGGGAGGCTACTCCTCCCCTGCCTTCACACCATTTTCCAAAGGGAGAGGGTGTCACACCCTCTCTCAGAGGAAGTTCTTTGTTCTGCCATCCTGGGCCAGGCCTGGCTGGACCCCAGGAGGGCAGCTGCCTGTCTGAGGGGTTGGCAGCAGCAGCAGCTGCAGTGAAACCCCAGGAAGGGCAGTTTGGCAGTACCAGGGTCTGTGCTACAGACCACTGGGATCATGGGATTGTGCCAACAATGCCAGGATGGCATAGAGGGGGCAATTCCATGATCTTAGACATGTTACATGGCCATATTCGGAGTTACCATGGTGAAGCTACATATAGGTAGTGACCTATATGTAGTGCACGCGTGTAATGGTGTCCCCGCACTCACAGAGTTCAGGGAATTGGCTCTGAACAATGTGGGGGCACCTTGGCTAATGCCAGGGTGCCCTCACACTAAGTAACTTTGCACCTAACCTTTACCAGGTAAAGGTTAGACATATAGGTGACTTATAAGTTACTTAAGTGCAGTGTAAAATGGCTGTGAAATAACGTGGACGTTATTTCACTCAGGCTGCAGTGGCAGGCCTGTGTAAGAATTGTCAGAGCTCCCTATGGGTGGCAAAAGAAATGCTGCAGCCCATAGGGATCTCCTGGAACCCCAATACCCTGGGTACCTTAGTACCATATACTAGGGAATTATAAGGGTGTTCCAGTAAACCAATGTGAATTGGTAAAATTGGTCACTAGCCTGTTAGTGACAATTTAAAAGTAATGAGAGAGCATAACCACTAAGGTTCTGGTTAGCAGAGCCTCAGTGAGACAGTTAGGCACCACACAGGGAACATATACATGCACACCTATGAGCACTGGGGCCCTGTGTGACAGGGTCCCAGTGACACATACATATAGGCCACAAACCTATGAGCACTGGGGTCCTGACCAGCAGGATCCCAGTGACACATAACAACCATACTGAAAACATGGTGTTTTCACTATGAGCACTGAGGCCTGGCTATCAGGATCCCAGTGAGACAGTGAAAACAGTGACAAACACCCTGACATACACTCACAAACAGGCCAAAAGTGGAGGTAACAAGGCTAGAAAGAGGCTACCTTCTCACACCAGGGCCCAGTGCTCATAGTGAAAACCCTATGTTTTCAGTGTGTTTGTTATGTGTCACTGGGACCCTGCTAGCCAGGACCCCAGTGCTCATAAGTTTGTGGCCTATAAGTATGTGTTCCCTGTGTGATGCCTAACTGTCTCACTGAGGCTCTGCTAACCAGAACCTCAGTGGTTATGCTCTCTCTGCTTTCCAAATTGTCACTAACAGGCTAGTGACCAATTTCACCAATTCACATTGGCATACTGGAACACCCTTATAATTCCCTAGTAGATGGTACTGAGGTACCCAGAGTATTGGGGTTCCAGGAGATCCCTATGGGCTGCAGCATTTCTTTTGCCACCCATAGGGAGCTCTGACAATTCTTACACAGGCCTGCCACTGCAGCCTGAGTGAAGTAACGTCCACGTTATTTCACAGCCATTTACCACTGCACTTAAGTAACTTATAAGTCACCTATATGTCTAACCTTCACCTGGTGAAGGTTGGGTGCAAAGTTACTTAGTGTGTGGGCAACTTGGCACTAGCCAAGGTGCCCCCACATCGTTCAGGGCAAATTCCCCAGTCTTTATGAGTGTGGGGACACCATTTCCCACGTGCACCAAACATAGGTCACTACCTATGTATAGCGTCACAGTGGTAACTCCGAACATGGCCATGAAACATGTCTAAGAGCATGGAATTGTCACCCCAATGCCATTCTGGCCTCCCCCAGCCTCTGGAAATGCTTTGATGGGCACAGATGGTGCCGATCTCTGCATAAGCCAGTCTACACCGGTTCAGGGATCCCCCAGCTCTGCTCTGGCGCGAAACTGGACAAAGGAAAGGGGAGTGACCACTCCCCTGACCTGCACCTCCCAGGGGAGGTGCCCAGAGCTCCTCCAGCGTGCCCCAGACTTCTGCCATCTTGGATTCAGAGGTGTACTGGCACACTGGACTCCTCTGAGTGGCCAGGGCCAGCAGGTGACGTCAGAGACTCCTTCTGATAGGCTCTTACCTGTGTTACTAGCCTATCCTCCTTCCTAGGTAGCCAAACCTCCTTTTATGGCTATTTAGGTTCTCTGCTTTGGGGAATTCTTAAGATACCGAATGCAAGAGCTCACAAGAGTTCCTCTGCATCTCCCTCTTCACCTTCTGCCAAAGGATTGACCACTGACTTCTCAGGACGCCTGCAAAACCGCAACAAAGTAGCAAAGATGACTACTGCAACCTTGTATCGCTTCATCCTGCCGGCTTTCTCGACTGTTTCCTGGTGGTGCATGCTCTGGGGGTAGCCCGCCTCCTTCTTGCACCAGGAGCTCTGAAGAAATCTCCCGTGGGTCAACAGAATCTTCCCCCTGCAACCGCAGGCAACAAAAGACTGCATCACCGGTCCTCTAGGTCCCCTCTCAGCACGACGAGCATAGTCCCTGGAACTCAGAAACTCTGTCCAAGTGACTCCCACAGTCCAGTGACTCTTCAGTCCAAGTTTGGTGGAGGTAAGTCCTTGCCTCCCCACGCTAGACTGCATTGCTGGGTACCACGTGATTTGCAGCTGTTCCGGCTCCTGTGCACTCTTTCAGGATTTCCTTTGTGCACAGCCAAGCCTGGGACCCCGGCACTCTAGCCTGCAGTGCACAACCTTCTGAGTTGTCCTCCGGCGTCGTGGGACTCCTTTTTCTGACTTCGGGTGGACTCCGGTTCACTCCTCTTCCAAGTGCCTGTTCCGATACTTCTGCGGATGCTGCCTGCTTCTGTGAGGGCTCCCTGACTTGCTGGGCACCCCCTCTGTCTCCTCATCCAAGTGGCGACATCCTGGTCCCTCCTGGGCCACAGCAGCATCCAAAAACCCTAATCGCGATCCTTGCAGCTAGCAAGCTTCTTCACGACGTGGGAAGTTCCTAGTCCTCTTTGTTCTTGCAGAACACAAAGTTTCTTCCATCCGGTGGCAGCTTACTTGCACCCTCAGCTGGTATTTCCTGGGCATCTGCCCACTCTCGACACTGTCGCGACTCTTGGACTTGGTCCTCTTGTCTTACTGGTACTCAGGTCCGGAAATACACTGTTGTTGCATTGCTGGTGTTGGTCTTCCTTGCAGAATCCCCCATCACGACTTCTGTGCTCTCTAGGGGTTGTAGGTGCACTTTACACCTACCTTACAGGGTCTTGGGGTGGGCTATTTTTCTAACCCTCACTGTTTTCTTACAGTCCCAGCGACCCTCTACAAGCTCACATAGGTTTGGGGTCCATTTGTGGTTCGCATTCCACTTTTGGAGTATATGATTTGTGTTGCCCCTATACCTATGTGCTCCTATTGCAATCTATTGTAACTTTACACTGCTTGCATTACTTCCTTTTGCTATTACTGCATATTTTTGGTATTGTGTACATATATCGTGTGTATATTTGGCATCCTCATACTGAGGGTACTCACTGAGATACTTTTGGCATATTGTCATAAAAATAATTTACCTTTATTTTTAGTATATCTGTGTATTGTGTTTTCTTATGATATTGTGCATATGACACCAGTGGTATAGTAGGAGCTTTGCATGTCTCCTAGTTCAGCCTAAGCTGCTCTGCTATAGCTACATTCTATCAGCCTAAGTTGCTATAAACACCTCTTCTACACTAATAAGGGATAACTGGACCTGGTACAGAGTGTAAGTACCCCTTGGTACCCACTACAAGCCAGGCCAGCCTCCTACACATATTGCTCTGGAGTGGGGCGTATATATAGGCCTTACTCCTGAACTACGGTTCATCCAGGTTCATGGGTGTGACACAGAATAGAGTCAGGCTCTGCAGGTGCATCATCAAGTTGTGGCTTGATTTTCAATTGAGCCGCTAATTCGATTGCTGCATCCGAGTGGTTGGACAGTGTCCAATCAATCATGAATGGTGGTGTTTAACACCAATTAAAGAAAGAAAAGGGCTGGGAGGATTGGATGGTCCAGTGTACAGCCGCCCAATATTATACAATAAATACCTCAGAGTACACTGTTCCATAATATATGGTCCTGGAATCCAACAAAGATTCCGGAGTAGTCACCTACAGCATTTGCTTAGCAAATAAATGCCATCACCTAACCATGGGTAGCATGCTTCATCATCAGGCCTATGCCTCGTTGGGCTGACGTCAAGATGTGAAGCGCTGCTTCTGTTTCAATGAAGCCACCAGCCTTTAGCTGGTGATGCAAGGACATCCATTGGTATGCGTAGGGATGTGTTGCGCTGTGTTGCTTCCAATGAAACAAGCAGTCAAGAGTCTATTGTGTTCCAGTTGTGTCCCTCAGTACAGGAGGCCAGTCGACTGGCGCTTGCATACACTTTGGTAGTCTGGGTTCTAGCAGCAAGGCAGGCCTCAAACAGCAGGGAAGTTCTCAAACAGATAGGCAGTTCTCAGGCAGCAGGGATTCCTCAGGCAGCTGGATAGGCCAGGAGTGTTGTAAATAGTGGGTCCCAGGGTCCAATATTTATACCTGGTGCCAGCTTTGAAGTATGAGAAACCTCAGACTTCCCCCCACATCTGGTTCTGGAATTTCCTTCCTCCCCTTGCCCAGACCCCAATATGTCTGAAGTCTCAAAATGGCTAGTGTAAAGTTATTTTTGAGTGCAGAAGACAGCTTCTATTGAAGTGCAAGTGTGGTAGGTGACATATCTGCCATCACCCATCCTATCAGGATGCCCCATCCTGCTAACACCCAGTCTTCCTTTGTGAAACTGTGAAACTGTGAGGAATGCACAAAGGCCAACTCCAATTAGTCATGTGACCCAGGACATGGGTTGCAGGCACCAAATGGTTAGGGCAACAAAACACAACCTGCTAAAAATGGGATTACGACTTTATCATTAAAGAAGGATATAAGGAGGCGGGCCAACCAACAAGGCTGATCGGACGTGAGCTCCGTCGGCTCCGTCTAGTTTCCCCTGGGCCCCGTGCAGTGAGGCGGTGGGGAGGCGTTGATGGGCCCCCCCCCCCCACGAGTCGGGGATCGGGCGCGGGTCCCTGGGAGAGGCGAAACCTGTCGAGATTCCCGCTGGAGAGAGGCGCGACGCCCGGCGGGGCTCCGCGTGCAGGCCCCGTGGTGAGATGCGGCCCTGCGGACCCGCGCTGGATGAGCGGAACCCGGGTTCTACATGCGGGGAGGCGCAACCGGGGGAGGCCCAGTTTGAGAGAAGCGGCTGGAGCATGCAGAGGCCCCCCACCCTCTAGAAGATATAAAGCGACAACAGGAGGGTTCCCCCCAGACGATAATTAACACCTGAAATATTCTCTTGGCTGAGATGGCGAAGCTGTGCATTTTGGGGTCAGAGGAAGACTATTGGAGGCCATTTTGAGAGGCACTGAGCGGTAAAGCCTCCTCTACAAGAAACTCAGAGAAAATAAAGTTTGCAGAGGCGAATGCAGGCCCCGACGGGCAGGTCGTTGTCACTGAGGGCGGACCCACAACGGAGGGAGTGAGCCCACCGAGGAGAGAAGACATAGCTTTGAGACAAGGGAGAGGGGGACATCCCTGCCCCCCCCCAGAGGTGTGGCGCGACGGAAGGGCGAAGACCCAGAGGGGGTCCCCTGCAGTGAAGGAGTGTAAAAGCTGAGAAGAGGGCGAGACCCCCATGTTAACACCGGGGCCGGGCCCTTAACAGTTTCATATGCCACGACGCAAAATCCAGGCCAATCGGGTCTCCAGCTATTTCACGCCGGCTAGAGTGGAGACTGCTGACCAGACACAGGGTGAGGAGATGGCGCTTACAAAGGAGGACTTCTTGTCCTCTCTCCATGCCTTTAAAACCGAGTTGCGTGAAGAGCTCACAACAGATATCAGAGCGACACTAGAGGCCTTCCAGACGGATGTCAATGGGAAGCTAGCCGCCCTCCAAACAGACGTGGACTCAGTGGGGGCCCGCACACTGGACTTGGAAACGCACATACAGAACTTACAACAGAAAGTGGTCCCAGTGGAGACTGATCTTGCAAATGTAAAATCGCAACTACACCTCACCATAATGTAGTGCGAGGACTTGGAAAATCGCGCACGCCGAGATAGCATATGGGTGAGAGGGCTGGAGGATGGAGCAGAGGGGCCCGACCTAGAGGCCTTTGTGGTAGGGCTGTTTTCCTCACTACTGGGAGAGGAGCAAGCGGAGATACAAGTGGAACGAGTGCACCTTGTGGGCAGAAAAATACTGGGCGACGGGAGGAGACCAAGAGATGGTCTTGCTAAATTAAGCTCATTTAAAGTGAAGGAATGGATACTTCTAAGGGCGAGACACCAGGACCCCATCTTCTTCCAAGGTGCGCAATGCTCACTCTTCCAGGATATAGCGCCAGCAACTTTAGCCCGACGTCAACAGTTCCGATCAGTGACGGAGGCGCTGAGAGAGAAGAAGATAAAATATCGATGGACCTTCCCCTTTGGCGTTGCGTTTGAACTCCATAATAAAGCATGCCATTTCTCAACGGTGGATGCGGCAGCCGCAGCACTGGGCCTAGAGACTAGAGGAGAGAAGGGTGCTACCGACAGTGAGGCGGGAGAGGGGCAAGGAGGAGATCCCCCCCCTGTTTCGGCGGACCAATGGAAACAACAGAGGAGAGGTAGAAAGACCCCTAGAAAATGAAGCCATGCGGTAAGCCAGTACCGACCCGGACGGGGAGTGGCCACGACTGGGGGCCCCCCGGTTGTTCTATAGAGACTGGGGAGGTCCCCCCCCTCGTCGGGAGGGGGTGGAGCGGATCTACTCGCCCCGCATCCTGGTGTTGCTTGTTACCCGAGCATACTTTATCTCTGCTAAGCACCGGGGGTCTGAGGCCCCAGCCTTTGAGATGCCCGTGGGTGTGATTGGGCCTGGGGGAAGAGATGAGACGGAATAGGATCCTGTCCACGACATGAAGCCTGTAAGACACTTGGCGGTTGGGTGCTGCCAGGATAATGTCTGTATTTCTTTTAGGAAATGTTTGTTCAAGTTGTTTGATGTTTACCATCCGTGTCACGGTGCAAGGAGTCAGCAGAAAGCGTCACTGCTGATAGAGTATTCCTGGAGAGGGGGGGTGAGAAACACGATGAGGGGCACTGGAGATTTTACTGGGAGTCTGGGTGAGAACACTGATCCTACATAGAGATAATGCTGGAACTACTAACATGGAACGTGAAGGGCGTCAACTCCCCCAGTAAACGGTCACAATTGAAAAAATACCTTGAGTAGCATAGGTATGACATAGTGGCCCTACAAGAAACACATTTGAAGAGGGGGGAGGGACACCGTCTTCGTCACAAACACTATTCTCAAATTGCCCTAGCATCAGCTCCCACAAAACACTGTGGGGTGGCGTTACTATTTAGCAGATCAGTCCACTTTAAGGAAACAGGGTCCAAGAAAGATAAGGAGGGACGATTTCTGATGTTGAAAGGCAGCCTGGACGGGAAACTCTGTACGATAGCTACTGTCTATACCCCTAACAGTCGTCAAACCCAATATCTGTTACAATTCCTGAGCGAGCTAGAGGGCTTTGCGGAGGGCAAAGTTGTCCTGATGGGGGACTTCATCCTGGTGTGGGACTCAACATTAGACACAACACACCCACATAGATCACAAACGAGTACCTTTGCCAAATCAGTGAAAGCCTCCTTTCGCCATCTGGGGATGTTTGACTCCTGGAGGGCCATGAAGCCCCTGGAGAGGGATTACACCTTCTTTTCACACACTCATCGCTCATACTCAAGGATCGACTATGTGTTTTTGAGCAAAACACTGCGACAGATCCTTACGACAGTAGCTATTAATCCAATTGTCATTTCAGACCACGCTCCGGTGGCGGTAGGTTTAAATTGGTCACTAGCACGCAAACCATCCAGGTGCTGGTACTTTCCAGGGGTGATTACCCGAGACACAACATCCCGCAAAGATTTGCGATCAGCGGTTAGGGAATACTTCCAACTTAATGGAGTGGGTGATACTGACCCCCATACTCTCTGGGACGCCTTTAAGGCGGTTATAAGAGGTAAATGCATTGCGCTTGCAGCTGCCATGAACAGGTTAAAGATTAAAGACCAACTCCTTTTGGAAAGCGAACTGAGGGTGGCTGAACAAGAACATAAATCATCCCCGTCCTGGCAAGCTCAAAGTAAGGTGGCGACCCTCAAGGGTAAACTGCAGGCTATCTATACGAATAGGGCAGAGATTACACTGTTGAGATTGCGAAAAGCCCATTACGATAAGGGCAATAAAATAGGCACCCCCTTAGCTAGACAGCTGCGAGTCCAACAAGCCTGCGACTACATTGAGCAGGTCAAAGACGAGCACGGGGAACACTTCACTGAAGAGGGAAAGGCGAGGGCATTTAGATGATTCTGTGAGAGTCTTTATCAATCGGACCACCCACCCGCCCACGCCCAAGAGACCTAGTTACGCTCAGTCCACCTACCACAGGTCTCCCAGGAGACGAACGACATGTAGAGGCACCCTTTAAAGTGAAGGAAGTACAGGCAGCCATCAACGCCCTTCCCCTGCATAAGGCTCCGGGTCCTGATGGTTTTACAGCCCTTTTATATAAGACCTTTGGGGCAGAACTAGCGGGCCAACTTGCGACTCTATTCAATTATATACAGGGGAGGGGTGCGGTGTCCATGTCCATGGGGGAGGCCCTGATAACTCTCATACCCAAGGCCGGAAAGGACCCTCAGCTCTGTGCATCATTCAGGCCCATTGCTCTGCTGAACCTAGATGCCAAATTATACTCTAAAATCCTGGCGCAGAGGCTGGAGGATGTGATGCCGGTGCTGATACATCCAGACCAGTCTGGCTTTATTAAAGGTCGCCAGACTCATGACAACTTAAGGCGTGTCATACACTTAATGGAAAAGGTGCAAAAGAAAAAGGTCCCGGCACCCTTATTGGCTTTAGACGCTGAGAAGGCGCTTGACAGGGTTGAGTGGTCCTTTCTAGTAGCAACCATGAGAAGGTTTGGATTTGGGGAACAATTTATTTCCATGGTGATGAGCAACTATGCCTGCCCCAGATCCCGAGTGGTGGTCAATGGGGTAGCTTCTGAATTCTTTGATCTATCCCGAGGCACGAGGCAGGGATAGCCCCTTTCCCCTCTGCTCTTTGCGCTCAGTGTTGAGCCCTTGGCGACGTGGGTGAGGGGGTGCGCGGAGTTCCCAGGCATTACATTTGGTGCAGACTCACATAAGATTTCCCTATTCGCAGACGATATTTTATTATTTGTCACTGAGCCTCATACTTCCCTCTCAGCCATAAAAGAAGAATTGTCTTGGTTTGAACAAGTTGCGGGGTTCAAGGTGAACACGGGGAAGTCCTATCTCCTAAACCTGACACTGCCCGAGGGTATGATGTCCCAGATAGCCTCCATGACCCCATTTACCTGGGCCAAGAAAGATATTACTTACTTAGGCATTCTGATTGTTCCCCAGGTGGCTGGGATGTTTAGAGCAAACTACCCCCCTTTGATTAGGTCTCTACGACTATAAGACGACTTTAAGAGGTGGTCCCCGTTATGGATATCCTGGCTAGGGCGCATCAATAGTATTAAAATGACGGTGCTCCCACGATTACTATACCTCTTTCAGAGCCTCCCCGTTGAGATCCAGCCAGATTTCTTTGCGGAGACTCGAACACTTTTCACAAAATTTATTTGGCAGAGTACTAGAGCTAGGGTCTCATACAAGATACTGGCACGTCCCAGAGAGAGGGGAGGGTTGGCGCTACTAGATCTCCTGCTATATTATAAAGCAGCACAACTGCGCGTACTAGCTGAGTGGTCCCTCCGAGAGTCAGGTAAGATTTGGCTGAACATGGACAGAGCAGTGACAGGCAAGACCTTGTGGGATATTCCATGGAAACCCAAGGGGGCACGACCACCAAACGCATACCTTAGCACACCCACTGCCACCACCCTCAGAGTGTGGGACAAAGTTACTAAACTCCATGGGCTTACGTCCTTTCCCTCACCACACACACCTATCCACCTTAACAAAGCATTCCCACCAGGGGAACTACCGGGACCATTTAATCGATGGAGAGAAGGGGGCTGCTTATGCATTGCAGACCTATACCATGGAAACCAACTTAGGACCTTCAATAATTGCTGTAGGGATTTCCAACTCCCACAATCCGAACATTACCATTATACACAGCTAGTGCATTGGGTCACACAGCCACATATAAAGGAAGCAGCTACCAGGGATCTTCTACCAGTAGAGAGATTTGTGCAAAGGGGAGGAGCAACAAAAGGCAGTATCTCAACGCTATACTCCATATTAGCTAGAGCACAAACAGCACCAACCCCTCGACACGTCCCTTTTTGGGAGAAAACCTTGGGTGGCTCGGTGGAGGAGGAGAAATAGTGCTATCTTTACCACGATATACACAAGCACAACCGCTCCATGGCAGCTAGAGAGGCCCACTATAAGTTACTCTATAATTGGTACCTGTATCCTGAGAAACTTAAGAAGCTATATCCCCAGGTATCAGATAGATGCTGGAGGGGCTGTGGCATGGTGGGAGACTTTATACACATTTGGTGGGACTGCCCATCGATCCTCCCCTATTGGAATGAAATTCTCTCTCATTTGAAAGAGATGCTGGGATATCCCATCATGACCACGATGGAACATGCTCTTCTGGGCCTTCGAGACCAATAATTACAGCATCAAACATACGGGGACCAGGCTATCATGTGGCTGGCTTTGGGGGCGGCGAAGACAACTCTAGCTTCTTTCTGGAAAAAAGCAGACCCACCGCCTATAACTCTGTGGCTCTCATGGTTATGGAAAAGCCATGGAGCGTCTGGTTGATAATGGGGAGGGTACACGCAGCAGTTTTGATTACATATGGGACCCCCTGGTCAGGTTCCTCTCCAGGAGACTTCCCCTCACGACTTGTAGCCCCAAACTAAGGGCCTTGCACCTCTTCATATATAGGAACCGGAGTCTGAGACAGGGGGAGACTAGGGAGGACCCCACATAGTCCAGAGAGGGGGACACGCAACCACTGACTTCTCTTAGCTACTCTTAATTTGTCTAGAGACGGATGGTTTGTTATATGTTAACTTGTTTAATGTCACTTTTTTATTCTATTTCATGTATGGTACGAGCTGGCTATACTTACGACCTTGCATGATGATAAATGTCCCTCAAGATAGAGTATTCCTGGTGCACATTGTAACACTACTCTAGCGGAGGACAAAAGACAAAGGAAATAGAGCTGTATGGAATAGTCTAAGATGTTTCTTGATTAAGTATGCTTGTACTGTATTATAAAATATCAATAAAAAGAAGATAAAAAAAAAAAGAATGATATAAATTATAATTCTTTAAAGACCAAATATGACATTTCTACTTGTTCCCAAGCAAAGGTTATCACTTATTATTTCAATGTAATAAGGTAACTCAATGTTATGCATTGAGAGAGGAAGGCCTTGCAGTAGTGAAAACAAATGTAAGAATTTTTCAATACCAGAACATGTAAAACTTAAGAGTGCATATCCATTTTTGACACGTCATCAGGGGTAGTAAATGCTGTATAACTACAATTTAAACTAGAGCTGTTTAGGGCCTCTCCTAGGGGTGAAATATGTATTGAAAATTATTCTGCCAGGTCAAAATGGCAAGACATGTTTTTAAAGGGCTAGTTAGGTGGGTGGCACAGAAAGTGCTGCAGGCCCACTAGCAGAATGTATTTTCTACTTCCTGGGTACATGTTGAGCAACTTTTTGGAAATTGAGGACCTCATTACGACTTCTGTATTCTTTTTCAAAGACGGCTGAAGACGCTGCAGTCAACAGACCGCCAGTGCTGGTGGTTTGCTGACCACCATATTAGGAGACCTGAAAGGACGTCCGCCCTTTCACGGAATTGAAGAGTCAGTTCCACCACCAGCACTACCACAGCAACAAGACATCACCCACTGTATTACGATACATAATAAGGTGTGGCAGAGTCCTGTCAGCAGTGTAGTGCTGGAGGAGGAAAACGCAAGGACCCATCCCCTCCCGGATAACCAAATTGCCAGAAAAGGTAAGAGGATCATCTGAAAGGGGGGTGAGGGTGTGGGGTGCATGTGTGTGGTGTGTGCATGAATGTGTACTTGAATGGGTGTGTGTGTATGTATGAGTGCGTGGAGGGTGTGAGTGTCTGCATGTACGTGGAGGGGAGGTGGGTGTGAGTATGTGTGTGTTTGTTTGGAGAGGGGTGGGGGTATCTGTCTGAGTGCCTGTATGTAATGCGAATGGGGGTGTCTGAGTGCCTGTCTGTGAGCGAGGGAGTGGGAGTGTCTGGATATATGCATGCCATTGAGGGTGTGTGTCTGCATGTATGCACAGGGGAGGGGGTGTGCCTGGATGTGAGTGAGTAGGTGTGTGTGTTGGGATGCATGTGAGTGGGGGTGAATGTGTGCAAGTCTGCAAGTGAATGGGGGTATTTGCGTAAAAGTGTGCGGATGAGGGTGTCTCTGTGCAAGTGTGCGGATGAGAGGGAAGTGTGCAGATGCAGAGGGAGGCGTGTGTGAATGTATGCATGCATGGAGGGCATGGGGTGGGTATGTGTGAGTGGGAATGGGGGTGTGTGTATGTCAGTGTGAGAGCGGGTGGTGGTATTTGTATGGATATATGCGGTTGGTTGGGGGTTGTTTGCAAGTGTGTGGATGGGCGGAGGGCATGGAGGTGTGTGGACAGGTGGGGGTGTTTGCAAGTGTGTGGATGGGTGGGGGTGCATGGAGGTGTGTGGACGTGTGTTTTTTTTTTACAAGTGTGTGGACTTGTGGGGGGGGTGCATGGAGGTGTGTGGACGTGTGGGAGTGTGTGTGCCGGGGACAAGAATGGGGATTCTTCTGGCCGGGTATGTTTCTGCCAGGGTTTTCATGGCAGGGCGACTGCCACAAAAATCCTGGTTGTTTGCTGCCTCATATTGTAGGAGGTGGCCTGAGGCCTGCTGCCGGCCCAGGGGAGCTCTCAGCCGGTCACATCGGTGCGACCGCATCCAGTGGGCCAAACGGCATTGTGGCAGTTTGTGTTGTGTCATAATGAGGGCCTGAGTCCCTAGTTGGCAGAGGTGTGCACCCTGTCCAAGTATGGACCCCAATCCCAGTCTAGGAAAGTCAAATACACACCCTAAATTAACCTGTGCTCATCATCTGGTAGCTTGGCACAGAGCAGTCAGGCTTAATTTAAAAAGCAATGTGTAAAGTATTAATGCAAATCATAAATTACAGTAACACAGTGAAAAACACTGCAAAAAGACCCCTCACCAGTTTACAGTTTAACAAAATGGAGAATATTTACCTGAGTAAAACAAGACCCCCACAACAAAAATACAATAAGTAGAATTCAAGATATGATTTTTTAAAGAATAAACTGCAATGTAGTACTTTAAAGTCAATAAACTGCAATGTAGTGCTTTAAAGTCAATAGCGCCCAAAGGTTACTTGAGATCATGCTAGACTGTGTAAGTCCAAAGTTCAGGCTGACTGTGCTGGAGGGCAGGCTGGCTACAGAATCCACACAAGGCCTGATGAAACAGTACCTTAGATGGAGCAAGCATCAGCATCAAAGACTCAATCCTTTGATCTCAATCTGTGCAATCACTTAGATGCATCTTTGTGGAGCCTCGCATTCGGGTCCCGTTTCAGGGCAAAATCACTTTAGATGCAAGTGATGCTTCATCATGGAGCTGCACAGTGATGTCCTTGGGGTCAGAGATGCATTGCTGTCAAATCTCTCAGTAGGGTCCTGTGTCATCATGTGATCAGCACTGCGTCTGAGTCCAAGGGCACTGCAGCAATGCTGAGTATTACAATGTTATAAATGCCTCAGCTTTGGATACAAAATAGCTGCAAAGTCCTTTCTCAAGGCCCAGGACTGGAGTGGTACCTCTTGGCAGGACTCACAGTGGCAGATTCTAGCAGCTGACGCAGAGATGAGGGGAAGTCTTTGATGGCCCTGAGACTTCCAGAACAGGAAGTAAACCCAGCAAGCCTTTGGAGTCACTTGGTTCTGCAGAGGATGTAGAGAGCAAAGTCCAGCCCTTCTCACTCCCAGGCAAGATATAGCAAGCAGTAGGCCAACACAGCAGTGCAGTTGAACAGAGGGGCAGTCCCTCTTGGCAGCACAGCAGTCCTTCTTCCTGACAGAATGTCCTTCAGATCCAGGAGTGTAGAGATTTGGTGGGGTTTGGAGAAGAGTGCTTATATCCAGTTGGGCCTTTGTAGTGGGAGAGACTTCAAAAATAAACCTTCTAAGTGCATAAGGTCCCTGCCCTTCTTTCCCTGGCTCCAGATACTCTACCGGGGATTATGCCACTGTTTCTGTAGGGACAGGCACAAGTTTATTTAGGTATAAGTGTGATCTCCTCCGTCCCATCTAGCCCAGGAAGGCCCATCAGCCTGTAATTGCCCATCAGAATGTAAATGTCACACCTAAGTTCCCTTTGTGTGTGACTGTCTAGAGGAAATTCACAAAGCCCAGCTGTCACCTACCCCAGACGTATTCAGAGACAGGCAGAGGCACAGAATGGTTAAAGTATGAAAATGCCAAATTTCTGAAAGTGAGATTTTCAGACTTACAATTTAAAATCCAACTTCACCCTAAATTGTAATTTTAAATTGAGAAAAATACACTAACATAAAATTGTTTGAAGGAACATTGTCACATGGCTTATTTCAAATTTCTAAAATATTTTGTGAGTGGTTTGTGCTTAATCTTCATGATCTGTCTATTTTACATCATGCCATAAGCAGATCTTACATGATGGACAGCACTTCTCTTGTTTGCTTTATGTAATAAACATCTTAGTTATCATTCACAGTTATGACTTCATACATTTGTTGATCATCAAATGCACAACAATTAGACATTGTTGCTCTACCCATCACAATGAGAATGTGAATTATTAGTCAGCATAGATGTAAGTCCTCACAATTAATAATGTCACAATTCCAGTTTGGTCTCACTAATTAAAATTCAAGACCAACTCTTGGTATTTGTAACACTGAGTGTACAGACAGAACTTAGGAGAAATGTATAAAGCATTTACCAGTATTAAAACATTTAAAAAGTAGAAAACAACACAATTGAGATCCCACTCCTATTCTCCAGTTTGTAAAAATCGATTAAAGTTTAATGAACAAATAGACAAAAAATGACAAAAATTAATTGAAGGGAACCACATGTAGTGTCATGTGAGTTATGAATGACGGAACCCTCTTGGCTCCTGAAGGACTTTGCAGAACTGTGACTTAAGTGTTAGAACATGGTGAAGTGAATATAGGTTTATAATGTTGATTTTGTGGTTACACACAGATGAATAAAGACGTACAATGCACAGCTCCGTGTGTGGTGCCGTCATTGGTGAGTACCCCATCTGGGAAAGACACTACAAGTGGTGACTACATAGGGGATATTTAACCCGCAGATAAACAGTGCTCTCCCAGAGAGTTTGCCGGGATCCAAGCAAACTGTTTGTGCATGTCAGGTGTGCCTCTGTCAAGTCGACATTTGGCATATGTGGAGTCAAAGTGCAGCTCCAGCCGGTGTGAAACATTTGAAGATAAAGAAAGCTACTCAGAGATGTCTACACATTGGTGGCCAAGAACCTGCTGGCAAGGTTGTAAAGAGGGCTAGTACACAACATAAAGATATACAGTGTATGGAGTAAGATTGCTAAAGGTGGCCACAAACAGATACAGAAAAGGAGTGCTGAAACTACCATATTCAAATTTAGTAGGATACTAATAATAATAATAACTTTTATTCGGTATGAAAAAATTCATCCATTACAATAAATAATCTTCAATACATTTGTTAAAATTAGCAATAGAACCATAAATAATAAGAACACCCATCAGGAGTATAAACATATATAACCACATACGTAAAAACAATAAAATAGAAGGATTCATTCTAAAAACTCTACATTGTTACGCCGAGTAATAGCTCCCTTCAGGAATGAACCCAGCCCCTTCCACACCAATACATCTGAGGCCATATGCAGCCACATAAAAGCCGGACGATATTGCACAAAACCCTTGGGCTTTAGGAGAGGTAATAGAAAACGAGTTCTGAATGGTGCGTAAAAAACACAAAACAAAGTAAAATGGGGCAAGGTCTGTTGGGACACCCCTTCACAGGGGCAGGGTCTAATACATTTGTCCCCATACTGACCTAACGGGAAACACAAATTACTTCTAATGATCCCCAAACGGAAACGGGTTATGAGAGACCTTTCCCTAACATCCTTAATCTCTGAGAGATAGCGCTCAGGTCCTACCCACATCTTTAGCATAATGAAATCCCTGATCAATTTTTTCCCTAAGGCCTCCCCCTCCCTCCTGTTCTTCTGGATTTTTAAAAAATTCTCCTTAACCCATTTCTTATCACACCTGGTCAGGCCTTCAGGATAATCAACCAAGTCAGGCCGCCCCAAATCAGGAGCCATCTTCCTTATGTGCATCAGCCAGGGAATATTCTTTACATTGTCACAAGCCAGACAATCCTTTAAGATATCCCTATTCAGAGTGGCATGCTCATTAGTCCAAATTGAAATCCATAGCAGAAGGGGAGCCAACTGAATGGTGTCCTGACAAACTCAAGCTCCAGCTCCAAATGAAGGCTGAAACCAGGGATATTTTGTCCAACTCCCAATAGCCTTCTACAAAACCGATTTTCTTCCACCGTAAGGGCTCGGGAGTCCCTATACCCCCAAAGTGCAGCACCATACAGCAGGATGGGGAGGCATTTCCGCCTATAAATTTCAAGCAAGGGCTTGATGGGTTTACTACCTACCCTTACAGCAAAATCAAAAGTTGTGCCAAGGTAGGATATATAAAAGTGCTAGCTGACAGAACAATTGTTAATAAAGCAAACAGTCATTACACTTACAAGAACCTTGAGAAGAACTGTATGACCCCAGCAGAGAGTGAGGAGACCCAATATTTAATGAGCTGAGCAGTGCCTGAAGCGGTGCACCATCAAAGCTGCCAGGTGGTGGCTCATCACAACTCCAGAAGACTCCAGAAAAGTGAAGGGCTCCAATGGAGACCAAGAAAGAGGTCACAGTTCCACAGACTGTCTAAGATAACCCAGAGGCTAGCACCACACAGGGCCTTCCAGATTGCATGAAGCAGGTCCTAGCGGACTGCAGACAGTACTGAAAAGAACTATATTCTCTGTGTCAGCCAATCTCATAAATAGTTATAATGCCTCCACCTTCTTTAAACCACCACCGCCATTCGATACTCCCAAAAAGCAGAATATTGGAGACAGATGAACTATTTGGATAAAGACATTTGATGATTTCTTTGATGCGCTAGAAAAATATGATAACAAGATGATCAAATATCTCAAGAATCCAGCTGATGAAGGTGTGAAAGAAGTCATAAAGAAAATGCTGCGAGCTGACTAAATTTAGTACTGTCAAATTAAAGAAGCATTGAATCACAAGTTCAATCCAATGTAGAATATAGATTCCGAAAGGTACATTTTCAGTCAAGAACAAGAGAGATTTGGTGAAACCAGACATATTTCTTGAGACAGTTCATGTGCTCATCAAACACTGTAAGATTAATGAATCTAATGACGAGGAAGCAATACGTCTCTGAGGTATTTACAGATGAATGTCAGATTTATTCAGACAAAGAATGCTGAGAGAAATATTTAGGCTTTCATTACAACTTTGGCGGTGTAAAAGGCTGCCCACCAAACTCCCACCATCAGGTGACAGCCAGTGCGGTGACCTTCCTGTGGCCCCTACTATGAGTTTTCCACTGGGTCAGCAGGCAGAAACAGAGTTTCCGCCCTCTGGTCCAGCAGGAAACAGCCCACAACATTGACAGCGGCTCCTAATTGAGCCAGTAGCAATGCTGTGGTGAGTAGGGTGCAACAGCACCTGTTGCGTTTTTTATTGTCTGCTAAGCAGAAAGTGAAAACAGTGACTGGGCTGTCCATGGGGGCACCTGCAATGCCCATACCAAGTGCATGGGCATTGCAGGGGCCCCCATGGGGCCTCCTGCACCCCGTCTCCACCAGCTTTTACATGGCAGTCCAACCGCCATGTAAAAGCTGGTGAAGAGGGGAGTCGTAATCCCCAGGGTGGTGCTGCATGCAGCGCTGCCCTGGCAGATTAGGACCGCCAGTACGACCAGTCCCTCCAGTGGAGGGAAACTGGCTGTGTTGGAGGTCTGACTGTGGCTGAACCGTCACTGTCATAATGTCACCGCGAGTCTGGTGGTCCGAAGACTGCCAGACTCATAATGAGGGCCTTAGTCTGGAGCAAGTTCTCATGGCTGCCAGAGCTGAAGAGCATGCCAATCGACAAGCTGCTGACATGAAGGACGGAGGTGCCCAAAGTGGGTCAGTCATATACATGAAAAATAATCAGAAACATAAAGCTGAAGTACACAAGGTGATGTCTCAATTGAAAAATAAGTTGTGAAGGCTGTGGGAAGGAAAACAATTTGCAATGGTTTGTAAGGTAAAGGAAAAAGTAAGCGCATCACGCGAGAAGACAAAATGGCCAGTTGGAACTGGTGACCTGGATTCTTGGAAAAAGTAGGCTTCTTTCTGCTTTTGTGGCTCTGTAGCTGAACATGAGGCCAGCCAACTGACTCTTGGAGTCCACGTCTCTATCCAAGGTACAAGTGGAGCAGGTGCAGCCCTTGGGGTTTCTTCCCACAGGTTCAACAGCAGGTGCAGTCCTTCTATGTTCCACAGCTTCAGATGTATTCTGAAGAAGATACCTTCTGGTGCAATATTTACGACTGCAATAGGTTGTGGTTGTGGGACACTCCCTGACCAATAGGGAAAACGTACCCAGGGGGTAACCCTACCTATTTTGACATCATTTCCAGTGGGTTTGGCTCTAAACAATTCCACAATGTACTGCTCTGCCAAACTCTAACATGGCATTGTTCTGGGTTCCTTTTGCCCTTAGACTGGACACCCTTATTTTATCTCTAAGCCAGTAGCCTGTGCCCTTTTACACATATGTACATTTTATTTGTTTATTCAATTTATTATATTTTAGCACCGCTCAGTCTTAGCTTGGCTGTTTTTAGATTTTTATCAACTGCATTTCTGAGAAAACATCATGCCTTTTCTTAGAAAACATGTTTTGTTATGTAGACACCGCATAGGCGAAGGAAGGGCAGAGGTTATTCCAGCCATGGGCACCTGATGCTGTACACCACTTTGTTGACAGCTTTGCTGATCCTGGCCATCTCTTTCTAGTCAACTGGGAGGATTGCCAACAGACAACAGGCAGACCTTTGCCTATCTTTCAGGTTTGGGGCTCCTTCCATATGACTGGGACAGGCAGAAGGGCTAACATCACTATGCTCTCAGGTTTAGACTAGGAATCACTAGATCTTATGATTAGATCAGGATGGTTGAACTGTTTACATTTTTTACTCTAATGGTCACAATCCTTCTGTATTATGTTTCATCTACCTCATAATCTCAGCTCATGCTTTTTATCATTGGCTGCCATTGCTTCAATAAATACATTGAAAAGTATTCTGCATCTCTTTGTCTGCCTTCTCATGAGTGAGACTTTGTATAACTGAGCGATAGGGGTATAATCTGTTCCACCCCGATTTCCCTGAGGAGTTAGAGTGTCATGTTTCGAGGTTGCCACAAATCACCTCTACTTTCTATGTTTGGATGAGGTGCTGCTAGCTAGGTGACCAAGTCAGGCCGACAGCTTCCAGTCCTTGTGGAACTGACTCAGTCACCCACATTCAGTGGTGCTGCCACCCTAAACTTAGCAGTCTTACCCCCAAGGTAAGAGTCTTATTAATCTTTGTTTCCATTGGCAGAGCTCTGGCCACACCCTTGACCTTTGTGTAGGGAAACAAAAAACTCTCCATGCAAACCGATTCTGAAACAGTTTTCTCCCCACAGGGATTGGTGCCAGCCTAACTACTTTAACAATGGAAAGGGAAAGCCTAGGTGTATTTTACATCTGCCTGTGCAGAGGATGCCTTTTTCAAGCTTGTGCAGGTTTTGGGTTCATCCCCTGGACCATCCTACCAAGAGGAGGTCTCACCTCCTCCCATCCAGTACCATTTTGTTCCTTTTCCTGGGTGCTATGCACACCTCCCTGCTGGACGGTAGCAGGATACCAGGTGGCAGTTGGGGAATAACTCTAAGAATGCCAGGAAAATAGTGACTAAGTCTGAAATCGTTTGCCAAAATTTGACTTTAGCTTTATGTTAAATTTGGTTTAACTATAAAAATGAGTGTTTGAAGTATGTTTCTAGCTGGTGCCAATCCGAAGTAAGATTTATTATGTGTAATAAAGCAAACCTTGCCACAGTGAAAACAGGTTGGGGGGTCTTTTTAACTGCAATTACATGTAAAACATGTAATACATTTGCTCTAGTTTTAAATTCTACGTACCCTGCCTTAGACCTGGTAAGACCTACTTTAGGGGTGTCTTACTATTATTCAAAAGGAAGATTTAGGCCTGTTTTGGCCATGAAAGGGTACATTTAACATGATGAAATGGCAGTTTTAAAACTGCCCGGCTAGGCTGCTGTGGCAAGCCTAAAGTGATGTTTGAGCTGGTCAATTTAGTGGTTGCACAATACGTGCTGCGGACCACTAGTGACATGTACTTAACAGGCCCTGGGTACACAGGGTACTATAAACTAGGGACTTACTTGTTAGCTGAATATGTTATTCATGGATTAGCCAACAGTACACGTTTTAGGGTTCAGAGCACATGCCCTGGTGCCTGGTAAGCAGTGCCTCAGATCAACAGAGTTGAAAACCCATCAGCATCAGTCCAAATGTTGGGGGTGATCATGCAATAAAAGGTATTCACTCAAACAAATTCACCATTAACATATATATAAGTTCCTGTTAGCAAGCATAAGTATATAATAGGCTGACGTTCTCATGTTAATTTCCTGTCCCGCATGCAGCTGTGTCATTTTTCCATATGTACCAAAAATGAATGATACATTTTAAGTGTGACATTACATGTCATTTAGGTGCATGTTTCTTATTCATGTATAAACAAGGCTGAACAGGTAATTTTGTCTCTCTATCATTACCATGGATTTGCAGTAATCAGGGGGGTAGTACTGAGCTGGAAGAGCTGAAATAACCGCTCATAACCATGTAACTCTTATCTAAAAAGGGTGTTCTGTCTATGGACCTGGTTTTAAGATTCTGAAATCAGGCTTGTTGTTGTTTTTTACTTTTGGAATTTAAATAACTAATATTAAAAGTGATAGGTGTAAATTACACAACTGATAAGCACAAGGAGAGTAGAGTGCTTGGCACTGACAGGCTACAGATAATCTAATATATGTATATTCTATATAAGTAATTGTACCCTCAATGAAGGTCCGGGTATATGCACTCATCGCCTCTTTATTTTGACTCCATTGTTTTTCAGTGGATATTGCTTGTAAAGCAAGAGGAGAACATAACCTGTGCAAAGTTCCACAGCTGCTAGGCACAAGATGTAAAAACTGCCAATGAAAAGGAGTACCTTACACCACAAAAACAATGCACCTACTTGAGACAATCTGTTGCAAGATGATTGTAGGAGGAAGCTATTAATCCAACTTTGGGGTGAGAGGGGAGTAGAAATCACATGCCAAGTGGCGGTGGAAAATGTGGCATTTCCTGGTCCTAATGAAGATCTTACAATGGTATCCAACATTATCTGGGCATACGATCAGCACCTATATCACTTCTTTGATCATTCCTGAGGTCAACATACTAACAGGGGCTTCACTCCCTGCTCAAAATCCTTCTCCTCTGAGGTGTCTACCCAAAAGAGCAATGTACCAAGGGATCATTTTCCTCATAACCCCTGAGCACTTACGTATTGACCCCACCCCACCCTGAATATCTCATAATGGCTGTGTTAAAGGAAGCCATGATGGAGTTGCAGGTCAACCAGTAAGCTCTCAGGTTATGAAATAGTTAAGTCATCAAGCGGGTGCTCTCTGAGAGGTGCTAGTTGACCAGCATAAAGAACTATGTAACTGCCTGGCATCCTTGATATTGAGCATAATGTTTTGTCATCTTTCTCATCCCACTTCACTTGCCATTGTTATATCATCCAACTCATCTGTCCAATGTATTTTCATACCAGTCCCAATGTATTCATATTCTCTAGGGTGGTCCTGTTCTGCCCATGCAATCATCTGTCTGTGAGTGAAAAGGACTTTTATGTAGTGGTGAAATCAAAGCCACAAGGTTGGCTGGAAACTTTTGCCCCTAATCCATGTCCAGAACTCTGACACTTTATCTGAGTTGGGGCAGGGATTCTACTTATTATCTAGGCATTTGACAATTCTTTTATGCGTTTTCATTTATTTATGACATTTATACTTAGAGTTTGGACTTTTTAGGCTGAGGTACTTTTATTTAATTTTCAGTTGTTCCACTTTTTCTCAGTAAATAGTCTTTTGCCTTGACATGTTTTTAGGATTTGCCCAATCTCCTGCAAGTTCATATTTCCCACCAGAACTCCTTCCACTCCCCAAGAATGATTCCAAAATCAAGTGACAAAAACATGCAACAGTTGATGTTTGATGCACTTTTTAACACACTTAGAAGTACAGTTTATCATTAAAGATGCGTTGATAGAGTTAGAAAATTATTTAGAAAAATTGGGAATGAGTGAGCGAGGTGTTGTTTGTTTATTTTAGGATAATTATGTTCCTGTCGCAAGAGGGGATGTTTCTGCCTAAGGCAAAACTAAGCCAATTGGAGGCTGTGGTTGTTGCTGTGGTGCTTGAGGAGGTGCGTTGGTGTGTGGTTCAGGTGGATTGTTAGGGTTTGTAGGAGATGTAAGTGCTTTATTATTAGGTAATGTGGGTGGTGGAGGCCTGACTGTTTTTTGTGCTGCCTCAGATGAGTTAGGAACAAGCCTTGTCCCTACAGATTGACAGTGGCACTTGCCTCATATGGCCTTTATTGTCTGTATGGACAAGGCTTGAGGCTTTGCACTCTTTTCCCTCTATAAACATAGATGTTCCCACTGGAACTTTGTCATGTCTTGAAAGCATTTAACAATATTATCCAAGATACTGATCATCCTCCCAAACAAATAAGGGTGTGCATTCTTTTGGGCTGCAATACCATGCACACTCAACTCTATGTCATGGATTTTCCTGCACACAGATAACTTGAAGAAAAATGTATCCTCCCAGAGAATAGGATTTGCCCATTCCGACCCACCCCGTAAGCATGGCTGTGTAATTGTGTGCAAGAGATTGTTGAGAGATTCTCTTCATCTGGGCTGTTCTCTCCCTCAGATGTTTGAGAGAAGACTAGAATTGCATCTACATGGAAAGGGTGTGCAGGGGAGTCAACAGAGGTATCTGTTGAATAAGAACTGTGTGGAGGGGAGGTGCATTGTATGTCGCCAGGAAAAGCAACTGGCTGCTTAGCTGATGATGAAAATCTTCAGGAGGGTACTTGGAGGAATACTGCTGGTTGGTAATTAGGTAGTATTGGATGATGGATCCTGGGTTGGCACAATAATGTCCTCTTCCTCTTCAGCAATAGTGACCACAGAGACAGCAGACTGAATTAGGATGAGATTTTTTCCTAGAATTGCCCTTCACTTGTGGATGCTGCAGCTTCCTTGGCAGGATGTGTCCCTCCAGTACCTGCAAGAATAAAATGAAATAAGTTGTAAGTCAGATAGTAAAGAATGAGTAAATGCAATCACCAGACATCTTTCACACTAGCTATTTGCAATGTCTTACTTTTACATAGTCACATGAATGAACAGTAGATCATACAAAGTTAATATGTGATTCATTCAAACCCTACAAATTATCTGTGATGCTATCTCACCTTTAACTGCCATGGATGTTACCTTTGCGCATTGACCCCTCAACACCAGTTGTTAAACCAGCATCCTTATGTCAATGGTTGTAATATGTTCCCTGATCCAGCAACAACAGGAACAGTAAATGATGAATGTAGGAAGTTGGCTCTGTATGCACTATTTCAAAGTAAGGAATAGTATGCACAGAGTCCAAGGGTTCCCCTTAGAGGTAAGATAGTGGCAAAAAGAGATAATACTAATGCTCTATTTTGTGGTAGTGTGGTCGAGCAGTAGGCTTATCAAAGGAGTAGTGTTAAGCATTTGTTGTACACAAACAGGCAATAAATGAGGAACACACACTCAGAGACAATTCCAGGCCAATAGGTTTTTGTATAGAAAAATATATTTTCTTAGTTTATTTTAAGAACCACAGGTTGAAATTTCACATGTAATACTTTGGATGAAAGGTATTGCAGGTAAGTACTTTAAGAACTTTGAATAATCACAATAGCATATATACTTTTCAAATAAAATGCATATAGCTATTTTAAAACTAGACACAGTGCAATTTTCAAAGTTCCTGGGGGAGGTAAGTAATTGTTAGTTCTTGCAGGTAAGTAAACCACCTACGGGGTTCAAGTTTGGGTCCAAGGTAGCCCATCCTTGGGGGTTCAGAGCAACCCCAAAGTTACCACACCAGCAGCTCAGGGCCGGTCAGATGCAGAGTTCAAAGTGGTGCCCAAAACGCATAGGCTTCAATGCAGAAGAGGGTGCCCCGGTTCCAGTCTGCCAGCAGGTAAGTACCCGCGTCTTCGGAGGGCAGACCAGGGGAGTTTTGTAGGGCACCGGGGGGGGGACAAGTCAGCACAGGAAGTACACCCTCAGCAGCACGGGGGCGGCCGGGTGCAGTGTGCAAACACACGTCGGGTTTTCAATTGGAATCAATGGGAGACCAAGGGGTCTCTTCAGCGATGCAGGCAGGCAAGGGGGGGCTCCTCGGGGTAGCCACCACCTGGGCAAGGGAGAGGGCCTCCTGGGGGTCACTCCTGCACTGGAATTTCCATCTTTCAGGTCCTGGGGGCTGCGGGTGCAGGGTCTTTTCCAGGCGTCGGGATCTGGGAGTCAGGCAGTCGCGGTCAGGGGGAGCCTCGGGATTCCCTCTGCAGGCGTCGCTGTGGGAGCTCAGGGGGGGGGCAATTCTGGCTACTCACGGTCTCGTAGTCGCCGGGGAGTCCTCCCTGAAGTGTTTGTTCTCCACAAGTCGAGCCGGGGGCGTCGGGTGCAGAGTTGCAAGTCTCACGCTTCTGGCGGGAAACGCAGTTGTCTTGAAGTTGCTTCTTTGGAAACAAAGTTGCAATCTTTGGTGAACAGGGCCACTGTTCTCGGGAGTTTCTTGGTCCTTCTAGAGCAGGGCAGTCCTCTGAGGATTCAGAGGTCGCTGGTCCTGGGGAAAGCGTCGCTGGAGCAGTTTCTTCAGAAGGGGGGGAGACAGGCCGGTAGAGCTGGGGCCAAACCAGTTGGTGTCTCCGTCTTCTCTGCAGGGTTTTTCAGCTCAGCAGTCCTCTTCTTCTTAGGTTGCAGGAATCTGCGTTCCTAGGTTCAGGGGAGCCCCTAAATACAGAATTTAGGGGTGTGTTTAGGTCAGGGTGGGCAGTAGCCAATGGCTACTAGCCCTGAGGGTGGCTACACCCTCTTTGTGCCTCCTCCCAAGGGGGCTGCGGGTGCAGGGTCTTTTCCAGGCGTCGGGATCTGGGAGTCAGGCAATCGCGGTCAGGGGGAGCCTCGGGATTCCCTCTGCAGGCGTCGGTGTGGGGGCTCAGGGGGGGGGCAACTCTGGCTACTCACGGTCTCGTAGTCGCCGGGGAGTCCTCCCTGAAGTGTTTGTTCTCCACAAGTCGAGCCAGGGGCGTCGGGTGCAGAGTTGCAAGTCTCACGCATCTGGCGGGAAACGCAGTTGTCTTGAAGTTGCTTCTTTGGAAACAAAGTTGCAGTCTTTGGTGAACAGGGCCGCTGTTCTTGGGAGTTTCTTGGTCCTTCTAGAGTAGGGCAGTCCTCTGAGGATTCAGAGGTCGCTGGTCCTGGGGAAAGCGTCGCTGGAGCAGTTTCTTCAGAAGGGGGGGAGACAGGCCGGTAGAGCTGGGGCCAAAGCAGTTGGTGTCTCCGTCTTCTCTGCAGGGTTTTTCAGCTCAGCAGTCCTCTTCTTCTTAGGTTGCAGGAATCTGCGTTCCTAGGTTCAGGGGAGCCCCTAAATACAGAATTTAGGGGTGTGTTTAGGTCAGGGAGGGCAGTAGCCAATGGCTACTAGCCCTGAGGGTGGCTACACCCTCTTTGTGCCTCCTCCCAAGGGGAGGGGGTCACATTCCTATCCCTACTGGGGGGATCCTCCATCTGCAAGATGGAGGATTCCTAAAAGTCAGAGTCACTTCAGCTCAGGTTGCCTTAGGGGCTGTCCTGACTGGTCAGTGACTCCTCCTTGTTTTTCTCATTATCTCCTCCGGCCTTGCCGCCAAAAGTGGGGCCGTGGCCAGAGGGGGCGGGCAACTCCACTAGCTGGAATGCCCTGTGGTGCTGTGACAAAGGGGGTGAGCTTTTGAGGCTCACCACCAGGTGTTACAGTCCTGCAAGGGGGAGGTGATAAGCATCTCCACCCAGTACAGGCTTTGTTACTAGCCACAGAGTGACAAAGGCACTCTCCCCATGTGGCCAGCAACATGTCTCGAGTGTGGCAGGCTGCTAAAACCAGTCAGCCTACACGGGTAGTTGGTTAAGGTTTCAGGGGGCACCTCTAAGGTGCCCTCTGGGGTGTATGTTACAATAAAATGTACACTGGCATCAGTGTGTATTTATTGTGCTGAGAAGTTTGATACCAAACTTCCCAGTTTTCAGTGTAGCCATTATGGTGCTGTGGAGTTCGTGTTTGACAGACTCCCAGACCATATACTCTTATTGCTACCCTGCACTTACAATGTCTAAGGTTTTGCTTAGACACTGTAGGGGCACAGTGCTCATGTACTGGTGCTCTCACCTATGGTATAGTGCACCCTGCCTTAGGGCTGTAAGGCCTGCTAGAGGGGTGACTTATCTATACTGCATAGGCAGTGTGAGGTTGGCATGGCACCCTGAGGGGAGTGCCATGTCGACTTACTTGTTTTGTCCTCACCAGCACACACAAGCTGGCAAGCCTGTGTCTGTGCTGAGTGAGGGGTCCCCAGGGTGGCATAAGATATGCTGCAGCCCTTAGAGACCTTCCCTGGCATCAGGGCCCTTGGTACCAGGGGAACCAATTACAAGGGACTTACCTGGATGCCAGGGTGTGCCAATTGTGTACACAAAGGTACAGGTTAGGGAAAGAACACTGGTGCTGGGGCCTGGTTAGCAGGCCTCAGCACACTTTCAAATCAAAACATAGCATCAGCAAAGGCAAAAAGTCAGGGGGTAACCATGCCAAGGAGGCATTTCCGTACACAACCCCCCCCCCCAAACGAAAGAGGATGAGACTAACCTTTCCCAAGAGAGTCTTCATTTTCTAAGTGGAAGAACCTGGAAAGGCCATCTGCATTGGCATGGGCAGTCCCAGGTCTGTGTTCCACTATAAAGTCCATTCCCTGTAGGGAGATGGACCACCTCAACAGTTTGGGGTTTTCACCTTTCATTTGCATCAGCCATCTGAGAGGTCTGTGGTCAGTTTGAACTACAAAGTGAGTACCAAAGAGGTATGGTCTCAGCTTCTTCAGGGACCAAACCACAGCAAAGGCCTCCCTCTCAATGGCACTCCAACGCTGCTCCCTGGGGAGTAACCTCCTGCTAATGAAAGCAACAGGCAGGTCAAGGCCATCATCATTTGTTTGGGACAAAACTGCCCTATCCCATGTTCAGAGGCATCTGTCTGCACAATGAACTGCTTGGAGTAATCTGGAGCTTTTAGAACTGGTGCTGTGCACATTGCTTGTTTCAGGGTGTCAAAGGCCTGTTGGCATTCTACAGTCCAGTTTACCTTCTTGGGCATTTTCTTGGAGGTAAGTTCTGTGAGGGCTGTCACTATGGATCCATATCCCTTCAACCTCCTGTAATACCCAGTCAAGCCAAGGAATGCCCTGACTTGAGTCTGGGTTTTTGGAGCTGCCCAGACCAGAATAGTCTGGATCTTAGGCTGGAGTGGCTGAACTTGGCCTCCACCTACAAGGTGTCCCAAGTAAACCACAGTTCCCTGCCCTATCTGGCATTTGGATGCCTTGATAGAGAGGCCTGCTGATTGCAGAGCCTTCAAAACCTTCTTCAGGTGGACCAGGTGATCCTACCAGTTGGAGCTAAAGACAGCAATATCGTCAAGATAAGCTGCACTAAAGGACTCCAAGCCAGCAAGGACTTGATTCACCAACCTTTGGAAGGTGGCAGGGGCATTCTTTAAACCAAAGGGCATAACAGTAAACTGATAATGCCCATCAGGTGTGGAGAATGCTGTCTTTTCTTTTGCTCCAGGTGCCATTTTGATTTGCCAGTACCCTGCTGTCAAGTCAAAGGTACTTAAGAATTTGGCAGCACCTAATTTATCAATCAGTTCATCAGCCCTTGGAATGGGATGGGCATCTGTTTTGGTGACAGAATTAAGTCCTCTGTAGTCCACACAAAACCTCATCTCTCTCTTTCCATCTTTGGTGTGAAGTTTGGGGACTAAGACCACTGGGCTAGCCCAGGGGCTGTAAGAGTGCTCAATGACTCCCAATTCCAGCATCTTGTGGACTTCCACCTTGATGCTTTCCTTAACTTGGTCAGACTGTCTGAATATTTTGTTTTTGACAGGCATGCTGTCTCGTGTGTCCACATCATGGGTACACAGGTGTGTCTGGCCAGGGGTTAGGGAAAAGAGCTCAGCAAACTGTTGCAGGACCTTCCTACAGTCAGATTGCTGTTGGCTAGAGAGGGTGTCTGAATAGATCACTCCATCCACTGAGCCATCTTTAGGGTTTGATGAGAGGAGATCAGGGAGAGGTTCACTCTCAGCTTACTGGTCCTCATCTGTTACCATCAACAGATTCACATCAGCCCTATCATGGAAGAGCTTAAGGCGGTTCACATGGATCACCCTCTTGGGGCTCCTGCTAGTGCCTAGGTCCACCAGGTAGGTGACCTGACTCTTCTTCTCTAGTACTGGGTAAGGGCCACTCCATTTGTCCTTGTTTTTCTCATTATCTCCTCCGGCCTTGCCGCCAAAAGTGTGCCCGTGGCCGGAGGGGGGGGGGCAACTCCACTAGCTGGAATGCCCTGTGGTGCTGGAACAAAGGGGGTGAGCCTTTGAGGCTCACCGCCCGGTGTTACAGTCCTGCAAGGGAGAGGTGATAAGCATCTCCACCCAGTACAGGCTTTGTTACTAGCCACAGAGTGACAAAGGCACTCTCCCCATGTGGCCAGCAACATGTCTCGAGTGTGGCAGGCTGCTAAAACAAGTCAGCCTACACGGGTAGTTGGTTAAGGTTTCAGGGGGCACCTCTAAGGTGCCCTCTGGGGTGTATGTTACAATAAAATTTACACTGGCATCAGTGTGCATTTATTGTGCTGAGAAGTTTGATACCAAACTTCCCAGTTTTCAGTGTAGCCATTATGGTGCTGTGGAGTTCGTGTTTGACAGACTCCCAGACCATATACTCTTATGGCTACCCTGCACTTACAATGTCTAAGGTTTTGCTTAGACACTGTAGGGGCACAGTGCTCATGCACTGGTGCCCTCACCTATGGTATAGTGCACCCTGCCTTAGGGCTGTAAGGCCTGCTAGAGGGGTGACTTATCTATACTGCATAGGCAGTGTGAGGTTGGCATGGCACCCTGAGGGGAGTGCCATGTCGACTTACTTGTTTTGTCCTCACCAGCACACACAAGCTGGCAAGCAGTGTGTCTGTGCTGAGTGAGGGGTCCCCAGGGTGGCATAAGATATGCTGCAGCCCTTAGAGACCTTCCCTGGCATCAGGGCCCTTGGTACCAGGGGTACCAGTTACAAGGGACTTACCTGGATGCCAGGGTGTGCCAATTGTGTAAACAAAGGTACAGGTTAGGGAAAGAACACTGGTGCTGGGGCCTAGTTAGCAGGCCTCAGCACACTTTCAAATCAAAACATAGCATCAGCAAAGGCAAAAAGTCAGGGGGTAACCATGCCAAGGAGGCATTTCCTTACAATGAAAGTGAGTTGTACAAGAATGAGACAGAGGAGAACAGTGTTAGTTGACTCAAATGACTAGATCCAGGCTCACACCTAGGAATAACCTGTTCCATCTGAAACATGGAAAATGTCCTCTTCACTTGCCTCCTCTCATCCTGCCATTTTGTAAGATCCCTAATGGTGCATGTCTTCTCCCCCAATGCATTAACTGATTCTGTAACGTCTTGACACATGACTGCCTTCTTCATTCCTGTCTTTGTATGGAGGCAATCCATGTAGTTGTTTTCAATGATTAGCCACAACTACAAGGTCTGGTCACTTCTCACAAAAGCTCATTTTCCTCTGAGTGGAGCTGGCTGCATCCTGGAGAGTTGTGTGGGGTCCTGACAGTGAAGCAGTCCATAGTAAAGAATGCAGGGCTGCATATATGTGTATCGGGTGTGTATGACATAGCTGGGGTGTGCACTTTTTCCCTATTCTATTCCATTCTATTCCATTGTCCATCACGTTTGTAGAGAAGTCCACTTCAGTGGAATAGATTTCTCCACCTAGATAGTTAACAAAAATATAAACAGATTGCTACTAGAAGTAATTCTACACCTGTAAATCTGGTTATAAGCAGTTTTAGCACGTCATTTGAGGGTGTTGGTACTCAGAGTTATATTTTTACATGGAGATTTCCAACTTTATTGAATTATACCCAGGAGGAAATCTCCACCCAAACATAGATGAATATCTCAACGCATGAAGCTATCCATGCGGAAACGTAATTCTAAAAACAAGAGCTTGCTTTTTTTTTGTTCCCTGCTACTGAGTGATTGAAGGGCATGGATATGAAGTGGCTGGAGCTTTGAAAGAATACGTAGAAACGTAGAAAAATGTGGATCTGTTATTTGTGACACTTTGGCGTTGCTGCTGAATTGTGGTGCTATCCGGAAATATGAAACATCTACCACCTTCTTCACAATTATCTTCATAAACCAGAACTCTTGGGGATGCAAAAGAAAACTAAATCATTCACACCTCTGGGTTTCATTCTTTATCCTGGCGTGCAAAAATGGAAGCTCCTCTTCACAAGTTACAATTATTATTTGCACAGCTGAGATAGCAGTGCTTTCATCATCCTTCTCGAGCACAAAAAACACGTTAATAATTAATAGGTTTTGGGGAAGAAATGCCGACCCAGAAAGATGAAGTGACTGCTCTCCTTGGAGACACTGGAATTGTACTTTCTGACGTCTTTATTACTTTTTAAATCAGAAGTGCTCTGTGGATTTATGCTATCTGTGCTGTCTCCACCACAATTTCTTCACCTTTGGGCCTCAACTACAAGTGCTGCAGAATTCCTTGAGGAGATTCGATGCAGCTGGAATAACAGATAACGACCAACATCTCCTTATGGGAGTCCAGAGAAATGCATTAAACCCCCCAGAATGGGGAATAACCACGGAGAACCATTTTTGCAGCCAGAATTCCACATGTAGTTACTAACCCCGTGTGCTTTAACAAGGACATTGACCACCTGCTCTTAGCAGGTGGGAAATGTGTGCAGGCGCAAAAGGGGTAGGCATGGGTAAAAAGAGAAGAGAGAGACTGTTGTCTGTCATTACCTACTCACCCATGCCTTGGCTGAGTGTCGGGCAGAGACGGGTAAATGAGTCCAGGCTGGAAGCTGCCATTTCACATAATGATTCTACCAGCTATATGTTCCACCTTGTAAAAATCGGTACTTTTATTTCTTCAGCTGGACAATCTGGATCAGAACAAACACCTGATCACTGATACTAGAGTAGAATTGAATTACACTTGCTTCTTCTGTGTCTGGTAATCCAATAGTTTACGGCTATCACCTCTAAAATGCTGAAGAATGCAGCTATTTCATCTGGTTCTTGTCACATTTTGAACGCAGCAGTTGTGAAATTAACCACACATGATTGTATTTATTTTGTCTTTCCTGAAAAAACCAGACATTAGCATGTAGTCTGAACAAAAAAAAACAATTTGCAAATCTAATATGGTGTACAGAACAATTTCAGTGATGGGACAGAGTCAGTAACTTGTCAGGCTCTGGTGATGTGCCATTACACTGTACTTGTCCCTTCAAATTAAAATAGTTTACCTTATCTGCTTTTTAGTCAAGAACACTTGCATGACATGCACAATTAAGCAGTAAATCAAAGGCTTTTTGATCTTTTTCAGCAGTAACAAAGAGAAAGCTTGCATAGAAAGAACTTGTGCAATTTCTTCTTGCGACCTATCCCTGAATTTTTACAATGCAACAAATATACTACAAAACACAGTACAAAATTGCCATTTACACTGGGTCGCATAAGAAGCTGCCTAATGTGTAAATTACTAGGCAGGTTGTTATTTTGAAACAATGTAATTGGTTACAAACACAGATGTCGCACTTTAAGGAATAGCAGAGATCATCACAGTTTTTGCATTTCTAAATAGTGTAGGAGGCTGGCCTGGCTTGTAGTGGGTACCAAGGGGTACTTACAATCTGTGCCAGGTCCAGTTATCCCTTATTAGTGTAGAAGAGGTGTTTCTAGCAGCTTAGGCTGATAGACGGTAGCTATAGCAGAGCAGCTTAGGCTGCACTAGGAGACATGCCAAGCTCCTACTATACCACTGGTGTCATATGCACAATATCATGAGAAAACAGAATACACAGATATACTAAAAATAAAGGTACTTTATTTTTATGACAATATGCCAAAAGTATCTCAGTGAGTACCCTCAGTATGAGGATGCCAAATATACACAAGATATATGTACACAATACCAAAAATATGCAGTAATAGCAAAAGGAAGTAATGCAAGCAATGTAAAGTTACAGTAGATTGCAATAGGAGCACATAGGTATAGGGTCCACACAAACCATATACTCCAAAAGTGGAATACGAACCACGAATGGACCCCAAACCTATGTGAGCTTGTAGAGGGTCGCTGGGACTGTAAGAAAACAGTGAGGGTTAAAACAATAGCCCACCCCAAGACCCTGAAAAGTAGGTGTAAAGTGCACCTATATTCCCCAGAGAGCACAGAAGTCGTGATAGGGGAATTCTGCAAGGAAGACCAACACCAGCAATGCAACCAAAATGGATTTCTGGACAAGAGTACCTGTGGAACAAGGGGACCAAGCCAAGAGTCGTGACAAAGTCGAGAGTGGGCAGATGCCCAGGAAATGCCAGCTGAGGGTGCAAAGAAGCTGCCACTGGATGGTAGAAGCTGTGGATTCTACAAGAATGAAGAGGGCTAGAAACTTCCCCTTTGGAGGATGGATGTCCCACGTCGTGAAGAAGCTTGCAGAGGTGTTCCCATGCAGAAAGACTGCAAACAAGCCTTGCTAGCAGCAAGGGTTGCGGTTATGGTTTTTGGATGCAGCTGTGGGCCAGGAGGGACCAGGATGTCCCCACTTGGATGAGGAGACAGAGGGGGCGCCCAGCATGTCAGGGAGCCCTCACAGAAGCAGGCAGCGCCCGCAGAAGTACCGGAACAGGCACTTGGAAGTGGAGTGAACCGGAGCTCACCCGAAGACACAAAAGGGAGTCCCACGATGCCGGAGGACAACTCAGAAGGTTGTGCACTGCAAGTTAGAGTGTCGGGGACCCAGGCTTGGCTGTGCACAAAGGAAATCCTGGAAGAGTGCACAGGAGCAGGAGCAGCTGCAAATCACGCGGTACCCAGCAATGCAGTCTAGCGTGGGGAGGCAAGGACTTACCTCCACCAAACTTGAACTGAAGAGTCACTGGACTGTGGGAGTCACTTGGACAGAGTTGCTGAGTTCCAGGGACCACTCTCGTTGTGCTGAGAGGGGACCCAGAGGACCGGTGATGCAGCCTTTTGTTGCCTGCGGTTGCAGGGGGAGGATTCCGTTGTCCCACGGGAGATTTCTTCAGAGCTCCTGGTGCAGAGAGGAGGCAAGCTACCCCCAGAGCATGCACCACAAGGAAACAGTCGAGAAGGCGGCAGGATCAGCGATACAAGGTTGCAGTAGTCATCTTTGCTACTTTGTTGCGGTTTTGCAGTGGTCCTGAGCAGTCAGCAGTCGATCCATTGGCAGAAGGTGAAGAAAAAGATGCAGAGGAACTCTGATGAGCACTTGCATTCGTTATCTAAAGAATTCCCCAAAGCAGAGACCCTAAATAGCCAGAAAAGGAGGTTTGGCTACCTAGGAAGGAGGATAGGCTAGTAACATAGGTAAGAGCCTATCAGAAGGAGTCTCTGACGTCACCTGCTGGCCCTGGCCACTCAGAGCAGTCCAGTGCGCCAGCACACCTCTGAATCCAAGATGGCGGAGGTCTGGGGCACGCTGGAGGAGCTCTGGGCACCTCCCCTGGGAAGTGCAGGTCAGGGGAGTGGTCACTCCCCTTTCCTTTGTCCAGTTTCGCGCCAGAGCAGGGCTGGGGATCCCTGAACCGGTGTAGACTGGCTTATGCAGAGATGGGTACCATCTGTGCCCATTAAAGCATTTCCAGAGGCTGGGGGAGGCTACTCCTCCCCAGCCCTGACACCTTTTTCCAAAGGGAGAGGGTGTAACACCCTCTCTCTGAGGAAGTCCTTTGTTCTGCATTCCTGGTCCAGGCCTGGCTGGATCCCAGGAGGGCAGAAACCTGTCTGAGGGGTTGGCAGCAGCTGCAGTGAAACCCCGGGAAAGGCAGTTTGGCAGTACCCGGGTCTGTGCTAGAGACTTCGGGGATCGTGGAATTGTCTCCCCAATGCCAGAATGGCATTGGGGTGACAATTCCATGATCTTAGACATGTTACATGGTCATGTTCGGAGTTACCATTGTGACGCTATACATAGGTAGTGACCTATGTATAGTGCACATGTGTAATGGTGTCCCCGCACTCACAAAGTCCGGGGAATTTGCCCTGAACAATGTGGGGGCACCTTGGATAGTGCCAGGGTGCCCACACACTAAGTAACTTAGCACCCAACCTTCACCAGGTGAAGGTTAGACATATAGGTGACTTATAAGTTACTTAAGTGCAGTGGTAAATGGCTGTGAAATAACGTGGACGTTATTTCACTCAGGCTGCAGTGGCAGGCCTGTGTAAGAATTGTCAGAGCTCCCTATGAGCGGCAAAAGAAATGCTGCAGCCCGTAGGGATCTCCTGGAACCCCAATACCCTGGGTACCTCAGTACCATATACTAGGGAATTATAAGGGTGTTCCAGTATGCCAATGTGAATTGGCGAAATTGGTCACTAGCCTGTTAGTGACAATTTGGAAAGAAGAGAGAGCATAACCACTGAGGTTCTGGTTAGCAGAGCCTCAGTGAGACAGTTAGTCATCACACAGGGAACACATACAGGCACACTTAGGAGCACTGGGGCCCTGGCTGGCAGGGTCCCAGTGACACATACACTAAAACATCATATATACAGTGAAATATGGGGGTAATATGCCAGGCAAGATGGTACTTTCCTACAAATAGAAATTGTGTTTTAAGTAGCCTGTATATTAAAGGAACCCGTGCTTCTTTAACAAAGACAATCCCATTTGGAAGGATATATGGAGGAGCAGGCAGTGGTCCCAGAAACAGTGCCTACTCCCCTGGAGGCCCCCGAGCAAGTGTACCACAGAAGAAGCTTTCCAGGGGGGACAGGTTCTATTTTGCGTATCTGCTATAACCTCATTTGAGGAGTCAGTAACATTTTATTGATTTGTAATTGCAGTCGCATGTCACAAATACACGCCCCTATCAATTCCCTTTAATTGTGACTTGGAATGAGTAATAAAACCCCATTGTAAATAATGAATATTTTTTCAAAGCTCAAAAGGGGTTTAGTAAATCCTAAAATGACATTTTGAAGTTGAAAACCATGTGATGTTGTGAATCGAAGTGTTTCCCACAGCTAAATACTTCAGTTCATATGACCTATTATTTGCTACTCTGTCGACTCTCTTTTTCCTAATTTAAGAATTGGAAGTAATTCTGTAAATTAATGCCAGAAGAAAACATGGTTCTGGAAGAAACATATTTTCAAATTGTTTTATGGGGTGAGTTAGGGATTTTGTTTTGCCAAAGTATAGCTACCAATGTTTTCTTTCTTAACCTTTTTTATGGCATTTATGGCTAAGAGTAAATAAGAAACATTCTTGAGAAACAATATAGCAAATGTATTTGTGCCAAACGTATTTGAGGAATAATAAATTAAAAACTGAGGGCCTGATTCTCAAAGGGAAACTTACACTTCTGTAAAAGTTTACAATTGTTTGCTATTCACCATGGCATTTTACAAGTAGTATTTTTACAACGGCTTAGGTCACTTCACATGAAAAATAAGACTGTCCTATATTTTTATGTCTGTAGACTTTGCAGTTGTAAAGTTAATACACCTAAAATACCTTTCTGTATAGCAAACAATCGTAAACTTACACAAAAGTGTAAGTTTACCTGTGTGAATCTAGCTCAATGGACACAATTCACAACACAACGAAAATCACAAATCTGCCCTCATATTTTTACACATACTTGTAAATGTAAATTTACAACTCTGGAATTCTAAGGCACTCCGAAGAAAACACCAGGAAAGCTGTGCCAGGCAAAAGTTTCCATAAGTTTTCCAGGGAAGTTTATGTGACTTTCGGAGTAGGATCCGATTCCTTCCAAGCAGAACTACCCGTAGGTGAGAACTAAAGAAATAGGATCCGGTGCAGAAACACACATTTTGATGTTTTATTTCCTTAATGTATGGCCCAGTATAATACCTGTTATTTCCCCACTCTAGAAATACTATTGTCAAGTGTCCTGGTAATGTGATGATAGAATGAGTATGATGATATTTTGAGGAATAACGTGTGTATTTAGGCTTACTGTGCTGATTCCTGCATGTTTTCCCAGGCGTTTGTGCTCCTGACTTTGCTTTCCTGCAGCACGTGAAATGTCTGGTTGAAATTGCCCCACATATAGCGTTCCCACATAGCATAATTCAGATTGGTCCATTTACTGTTCTTATGGCACCAATGTAATTCATTCACAAGTCGTAACAAGTACCTGCCCCAAAGGCAGTCCACTCTTTGTTGGTCCACCCGTGATGAGGTCGATCAAGACTGATGGGGATAATCGGACAAGAAATAGAAAATGAAACAGGGGTCAGAGAATGGAGTTATGTGTACAGACCTGAGAGACCAGTCCCAAAATAGCAAGGATTGAAGCAGTGGGGATAAGAGAAGAAATAATGAAGATTATGGGCCTCATTACAAGTCTGCAGTCAGTAGACTGCCAGACTCGCTGTGGCGGTCTGGACCGCTGCTGTTGTGGCAGTCTGACCAGCACATTACGACCCTGGAGGTCCAACCACCAGGGTACTACCGTCTCCAGCGGGATTGGTGATCTGGACGGGCTGACGGCAGGTTGCAATTAGCCTAGGCGGCACTGCACGCAGCACTTCCCTGCTCATTATAACCTGGTTCTCCTCTAGCCTTTTCATGGGGGAGGGTGGAGCACAGGTGCAAGAGGCCACAGGGGGCCACTGCACTGTCAATGCCTATGGCATAGGCAGTGCAGGGGTCCCCCCGCCCTGCACCCTCGCAATGTGCTCTGTCTACTGTGCAGACAGTGTGCATTTCAAGGGTGCTGCTGCACCATGCTGATGGCAGCATTGCTGCCAGCTCGATTACAAGCCAGCAACAATTTTGTCGCACTTTCCCCTTGGGCTGACTGTCGGAAACCTTGGTTTCTGCCCGTTAGTCCAGCAGGAAAGTCATAATGGGTCTGGGGGGGAGGTCACCACCACAGTGGCAGTCACCCTGTCGGGCATTTGGCAGACGGGTGTTCCCGTCCACCAAACTCGTAATGAGGGCCTATATGCGTAATCAAGGTACTATCAATGTATTGCAGAGTAAAACAGAACTACATATGCTTGCGACACCCAGCAAAGTTGTATCACATTTCACTTTGTATCTTGTAGGTGAATATTTCTACACCTGCTCAGTTAATTGCATGTATTATTTAGAAAAGTAGCACATTGGTGGTAGCAGCCACAAAATAGCAAAAATGGTGAAGTTTCTTTAAGATATCTGATCGTTGTTAAATTTGAAGGATCGATGAGGTCAAACATTTGTTTCTCCCCATCCAAAGTTCCCACCCATACCTCTACACCAAAGAAAAGCTGACAGACTAACAAATCACTTCCAGTAATAAATGGAATTTGCTTTTGGAAAAATATGAATATCTTTATCCTGCCAATCATGGTTTGTCAATCAAGAAGGGAAATTACGTTTTTTGTACCTATGTTGAGCATAGGTGTGCTAGGCGTTTTGTGACTTAGGCCATTGTTAAGAATGGCTGAAGTCACATAGCTTTATTTTAATTCTTGGATGGTCGTAAATTTTACTTTGCAACTTATCAAAAGAGAATTGATATATAGAAATCAATTGAGGATGGGTTCGCTGAGAAGACAGACATTTGAATTTGTTGAACTGTCTCTCGTACAGAAAGAAGCGGCTCTTGATTCCTTGGCTTTCTTGTCAGTTCTTTAGGAGCTGGCAGCTATAGACTTGTCTCAATAAACGCCTGATTAATAGGTGGGTACTATGGAAAATCGGTTGATTTCCGCAGAAAGTATTACATCAGGAGGGAATCCATGGTTGGAAATTCCTTCACAAAAAGATGGTATGGAAAGAGAATTCTCATGTTTCACTGAGGGATTTTCTGACTAACAGTAGCAAAGGTGGGGTTGGAATATTCTGTCCTTTATATCAAGATTCCCCATTTGGTTGGGTTCTGATAGAAATAGGGTCTCTAGTTGGAAGTCAGTTTACCTCCTGTCTAAGTAGGGACCCTCCCTCTAGTCAGGGTTAGGGAGATATACAGCTCAGAAAACTCCTGCTCACCACCTTGGTAGCTTGGCACAAGCAGTCAAGCTTATCTCAGAGGCAATGCGTATTTGAGTATTTGCACAAACACACGCATTAACACAGTGAAAACATTACAAAAGGACGCCACACCAGTTTGGAAAAATAGCCAATATTTATAAAAATTAAACAAGAGCAAAACGACAAAAATCCAACATACACAAGCAAAGATATGATTTTTTAAATTTAAGAGTCTTAATCCATAGAAATCAGTGGATGCGTTGTTTTATAAAAAATAAAGCAGCACGGGCGAGTGCGCATCGGAAAAGCAAGCAATGCCTTGATTCCTTACTCGCAAGTGAGGCAGTGTTTAGATTCTTTCTCTGCCAGGCAAGCGATGCATCATTTTTTTCCTCATAGGGGAGGGATGTGTCGATTTCCAGGCAAGCAGCCTCAGGTCCATGTGGAAATATTGAACATTCTGACAACTAGAGTCATTGCATGAAAAATTCCGACGAGCTGTGTGAAAGTGTCAGCATTGAGAACAGGTGATTTGTTGATTCTCTAGCGACGTGGCAGTCACTGCATCTAATTTTCAGCTACGAGAGAGGCACTCAGCTGATTTTTCTGATGCACACTTTTCTCCCACATATCATCAGCTTCCACTTTTAAGGGCCTAGGGACTGGATTTGGCACCACTTAGCAAGTCAGGAATCTCAGCAGAAGAGCCCAGGCACTGGCAGATGAAGTCTTTGAAGTCCCTGAGACATCAGAACAGGGGGCAAGCTCAGTACAAACCCTTGGAAAAACTTCAGAAGCAGGTTTTCAGAAAGCAAAGTCGCATCCTTTCCCTCTTAAGGCATAAGCAGCAGCAGCAGGCCAGTACAGCAAAGAAACACGCAGAGTGGCAGGTCCTCCTCAAGCATCAAGCTCTTCTCCTTGGCAGAGGTTACTCTTGATACAGAAATAATCTGAAAGTCTGGGGTTTTGGGTTTACTACTGATACTCATTTCTGCCTTTGAAGAAGGAATACTTCAAAGGAAAGTCTTTGTAATGCACACGACCCTGCATCTTCCTTGCCCTGCATCAGGCATACACAAGGGGGTTGGAGACTGTATTGTGTGAGGGGAGGCACAGCCCTTTCAAGTGAGGGTGTCAGCTCCTCCCTCCTACTCTAGCTCAGGAAGACTCATCTGGATATGCAGGACACAGCTCAGCTCCTTTTGTGTCACTGTCTTAAGTGAATTCACAAACAGCCCAACTGTCAGTTTAACCCACACGTATTTACCAGCCAGGCAGAGGCACAGATTGATTAAGCAAGAAAATGCTCACTCTCTAAAAGTGGCATTTTCAACCAGACAATTTAAAAACCAATTTCACCAAAAGATGGATTTTTAAATTGTGAGTTCAGGGACCCCAAAATAGAAATCTAAATCTGCTCCTAATAGGAACCTGCACTTAAAAGATATTTAAAGATAATCCCCATGTTAAACTATGGGAGAGATAAGCCTTGCAATCGCGAAAACCAAGTTTGGCAATATTTCACTATCAGGACATGCAAAACACAACAGTACATACCCTACCTTTTAAATACATTGCACCCTGCCCATGGGGCTGCCTTGCGCCTGCCTTAGGGGTCATGTACATGTAGTAAAAAGGAAGATTTGGCCCTGGCAAGGGGGTACACTTGTCAGGTCAAATTGGCAGTGTAAAACTGCACACACAGACATTGCAATGACAGTCTGAGACATGTTTTCAGGGCTACTCATGTGGGCGGCACAATCAGTGCTGCAGGCCCACTAGCAGCATTTAATTTATAGGCCCTGGGTACCCATAGTGCACTTTGCTAGGGACTTACCAGTAAATCAAATGTGCCAATCAAGGAACACCAATTACCAATTACTTTTAGACAGAGATCACTTAAACTTTAGCACTGGTTAGCAGTGGTGAAGGGCCCAGAGTATCAAAACCAGCAAAAACAAATTACAGCACTGAATCAAAAAACAGGTGGTCAGAAGCAAAAGGTTCAGGGAAATAAAAAGTACAGGGAAACCGTGCCAAGGGCTGCTAGGTCTTACATGTGCCCCTCCAGCTGAAAGTGCAGAGAACTACCCAACCCCTCGGGAGTTCTCATCACTAAGGCGGGAAAACCTAGAAAGACCACCAGCGTTGGCGTGACCTGTTCCAGGGCAGTGTTCCACTGTAAAGTCCATTTATTGTAGGTAGATGGACCACCTCAACAGTTTAGGATTCTCACCCCTCATCTGCATTTGCTATTTGAGGGGTCTGTGGTCTGTTTGAATAAGGAAGTGAGCTCCAAACAAGTAGGGTCTTAGCTTCTTCAGGGCCCAGACCACAGCAGAGGCTTCCCATTTCAATTGCACTCCACTTCTATTCTCTGGGAAGTAACCTCCTACTGATGAAGGCTACAGGTTGACCTAGGCCCTCTTTAAGCAGCTGTGAGAGCACAGCTTCCACACCATACTCTAAAACTTGGAAAAGTTAAGAGCCTTGAGCGTGTGTGCTGTGCACATGGCCTCCTTCATGGCTTCAAAAGCAGTCTAGCACACCGCTGTCCAGATCACCTGCCACTTCTTGAAAGTCAGCTCTGTCAAGGGAGCAATGATGGTGTCATAACCTTTGACAAATCTCCTCTAGTAACCGGTGAGTCCTAAGAAGGCCCTTGCCTCAGTCTGGGTTTTGGGTGGTGCCCAAGCCAGAATGGTGTAAGTTTTTGCCTGTAAGAGTGCCACCTGGCCTCTCCATACCTGGTGTCCTATGTAAACCACAGACCCCTGCCCTATTTGGCACTTACTGGCCTTAATTGTGAGGCCTACACTCTGCACTCTGCAGGGCCTTAAACACTTCCAGGAGGTAGTGCAAGTGGTCTTCTCAGCTGAAGCGGAAGACAGCAATGTCGTCTAGGTAGGTGGCACTGAAGTTCTCCAACCCAGCCAGGACTTGGTTGACCAAACTCTGGAATGTGGCAGGGGCTTTCTTCAACCCAAATGGCATGACACAAAACTGATAGTGCCCCTCTGGTGTTGAGAATGCAGACCTCTCTTTTGCCCCCTCGGTTAAGGCAATCTGCCAGTAACTAGATGTTAAGTTGAATGTGCTGAGAAACTTGGCAGCTTCCAACTGGTCAATGAGCTCATCATCTCTGGGGCTGGGGTGTGAGTCAGTACTGGTGATGGCATTGAGCTCCCAGTAGTCAATACAGAAACTACGTTCGGGTGTGACACCAGGTGAAGCAGCCATGGAGACCAGAACCACATGACTGGACCAAGGGCTACTGGAGTGCTCTATCACCACTAACTCCAACATCTTAGAGACCTCCTCCTTGATGCTGTATCTCACTCTCTCAGTCACCCTGTAAGACTTGTGCTTGACAGGTAGACTGCCCCCAGTGTCAATATCATAGCTACACCAATGGGTGACAGCAAGGGTGAGTGAGAACAGTAAGGGCAAAATTACCCAGTAATTGGCGACAATCCCTCTGCTGTTCTAAGGACAGAGTAGGGGAGAGGTTCACACCATCCACTGACCCACCATGCTCTTTGGCAGACACGAGGTTAGGGAGAGGTTCACTTTCCTCTTCCACCCCATCATATGCGACCAAGAGCATTGTCAACTCAGAACTCTCAAAGTGTGGTTTGAGGCAGTTCACATGTAAACTCTTAAAGGGATCTAGGATTCTGCATGTCCACCAAGTAGGTGGCACTACTTTTGCACTCCTTGACCTCAAATGGCCCATACCAATGGTTTTGGAGAGCATGGGACTCTACTGGGGCCATCACCCACACTTTCCGGCCAGGCTGAAACTCAACCAGCATAGTATTCTGCTCATACCAGTGTTTCATATCTTCCTGGCTAGCTTCCAGATTCTCTTGGGTGAGTTTCCAGAAGTGGGCTGTCTGGTTCCTGAAGGCCATCATGTAACACATACATTCTGGGGGGGAGCTTCTTGGGAGCTTTCTCTGAGCACTCCTTCACCAAACTGAGAGGCCCGCTCACAGGGTGCCCATAAAAGAAGCTCAAGGGGACTGAAGCCAACACCATTCTGTGGTACCTCCCTGTGAGCAAACAACAAGCATGGAAACAAGACCTCCCACTTATACGTCATGAAATCAGAGAGCCCCATAATCATGCCCTTCAGGGTAAGGTTGAATCTTTTAACCAACCCATTGATTTGGGGGTGGTAAGGCATGGTGAACATCTATGTTACACCACACGCCTTCCACATGGCCTTCATGTACAGTGACATGAAGTTGGTACCACAGTCAAATACACTTCCTTAGGGAGATCCACACTGTAAAGATCCCTTTTAGTGCCCTGGCTACTGTGGATGCATTCACTGTCCTCAGGGGAATAGTGTCTGGGTACCGGGTGGCATGGTCCACCAAGACCAGGATAAACTTGTTGCCCATGGCTGCCTGGGGATCCAGAGGCCCCAGAATGTCAATGCCCACTCGATCAAAAGAGGTGCTCATGACAGGAAAGGGTTGAAGAGGAGCCTTGCACCTCTTCCCAGATTTGCCACTTGCTTGGCAGGTCTGACAAGTTCTGCAGAATGCATCAGAGTTCTTCCTCATTTGGGGCCAATAAAAGTGGATGACAAGCCTGTTAAATGTCTTTCCGTGCCCCAAAATGACCTGCCAGTGGCACATCATGAGCCAGATCCATTACGAAGGCTCTGAAACAGTGGGGTACCACCTGCACATGGGCTGCCCCATGGTCAGCAACCTTAGGCTCACTATACAGGAAATCATTCTCCCAGTAAATTAGGTGAGACCCAGAGGTGTCACCAGCTGCCTGGGCATCGGACTGTTTCCAAAGGCCACTACTTATACTCATTTCTGCCTATGAAGTAGGCAAACTTCAAAGGAAAGCCTTTGTAGTGCACACGACCCTGCATCATCCTTGCCCTGCATCAGGCATACACTAGGGGGTTGGAGACTGTATTGTGTGAGGGCAGGCCCTTTCAAGCGAAGGTGTCAGCTCCTCCCTCCTACTCTAGCTCAGGAAGACTCATCAGGATATGCAGGACACACCTCAGCTCCCTTTGTGTCAATGTCTTGAGTGAATTCACAAACAGCCCAACTGTCAGTTTGGCCCATGCGTATTTACTAGCCAGGCAGAGGCACAGATTGATTCAGCAAGAAAATGCTCACTCTCTAAAAGTGACATTTTCAAACAGACAAACTTAAAAAGTATTACACCAAAAGATGTATTTTTAAATTGTGAGTTCAGGGACCCAAACTCTAAATCTCTATCTGCTCCCAATGAGAAACTGCACTTAAAAGATATTTAAAGGCAATCCCTATGTTAATCTATAGGAGAGATAGGCCTTGCAATTGCGAAATTCGAATTTGGCAGTACTTCACTATCAGGACATGTAAAACACAACAGTACATGTCCTACCTTTTAAATACACTTCATCCTGCCCATGGGGCTGCATTGGGCCTACCTTACAAGTGACGTACATGTAGTAAAAGGGAAGGGTTTGGCCTGGCAATGGGGTATACTCGCAAGGTTGAATTGGTGGTGCAAAACTGCACACACAGACACTGCAATGGCGGGTCTGATACATGTTTACAAGGTTACTCATGTGGGTGGCAAAGTCTGTGCTGCATGCCCACTAGTAGTATTTGATTTACAGGCTCCGGGCACCAATACTGCACTTTACTAGGAACTTACAAGTAAATCAAATGTGCTAATCATGGAAAACCAATTACGAATATCTTTTAGACAGAGTGCACTTGCACTTTAGCACTGGTTAGCAGTGGTAAAGTACCCAGAGTATCAAAACCAACAAAATTGAATAACAGCACAGGGTCCAAACACAGAAGGTCAAAAGCAAAAAGTACAGGAAAACCATGCCAAGAGCTGCCACGTCTAACAGGTTCAGTTTCTTTATCAACTTCTCTTTTGATATATAAGAGTGAAACCCAAATGTCCTACTGTTGAGTTTATATTTTGTATATGTTTAAGTGAAAAGACCCCAATGGGTCATGGATAATAATAGTTTTAATCCATGCTTCATACGATTAAACAATCACCATTAGTTGTTAATTTAACATTTCATAAATATTGTATTTTCATAATTACTAATCTTTTTATACATAACTAATATTCACATAGAAGGGCCTCATACTCAAAATATCAATGTATGATCCAATTCGTATTTACATAATAGGAAGAAAAACGTATTCAATAATAACTGACCCTTTAAAAAGATTGTATACTTTAAAGTATTGCCCTAAGGGGATGTGTATGCCCAGACATTGATCATGTGCACACTGTGTCACTAAAGCCAAGCTATACTTGGCTGATGAGCCATGACTAGAGGGAAACCAGTCCTGGGTTGCTTTTGTCTTAGTTCAGGTAGGACCTGGCCTGGCATTTCAGTCCTGACTGTGCCTATGGGGGCAGGATCAAGTGATTTGCTTATGGTTGGGTCTAAAGTGAGTACATGTGGTGTGCAAAATAATGATGGACTGGAATGCAGCCCAAGAAATTACAAGTGGCTGACATTAATCCAAGCTTCCATTCATCACTTGCTTGTATACTTTGGTTTGTTGCCCTAGGTGAGATGGGTATACCCAGATGTTAGAAATGGGGTCTTTGATTGACAGTCAGGTTACCCCCTGTTCAAGCAAGGACCCTCACTCTAGTCAGGCTAAAAGATAATCACCCTCAGCTAACCCCTGCTTACCCCCTTGGTAGCTTGGCAGAGCAGTAGGCTTAACTTCAGAGTGCTAGGTGTAAAGTATTTGTACCTACACACTCAGTCACTTAATGAAAACACTACAAAATTACACAACACAGGTTTAGAAAAATAGGAAATATTTATCTAAACAAAACAAGACCAAAACGACAAAAATCCACAAAACACAAGTCAAGTTATCAATTAAAAAGCAAAAAGAGTCTTTATGTAGTTTAAAACACAACGCTAGCACTGCTAGCATGAAAATGTACCTGGTGCCTGTCAAAAATAACCCAGCACGGGGGGGTGTGCATCAACAAGGCCTTGCAATGCATCGATATCACTCACTAGCAAGGCCTTGCTTCGTTTCCCCCCTTCTGTTGAGTCGGCGTGCGTCAGTTCTTCTCTCCGTAGGAGAGCGATGCGTCGATTTGGTCTGCACATAGGTCCGGGCAGGCCTTGCGTTGTTTTTACACGCCCAGCAATGGTTTGAGTCAGAAATTCAGCCGCACGATGATCCGAGAACCACATGTCGCGGTTTGCGATCTCCCATCCTCCATCTGCGATGCTGCATGTCATTTCTCCAGCTCCGTGCGTCGTTTCTTCAGTCGAGTTGCAGGCGAGAGTCGAGTTTCCAGCCACAGATCGGAGTCACATCGATCTTTTCCCCGCACGGCATCCTGTGTGTGGATTTCAGCCTCTTAGGCTGCCAGCTTCTCCTTTCAAGGTCCCAGGAACTGGATGGGCACCACAGGGCAGAGGAGGCATCTCTCCAGGTGCTAGCAGAGAGAAGTCTTTGCTGTCCCTGAGACTTCAAACAACAGGCAAGGCAAGCTCTAAGTCAAGCCCTTGGAGATCTTCAAGCAGGAATATACCATAAAGTCCAGTCTTTGTCCCCTTGCACAGGCAGAAGCAGCAACTACAGGATAGCTCCACAAAGCACTGTCACAGGAAGGGCAGCTCTTCTTCATCATCTCTTCTCCAGGCAGAGGTTCCTCTTGGTTTCCAGAAGTGGTCTAAAGTCTGTGGTTTTGGGTGCCCTTCTTATACCCAATTTCTCCTTTGAAGTAGGCCTACTTCAAAGTAAAGTCTCTTTTGAATGTGAAATCCTGCCTTGCACAGGCCAGGCCAAGACACTCACCAGGGGGTCGGAGACTGCATTGTTTGAGGGCAGGCACAGCCCTTTCAGGTGTGAGTGACCACTCCTCCCCTCCCTCCCAGCACAGATGGCTCATCAGGATATGCAGGCTACATCCCAGCTCCCTTTGTGTCACTGTCTAGTGTGAGGTGCAACCAGCCCAACTGTCAAACTGACCCAGACGGGGAATCCACAAACAGGCATTTCAAAACACACAATCTTAAAATTAACTTTACTAAAAGATGTATTTTTAAATTGTGAGCACAGAGACCCCAAACTCCACATGTCCATCCGGTCCCACAGGGAGTCTACACTTTAATCAGATTTAAAGGTAGCTCCCATGTTAACCTATGAGAGGGACAGGCCTTGCAACAGTGAAAAACGAATTTAGCAATATTTCACTGTCAGAATATATAAAACACATTACTAAATGTCCTACCTTAACCACACACTGCACCCTGCCCTTGGGGCTACCTAGGGCCTACCTTAGGGTTGTCTGACATGTAAGAAAAGGAAAGGTTTAGGGCTGGCAAGTGGGTACACTTGCCAAGTCAAAGTTACAGTTAAAACTGCACACACAGACACTGCAATGGCAGGTCTGAGACATGAATACAGAGCTACTTATGTGGGTGTCACAACCAGTGCTGAAGACCCACTCGAGCATTTGATTTACAGGCCCTGGCACCACAAGTGCACTTTACTAGGGACTTACTAGCGAATCAAATATGTCAATCATGGATAAGCCAATTACATACACATTTTGTAAAGGAGCACTTGCAGTTTAGCACTGGTTAGCAGTGGTAAAGTGCCCTAGAGTAACAAAAACAGTAAAATCAGAGTCCAGCACACATCAACAACCTGGGGAACAGAGGCAAAAAGTTAAGGGACACCACGTCAAGGATGAAAAGTTTAACACCGGACATGTGCACCATGCACACTGTGTCATTGGAACCCAGCTAAGGACCTTATTTTGATTCTGGAGGTCCGTCCACCCCACTATAATCTTGGCGGTCTGACTGCAAGGGGGCCGCAATCTCCCCCAGGATCTCTGATCCCGACGGGATGACGGCGGTCTTGGTTGTAATCAGCCAGGATGGTGCTGAAGTCAGCGCCACCTTGTTGATTACAACCTTGTTCTCTGCCAGTCTTTTCATGAAAAGACTGTGCACATTTCAAGGGAGCTGGCGTCCCCTGCGTGCGGCAGCATTGATACCGGAACTATAATGGTCCATTGGTAATGCTGCTGCACCTTTCCCACTGGGCTTACCGGCGGAAACCAGCACTGTGGCAACCTCCCCTGTTGGGAGTTTGACAGCCAGATGTTTCCATCCGCCAAACTCATAATCAGGCCCAATATATGGCTGATGTGCTCTACCTAGTGTAAAACCGTTCCTGTGCTGCTGTTCAGGAAAGACCTGCTCTGGGAGTTTAGGAAAGACTTTTCCCATTGGAGCAGGGACAAGACTCATTTGCATATGGCGGGGTCCAAACTGAGTTGGCATAGTGTGCAAAATAACAATGGATTGGGATGCTCCTGAGTAATTATTAGTGGCTGAGATTAATTCAAACATTCCATCTATCACTTTTTTGTATAATTTACTAAATTCACATTCATGATAACCTCCAATCAGCATGTGATATTTACCATTGTTACAATGCTTGGAAAAGATATTGTAAAAGAAGTGGATGACTACATATCCCTAGCAAACCTTTCTATATAAAAGATTTCTACATCAGATGAGAGCAATTTCCATTGTGTTAGCTGAAGCAATAACAATTCATAATTTGCAAGGCTTTAGTTAAAATGTAGCATGAGTAAAAATTGCACTCACCGTATTTAATGAATACATGAGTTAAGTTGCCTTATGTACAGTTTGTACATTAAATTGATTATTTCTAATTATTTTTGTGCACTAAAAGTAAATGTACATCTTCCAAAGTTAAAAGAATATACTGCCTGGTGTATGGAAAAATAGTGAGTTCCTCAACAGTTTGTGAATGGTGAGTGACTACTAAATAGGGTGTTTTTGAATTACAGAGACTCGCTACTGGATGGAATATTTCTTAACATAGCACAATGCTACAAATATTTAGTAATTTCATATTTTTGCAATCAAAAATACAGATAAGCTAAATGTGATTACGCAACTGCACATCACTATTTCTATTTGCAAAGCATTTGCAAATAGGAAATTTGTTAAAAACAGCATTTTAGATGTGCAAAATACCATTAATTGGGAGCCGGTAGGAAACAGGTGCAAAGTACAAACTTGGCCCCAAAAGCCATTACAATCTTTCACAAAGGTTCCAGTCTGTAGTATAGAGAGATGGATGGTTGTTAGATAAATGGTACTTACATTTAACCTTAATAATCACTTTTTGATATTCATAAATTCTAAAACAACATTTTTATATGTTGGTCAACAGTGAGCATGCATTAGGACCATTTTTCATCTGGCTAACGTAGGTACAATGCTGCCCACAGGCAAATAAGGAGCATTATTAAGTAGAAAACTGAGCTACTTAAAATTACATTCTGAAGTCTGCACAAAAGAGGCAGTGCCCTAGAATGTGATGCAGCATGGTGCTGCAAAATAACAGCTACCTGTGCTATGCTGCATAATCTAGCCATATGTAAAAGATTACCAATTTACCCCCAAAATGACGATTAAACAAACATTTTTCTAATTATTCACAGACTAGTTTGAAGATGAAGAACATGCAGATTTTGAGCATGTTTCTCCACAGTAAATATTTTCTTCATTTTGTGAAAAGTGTCAATGTATGTTTTATTTTTTGCGCCATTGCCCTCCTCCACGCTGGATTCCAGTGCTCCTTGAGATGTTTGAACAAAATATTGATTAAAAATATTGTGATGCAAAGAAATGTGAACAGAATATTGGCATATCAAAAATATCATCAAACGGAATATCGAAGGTAAAAATATTGTTGCAATCGTTATTTTTAAAATTGTTTTAAAAATATTGATTTAGAAAATATTATTATTGTATGTAGTTAAATAGTTCAAATCAAATCAAAAACATTTATAAAGCGCGCTACTCACCCGTGAGGGTCTCAAGGCGCTAGGGAAGGGGGTTACTGCTGCTCGAAGAGTCAGGTCTTGAGTTGCCTCCGGAAAGCAAGGTGGTCCTGGGTGGTCCTGAGGTTGGTGCGGAGGGAATTCCATGTCTTGGCCGCCAGGTAGGAGAAGGATTTCCCACCTGCCGTGGTGCGGTGGATGCGAGGGACGGCGGCGAGTGCGAGGTTGGCGGAGCGAAGTTGACGGGTGGGCGTGTAGAAACTGAGGCGACGGTTGAGGAATTCAGGTCCCTTGTTGTGGAGGGCTTTGTGTGCGTGGGTGAGGAGCCGGGAGGTGATCCTTTTGTTAACGGGAAGCCAGTGCAGGTGTCTCAGGTGGGCGGAGATGTGGCTGTTGCGGGGTATGTCGAGGACGAGGTGGGCGGATGCGTTTTGTATTCGTTTGTATTAGTTTGCATGTATTTCATATATTGTGTTTGATTTTATTTGTTTAATATTTGTTTTCTGTGCTTAGTAAGATCATTTATTAATTGTCATATTTTTGACATGTGTATTTTTAGTTGTACTAATTTGTAAATTAATGTATATTTATTTTTTTAGTAGCAGGATCTGGGTTTCTTGGAGATAAGAGTGGGGAATTTTTTAAAAAGTAAATATTTTACTTTTAATCTAATGTTAGTTTTTTGATGGTATATACATTAATATTGTAATATTTATAAATCTATTTTATTGTATCAATATTTTTCTAAATATTTTACATTTGTTTGAATGCATATATATAAATGACATTAAATGTAAAAACAATTATAGTAGTTTTTGTAAAATTTGAAATATATCAAAATGTAATTTAATATATTTCAAAATATTTTAACAATTTCTTTATATGTTGAAAACCAATGTTGTAAAAACATTGTTGGAGTTTGTTATATTCCTATACTTACATTTATATTAATTGTTGTCTAATTAAGTTATGGAAATTGAATAAATATGTATTATTTAATATGTATACTTTTATGTTATCAATTTAATTATGACAAATGTATTAAATAAAAATGCAATAGTTACATTTGTATGTGTTTATTATTTCAATAAATCTGTTGTGGAAAATATACATTCTAAAATGTGTTGATTTCAATGTAGAAATAAATATTTTTAGTATTTAATTAGAAAATGTGTTTGGTATTTTTAAACTTTTATGATTTTCCTTTTGTAAGCATGATTTATTTAATGTTATATTTTAAAAATCAGGAATATTCGTAATTATTAATCAACATAATATTAATTCAATAAATTAATTATTGCTGATTTAATTGTGTTAAGTATATTATTATATATGTTTTTATTTTATAAGCCAAAAAGTGTGTGAGCATGGAGTATTGATTGTGTAACGTTTTTATAGTCCAGCACCTTGCATTAGAATTGACCCCTTTAATGTCCAACACCTTCTACAAATTGGTTTATATTGGAGTGAGAATAGTAAATGTAATCCCTTCAGTGTTCAACAGCTTTCACACATCTGTTTAGAATGGAGTGGGAATAGTAATTGTCACCCTTCTGGTGTCCAACAGTGTCTCTCAATTGGTTTAGATTAGAGTGAGTATAGTAAATGTCACCCTTTTAGTGTCAGATACCTTCCACAAATGTGTTTGGATTGGAATAGGAATAGTAAATGTCACCCATTTAGTGTCTAACACCTTCCTCAAATTGGTTTACACTGCTGTGGGAATTGTAAATGTCATCCTTTTAGTGTCCATAATCTTCTCTAAACTGGCTTAGATTGAAGTGGAAATAGTAAATGTCACTGCTTTAGTCTAACACCTTCTTCAAATTGGTTTTGATTCCAGTGGGAATAGTAAATAGCTCCCCTTTAGTGTCCAACACCTATCCCAAATTGCTAAAGATTGGAGTGGAAATAGTAAATGTCACCCTTATAGTGTCCAACCCCTAACACAAATTACTTTAGATTGGAGTGGGAATAGTAAATGTCACCCCTTTTAGTGTCCAACTCTTTCTTCAAAATAGTTTACGTTGGGGCATGATTATTTAATTTAACCATTTTAGTTTCAAATACTTTAAAAAACTAAGACAGACAGTGAGCATTCCAATGGTGCTGGGCAGGGGGGAACTGCACTTCCCATGCCATGGGCCCATGGGCATGGGCAGTACAAGGGCTCCTCTGTGGCCCCCGGCACTGGCTTTCTGCCAGCCGTTCCATGGTGGGGTGACCATGGAAAGGCTGGAAGAAAGCTGAGTTGTAATCAGCACGGCAGAGCTGAGTTCAGTGCCACCATGGCTGAGCACAACTCAGACCATGGTCAGCCTGTCAGGAACTATGGTGGTCATTCTGACCTCGGCGGTAAAAGGCGCCTACCGCCGGTCAGAAATCCTCCATAATCCCGCCGCGGTCGCGGAAACCCGCCACGGTCATTCTGACCCGCAGAAGGCAAACCTCCGAAAATCCGACCGCCACAACAGACCGCCAGACCAGCGGTCGGCGGAAAAGTGGAGGTGACAAAACCTCCACCGTCACGCCAACAGAAATACGCCCATCCCATTACGACCCACGAATCCAAGCGGCGGTCAATCAAACGCGGTATTCCATTGGCGGGACACACCGCCGCGGTCAGAATACACACAAACGAACAAAACTCAGCCACATTGGACGATTTGAATCCCACACACCTGATACACATACACACACCACTCCCACACACACAATACAATATAAAACACCCACCCACATCACCCACAAACCCCTACGCTAAAAAATTCGTAAAGAAGGCAAGAGCGAGACACCAGCATCCAAAAAATAACAGCCACAGCCACTCAACACCATCACCCACACACTATCCACACACAAAACAACACACACCACCACACTCAACTCACTTAAATACACATACTCCACCCCACACATCATACACACCACCCCATGGCACCCCAAAGACAACCCCGCTTCACAGACGAAGAACTCAGGGTCATGGTGGAGGAAATCGTTCGGGTAGAGCCCCAGCTGTTCGGCACACAGATACAATACACCAGCATTGCCCGGAGGACGGAGCTATGGCAGAGGATTGTCGACAGGGTGAACGCAGTGGGACAGCACCCCAGAAATCGGGAAGACATCAGGAAGCGATGGAACGACCTACGGGGGAAGGTGCGTTCCATGGTATCCAGGCACAACATCGCCGTGCAGAAGACTGGCGGAGGACCCCCACCTCAACCCCCACAATTCACATCATGGGAGGAGGAAGTCTTGAACATCCTGCATCCTGACGGCCTCGCAGGAGTCGGCGGAGGAATGGATACTGGTAAGTTGAAGCTTCAATACTGCTTCCCCCCCACCTGCATGCCAAATCATACCCCAACCCTCACCCCCATCCTCGAACCCCACCCTCACCCCCATCCTCGAACCCCACCCTCACCCCCACCCCCACCACCATCTTCACCCCCACCACCATCCTCACCCCCACCCCCAGCACACCTATTCCCCGCCAATGTCTCACCATCACAACCCACACATCCCAAAACCTAGGCCTGCATGCGTCCACTAAGCATGGACACCCATCACCAAAGCATGCCCAATGCATATACACATCCCCCCCACAAGCCACCCTCACCAAAGCCCCCACACACGAATGCCAGCACTTGGGGACACGAGAACCCACAGATACACCCATATGCCACACATTGAAACTATAACCATACCTCTATACCCCTGCAGGACCCGACCGTCAACACACCGCGGCGGAGGGGCCAGAATTCTCCACACCCCCCACCCAAGAGGCCGTCAGCGATGACAGCAGCTCTGTCGACCTGGACACCGATGACCAGCCCGGACCATCGGGGACCTCTGGACAGTCGGTTCCCCTCACACAGGCCCAGGCCACTACAGACCCAAACCCCTCTGGGAACACCAGCACAGCTCCCACCCAGCGGGCCCATGCCTCTGTCTCCAGGGCGCGTCAATCTGCGGTGTGTCTACCACTACAGGGCACCCAGGATAACCCACCACCCCAACAACAACAGGGACCTGGGGGCAGTGGTAGTGGGCACACCGGCCAGGGGGCAGAGGCCCAGGGAAACAGGGGAACTCGGAGGGCAGCTGTGCGACAGGGGGGGGAGGAGAGGCCCAGGGAACCCACTCTCCACGAGGTCCTCACCACCATCATGGGAGCATACAACCGCTCCCAGGAGACGATGGCGACGGTACTGGCCCGGTTCCAGGAGATCCAGGTACTGCAGGAGGAACACTATCGGGGGTACAGGGAGGACATCAGAGCCATCAACACCACCCTGGTTACCATGGTAGGGCTGCTGCAGGACCTCGTCAACAACAGGGCGGACACTCAACAACACCCAAGGGCCCCTGCCACTAGCCTGGACCAAGAACAGCCAACCACCTCCGCCGGCGCTAGTGGACAGGAGGCCCCCGCACAGCAGCAGCCCACCAGACCCCCACCTCCTGCAGGAGAAGAACCACCCCGCAAGAGGGCCCTGAGATCTCGCAAGAAGACAGAGTAGGATGTCAAGACCCCCGCCAGCAATGGATACCACCTGATGTCATCCCACTGTCCCACATTGTCACCCTGTCTATCCTTGAACTGCCCATGCTCCATCTCTCCACAGGCCTCTGGACAATGCACCTGTGTGACTGTTACTCTGGACTCTGCCATGGACATTCCTTCACCATAGCCCCCACCCACTTGAAACCACCCATCCCATTTTGAGCACTTAAATAAACACCTATTTTGCACCAAAATATCTGGAGTCTGGCTGTGATTTCAATATATTGTAATTGACATGACAGTGCAAATATGTCCTTGTACATGGTGAAGTCAACAAACAGCTGCCACAAAGCTGTAGTCCATGGGGAAACGAAGCACAGGACTCGTAGTGGGGACCCCAGATCTGAAATAGGGAGGGAAAAGCCAAAACTCAGTCATCATACACTGGGGCAAATAGACAGGCAGCAGAGATGCAGGAGAGTAGTTAACATTTACTAAATTATCTTTGAAATGTTACCTGTGTCCTATTGGAAGTACTGTTCAATGATTCTGTCCCTGTTGTCTGTTTCAGCCCCGTCGTCTTCCTCCTCGTCACTCTCCTCAGGTTCCACCGCTGCCACAACACCACCGTCTCGACCATCCTCCTGCAGGAAAGGCACCTGGCGGCGCAAAGCCAGGTTGTGAAGCATGCAGCAGGCCACGATGATGTGACACACCTTCTTAGGTGAGTACATTAGGGATCCACCTGTCATATGCAGGCACCTAAACCTGGCCTTTAGGAGGCCAAAGGTGCGTTCGATCACCCTCCTAATACGCCCATGGGCCTCATTGTACCGTTCCTCTGCCCTGGTCCGGGGATTCCTTACTGGGGTCAGTAGCCACGACAGGTTGGGGTACCCAGAGTCCCCCACTAGCCATACACGGTGTCTCTGTAGCTGTTCCATCACGTAAGGGATGCTGCTATTCCTGAGGATGTAGGCGTCATGCACTGACCCTGGGAATTTGGCATTTACATGCGAGATGTACTGGTCAGCCAAACACACCACCTGGATGTTCATTGAATGGTAATTTTTTCTGTTCCTGTACACCTGCTCCCTGTCTCTTGGGGGAACCAAAGCCACATGGGTCCCATCAATGGCACCAATGACGTTGGGAATATGTCCAAGGGCGTAGAAATCACCCTTCACTGTAGCCAATTCGCCCACCTCAGGGAAAATGATGTAGCTCCTCACGGATTTCATCAGGGCAGACAACACTCTGGATAACACCTTCGAAAACATGGGCTGAGACATCCCAGAAGCAATTCCCACGGTTGTCTGAAATGACCCACTTGCCAAGAAATGGAGTACTGACATGACCTGCACCAGAGGGGGAATCCCTGTGGGTTGGCGGATGGGGGACATCAGGTCGGGCTCCAGCTGGCCACACAGTTCATGGATAGTGGCACGGTTAAGACGGTAGGTCAGGATAATGTGGCGTTCTTCCATTGTCGACAGGTCCACCAGCGGTCGGTACACGGGAGGATTCATCCGTCTCCTCGCCCAACCCAGCGGACGGTGCCTAGGAAGGACAACATGGAGCACACAGTCAAGCAACCCACAGGTACGTACTCACAGCTAGCACAGTATACGATTCTCTATGCAGTGAATGGCGTGTCTGAGTGGCTATGCAAGGCCTAGGCCTGTGTGACGCAGTTGAAATTGAGCCATGTGGGCCCTGGAAATGGCGGCTGCCTGACCTGTGAAGTGTGACAATGGGATGTGAGGTCAATGCGCTGGCGTGGCACACCGCGGCGGGCGGCGGGCGAAGACCGCGGCGCAAAGCCGCATTGGTTAACATTGAAGCCTATGGGTTTCAGGAGCCAATGGCGAAGGGCGCCGGTGGTGGCGGGACGCACCGCCGCGGTACGCACCGCCGCGGACATCACCGCCATTTTCTATCTACTTATCCACTTGTGACTTGAACTTTCACAGGAGAGGACCTATACTGCAAGTGTTGCTGTGACCTCGGTCTGGAAGGGACAATGGCTGCTGCGCCTGGGGAAAGGGCCCCTGCCTTCACTGGAGAGGAGTTGGAGAAACTTGTGGATGGGGTCCTCCCCCAGTATGCGCTACTCTACGGTCCTCCAGACCAACAAGTGAGTTTAATTCAATATGGATTTGGGGCCACTGGCTGGCTTGGGGGCCTGGCGGGGGGCCTGGCGGGGATGGGGGGCATGTTGGGCCTGGCGGGGGGCCTGGCGGGGATGGGGGGCATGTTGGGCCTGGCTGGGGGCCTGGCGGGGGGCCTGGCGGGGATGGGGGGCATGTTGGGCCTGGCGGGGGGCATGGCGGGGGGCCTGGCAGGGATGGGGGGCATGTTGGGCCTGGCGGGGGGCCTGGCGGGGGGCCTGGCGGGGATGGGGGGCATGTTGGGCCTGGCGGGGGCATGGCGGGGGGCCTGGCGGGGATGGGGGGCATGTTGGGCCTGGCGGGGGGCATGGCGGGGGGCCTGGCGGGGATGGGGGGCGTTGGGCCACTGGAAAGGAAAATGCTGACAAACTTGAACGTGGTATTTCTCCCTCCCTGTACGTGTCACATAGGTCCGCGCCCATGAGAAGATCGGGATTTGGCGTGCCATCGCCAAGGAAGTCCGGACCCTGGGGGTCCACCATCGACGGGGCACCCACTGCCGCAAGAGGTGGGAGGACATCCGCTGCGGGACCAAGAAGACCGCCGAGTCTCTGCTGGGGATGGCCTCCCAACGTAGGCGGGGTGCCTGCCGTCAACTGAGCCCCCTGATGTTCCGGATCCTGGCGGTGGCCTACCCTGAATTGGATGGGCGCGTGAGGGCAGCACAGCAGACACAAGGGGGTGAGTACAAGCATTATCTACTCTGTTGTCGCGCAGTGGAGGTGTCTGGGTGGGGGAGGAGGGCTGTGGGTCCCCCTAGGCCAGGGCGATATCTGTAGGCTGGGCACCCCCGTAAGCCCCTGTGTCCCCAGCCACCACCCTCAGTAGTTTGTCAGTACAGCCATCCCTGGGCCGTGTCATCCATGGGTGCAGTTGTCAACTCTAGGCGTGTAGGGCATGTTCCACGGAATGCGTAGCGGACCCCAAGTGCGCAACTTAGTGCAGGGGGCATCTGTGTCTGTCATGTCCGCTACCTGTACCGGAGATCCATGTACTCAATATCCCTTTATTTCTCTCCCCCCCCCCCTTTTTGTTTGTCTTTCTGTGCTTGTGTGCATCAGCATCATCAGGCGGAGGAGAAGTGGCATCGGGGCAGGAGGGAGCTGCATCTCACATGGCCCAGGAGGGCCATGCCACAGAGTCAGACTGGACCAGTGAGACGGAGGGCGAGGGGAGCTCCACGACGGGGACGACTGGACCCTGCAGCGACACGGACACGTCCTCGGAAGGGGGCTCCCTTGCGGGGGTGGCACCATCCGTGCCCCCCGCCATTACAGGTACAGCCGCCACCCAGCGCACCATCTCCGCCCTCCCAGCAGCCCCTCAGCGTTCGCCCCGTGCCCGCTCTGCCAGGAAGCCGGGCATCTCCTTCGCCCCAGGCACCTTAGGCCCTGCCCCTGTTACCCCCGCTGCCCTCAGTGAGGAGGTCATTGACCTCCTCCGAACGCTCATTGTTGGGCAGACTACCCTTTTGAATGCCATCCAGGGGGTGGAGAGGGAGGTTCATCGCAGCAATGCGTACCTGGAGGGCATTCATTCGGGTCAGGCTGCCCATCAGCGATCGTTCCAGGCTCTGGCCTCAGCACTGACGGCAGCCATTGTCCCTGTCTCCTGCCTGCCTCTACTAACTCCCTCCTCCCAGTCTCCTGTTCCTCTGCCTGTCCCACCCACACCATCAGACCAGCCTGCACACACCTCAACACCCAAGAGAAGCTCATCCAAACATAAGCACCACAGATCACGCAGACATTCACACACGCAACATTCCGATGCAGACATGCCAACAGTCACTACCACCTCTGTGACCCCCACCTCCTCGTCTCCCTCCTCCCTCCCTGTGACGTCTACACTCACACCTCCATTCACCTCACCATCAGCCAGTGTTTCCATCACCAGCACACCCTCCACTCCAGTCCGCACACGTGCAGTCACCACCCCCACTGCCATTTACACGTCCCCTGTGTCCTCTCCCACTGTGTCTGTCACCCCCTCTTCCACACCACACAAACGCAGCCACCCACCCACCCAACAGCCATCCACCTCACGACAGCCTATCCCTCCTGCACCTGCACCCAAAGACAGCAAACGTGACACACCTACAACCACATCCTCTCCCTCCACTCCCATTCCCACTGTACCTACCACTCTCCATTGTCCCAAGAAGCTCTTCCTCGCCACTACTAACTTCTTTCCTGACCCTGAGCCCCCCCCTCCTTCTCGTCGGGGTAAGAAGAGCACCTCAGCCTCCACCAGCCCTGCAGCCCCCTTGACAAGGGTGCAGGGGTATTGGAGCCCGCCAGCCCGCATGTCTGGATCTTCGCCCAGCAGCAAGGGGACAGCCAGCCCACCCCCTGGGAAGAGGAGCAGAAGGCGGAAGGGGCGCCGCAGGAGCCCGCCTTCTACATCCCCCCCGGACACCACCCAGAGACAGTCACCAGCCACAGCTCCAAAGGGAGGAAAGGGCCACAGGCCCACGACTAAGGAGGGCAAGGGCAGCAAGTCGGAGAGGTCAGGCAGCAGGCCTGCTGCCCAGGAGGAGCCCACAACCCCCATAGTCGCTGCCCCGGGAGGAACCGGCACAGCTGCCCCGGGAGAGCCCACCACCCCCATAGCCGCTGCCCAGGGAGGACCCAGCCCAGCTGGCCAGGAGGGCCCCACCACCCACAGCCCAGGTGGGCAGTGAAGGAGCACCATCCCCGCTGCCCAGGAGGGCACCACCAGGCAATTAGCAGTTGGCCATAGACCGGCCGCCGTCTCAAGAACCGCTGAACTGGGCCCTTCAAGGCAAGGACCGCTGAACTGGGCCCCGCCGTCTCAAGAACCGCTGAACTGGGCCCTTCAAGGCAAGGAGCGCTGAACTGGGCCCCGCCGTCTCAAGAACCGCTGAACTGGGCCCTTCAGGGCAAGGAGCGCTGAACTGGGCCCGCCGTCTCAAGAACCGCTGAACTGGGCCCTTCAGGGCAAAGACCGCTGAACTGGGCCCCGCCGTCTCAAGAACCGCTGAACTGGGCCCCGCCGTCTCACGCACCGCTCCGCTGGGCCCCGCCGTCTCAAGAACCGCTGAACTGGGCCCCGCCGTCTCAAGAACCGCTGAACTGGGCCCTTCAGGGCAAGGACCGCTGAACTGGGCCCCGCCGTCTCAAGAACCGCTGAACTGGGCCCCGCCGTCTCACGCACCGCTCCGCTGGGCCCCGCCGTCTCAAGAACCGCTGAACTGGGCCCCGCCGTCTCAAGAACCGCTGAACTGGGCCCTTCAGGGCAAGGACCGCTGAACTGGGCCCCGCAGTCTCAAGCACCGCTCCGCTGGGCCCCGCCGTCTCAAGAACCGCTCCGCTGGGCCCCGCCGTCTCACGCACCGCTCCGCTGGGCCCCGCCGTCTCAAGAACCGCTCCGCTGGGCCCGCCGTCTCAAGAACCGCTGAACTGGGCCCCGCCGTCTCAGGAACCGCTGAACTGGGCCCTTCAAGGCAAGAACCGCTGGCCCTTTGGCAGACGTGGCAGGGCAGGATCTATCTCGGGCAGGGCTGCAGGATGTCCTCTGGCCAACTTGCCTCCTCCAGTGGCAGTGGGGTCTGTTATGGACTGTATGGACTGTGGCTTTGCTCTCCCCAGGATGGCCCAGTGGGCAGGCCACCCACTGTATGGACTGTATGGACTGTGGCTTTGCTCTCCCCAGGATGGCCCAGTGGGCAGGCCACCCACTGTATGGACTGTTTGGACTGTGGCTTTGCTCTCCCCAGGATGGCCCAGTGGGCAGGCCACCCACTGTATGGACTGTATGGACTGTGGCTTTGCTCTCCCCAGGATGGCCCAGTGGGCAGGCCACCCACTGTATGGACTGTATGGACTGTGGCTTTGCTCTCCCCAGGATGGCCCAGTGGGCAGGCCACCCACTGTATGGACTGTATGGACTGTGGCTTTGCTCTCCCCAGGATGGCCCAGTGGGCAGGCCACCCACTGTATGGACTGTTTGGACTGTGGCTTTGCTCTCCCCAGGATGGCCCAGTGGGCAGGCCACCCACTGTATGGACTGTTTGGACTGTGGCTTTGCTCTCCCCAGGATGGCCCAGTGGGCAGGCCACCCACTGTATGGACTGTATGGACTGTGGCTTTGCTCTCCCCAGGATGGCCCAGTGGGCAGGCCACCCACTGTATGGACTGTTTGGACTGTGGCTTTGCTCTCCCCAGGATGGGCCAGTGGTCATGGAGTCCCCTCGTGGATCTGGTGTCGTGTACTCAAGTGGCTGAGGTGCCCCCCCTTCCCTTCCCCCTGAGGTGCCTGTCCTATTTTCTTTCTGATGCCCCTGCAGTGTTCTCTCCGTGGAGTTCTTGTCGTGGGACTGGGCCTTGCCCCTTTGCACAGGACCCCTGTGATCCACGGACAGTGGTTGGACTACATTTAGTAGCTGTATATATTTTGGACATAGTTTATTTATTTATTGGGATTACTGGTGTACATATTTCAATATATCTGCCCGTTTATGATCTCTTCTTTTGGTCTTTGCATTATTTCGGAGGGGGGTGGTTTGTGGGTTGTGACAGTGATCTGTGGGAATGCATTGATGTGTGTGTTGTAGTGGGTGTGGGTGGGTGGGTGTGTGCCGGTAATCTTTTCCCTCCCCTGTGTCGTAGGTGCAGTACTCACCGATGTCTTCCGCGCCGCCGGGCGTGCTCCTGGTATATGAGCAGGAATAGGAGTGTGGGGATGACCTGCAACTCTGGTTCCATACTGCCGGAATCTCGCGTGGAGTGCGTAGAGGTGAGAGTTTTCCCGTTCGTAGTCTGTTTCCGCCGTGTTCTTATCGGCGGTGCTCCCGCCCCGGAAAAGGTGGCCGATTGGTGGGTCGTAATAGGGTGGGCGGTACATTGTCTGCCGCCTGGCTGTTGGCGGGAACCGCTGCGCTGTTTGTTTGTACCGCCGTGGCGGGCGGAGTGTTAAGTTGGCGGGCTGTGTTGGCGGTTCCCGCCAGGGTCAGAATTGCATATTTTAGACCGCCGGCCTGTTGGCGGCTTGGCCGCCGCTTTATCACCGACCGCCAGGGTCAGAATGAGGGCCTATGTGCCTGGTGATGACGGCAGTCTCCTGGTGGGCCTACCCACCAGGGTTGCAATGTGGCGGTCAGACTGCCTGGAGTGCAGTGGTATGACCGTCACCGCGAGTTTGGCGGTCCTCAGACCATCACATTTGTAATGAGGCCCTGAATATTTTTAGCCTGAGAATTGGAAGATACAAACCAAAAAGTTTTGTATGAATTTTGTATAAGTTCTTCATATGTTCTAAGTATGCTGATTGCTCATGGATTTTAAGGGAATATTAGAATTTTGACAAAGTGCGTTATGCTGTTTCTTAAAACATGAACTTTCATATGTGCTTTTTATGACCAACATGCCTGAACAGTGACATCTCATGATGTTATTAGAATTAGCACATATACTGTTATAGCAGTGTGAACCAGTTTTGAAGAAATGCACTCTCGAATGAATCAACTTCTTTTTTCAAGTGAAGCACAGATATATAGAATAACTAACATATTGGTATGAGCACGTGGCAAAGACTGTAATGAGGTTTTTGTTCTCCCTTTCTTCTAGAATTTTACTTGATCTGAATTCTGCCTAATCTTGATGTTTTGCTCCTGGTACACTAAATAGTAATTCTCTTATCTATTTAATGCACTTGCACTTTTAAGATGTCCTATCACACTAAGGGCCTGATTAGGAGTTTGGCGAAAGGGATGACCCGTCTGCTGAACTTCTGATGGGGAGGTTGCTGTCATACTGGCTACCTCCCCGCTGGAACCATTACGTCATTCACGCTGGGCTGACAGGCGAAAATCAAGGTTTCTGCCAGTCAGCCCAGCTGGAAAGTACCAACTGCATTGTCGCCAGCTCGTAATTGAGCCGGCGGCAATGCTGCTACCACAGGGGTCATCAATAATCTTACAATGCGCACCGTCTTCACAGCAGACAATGAGTATTGCATGGCTGCTGGGCAGTGCAGGGATCCCCCTGTGGCCCCCTGCACCTGATCTCTCCCAGCCTTTTCATGTCAATGATACTGCCATGAAAAGGCTGGTGGAGAACCCTAGGGGGCCAAGCACTTGATTGTCATATGGAGTTATGTTACCATCTACCTATTTGCAAGTCATCTGTTGACACCTCTGATATATATGTAAATACATTAATTTTGCCCACTGGAATTGTATAATTAGACGACTCTTAACTCTTTTTAACTGTATATATTGTTTAAATTTGTACTTTTATGATTTTTTTCCCCAAAATAAAGTTGGGAAACTTGAACATTTGTTTTAGGGCTTTGAGGGGGGGGGGGAATGTTGGAGGGCATCTAGAAGTTAGTTAAAGTGTTGTTTGTGTACATTTAATTTTATTAATTGTAGTCTTCTTCACTAGATGTTAGTTTGGATTTTCATAAACTGTTTTGTTAGGGTAGCCGTATCTGATGTTGTATTCTGTTATCTACTTGCTTTATGATGATTAAGTGCAATGTACGTGTACTCTTATTAATGTAATGTTTTTGGGGGTGGGTTTTTTGTTTTACTTTACAGTTTCTCTCTAAGATTGTGTCCTATGGCTTTTGGATTTACTGATTCTTTTTTTAAAGGAAATCTCTTTTGGTTTTTAATAAACAACTGTATTTTAGTCTGATTTTCTTTGTTTTGGTTTTTGAGGAATGTTTTTTTAAAAAAAATGTATATGGTTCCTCGCTACTTTGGATTGCATCAAGGCAACTCTTTGAGAATTGAGTTAGTTTTGCATTTTTGGTGGTATTTGGAAAATATTTTTCCTATTTTCCGTGGTTTATACTTTTTGACTATGTGGATACAGAGGACGATCTGAAGCTGCAGGACAGTAAGGGCCTGATTATGAGTTTGGTGGTCGGACTGCCAGACCATTGCGGCAGCAGTCCTAGAAAGATCGCTGTGGTGGTGGCCTCCAGACCACCCTTTTTTGATGTATATAGGCTAAAACGCCACCCGCCAAAACAAATAGACCAGCAGCAGGGCAGCCTGCAATCCTGGTGGTGCACACTCGGTTGCCATTATAGCTGTGGGGGAACCGCCAAGCCCATTACAAGAACACAGCCAATGTGACTGTTTCATTGTGACGGTTAGCTGATATTGGTCGGCTGCTTCTGTACACATTCAGCAAAGCAACAGACAAGTGCCCATTGGATGGATTCAAAAACAGCACAGCTGACATACATTGGCCTAGTGGACACACCCACAAATCACACTATAAAACACATCCTTTCCCAGACCATGATCCTTTGCCTCTCTACTACAGCACTGCAAGAAAGAGACAAGAGACCACCATTTTTTATGGATAGATAAGGCACCCCTTTTTTCACTATCCCATTAAACACCTCTCACACACTTTTGTCTATTTACTCCCTATACCACTTTTCTTGTTAGGTAAGTCCCTGTCACCCACTTTAATTTACATCCATGTTACGTCCCAAAAATCCCAGCTTTTCAGAAGATGAGTTTAGAGTCATGGTGGTTGAAATCAGAAGATCAGAGCCACAATTGTTTAGAGCCTGAGTCCAGCGTTCTCCTCTCAGTAGGAAAATGGAAATGTGGCAAAGGATAGTCAATAGAGTGAATACTGTAGGTACCACCCTGCACACGGAGGAGGGCATTAGGAAGAGATGGAAAGACCTGTGGTGGAAGGTGCATTCCCTGGCCTCCGGCAACACATGTAGGCCAATAAGACTGGTAGTGGTACTTCAGGCAACCCAGTGTAACACCTTCCATGGGAGGAGAAGGTCTTGGCCATCCTGCATCTAGCGGAGTCTAGTAGGTTATAACACTAAAAATGTCACAAATCTTCAATATCCTGCATGCTCGCATCTCACCTTTTGCCACTGTGTTGTTCATCTACTTTTCCAACATGCCATTCCTAGAGTAGCAGAGATGTAAGAATGCCAGTGTGCATTGTCATGCATAACATCACATATATCCATCCCCATTACATGCCATATCTTGGAATGGGGTCTGTAAGTGTTTCAGTATCAAAAGATTATCCCAGGACTGATGATATGTGTCAACAAGTAAATGTGTGGTCCAGCCCAACTGCAGTGTGGCAACATAAATGTAAGACTAAACATTTGTCAAATGTTGGGAATTAGAGAGAGTGGCATGACTACAACTACCAGGAGGACCTGTTTCTGTAACTCGAACCAACAGGCATTTTTGCTCTTGTCCAAAAACACCTGTTTCCCATCTCACAACTGATGTTCATGCACTTAGGAGTTTAGCATTTGTATAGTGTTGGGAGCCAGCAGGTGACATGCCTACAACTATTAGGTGGCCGTGTTTCTGCAACTCAAACCAACAGGCCATTCTGCACTAGTCCAAATACACCTGTGTGCATCTCTCAAATTATGTACCCTCCCCTGGGAGTTTAGCATTTATGTAGTGTGGAAAGTCAGCAAGTGACATGACTACAACTACCAGTAGGCCCTGTTTCAGTACCTCAAACCAACAGGACATTCTGCACTTGCCCAAATACAGCTGTGTGCCATCCTCATATCATGCTCATCTTAGAGACGTGTTTATCTACCTAGCTTGCTCTTGTCTTGGTATCCCAAAATGAAACTATTGTGGAGAGGAATTACACCTTACCAAGTGTGTACATCACGTATTCTTAATGCATTAAGCTACTTCATCAGATTAGTAGTGGCAGATAACACATTGACTCAGCACTACTCACGTGATGGCTGCAGCTACATACAAAGTTATGTGTTCACCTGCTTCTAACACAACTAGGCCTTGGAATAGTCTAATACACATGTTTCCTCTCCACTGTGTCGGCTTACCTATTTGTAAGATGTCATGTTCATTCCCTTATTTAAATTGCAAATGATCACCACACCTAATGAGCTGCTTGAGTTTAATAGTTTATGCAAGCTTCACACATGTCATATCAACAACTTCAATACCATGGTAACATAGCACAATCAGCAAACCTAACACTTAGGAGTGTTTGAGGTCTCTACTTGCAGTGGCACACAACCTTTGGCTGGAGATTCCACATTTCAACCATTAATAATGTACTTTATTTCTCAACAGGTCGAGCTGGCACAGCACCTGGTCGGAGATTGCCCACCGACCAGACTCCCAACCCACCTCTGGATGAAGCCCTCAGTGATGGCGACACTCCTGGACATGGAGTCGTGGATGACAGTCCTGGCCCATCTGGACAGCCTGGTCAGACAGCAACAGTGAGACTCACTGTGCCCACAACAACACCTTTCACACCAGTTGCTTCTACATCACAGACAACAACATGCCCCCAATCTGTGCACAGTTTTTACCATCTTGTGTTCCCCAGTCCTGTTCCTGAGGTGCAAATAAACAATCCTGAAACTGAGGGTTTCAGGACCCAGTTGGAGAGTGCACCCTGCGCCAAGGACACAGGTTTAAGGGGGTAGGATTCGTAGGAGGGATGCTGTGGACCAGCAGAGTGAGGCCACTGCGGCCACTCATGACCAGGATACATTCAGCCAAGTCTTGGGGGTCTATCAGGAGCCCCAAGGTATAGTGGGCCAGGTGCTAACCGAACTCCAGGAAATCAAACAGCTTCAGAGGGACATGAACCAACAAATGGAGGACCATAATTCTCACATAGGCACCGTAACAGGGGTGCTGATGGACATTCATGCAACCCTGAACAGGGCTTCTCCACCACCATCTACCCCTTCCTGTGGGCCAACTACATGAATCCCACATACATCTGCAGCAGACACAGGAAGGGAGTAATAAATTCACCACTCACAAACTCATTGTCTGCTGTCTTAAATTTCACATTTAGCAATGTAGATATGTAAGAACATGTGAACAATACAATGCAAAAGCAAGCTCCATGTGGAATAAGGGATATGTTGCAATGTACACAGTGTCTAGCTCAGGATTACAACCATTACTCACAAACACATACATACAAGTGGCCTGTCAAAGAAGAAATGTTATCACATTGTTCAGCTTATAGGCTGTCAAGATGTCTGAAACATAGCAAATCATACATTGTTGAAACATACAGTGTAAGTAATCAAATGTACAGGTACAGAGCCCCTGAGCATTGAAGAAATGACATTGTTCTGTAGAATAGGCAAAAGTGAATATGGTTGATGTCATCAACTGGAGAAATATCACCCATCTCTCAAAAGGAACCTCACACTGAATAATGCAAGATCCAAACAGATGGCAGTGCAACATTTCTGTATCACAGCATCATTACAATCCAGTGCTTCAGCATCTAGTGAAATGACACAAGCAGATGTCAGTGATGTATGACAGGCACTTTGGCCTGCAATGTTGAAGTACATCAACAGCTATGTACAGTTCATACAAAAAAAAGTTTAGCCAATGTGAAGGGGCACTGACATGAATTCCACCTGAGACTACATATTTCCTGTCCACATGATGACACACATGATGCATCAAGGCCACCACACGACAAGGAACAAGTCCAATGGGGTCTTCTAAACTTCAATCCTATTACCGTGCAACCTGTCTTGGCACAGATCTTGTACACCAAAAGTCTGTGACATACATTCCCAGGATAAATCTATATCCACTTCATATGTTCCAACAGCATCATATACCTGCGAATGTCACAACTCGGAAGTTTCTAAAAGTAAAATGTCATAGTGGAGGTATCTGAACAAACCAGAAACAAGGAGTATAGTTATGAAACCATACATATGACACCATACATATGACACGATTAACATAGCAAATGTCTGGAGAAGGCATTCCATGTTATAAATCTCACACAAACAAAGCCACATCTCCAAAATATTATTGTGTCAAAAGCTTCCTCACTAGACACACTTTTCCAGAATTTGCCAGAGCTTCAGTTTCCTACAGTTTCCAAAAAATATACTCCTCACATCATCACAACAAGAGTTTGTTGTACAGTCAAAGTCATGACATCTCATGACATACTTACACTCATGAGAAGAAGCTGTTCATGAGATACTATCGCTAGTCAGCTCCTTCCTCTTTACCACTATCATCTTCATGTGCCACAGGATTCTCACCTTGTGTCACCTCATGCTCCCCGACCCTGGGATGAATGGGATGTTCCTTTTCAAGGTGATGTAATGGAGCATGGCTGAACCTGGGAACGAGGCACAGACATTTGAAATTTACTGATCTGACAAGCAGACAACTTGCACGTTGATAGAATGGAAGTGTTTCCTGTTTCGATAGACTTGTCCACTGTCATGCAGTGGCATCAATGCAATATGGGTACCATCAATAGCTCCCACCACTTGTGGGAGGTGAACAAATACATATAAATCAACCTTCACAATGGCTAAATCCTCACATCTGGGGAACCTGATAGAGTCAATGTGTGTTATCATTGCTGATAGCATGTCTTTTAAAACATCACTGAACATAGGTTGTGACATACCACCAGATATAGCCACTGCATATTGAAAAGACAATGTGGCCAGGAAGTGTAATACTGCCATGAGTCTCACAATGGATGGTATGCTTGATGGATTAGTGTTGTAAGGCAAAAGATGTTGCTCCAACTGACAACATACATCTTGAATTGTTTGCCTATTCAGACGGAACTGCTATATTACTGCACGTTCTTTCATGGTCTGAACGTCTGGAAATAGATGGCAGACTACAGATTTTCACCTCCTCCCTCTCCCAGGATACCTATTTGTGGAATGAAATTAACTTGAGCATTAGTAACTGTGTCCTGACTGTAGGAAGCTGGCCTAGTTTGTAGTGGGTACCTTGGGTACTTACAACTTATAACAGGTCCAGTTATCCCTTATTAGTGAAATGTAGTAGTGTTCTAGCAGCTTCGGCTGATAGAGGTAGCTATAGCAGAGCAGCTTAGGCTGAACTAGCAGACATGCAAAGCTCCTGCAATACACTTATAGTTACACAGTACTTATACACAAGTAAAGACAATGCTCAGTGTTACTAAAAATAAAGGTAGTTTATTTGGGTGACACAAGGCCAAATATACCTAAGAGGCAATACTCCTTCTGGAGGTAAGTATGATACACAATATATACACTAGACACCACAATAAGCAATTAGACATAGGATAGTGCAAACAATAGGAAATGCTATAGAATGCAATGGGAGAAAATAGGTCTAGGGGCAACACAAACCATATACTAAGAAAGTGGAATACAAATCACAAATTCCCCCTAGACAAGTGTAGTGTGTAGAGAATTGCTGGGAGAGTAAGAATACAGCAAGGGTAAGTAAAATACCCCACCCCAGAGCCCAGAAAAGCAGGAGTAAAGTACTACAAGTTTCCTTAGGACACACTACAAGTTGTGATTAGAGTTATTGCAAGAACCAAGCAAGACTGCAAACAACAAATGCAGGATTTCTGGACCTGAAGACCTGAAAAGGAAGGAGACCAAGTCCAGAAGTCTGAAGAAGTTCGAGGAAGGACAGGAGGCCCTGCCAACCCAGAAAAGGGTGCAAAAGAAGAGTCCCCGTTTGGACAAAGATTGCAGAAATGCACCCAAGGAAGATGTCAGAGGGTTCCTGCATGATGCACTGGATGTCCCACGAAGAGAAGTTAGATGCAGGTGAGATTTGGTGCTGGATTCCTCCAACAAGCCTTGGTTCTGACAAAGTCATGTTTTGCATCAAACTGGCGCTGTCTGGTCCCAGGAGGGACCTGGGGACCTCAACTCTGTGTGAGGAGGAAGGGGGGGTCTCTCAGTACCTCAGAGAGCCATCAGAAGACCAGACAGCACCCAAGGAGTCCCAGGGCATGGGGACAAAAGAGGTGCAAAATGTTGTTGGTGCAGCACTACAAAGGAGGGTCCGACGCCGCCGGAGGTCAACTCAGCAAGTTGAGCTTCACAGGATAGAGTGCTGGGGAACTGGGCAAAGCTGTGCATGAAGGAATTTTGCAAATAGCCCACAAAGGACTCAGGAGGTGCAGAAGACGCAGTGCACTGGGGTACTGTTGTTCTCAGGGAAGGCAAGGTCTTACCTCCTCCAAATTGGGACAACAGGACCTCAGGACAGTCTGTGTTGAAAGAGTCCACCCTCTGTGTTCCAAGGAGCATGCTCGTCGCCAGGAGAGGAGTCCAAGGTAACCGGTCGTTGACTTAGAAGGTGCCTGCTTGAGCAGGGGAGTGACTCTGTCACTTCACGGGAGATTTCTTCGGTCCCTCTGGTGCAGAGTGAAGACAGGGCGATTGGCCTTGAAGTATATGGGGGCACGTTTGCTAGTGCAAGGGTGCCCTCACACTTAGTAACTTTGCACCTAGCCTTCATTAAATGAAGGTTAGACATATAGGTGGCTTACAAGTTACTTAAGTGCAGTGAAAATGGCTGTGAAATAATGTGTGCACTATTTCACGCAGGCTGCAGTGGCAGTCCTGTGAAAGGGTTTGTCTGAGCTCCTTGTGGTTGGCAAAAGAAATGCTGCAGCCCATACGGATCTCCTGGAACCCCAATGTCCTGGCTACCTAGGTACCATATACTAGGGACTTATGAGGGGGGTCCAGTGTGCCAATTGAAATTAGTAAATGAAGTCACTAGCCCACAGTGACAAATTTAAAAGCAGAGAGAGCATAATCACTGAGGTTCTGGTTAGCAGAGCCTCAGTGACACAGTTAAGCACTACTGACAACACACACATTAGGCCACAAACTATGAGCATTGGGGTCCTGGCTAGTAGAATCCCAGTGAGACAGGCAAAACACACTGACATATAGGGTTTTCACTATGCGCACAGGGGGCCTGGCTAGCAGGATCCCAGTGACACTGTAAAAACAGACTGACACACACTCACAAACAGGCCAAAAGTGGGAGTAACCATGATATAAAGAGGCTACTTTCTCACACTGACCAGCATATCTGATAAGTAAGGCCAAATTCATGTGACAAAACATTATGGACTGGAAATACATTACACATCAAAACTCTCTACTACTGAAGGTCCAGCTATTATCTCCATGGTTGTCTAGACATGTGCAGCAACATATATGTGCACATAACACTCCTATCGTCTCCTCTTGTGCCCCTTGATATTGTAAAGTATGATACGCCCGCAAAAAATACCATCACCGGCAGGATACATTGCACAGCGGTTATATGGCATCTGCGACCAGCAACACACTACAGTGATGACTGTGTAGGAGAATCTACATATCAAGGGAGCCTTACATATGTTGAGATGTTGCTACAAATTTATAGATGTTGTGACACAAAAAAACTGTAGTTTTAACTGCCAAAATGGCAGATGCCTGACCTCGGTCATTGGACTTTAGGCTCCTCCCTCTGCCGGCCGAAGTCAACTGCACAGTGAGTGGTTTCAGCCTTGGAGGACACAGTCATAGGCTAACATTGTTGATTGTGATGGTTACAGTCCAATGAATGTGCCCGTCCACGGTGATGACAGTGTGCATGACGCACATGTAAGCTGCTGTTTGGAACATAACTCACTTGCCTCCTGACACTTCTGCCATCAACACCTCCACCACTTAATCTACGGTGAGCTGCCTCTGGAAGCAATCATGCCAGGACATGCAGGTGGAAGGGGCCGTGCCTTCTCTCTAGAGGAGCTGGAGAGGCTTGTGGAAGAGATCCTTCCCCTATAGGGGCAGCTCTATGGCTCATCTTTCCTTCCTCACAGGCTACAATGTGCCTCTTAGTTCCAGTGGGTTATTTGGGTGCCTGTTGTCACAATCTGTGATCCATATATAGGATGTACAGGTTGTAGATTGTGGAGCCCTGTACTTTGTGTATTTCAAATGACCATTGTGTTGTGTTATGTGTGATAAGCCCTGGATCCACCTTCCATTGCATTCATACAGCTATGCAAGTAAACTTAATAGCCAAACAATTATATATCTGAGGATGTGATGAAGGAAAATGACACAGTAAATTATGCATTTTAGAATGAACTGTGTATGTATACTGTTTGAGTCAGTTGAGGATGTTGGTAGCAATGAGTCAAGTCCCACAATCACTCAGCGTAGATCAGACCTTGGCAAGTTGTTGTTGAGAACAATGTAAAACCCACTGAGCCCTTCAGAGTGCTACACAACCCTGAATTCACATATAGGATGTCCACAGAATGTACTGTCATGCATCGAAGTGATGAATTGCGATGTTCATGTAGGTTCTGTTTGCTCAGCCTGCAGACAGCAAGGCCTGTCAAAGCCTTTTCATAGAATGAGACATAGCTCAGGCTGGTGCACAGTAACTGTGCCTATGCAAGTGAGGAACCCGGCCTGCTTCCTGTAGACCTGCAGATTCTTGCATATGGCCAAAATGAGTCTTCAGAAGCAAGATTTGGCCTGAATGCTTTTACACTGACTATAGTCTTAAAGTGCTGGCTTCTCAAACTAGCAGTGAGTAAAAACCTATCACTGATTGAGTGAGTTCTGAATTGACACCTGGACCTTACTGAGTCTAGCCCTCCATTTCTGTACTTCTAGATGATCCGCCTCCATCTGTACTAACACATCATAGATACTTACAATCTTCTGTCTAAGCAAGACCGACTCGATGCGCGGGCTCTTAACCACATCCTGCAACACTTTAATATTCTTAAATAAAAAATCTCAGATTTGTAAATACTTTTTAAAAATCCCCTTTAGGTAGATCATAAAGCTTCTGCAGGTCTGAAAAGAAATTAACCTGACCATCATAAATTAGATCCCCTATCATAGTCAGCCCTTTCTGTCTCCACTTATTAATTACAGAACCTTGAAAAATACAAGGTAGTACAGTTGATGCAGGGTTGGGTTGACCTTCCTGAGACCTAGCCCCTGCTTAACCTGGCTCCATACTTTACAAGCAGCCTTCAGAACCTTAAAACATGTTTTTTGTAATAGCTAGGCTCCAACATTATCAAAAAGCTTGCTTTCAATTCTTCTCCTACCATCATTTCATATATATTTGCGTCATCTGCCATGCTTAACCCAACAGTATCCCCGATTAACAGTATAGCCATATGTTGGAGCATACAAGCCCAATAGTACAGAGTAAAGTTTGGGACTGCCCAACCCCCTCATCTCCTGGGAAGCATCATATACTTCCCAGTCCTCCTTGGTTTTTTATTGCCCTACACAAAGCTAAGGATAGTGACTTCAACTTCCTAAGTCACCCCTTCCCGATCTCTGAGGGGATAGCCCAAAATAGATAAAGTACCTTTGGCAATACGACCATCTTAATCACATTACTCTTGCCCATGAGAGAAAGATGCAAATGATCTAGACCTACATTATGACTTTCGCAGCAAGTACCGCCTACCACCGCGGCGACGGCTGCCAAAAGACCGTCGTTGCAGCTAACATCCGTCTGCCAAATAATGACCAAAGCCGGGTTTCCACCACGAAAAGGGCGGAAATCCAGCTCGGGCCTTGCTGGCGGATGGCGTTAAGGTGGGGCTGCTACCATCAGCAGCGCCACGCCAGTAGACCTCCGCCAGACGTATTATGAAAAATAATACGCCCTGGTGGTGTTCTGCTGGCGGGCGCTGCTGGCGGTATCAGTGCCCAGCCCGTCCCCTGCCGGAAGACACCCTGGATCCAGGTAAGTTGGGTTTCCTAAAGAGGAGGGGGTGGGGTATTATGTGTGTGTGTGGGGGTGCATGAGTGTGTGAGTGTGTGTGTGAATGCGAATGTATGTGCAGCGTTGTTTGCATGTGTGTATGCATGTGTGAGTTTGCGTGTAAGTATGGATATGTAAATGCATGTCTGTGTGTCAGTGTGAATGTGGTGCGGATGTGTGCATGAATGAATGGATGCATGCTTGTATGAATGCATGTATGCCTGAGTGAGTGTGTGTGTATGTGTGGTGCGTGTCTGCGAGTGTGCGTGTGTGGGGGTAGAGGATTGGAAGGGGGAGCATGGATGGAGAGGGGGTAGGGGCGTCTGGGGAATTGTTTGGGGGGAGGTGGCCACGTATCAGGGACAGGGAAGGAATTCTCTGTCACTGATAGGGCCTACCACCATGGTTTTCATGGCGTTACGAACGCCATGAAAACCAAGGCAGTAGGCAGGGTCAAAATGCCTGAGGCGGAACAATAGTGCCCGGCGGGCTGGAGACTCTTATCTCCAGCCGGGCAGCTGCTACCACCATTGAGGTCAAAGTGGTATATTGGCGGGTTGGTTTCAGCCAACCTGCCAATGTCATAATGTGGCGGTATGTACCGCCAGTCGGTTGGCCGTACCACCTCCACATTACCACCGACCGCCGGGGTCAAAATGACCCCCTTATTCTTTCCAATTCCAGTCTCACTTTCCCACGTAGAGGAGTCAGGGTAATTTCTACCAGGTGATTAATTGTGGCTGCTATTCGTATCCCCAAGTAGACAGCTTCGGGGATGACCTGCTGATCTTGTGAACCCACTGAGGCCATACAAGTGATCTGAGTCTTAGCATTATTTCATTTATACCCTGAATATTCACCGAACTTCTCAGCGAGGCATTCAATTTCCAGTATGGCCACTACCAAGTCGGTGGAGACTACTGCCACATCATCAGCGTATGTGAATACCTTAAATTGTATAGAATGCTGAATTATGGGTTTAATGCTGAGGGTTTGTCCTAATTTGGCACTGAAGGCATCAATGTAAAGGTCAAAAAGCAAGGGTGAATAAGGACATCCCTGTCTCATTCCTCTTACAAAGCATATCTCCTCTGACTCCATTCCAGCGATGCGTAACCTGGTCATCGGATTCTTATATAGTGTCCTAATGGCCCCTATATATTCTTCCCCAAAGCCTTTATGTTTCATTACTGACCAAAGGAACGGCCATGAAACCCGATCAAATGCTGATTCCGCATCCCAGAGAATCAAGTCCAGGGGGGTTTCATGAGCAGCAGCCATATAAAATAATGCGGTCACCCTTCTGCTATGAATGACTGTCCCTCTACCAGGAATGAATCTATGTTCTCCATCCGGATACTAGCGGGGAAATAATACTACCCAATCTAGATGCAAGTACCTTGCATAGATCTTCCCGTCAGCATTCAATAGAGATATAGACCTGTAAGACGCAGGCAACAGGGGCGATTTGTCTTTCTTCATGAAAATTATTATATTTGCGGAACCCCAGGAGGCCGGGGGGCACCCTGTTGTGCCTTGAGGAATAATTGGAGCATATCCTGTTGTAAATCCAGATTTTTTTAAATAAAATGTTGACAGCACTGTATCAGGGCATACTGCCTTCCCCATTGCTTATGGCTCCCAACATTTAATCAGATGTGATAGCTGAGTCCAGCCGGTCACAATCATCCTCGCTCAAACTGCCCCTGTCTGTCCCCTGAAATAACTCTGCTAAGCCAACAGGTGAGGAACTTATCTCTTCTGAGTAGAGATCTTGATAGGAATCTCAGAAGGTTCTAATGATCCTTTGTAACTCTTTCATGACATTCCCCTGAGGGTCTTTAATTGCTTTTATCAACCCCCTCACCTTTTTTTGCCTAATCCTCATTGCAAGTTAACCTACCAGTGGATTCCCAGTATTCATAACATTGTGCCCTGCATACCTGGTACTTCTGTGCAGTTTCCGCTTTAAGCCTTGATTAATTTTCGCCTTACATTTAGCTATTTGTGACTGAGTTTCACCAGAGACACCCCCTTCCAACAGCTCCCAAGATAATTCTTCCCCTGCCATGGCCAACTCCCTATAAAGACTCCACAACTCCCTTTGCTTCTTGTTTTGGGTATGCAGGCCCAGACTTAAAGTCTCTCCCCTTATCCCCACCTTCAGAGCATCGCACATAACTTCCAGAGAGGTCGTACATCTATTAATTGTCAAAAACTCCCTCAACCAGGAGTGCATACGTTCAACATATTACTCTTCCATTAAATGTTTCCTAAGAAACACTCCCTCTGGCCTGCAAAGCCCAGCTACTGGGATTTCAAGTACTAAAGGGTTATGATCTGATAGAATTTGGAGATATTGTTCTATATTGGTTCCCATGGCTCCGGAGAGGGAAATGAAAAAATAGTAAAGCCGAAACAGCTGGTCTCCAGGTAAGGTGGCAAGATGGCAGCCATGTGAATTCAACTGTTGGCAGCTTCCTGAGCAGGCTCAAACACTGCAGAGGCACGGATCACTGTGAAGGACGATTTCTGAAACTTACAGAGGCTCCCAAAGCCTCCCTCTTTGCACTGTGTCCGAAGACCACCCGCTGACTGACCAGGAAACAAGGTCAGTGCACTATTCCCTTGCTGTACGCGATGCCTCCCAAGCCTGCAAGAGAAGCAGAGGCTTGCGGGTTTATCTTATTGGAAAATGCTGGAATAGGCCACTTTGCCACAGTTTCAGGAAGCATGATGGGCGTCTATCCAACGTCAGCACCAGTAGCGGTGGCAGGAAGAAATTGGGCATGACAAGTTTTCTCACGAGGCCCCCGACTAACAGAATCGGCAGAGGACTCACGCATTAACTCTACAGCCATCAGTAATGAGTGAGAAGATATTACAGGACTCTCTGTCAGATGGCTTAGAGGGAGTTCGGTGGGGGTGGAGAGGGGGCAGATACTTCCATGCGCATGCAGAAAATGGTTATGAAGGGGTAATTGGCACAGAGAAGCTGCTGGACGTGGTTGTGAATATGAAAAAGGAGGGGGGGAAAGAGAAAGATTAGGATGTGCACAAGAAGGGGACTGGGGGTGCCCCTCAGCACCCCCGAAATGCCACAACAAGCAGACCACTTCCCCACCTGGACTGTGATAATCATGATAAGCTAGCCCCCAGAACAACACTGACTGATCTAGGCACAAGAGGGGGGACAGAGATGGAGCCTCCGGAGAAGTTTTTTCCCTATCAGACATATCAAGGTGGTTGGTGGGCAGGGAGTGTCAGACTCGGTCCAATTCAGTAATGCGGAAGGTCAGCAAACCCCATGGTCCTATGTCCCACCCCCGAGGCCTAGTTGGCACAGGCACAGTCAGAAAGAAGAAAAGGCAGGAAGGTGACTGTTCTGGTGCTGGAGCTTTTGGGAGTAAGTACTTGCTTTTGGAATACTCTGCAGGCGCAGCTTTGAAACCTACAGTCTCAGGCAGCAATCTGGAGTGTGTGATGGATGGTGACGCCCCAGAGAGTGTCTCATTAAGTGTGATTTATCAAAGCATTATGGCACATAGAGATAAAACCAGAGTTGAGAGCAGGACGACCAGAGTTGCTTCTTCTAAAACGCAACCAGCTATTCGGCGGGTGCCCAAATCTTGCTCTGAATTTGCTGAGTGGATTTGAGAGGCAGAAACCTTCATTTGCAATATAGACGATGATCTAACAACCCAAAAGGAAGTCTCTAACATATTAAGAGTACAAGTATGAGATACACAATTGAAACTTGAAGAGTTTGAGAATAGACTGAGACGCAACAGTCTTTGGGTGTTAGGTGTCATGGAAGGGGCTGAGGGGTCAGATACTGAGCGGTTTGTGGTGGAGCTCTTTAAGGTGGCCTTCCCTGAGAACTCCCAATGGTCCTGGGAGAGTGAAGTTCAAAGAGCACACAGATTCCCGTTTGTAAAGAGTTCTAGATCAAGTCATGGAAGAACCTAGAGCTATACTTATCTACCTGGATTACTTTTTGCTACAATAATCCTTCTATGACTTGGCCCGACCGGACTGAAAGAGATCTGCTAAGGGGCAGGAACTTTTTGTCAGACCTGACTATTGTCACATAATGGTGGAAAAGATTTAGCATCTGCACCAGCTGATCTCAGCCTTTCAGAAGAAGGGTGCTCAAACATTTCTGCTGGATCAAGCCAAGCTCAAAGTCATAGCAAAAGACTATTTTTACTTTTTCACCTCTGAAAACAAGGCTAAGGAATTCTTGGGGAGTCTAAACACGGAATGAGTCTGATGGGAATATATCAAACAGGTCAAATGCAGCTAAATCTACATCCTGGAGTGGCAGATTGAGGGGCGAGGGGCGGAGAATCCATATAGATTTCTGAGAGGTGGGTTATGGACTCCATGATGAAATGAAAGCAATGAAGCTAAGAGAGCTATCTCGGGCTTTGGTCAGGGAGCCTGAATCCCATCATGAATGGATCCTTGCAATCCATATGCCCTCAGGGTTGGGTTAGGGAAAAGGGATGGGGGCTTAGGGCTCTGGGTTTGGTGGGGGAGGGGTGGAGCACATGGGTGGAACAGGTACACTAGTGTGCTGGGGGTGATGAGGGGCAAAAAAGTCAGTTCAGAAACCTATTTAGACAGGCTAGGGTCTCCTGGAAATGTAGGGAAGCGCAAAAAAGAAGAGGGTAAAAAATTTATGGTAGTCAGAATCTGATGTTTCATTTTGATAAGTATATGATAATGAACCTACACAACAAAATATATAATGATGGGGGATAAGCTTCGTACATGCTCTATCAACATTTGCGGGCTCAGTGATATGGAGAAGAGGCAGCGTACTGGACTAAGGCTTAAGGCTATGCGCCCAGGTATAGTATGTGTTCAGGAAACTCATATCCCTTGAGGGGAGGCGTCATGTACTTAAGGATTTGGGCTTTTCGTTATTAGTTTGCTCTGAGTAGGGGACTACCTCAAGAGGGGTGGCAATCCTTCCCAAAAGCTAACTCTGTGACCCTGGGTACTCATTAGCAGACAAGCTATGTCGATGGGCTAATGTGGAATGCAGAATGGAGTCTGCGTGGTTTACACTTTGTACACTCTGCTGGTCTAATATTAATGAACCTGTAGTTTTGGATACACTTAATGGTTTGTTGTCCCAATGGCCCCTGCCATTGGTTATATGTGGGGACTTTAACATTAATTTTGGAGTCAACAGCCAGTCTCTTGGACGTCAGGTCTATGTGGGGCGAAAGCCAGGAAGATTGAGAGCCCTGGATCGATTGGTGGCTGACCAGGGACTGGTGGATATTTGAGTTAGACAAAAGGCCCCAGACATGGGATTCACTTTTGATTGACCAGATGGTCTCCAGTGTACGTTCATGTGCAAGATGTGTTATCTAGCAAAGCAGCATTAGTACAACTTCCATGAGACTATTTTGACAATGGACATATTGTGAAGTAACCATTGGTGAGTTTTTACGGTGTAACAGGAGTGTTTCCATGTCACCTTCATCCGGCTAATGTACTTCTTACTGCAACATGGCTGGATTATTTGCCCATCAGTTCATCATGATATGGTATTGTGTATGTAAACATTTGCTGATTGCAGGCCCTTGTGTGGAATCTGTGAGACTGAACCTGGCATTGCCATAAGATCTGATGGCAACAGGTTACTGAGGGGTGCTACAAGAGCCAAATCATTCAAGGTGACAAGGTCTCCCACGTGATTCATGGGTATTGTGATTGGACAACTTCACTCTGCTGGAAAGTGTATTATTGGAAAGGGCAGGTAAGTACCATCACCTAGCAATAGGCCACTAATCCCCACTTAGGTCCAGTTAGCTCTCAACAAATTATACCCAGTTCAACCCTTGGTAGCTCGGCAAAGAGCGACAAGGCCTAACATAGAAGACAAGTGTGTAAAGCGTTTAAAAATCAGAAAACAGTAAATAAGTAAAACATAAAACAAAATAAAAATCCAACACCAATTTATGAACATAGATTATATTTTTCACCTTAAAATGACACCTAAATGATTATAATTGGATAAGGAGAATTAATGTTTTCTAGCGCATGAAAGCAACTAGCGCTCAAAGGGTTACAAAAGGTCACAATGGATTGGGACAAACTCCAGAGTTCAGGCCACCCACGAGGTAACAGTATCACACTTACTTTCAGAAGTGTTTTCTTGATTCAGGAAAGTGTTCCACAGTATCAGCCAAGGGTTCAGAGGCTCTGGGACTACAAACTCCCACAATGCACCTCTTCAACTTAAGGAGTTGTTCCAAATGTCTTCAAACTTCTGGATCTTCTTCCAAGGGTGCTTTTGGGACTTGAAATGTCCAAAACTTGATCCAATATTGTCCAAAGTTCCAGAAACTCTGAGCTGCTCCTTGGGAATTGGGACTACAATTCCCAGAATGCACCTGGTCAGAATCCTTAAATGGCCACTGGATGCTGGTCAGCTGGGCTCTGCTTGCAGGACTTGATGCAGAGAACTCTATGCAGCTCCTTTGTACCTGAAGCAAACAGGGAGTCCCTTCTTGAAGTAGTAGAAGACAGGCAAAGTCCTTTTAGCAGTGAAGCCCAAGTGTGCAGCTGGTGAAGTCCTTCAGAGTAGTGTCCAGGTGTAGGTCAGGGTCCAGCAGGGCAGTCTTCCTTCTTTGTCTTGTTCCTTGTAGGGATCTGAGGTGTGGGTGCAGCTCTGTCATATTTATCCTTGCTCCTGGGTGGAAAGCATGGGGTGCCTGATCCAATCACAGGCAGGCTCCTTCCCCCTTTGATGACCAATTCCTGGGAAGTGTGGCAAAGATCAATCCCAGGGAGCAACTTTTTTCAAAAATCCAACATAGCTGAAAGGGATTTTTGGAGGTTAGATCTGGCTAAGCCTACCCACTGGCTAAAAATCCTAAACACCCCCCACTCCTGGCCTCTCCTAATCTAACCAAGAGGACACCTAATTGTCTGGGTTTGCAGGATGTGAAGGAGGTCCTGAGCTGCTCCAAATGTCGTTCCCTGCCTTTGAGACCAGTTTGGCTGCTCTCTCCCCATCCTGCTTCACCATCTGCTGAGGCAGATCTCCTCCCCAGGCACATCCTTTGTGTTCAGCCCAGGCCACTTCACACCTCATCAAGGCAGCCTGGCCAGGCTGCCAGAAGCTGGCCAATCAGAGAAGGGCACTACAGAGCTGAAGTTGGCAACTTTTAGGTACAGTTTTAAAACGTTTTACCTGAACTAGTTATATTAAATCCAACAATTGCAAGTTGTGGTATTTATGATAACAATTGATTTGATACCAAACACAAGGTATCTGGCACTTAAGGGGACTTTGTTATTTTAAATAAAGTCTCCCCATTTTACCCTATGGGGGCTATTCACTTCAGTGAGGGAAAACAGATTTAGCTATTTTACCTCACCAGGGCTTATAAAACAATTTGTTTATAAGTTCCCTGCTTACAGTTACATAGCACCCAACCTTACAGACACATAGGGCACACCTTAGCGGTGACATATGTAAAAATAAGGTAGTTTAAGACTTTGGAAGTACTTTTAATTCTGATGTTAAATTTGCATGTAACTTTAGTTTAAAAGCAGCCAGCAAGGCAGTTTTGCCTTTAAAATGACACTGGGAACCTCAGCAGTGCGCCTATGGGTGCACTACCTATGCTGGGTTCCCTAAACCTACGTGCCCTACCATATACTAGGGACTTATAGGTAGGTTGATATAGCCAATTATAATTAGCCTAATTTGAATACTGATTTTACAAAGAGCACATGCCCTGGAACTGGTTAGCAGTACCCAGGGCACCATCAAAGTCAGGAAAACACCATCAAAAAGGGAAAAATGGGGGCAAAAACTTAGGGGGGCTCTGCAATCAGCCCTGTTTTCTCACACACTCATGGATTTGAAGTTGTCTGTGATTCTGATTTTCATGTGGGTAGTTGTTTACAGTTCATGTAGCATGCATGTATGTGGTGTTGCAAATGTTGTAGCAACTTTGGAGGACCTTGTGGCTGGGGGCTACCGTACATTATGGTAATATTTTGTAATCAAAGCTGTAGTTCAAGTGTGTTTAGGCACATGGAATGACCCTATTTTTATTTGTCAATTCAGCATCATCACAGGCAAGCAGAGAACACAGGGCTGACATCAGTGGGGAAGCAGGTGGCCGCGGTACCTCTGGTCACAAAACATCAGACACGGAGGGACCCAGTGGTCCAGAGGGTGAGGGAAGTGCCACAGAGGATACTTGCTTAACATTGTCTTCTTTCGAGTCGACCTCCAGTGGACACTCCCTAGTGGTAGTGGAACACTCATGACCTACACCTTATCCATCCATGTCGGCCACCCCCAGTTCCATTTTATCCTCCCTGTTGCTCCCCACCCAGTAGGCCAGGCCTGCTCCCCCAAGAAAGTAGCCATCTCCTTTGTGCCAGGTACCTCACCCCTTGTCTCTGTTACTCCTGCTGCCTTGAGTGAGGAGGTTATTGACCTCCTGAGGAGCATCCCTGTGGGTTAGACTGCCATTCTGAATGCCATCCAGGTGCAGGGCAGCCAGCTCCAAAAGACAACTGCGTACCTAGAAGGCATTCACCGTACTATGTCTGGCCTACAGAGATCTTTTCAGACTCTGGCCTCCTCTCTTATGGAAGCCTTCCACCCTCCATAATCCTCCTCCACCACCTTCCTCTTCCTCATCTAGTTTCCCTATTCCCATACCTGTCCCAAGCACACTCACACATATACTTTCACACACCCCAACAGCCACAAGCAGCATACATAAGCACAAACATCACAAGACACACAAGCTTGCAAGTACTCAACAGACACTCACCCACTCACACCCACTGCCACGCACACCATACTCCCAGACACCACATCCACAGACTCAGATACCACTCACACCATACCCACAGACTTCACCCCAACACACACAGTCACCACTCACACCATACCTCCAAACACTACTCCAACACCCACAGACAAAGCCACCACCCACCCTATATCCCCAGACACCACCCCCACCCACACAGACACATCCACCATTCTTGCCTTACCCATCACACTCATGTCACGGCCCACCAAGAGATGCAAACGCCAACACTCACACACACAACAGACACCATCAAAATACAAACACACCCCAGATACACACACACCAGCACCAACAGCCACACTCATATCTGGCACAAGCACTTCCTCAACCTCCCAACCCCTAATCCCTCCTAAACACCCTGCCCATTTTCCCAAAGAACATTTAATGTTCGCCTTTCCCTACCCCTGTGAAACCCCATCTCCCAAAGCAAAAAGGACTCCGTCCACACCCCAACCTATGCTTTCTACATCCATGTCCTCTCCTGTGACACCTGCCCCCCTGAAACCAGCGATACTCTAACCAGGCCCAAAAGGGCATGCACCCCTCCCAAAGTGAAGCCCACCCCTCCCAAGACCAAACCCACCCGTATGAAACCCGACCCCACCCAAAGGCGATCATTGAGGTGCCTGGAATGCCAACTAGATGCCCCTTCCTGTGGAGGTTCCTGTGGCAGTGATCTGTGAGGCAAGTTGTGGGGCACAGCAGTGTGCTCAGCACCTTTTGTACAAGGATTGTCAATTGGCCTTTTCTTCATTTTTGGAGTGTTGAAAATAAACATCAGTTGGTTGTTTTGCTAAACATTGGTCCTGCTATTACTTTTCTACATATTCATCAATAATTTGTAATGTGTGACTACAGTTGTGTTGGTTTCACCCTGATTGATGATCCATTTGATGTGGTTGGTAAGATCAGACTTTGGAATATGTGATGGAGGCATACAGGACAAGGGGATATGTTTGATGGATGGGTGTGTGGGATGTAATCCAATTGCGGTGGCATTGCATTAGGTGGTGTTTCATATAGTAAGTATTCCATTTTGGCTTGGCCAATGTCCACATCCATTGGGTTACATTTCTCCCCCTGATGTAGTTTGGACATTTGTATCAGATGTGCAAGCTGGAGGGCCTTAAATGGTGCTACCTTCTTATACATTTGAATGGACATGTGTCCATTTTAATGTGTGTACCTTACACCTACTTAATCTAAATGTGTGACCCATGCTGTTACTGGTATATTTACTTTCTAGATTTACACTTACACATTTGCCACATGGGCATGAAACATGGTTATACTATTGGTTGTCCCTAATATTCATCAAGCCACAGTTCCTGTGCAAATAGTGGTTTTGAGGCAGGGGCAAAGTGAAATGTATTCCAGGCCAGCAACCTTCCAGTGGTCACCCTGATACCACTATACCTGTTCTACAGGGATTGTTTACATGGTGAGCTTTGGATGTTTGTCACACTAATTATTTTGCATCCCATTTACCTTACATTCTCTTGCAATGTGGGTGATATGTGTGAGTCCATCACAAGGATTTTGCAGGGAAGGTGTGTTTGGGTTCAATGACACATCAACACAGATGAATATGTTATGTCACGACAGGACATGACAAGTGAACAATGTGAGAATGCCACTTCAATTTTTAGGTGTGAAACTGATGAGGATTTGCAGTTGTGTGACACAATGTTATGAACACATCACTATCCTTGAAACTGTGATGTACATACATATAAGGTTTTGTAGACTGTGGTGGTGCAGTGTCAGTGACCTGACCAAAGGGAGTGTCATGAGGCTGTGATTGGGTCATATGCTGTGTACCACTCTGAACCGGGGCACACAAAATATGTTTGGGCTATGGAGCACAGCCTACATACCAGGTCAATGGTGGCTGTCGATTTGCTGTAGAGTTGGAGGAAACAGGTAGGTGTTTGGCTTATTTCAGTTATGTCCACAATGGCATAGATTTTGTGCACCATCAAGCAGCACAAGCAGCGGCAGGATGTGCAGGATCCGCTCCATGGTAGCACAGGATATGTGATGCTGCCTGCAGTTGAGTTGCTGCCTTATACCCCTCCATTTCCGTCAGCACAGATGTGGTGGTTGGAATGCCACAGTCACGTCAGTGGAAAGCAACATTGAAATTGAGCTGGCGGGAACACTTGCGGTCTGACCTCCGACAGGTGCATTGGCCTATTTTGCCCCTGCTGTGTTCTAGTGTTGCTGGCAGTGTAGGCGGGACTGCAGCAGTCTTTCATCTATGCAACCGCATGTATCGTACTGCAACGGTTGGACCACCAACACGGCGAGGGCGGGCCCCTGCCATGGCAGTCCACGGACAGCCAAACTTGTAATCAGGCCCTAAGTCATCATTTATTTATTTGTTTTGAGGGGAGGAAATGTTGCATGGTATTATATGTCTAAGTAGTATATGATTGTTAATTTGGAAATGTGCATTTCATGTTTTGTAAATATTTTATATAATGGATTGGCTTTGTTCTTTGAGCTTTCTGGTTGATGAGGTTTAGATTTTAATATAAATAATTTATATATTATTTTATTACATCAGTCTTATTTAACCTTGGAGTTTTAGTTTGTGTTCTGCCTGATATAATAAAAAATTATATTCATACTTCATATTAAAATGATTTTTTATGTTTGTTAAGTTCATGTTATCACTTTTTGGGAGTTTTGTAGGTTAGTATTTATTTTATAATATACTTTTGACTATTATTTCTAAGCAATCTACTGCTTTATTGTTTGTGAAGAGTTTGACTTCAAATTGTAGCTTTTTGTTAATTCTTTTGGTTTGTTTGGAAGGTCCAGGTTCAACTTTGGTTGCAGATTACTCCATTTGTAGTTTTTGGTAGCTTTTCTCTTTTTGTAATGCTTATATAAATTTATATAGTGTAGGTTAGGTTCTGACTAGTGCGGATTTGAATTCATCGTACCATCCTTCCACTGCACTGTAGTGTTTTGGATTTCTGTGTCAAGGTGCTGTCATAAACATTCCACCATGGTATTTGGAATTTGGGTTGGCATCTGTGTCCGGATCTATGTAGTCTGTCAATCCAAGTATCTTTGAAATAATCCATTAGGGGAGTAGCTTGTGTTAGTTTGGTTGGTAGAAAGGGTTTTCTGTTAGTAGATTGTAGTTGTAGTTGTAGACGTAGGATTATGCTATCATTTTATTCAAAGGCAAATTGACTGTTTGTAGCATATTCTACACTTAGTGCAGATATTTAGAGCCAGCTCCATATGCTATGATTGAAATGGTAGTAACAGCTTTGTATGGCATTATACATTTTTATAATGATTTAAATCATGGCTTCCTCAAAGTCTATGATTGGTTTTTGTGGGATGTAGGTCTTTGTTTTATGTTTTATGTGGTGGTTTAAGGGTTTTAGTAAGTGTTACATTCCTTTTTTGGCAGCAGGGCATATATAAAATAGATATTTGTGTTCTGATATTCACCATGCTTGGTGCATATCTGAGTGAATGGTTTGGGACACATTTTGAAGGTCTTATCCATCATCCAGGCTTCACAATAGCTGAGCTTTAGTAATTTATCTGTTGTTAAAATATTAGGATTCATCTATAAAGGTTGTCATATAATAGGAAGGGTTCTTCCTTAAGTGTCAATCTGAAGTGTGCAAATATTTCTATATCTTGGTATTTCTAGAGGCAGAAGGGGTGTTGCTGGTGGCTTTTTCAGTGTGTGCAATTAATCATTTTAATGTAGGTATAGGAGGTAGTTGGCCTCTGATGTGCACAGGACTTTAGTGAGTTTGGGTCATGTGTACAAAGCTTTTTTCTGGTCACAAACGAGACGATTCGTAGAATCAGCCAGTTTGCAAACACAAAAAGGGTTTTGGGGATCTACAAAGCCTTATTTGAGATTCGGTAACCTTTTACTGAAGAGCAAGTTGGGTTTGCGATTCGGTGTTAAAAAGGTGCATGTTTAGGGCATCCCTTCCTAATACCAGATCACAATGGAATGTGTGAATGTTTTGCACCTGGACTGGGGTCGCAAAACATCCGCAATTCAACCCCATCTTCAAGTTGATGGTAACCCATTCCCAAATGGGAAGGGGTCCCCAAGGGAGCACTTCCCCTTTGTGAATGTTTGTAAAAGCAATTTTTAAGAGCGGGCAGTGGTCCCACAGACAACTGCCTAATAAAAAACAATGAAAAAAACATTTTTTTAAAATGCTTCACTTAAAAGCAACCACCGACTTGATGATCTGCTGACTCCAGCAAGTCACCATCACTGTGATTTTATCAATTCCCAACAAGTAGCAAATCAAGACCTACCTCATTAATATTAATGAGGTAGGTCTATTTGTGACCACTGGGAATTGCAAAATGTGCCAAAAATACATTTGTACATTGGTATTTGCAATTGCCAAATAGCGAATAGCAAAATTCGCCATTTGGTAATCACAAGCGATTATCTTGTTAATGTGGCTCTATACCTTTTATGATTTTGGATGTGAGCTCCTGGGAGCTAGTGCTTGCCTCTCTTATATCCTGCAACAACTCACTTACTTCTGTTTCTGTCACATTTGTGGGGTGGCTGTGTTCCCTTATATTATTTACCACATCATCTTTTGTAGCAGCTCTCCCATATCATGCATTAGAATAATATTTGGTACATTTCCAATTCACATTTTTCATCAATTTATTTTTCTTTGTTGTAAGTGTATCCCATGTGACTTAACAATTGATTTCCTTTCTGAGATGTCTTATTTCTTGCTCTTCCTGTAATTGTGTCTGAAAGTAGTTTAATAGAATAAATAGTTAAAATTTTTAGATGCTTATACATGTGTTATTTACAAATAAAGTTAGGCAACTACTTCTATTATTTATACTGACATGTATTTTCTTCTTAGATGTTTTACACTTTTTTGTAGCTTTCTTTTCTGTTGGGGGAGTTGCGAAGTCGAGCAGCTGATTTATTTTACAGTGGACAAAAAAAGGCATAAGTTGGTAAATATTTGCTATTTTACTAATGTATATTTAATTATAAGTAAGATGTAGTTTAAACATAAGTTTTACTTAATTTACCATGTAGTTTTTAAGATGTAGATATGTCTTTTTTCAAAGTCTTGTCAGAGAAATCTGAAAAGGTTCCTCGTCTTGCAAACTTTTGATGTTTCTGAAGTATTAGGTTGATTTGTGTGCCCTCTATACTGTTGATTTAATTGTTTGTGTGATGTTATTGGTTAACTTTGTTTATAGTTTGATTGTATTAGTTCAGTTAGCTTTAGTTAGAATTTTTTATCAGTTCTGTCTGCAAAGACATGTCAATCTGTTGCAGTATGATATGCACAGGATAGCCTTGGTTTTTAAATAATGTAACAAGCTCCTGCGGATGGTCTTTACAGGTGTCTTCATTGCTGCAGATGTGCCTTCTTCTTTGTGCTTGGCTGTAGATGATATTGAGTTCAGTGTGGTGTGGGTGACATGAATTACAGTTTAGACACAAGTGAGCAACTGTAGGCTTGTGGTACAGATCAGTTATAATTATGTGTTCATGAATGGTGAGAAGCAAAACCAGAAAAGGGAGATGATGCTTCTGTTTAGTATTGCAGCCGATGAATTTGATAGCTGGATGGATATGATACTATTGATAAAAGCTGTAAATTGTTCCAATGTTCTGCTTCCTGCATTCCATGTTATAAATATGTCTTCAATGTATCATAGCCATACCAGTGGTTTGATCCTAGAATTCAAGTATATATTCCTCCAGTTTGCCAATGAATATATTTTCATGAGGAAGGGCCATCCGAGTGTTCATGGAAGTTCCTTGTGTCTTCAGATCGTGTTTACCATTGAAGGTAAAATTGTTGAATTTAAGGATATCTCTTGCAAAGTTGGTAAGCATGTTTGCTGATGGTTTTTTCACAGTTCTTATATTAAGAGCTTCAGGTAATGCCATAAGCCCATCCTCATGTGGTATATTGGTGTATCATGACGTAACATCAAATGTAGCCAGAAGAGTGTCATCATCAAATGTGTAGGTTTGGTTTAATTTTTCAATAATCTGAAGGAAGTGACTGGTGTCCTTAACAAATGATGGAAGTTCCCGGACAATGACCTAGAGGTGCAGGTCGACAAATAAACACAGGCCCATATTAATGCTTTTTGCTGCAAAACTGCGCTAACGCAGTTTTGAGGCAAAAAGTTTAGCGCCGGCTTGCAGGGGTCCACAGGTCCCTTAACACCTGGCCTGACCCAGGTGTTAATTAATGGTGCAAAGCAAGCTTTGTACCATTATTTAGTCCCTCCTCCCACACACTTGCGTTATTTCAACAGGGGGAATAAATATGAAGCTAATGGGATAGCACCATTTTTTAGATGGGAACACCTACCTTGCATCTCATTGACGAAAGGTAGGTGCACGCATACAAAAAATGAGGCAAACTCCTAAATTTTGACCTTAGACATGTCTAACATCAAAATATAAATATGGATTTAGGTTTGCACTAAATTTTCATCAAAAAAATTACGCAAATTTGGCGCAACTGAAGTATAAGTATGGGCCATAGTCTCTCAGTTGCTATGTCATTGCCAGAGATGATGGGTTGGCCAGGGTTGTTCATTTTGTAAATTTTGGGAAGCATATAAAATATCCCAGGTCTTGGTTTTGGATGAACAAGTATATCTTTCATAGTTTCATCAATGAGGTTTAAGCTGCTGTATTTTACAACCATGTTCTTCACCATGCACTACTAATTACCTCAGATATTACGGCACTCATGACAACTTGTATAAATCGTTGAAAATATAAATGAAACATTAATAGTTAAATTATTGAAGAAAAAGCTGTGCAAGGTTGGGGCATGAGTTATAGTTATCTTAGGGCAGAAGTTATAATTAATTCACTGAAAAATACAAAGGTTACAGGGACGTTGTAGTTGGGTTCTGAAATTACTCATGCAAAACCATAGAAATTCAGCAGTTACAGTTACAGTTTTTTCTAGTAACCTATGTCATAGAAACTAACAGAGGACTATTTAGAAGGCTTCTTTGCCATTCCATACTTGTAAGATTAGTTGACACACATGATTCTTAACTTTTTCGCACAAAGTATAGGAAAATGAAAGAAATAAAATGTTTTAAACAGTGAATGGACACTTAAAGAAGTCTGATTTGGGGTTCCACAGGTAATTTTTCACGATATAGACACCTCTTTGGGAAATACTTTACCTCTAACATGAGTGCCATTACTTAGAAGATAGTCAGCATATTCCACTTAAGATTTATGCCTGTGGATCGCTATGCAGGTTTTTCTGTTGCATATGTATCAGATAGAACTCGAAAATGAATATTTTTACTGTAGCAGAAGCATCTCGAAATGAGCTATTGTGTATTAATGTTACAAAACCAGGTATGTTTATCCTGTTGCACCCAGACTGCAGGAAGCTTCATGCAGTGGGAAGAGCAATCACAGTTTGGCTCAGCCCAGAGGATTATTTAACTGTCACTGATGCTACTGGATTCATGATGTATCCTTCTGCCTCCAATTCGTGCTTGCATCTTAAACTGCTTTCCGGAGTATTTTAAATATGATAGGCTCTATCGGGCCTTCAATGTTTGTTTCAGCCCCTTCCACTTTAGTCATGTGCATCATTTCCTACAGGCTCCCTCCCTCCCTCATTCTGCCTCATGCTTCTTGTAGTTTCTCAAGTCTTCTTCCTCTTCTAGTTACTCCATCACGCTGCTCCATCTTTCTACTCTTTCCCCTGCGTCTCACTCTTTCTGATGCCCGTTATCCCAACTCATTCCTCTTTCCTGTATCCTATTTGTTCCCCTGAATAATAATACTGCTAAGACTGGGTATTGTCTTTTCTTTAAAAACAAAATGCTGTTTATATTGGTGGCTCACTCTTTCCTTTTTAGGGTCGAGCGTGTCCCTGTTGGTATCTGCTCTGTCCCTGTTGTTATCTCTCCATGGGCTTGTAACCACACCCATCAGTTTGGTTGGTCTGTGGGCTTGCCTTTTAAAATTTGCTTGACTTGATTAGTGAAAGGCATGCATACGTCCTGCCTTTTCTTTTGTTTAGCCCTCCTCAAGCGCACCGGCCAACTACTGAAAACATTTGAGGCTCCATGTTTTCAGTATGGTTTCTGGACTACTTTTTCTCTTTGTTTTGTAGGTAGCGTGATCTCACTGGGCAGTAATCATGCGCTTTGCATGACATTGATCCTGTTAAATAGATAAATGCACTTTTGCCTCATACCTAGGTAATTGCACTTCTGTCGGTAACATGGATAATTGTATTTTTGCCAGTAAAGTGGATAATTGTACTTTTGCCAATATGTTTCACTGCAAGCTAACTTCTGTTTCCTTTTGTATGTTTGCTTTGCGGCCGTCTGCTCACTTATGTGAAACGGCTTATCTTTTCATTTTCAGTTTATGTGGCAAGAAAAGTCTGGTTGGGAGTTTACAACGCTAATATTGTTAACGACCATTCTAATGTCCGAAACTTATAATGGTCCATTCATTGCTCACCCGGAAATATTCCACGCAGCATTATCAAAAGGTAACTGATGTGCAACTACTAACTGATATTGCACACGTCCTGGAAGGAGAGCCTTACTATTCTCCGTAAGGCTAATTTATGTTGAACAGTTGTGCTGGTCTATACTGTTTGCCTAAAATTCATAAAGTTTTATTTTTTATTTTTAACGTTCCACATATTTCAGAAACCTTAAGTCTGCAAATTTGTAGTTAAAAAAGTGGTAAACAAATCCTCTAGAAATACATTTTTTCAGAAGAAAAATCCATGAGTGCTTACTTTAAGAGGGAGACTTTACACAACAAAAGAAATTAATTTTGCTTGACAGTTACTCTTTCAGCCAGAAAACAGTACAGGGAAAAGTTTGGCGAAATTTGCAATTCTGTGAAGAGTGAATGTTCAGTATGCTGCCCAATTTCAGTTACAAAAGTACAACTTCACAGACTCTTCTATTTTTTTGGAGTAATCAGAGCTTGTAGAAGGGCAGAACTTCGGGTATCAAAGGACAATTCCACTATGGCTGCTGGGGACAGCGCTGTCAATTTCCGTGGTAGCTTGACCTGTGCTGTCAGAATTCTAGATTTTTTTAGGCTGCCAAAGTCAGTGCTCCGGTATAGCCCCAGCATTTCAAACCTCACTAAGGCTCTCGCTGTGAAGCTATTAGAGGCATGGGAAAGGACGCAGCTTGCATTATAGGATACTTATGAAGTGGTGCTGGTGGCTGTACAGCTCATGCGTAGCTGTGCACCATAATGTAGTGCACTCTTGGTGGCAGCTAGGGAACGCTTGTCACTGGAGTTTCAACCTCACAATACGCTGTGGATTTGGAACAGTTACTTGGAGGTGAATGGCCATCTGGGCCCCTCTCTTCTGCAAGGAAGGTGTCACTGCCCCTCACTATTTCAGAAGAGTATTTACACAACTAGGTCAGATGGTGAACCAGTTGAGTGTGGGAGACTGTGTGGGTGGGTTGCATATAGAAACTGACATGCACGTTTCTTTTACAAGTTGGGACAATGTAGAAATCGCCATTGGCAGTGCATTATTTACAATGTTCTGACTGGTTCATTACTTGGATTTAATGGTTCTTTGCACATTGTGACAATGTTGAAACTGGCATGAGCAATGTGTGCTTTTTTTTTACTCGGGGCAGTTTGGCTACTAACATGGAAATGGACCGTCAAATGCTGGAGTGATGTTGAAATGATATTACAAAAATGTTTAAAATACTGGGGCAGTGTGAAAACTGACATTAGCAATGTATGTTTTACATACTTAAAGGAAATATGTTTTCTAGCTTGTAACGGCAACTTACTCGTTAGTTTTGTGAGGGAACTGATATTGTCAGTGTGCTTCACATACTTGGGACAGTAAAGCTACCGGCATTTCAGTAGTGTTTTACATCCTAGAAGCAATGTGGAAACCGGAAAGGACAATGCAAACTTAGCTTAGTGGAGGAGTGGCAACAGGGCTTTACATCCGTGGACAAAATAGTATACTGGCGTGGTCAATATGTTTTACATATTAGGGAGCAGTGTGGCAAATCAGTTTTGTTTTACCTACAGGCAGAATGTGGTAGGCGTCGTCATGGCAACTGACATGACAATTTCCTTATATTCCAGCATGTGCTATACAGACCAATGCCATATGCATACGTGCATAGCACTATGAGATATACATGCTGGTGGCAACTGATAATCACTTGACCTGAGATCCTGTCAGTTCAGTGACCTCTGGGTAAGTAAATACCTTTTACCAATCCTAGAATCCTGGCAAATTGTGCAGGCCCTTCGCACATTTAACCTCCTTCAGGTAAAATGAGTGGGTTTTGCCTATTTGAGCATCAGTAATCACCTGTGACGTTAAAGCATACTAAGCATACTCCTAAATATTGAGCAGCAAGTATGAATTGCTATTATTAACAGCAAACTGATATATTTTGAAAGGCCCCGAATACAATTGGTTGGAACACACTGGAAAGTATGAGCAACACTCCTAGATTTGTTTCGAAAGTACCCTTATATATGATGGCAATTGCTTCAATATCTGGTAAAAATAAAATAGATTGTTAAAGTAGGATAGCAAAATTGAAGTTCTTTATTTACTAATACACTATTTAAAACCAGTGTTACTCCCTAGCACAGTAAAGATTTCAGATTTTTTTTTCCAGTAAGGACACCATATTAGAAAATCACCTGCTCCTTCTGTGGCACAGCTGTTTTCCTCCTTTCTATTTGTTTTTTTAGGTCGAGCATAGCAGTGCGCAAGCGCTGCTTTTCCAAAGTGTTGGTATGTATTTGGGTTTTTAACAATGCCCACCTCACGCCCATCACTACCACTGGTTGGTGGGCTTGCCCTTCAAAAATCCTTTGATGACATTGGTAAATGGCTTAGGTTTGTCCCTCCTTGGGGGAGGTTTTGTTACTGCCTTGGCTATTGTCCCTGACTAATTGCACTTTTACCAATAAGGTTGACAGCGAGGGAACTTCTTTTTCCTTTTGTGTGTCTATTGACACCGATGCTCATGGCGGCCGTGGCGCTGTGAATGGCTGGCTTATGTTAAACTATTTTACTTTAAATTTTCAATTTATGTGGCAAGAAAAGTCCGGTTAGGAGTTTACAATGCTAATAGCTCTAACTCTAGCAAATGAGAGACCCGTTGCATTGCAAATGTTTGTTTAAAGTCTCCCGCCCTTTCGCCAAAATAACTATAGCTTAATTCCAGCACATCTCTGGGGATTTCTGACAGAGAAATACATACATTTCCAAAGAAACTGCGAAAGATGGCTGCAATTAAATAAAGTCAGATATGAAGTATGCACATCAAACGCGAGGGAAAGCTTTGTATTCGCTTTCTTGTGATCGCCAGGTAAACCGACATGCAGATTTCTTATTTATAAATTCCCAGAGAAAATTAGATTTTTTTTTTTACAGGGACGAGACTTGGAAGGCTTGCTGAGATGAATAGGCCGGATCTAATCACTCTTCCGGCTTTGTAGATGTACCATGGCTCGCAGATATTTGAATGATGCAATTATGCTTCCGAGGAGCTAACACTTCACCAGAATACTAAACGAGTGACAGACTGCCATGGAAACCAATTTGGCTTTCTGAGGCCTCCAGGCTACCCGGGTTCCAAAATAAAGCCCATTTTGTTTTTATATCTATCAGATGATCTTGAGCTCGGCGATGACATCTGTGTAAAGGTAGCACTGCTGAAATCAACTCTCTGCCAGGGGGAACGTTCAGCGATCCTGTTGTTATTATCTGCTTTAACTGCGAGCTATGACACCGTGAGCGAGCGCATAATACATAATGATGAATATCCTCGACAAGACAGTTTCTTGAGTTGCAATGCCATTCTGTGAGAAAACCCAACTATTACATCGCGAAGGAGGCATGCTCAGAATAGTTTTCCCATGCAGTAATTAACAAGAGGTTGAATTAAGGGCAATGGCAAGGACAATATAGTTAGTTATGCTTTGCTTGGCTATGTAAAACGTGTCGAGCTAATAAAGAATCTGAAACTTTTAGCTATGGGGTTTTCTTCAGTTATTTTAACACTTGGGACCTCAGAGTAGTAGGAAGGGATACCTTTAATCACCATATTAAAAGTGACAGTTATCCCGCCCCCCGGAAGTGACGTTATTTCCGGTGGCTGGGCCTTACGGTGTCCCTGAAAGGGTGCATGGGGGTGTCACATGGTTTGTGACCTCATGGTGTTGCCGAGTAGAGCCCCCCTTTTTTTTTTAAATGTTGCATATAAGGAGCTGGTTAGAACCGGCTGTCAAACTGTGAACCAGTTCTGAAACAGTTTGTCAAGGCGCCATGAAGAGATACAATCCAATCGCCAGAAAAGCCACCTCCTCAGGGACCCTGAACACTATTGGTAGATATTACCGGACCCTAGCACCTCTTACGATGGATGAGAATGCACAACAGGCTGTCCCTGACACGCAGGATACCGATGTTACCGGTTTTCAAGCTTTGCCATCGGCTTGAAAAGCTCAACCTCAAGGATGTGTCGACCCTGATATCCCCTATTAAGGGGGCCGGCAGTGACAGCGATGCCTCGAAAGATTAATTAAGTGTTGCATCTAACTTCATAGACATTTAAGATGTTGAAGAATGTGTAGCACCACCGAATTCGCCCATCTATGAAGACATGGGACCCCGAGTCAGAGGCCGTTGTTGTACAGCCGTCAGTTGTAAGCTCCGGCGATGTTTCTACCCCGATGGACCTCTGCAACTCCCAAGATTTCAGAGGAGCCTCTGAGAGTGGCGAGAATGTTGAGGTTAGTAAAGACATTTTCTTCTTTTTTTTTTATTTTTATGCCTGTATACTCTGGTGTCATACTTTTAACTAATAATGTGTCTTGTGCTTTCTGTTTGAACCCTAGAAAGCAACTGAAGAAAGAGAGCCTCTAGAAGGGTCCGCGCCAAAGGTTAACGCCGTAAATTTTTACTGCTTATGCTGTTCCAGACAGTCTGAAAGTATTACAAGCCAGAACAAAGAGCCTCGTAAGAAATGTGTTTGCACCTACACTAGCCGCGATTTTGAAAAGGAAACTCTGGGCGTACCCTATGACGCCATATGGCCAGTTAAAGGTTTTGCAGCGGCCGTTGTGAACACGTGTGTTAAACGGGATTATTATGACCTTTGTTACGGGCATAAAATTAATGAACCTCAGCAGGAGGCTCACGAATGTCTATATGATGCGTACACTGCAAGAACAATTCGCCACATTTGTAGCCGGCTAGACCCTCACCGGGTATATAATTTGGTAAGGGTGGTGTACGGGCTGTCAGCTGTGAAGAAAGGTGTCCACGGTGATATGATTAAGGTCTTGGCTGCGGCTGTCAATGAGATCCGATACGCTGCTGAGCCCTGCTCAAAACTCGACCGTATGCACGGGATGTGTCCCCACTTTGACAAAAGTATGATAGAAAGGGTTATAGAAAGACGAATGTGTGACATTTATTATAAAAACAGAAGAATGATGTCTTTAGCCCCACGAAAGCTGTTTTAAAATAAATAAATAAATAAATAAATAATAAATAAAGCAGACCATAAATGTGTTACTTAACGCTCCATACTTACTCACTTTTAGGCGGGGAAGCCGGGTATCGAGATGCAAGATGTCTATGAGTTACACCCGGGCTACATCTGTATCGGGAGATTGATATTAGTGCTGGTTAAAGAAAGAATAGCTGAAATACAACCTGTGACTCTGCGGTATCTGAACATTTCGGAACCTTCGGCCTTGTTGCAATGTAGCAGTCATGTGTGTATCGCCAAGTGGTGTATCAATGGCCGGCTAAACGCACCTGTTAAATGCCGGACCTCGGACAAAGATCACGATCGCAAGTTAAGACTTTCACCTGAGACGGGGATACATGGGGCTTTGGAGCACATGACTGAAGATTATCTCACAAATAAAGGTTCTGCATTGTCCTACCTAGAACTGTATGAACTGTTGAATTCTGTCAGTATCCTGAGCGTTCAGAGTTATAGGCGTGGGGAGCGGGAAGTCATGTCTAGAGCTATTGAGAGTATAGCTATAAAAATATCAAAGTTCGTGACGCTTAGGGTTTGTAAAAGTACATGCTCTGAGTAACATGTGTAATGGGTGTTGTACTATGTATACATTTGTAAAAAGGCCACAGCGGTCCATCGTTTTGACATCTATAAGCTATGTAGCACAAAATGTCAAATACACGCTGGTTGTGTAGCCCAGCCACACTTTTATGTTTTTTATGTTTAATAAAATGACCTTACACCAAACAGGCGTCTTTCATTTTGTGGTGATGGTGGGAGACAGCATGACGGATGCGGCTTTAAGGAAGCCTTATTACGATAAACAGGGGGTTGGAAGCTTCTGAGGCTCCGAAGCTCTATTTAGAAGGGCTCGAGCTGAAAATGAATCTGTAAAACGTGCCAGTGTGAAGACATGGTTAGCTGGGGAAGAGGCTTATTCGCTACACAAACCTGCCAGGAGACGGTTTAAGAGAAGGGCCACCGTTGTTAACGCACAGCTCGATTATCAGTGGCAAGCTGACATAATCAGCCTCCAAGATCTAGCAAAACATAACAACGGCTCCATTCTATATATTAAAAGTCATAGATGTCTTGTCCAAGTATGCCTATGCAGAGTCATTAAACGATAAAAGTGGTACCAGCGTTACATCTGCTTTTAAAGACATCTTCGCTAGCGGGCGCATGCCTCAGAAACTACAAACAGACGCCGGAAAGGAATTTTTAAACAAACATTTCCAAAAATTATTAAACCAGCACGCTGTTCAATATTTTGTAATGCACACAGAGGTAAAGGCTGCGGTTGTAGAGCGTTTTAACCTTACTTTAAAGTCGAAGATGTGGCGATATTTTACCGCCAACAACTCCTACAGATATGTGGATGTTCTACAGGCTTTTATAGATGTTTATAACGCCACCTACCACGGGACAATCAAAATGGCCCCCGTTAAGGTAACGAGGGATAATTCGTTAACGGTGTGGAGAACGGTGTACGGTGGGCGTCTCACGCCGAAGGTCAAGAAACCGTCTTTAAAAGAAGGGGATCATGTCAGGGTTTCAAAGTTGAAAGGTGTCTTCACCAAAGGCTACCAACAGACATTCAGCGATGAGATATTCATAGTGGAAAGTGTTGAGTTTAAAGAGGGGGTATATTTTTACAGGTTAAAGGACTACGATGGTGAAAAGGTAGCAGGTGTCTTTTACAACGAAGAGTTACAGAAGGTACCCTACGATCCGACAGGGTGTACAGGGTCGAAAAGGTTCTGAAACGGAAAGGGAGCGGTGCCCGGATACAGGCGCTGGTCAAATGGCGAGGGTGGCCGAGAAATTTAACAGTTGGGTTCTGGCCAGCTCGTTGCACGGTGTGTGAGGTCAAGCTGTAAGCGCCAAGATAGAGAACTCCCCTTTTTATATCACGCTACCATCCAATGCTTCGAAGGACATGTTCCCAGACAATCAGATTTCGAGTTATACAGTGAAACTGGCAAAGCCAGTGGATTTGAAAGGACCCTGGGAGGTGGCACTAACGGAAATACAGTACCCTAGAACTTGGAATACATTTACAAGGTCCAATGTTAAATTTCATATAAAGCGGCCTCAGGATGCCCTGACCTTTCCCCTGACTTTCCCACACGGCTATTACCCAAACATAGCGACGGTGATCGAGGCCATCAACAAATCTATAAGCAGCGTTGAAGAGTATGCGAATATATATCTGGTATTGGATTACGTTAGAAGAAAAGTCTTTCTTAAAGCCCCTGAGTATGATACTAGGTTTAAATGTAGTGGTAAATTACAATGGATTTTAGGGACCGTACAACATGTGCAAAAGCAGGTGGATCCAGACCCTACATGCCCCGATATTAACGGCGGATTTTATACACTCTACGTTTATAGCGATATTGTAGAACCGCAGAGGGTCGGGGACAGTTATTCACCTTTGTTGAGGTGGGTCCCTGTGCAAGGCAAAAATAACACGATGGTTAATATGCAATATCACAAACTCGACTATGTGGCAATTTCTAAAAACCATTTTGACACTATAACCATCATGGTGTACAACGATCAGTCGGAGCCGGTTGCCTTTAAATACGGGAAAGTTATTGTTAAGCTTCATTTAAGACCCCGGCGCGAAGGTGACTATTAGACAGCTGCGATGGTCATCATGAAAACCTACGGGGATCCCTCTATGTACAGGGACTATTATAGAGTTCAGGCTGGGTATGGAGGCCACCCGCCCTACTTTCAAGGGGCTCCGGTTATGTATGGGGCTGGATAGGGGGGTTTCTTCCGGAGCATGTTTAGGCGAGCCATGCCCTTTTTGAGAAGAGGGTTCGAAATTGCAAAACCTCATGTTAAAGCGGCTGCTACGAACATCGCCCAGGATGTCGTGGGTATTGTAACGTCTGCGGTAGCCGAGCATATGAACAGACAGCCCCAAGGAGGAGCTGGGAAGATGTATAAAGCGCATGGTGGTGTTAAAAGAAAGCGAAGGGCTTCGAGGCGTAGGGGTCCACCAATGCCCTATAAGAAGCAACGGACTACTTCAAAAGGCCCTCACAAAAGAAGAGCCGTAAGACGGAAGAGATCGACCAAGAAGAAGAAGAGAACTCGTTCTAGTGCGAATATTTTTTAAAACATCGATCATGGCCTTCGTACACTGCATCGGGTGAATGCGCCAAATCTGAGTTAGATCTGTTTTCTCTCAAACCCACACAGACCAGCATTGAAAACAGTTTTTTCATGGAAGTGTCGCCGATGGCCGCTCTGACACCCCTTGCACCGATAGAGTTTTATGTGTCGGGGTCCACGGATATGTACCTTGATCTCAACAACACTCTTCTGCACCTCGTCTGTAAAATAACCAAAGCGAACGTGCCAACATCGAGGCTGATGCTAGAGTGGCCCGATCGCCTACCCCATCGCAACAATGTTTAATCAAGTGGACATTAACCTAGGCGATCGCCTCGTCACGCAGAGTGATAACATGTATGCCTACAGGGCCTACATAGAGAGTATTCTAAATTATAGTCGCGACTCGTTGGACACACATCTTTCAGCGGGGCTCTTTCTACAGAGATACCAAAGCGCATTTGGAGAACACGGCTTTGGACGGGGACAACAAGGGTTTTAAAAAAAGAGCCAGCTTCGTCACCGGCAGTAGGCAGTTTGACCTCCTGGGGCGCGTACATTCAGACCTTTTCTTCCAAGACAAACTGTTAGTCAATGGTATAGATCTTAAGATCAAACTCAATCGTAACAAGGACGCTTTCTGTCTCATCACCGGTGATGCAGAGCAGTATAAACTGGTTATATTGTCCGCGAGCCTGTTTGTAAAGAGAGTGAAAGTGTCCCCAAGTGTCAGACTGGCCCATGCTGAAGCTTTACAATTATCGAACGCCAAGTATGCCATTGAAAGAGTTGCTCTGAAGATATTCAGCATCCCCGCCGGAACCCGATTAACGCAGCAGCAGAATCTATTTCTGGGGCAATTACCGAAACTCATCATCATAGGGTTTGTGGACAATACCGCTTTTAGTGGCCTCTACAACTCAAACCCTTTCAACTTCAAACACTACGATATCAACTATGCCTCTTTGGTTCACGAGGGCGCTGTGATACCTGCAAAACCTTTCACGCCGAATTTTGGAACATCAAATTTTGTCCGGGAATATCTTGGTCTGGTCTCGATAACGGGGAAACAGCTGCGGGACTCGGGAGTATTTGTTTCAAGAGAAGGGTATGCTGCTGGCTACACGCTGTTTGCGTTCGACCTGACGCCTGACATGGAAGACGGTGACCACTACAACCTGATCAAAAACGGAAATCTAAAAGCGGAAATACGTTTTTCACAGGGGCTGGCAGCCAATGTGAACATGGTTGTGTTCTCGGTATTCGACAGCGTTATCCAGGTCAACCACGCCCGTCAGCTTATGTTTGACTACCATTGAAAGAGTGTAAAATATAAAAAAAAAAAAATTACATTTAAAAAAAATATATATATAAAATGGACACTACAGAGATACGGGACTTCTTAAGTAGACATAAATATGCTAAGAAATACTTTATAGGGGTATTCCCTAGCGATGGACTACCTGAAAAGATAGGTCCAGAAAGGCCCGCACCCTCGTCTTTAACACCAATCCCCATTACAAGGGTGGTACACATTGGGCGGCTCTGTTTCTGGATGTGGACAAGGTTATAGTGTTTGATAGTTTAGCCGAGTTCCCTGATCATAGTATTTATACAAAGCCGATATTCATATATGTAAAAAAAGCATCACCCACGGTTGTGTATAACAAACTTCGTGTGCAGGATCCTATGGCCATCACATGTGGGGAACATTGTATATACTTTATTAGTAAAATATCTGAAGGTATAACGTTTAGAATTTGTAAAAATCTTTACTCAGATGATCTAGTAAACAACAACGGTGTTGTTATGAAATATGTGAATGAAAACTCCAGGACAATGTCGCACGTAGTTAAAGCAGAATATGGTCTTTGTCACAAGTGTAAGGTATTGTAAAGCTGCTATTTGTACTTATGAGTGCCTAAAATAAAAAAACATCTTAAACATGATTTCACCCTAGGCATTTTTTTTTTTATTCACACTGCGCACATTTTCAAACCATTTATAAACAAAAATGATTAAAAAAATAGATGTCAGACTACTGATGAAAATTTAAAAGTGTTTATTACAAACCTGTTTCAACACAAACATTTACAAGGTTAAACATATAATTAGTTGTGGAAAGAAAGGCGATGTCGATATAGCGGGGCTCCTTGTAAAAACAGCGGGGTCGGATCTTTTAAACTTTCAAGCTTACGGCGATTCTCTGCATTTCCGATAATCGTTGAGGGAATGTTGAGTTCCGCAGCTGCACTTAGGAACTGCTCCCAACCTCTAGGAGCGTCTTGTGTCGATAGGGTTTTACCGTGTGTGAGACCCCTGACCAGATCATACATATGGGAACCAGCAACCGGCTGCCCTTTGTAAACGAATTCACCCCGGTCGTTCCAAGTGGTCAAATCTTTAGTAGCAGTCATTTTACTGAGCAACATTTGAGCAGCCCCTCTATATTTCTGACTGATATTTTTTAAAAGGTCTAAGACAAAGGCATCAGTTGCAGGTGTGGGTCCTATGTCTAGAGACGCCATAGAGGGTCCTGGCTGCTGTTCAGCATCTGGGGTGTACAGCGTCAGTTTGTTTTTGTCAGAGGTTAGTTGCTTGTAGTACTGTAGAAAGTTTTGAAGGGCTCCTGAGTAAAGCCCTGCTTTGTCGTGGGGTTTTAAATCAGTTTGGTTCAAAATGGCTTTGATTTCAGCATCGAGACGCTGCGTTTTGTTTTTGCGTATGTCCCAGACATCCGTGTTAGAAGGGCCCAGATGTTCCAGCTGTTGCCGTGGTACGAGGTACATTTTGTGGGTGTGCTCCATCAGGATCTCGACAGTAGCCCTGTGATTAGGGGTATAGCTATACCTAGCAGCGACCCTATAAAGCCTCCTGACTGTTTGAACAGTTTTCTTTTGGAAAGGTGCGATGCCCTCTTATTGCTGAGCTTCTTAATAATGTGGCGCTTCTTCTTCAGAACGCGGAACTGGTTCGTTGATATCGGGACATTACCTTTTAGGGTGTTTAGGGCTATTTCTGAAATGGCGGCCACTAAATCGTCCGAGGCAGCGCAAAGGATTGCTTTTCTTTTCGAGGGGCTGGCTGTGATCAACATTTTTAGAAGGCCTAAATTACGCCGCAACCTCGCAGACATTGTGGGGTCCTTATATTACAAGGTTTAGAGTGTAAATGTTATAAACATCTTTTTACTTGTTCTTTTTATAGGTTTTGGGCACTGTTTTAGGCGTGTAGGCGACAGGGAAGTCAGGTGGTAGTATACCGGCTCGTAGTCTGTAGTCTTCAAGAGTGTTGGGTTTTAAATCCACCAGTAAGTAACCGTGGGGTTTTGCTGTAGCATCGTTAAAGGCCTCCATGAAAAACTGGGTGTTTCCGGGGTACATTTGTTTAGTTATAATTGAGATCTGAAGTTTGTCTCTGGGTTTTTTAAATAAGACCAGGTATGAGGCGTTGAGAGTTATGGGCTGCTCTTGCCCTTGTAAAACAAGTTCTGCACTATATAGCATATGCTCAGATTACGGTGGTGTGAATATTGTGTAAAAGCCTGTTCAATCTCGGGGTGGTCCCCGCCTTCACGCATGAGATCATCCACCACGACCATGTTTACAAGTTGTTTTGGTAACAAGTCATCGTCGTTGAGATTACCGGGTATGCCTTCTATAAACCGGATGTGTGGGAACTTTAGGGTGAGCTCCGTGTAAAGATCCAGCCAGCATGAATAAAGCCACACGATGTTGTTAGGGGTCTGAGATAAAACACCGGGAGCGTTTTCTAGCAGTTTCTTTATAAAAAAACTTTTACCGCTATTGGAGGGACCAGCTAAAACGCAGGAGAATGGGTGTTGTAGTCTGGTGTCCATATCTGGGTGGAGTTCGAGCCTCTAATGTCTTTTAGTAACCGTAAGGCAGTGTTTTGTAGTCCGATGTGAGGACCCGTTTGTCAAACACTACTCTTAAGGTTTTATACATAGGTTGGGTTGTAATTTCCCACTTTTTCTTGGACCTGACTATGCTCGGGTGGTTTACGACAATGGCTTTGCTATTTTTGTGATCGCTCGAGGCGGAGTATTCGTGCACCAGACCCTTAAGACTGTCAAAGTTTATTTTAATCGTATTGTTGACGTTTAAAGTGATACCTTTGACTTTCATGCAAACCTTGTTGTTTGAGGTCTTATAACTGTACGTCTTAGGGCCTGATGAGGTAAATTCTTGTATATATTCCCCCTTTTCGAGCTCACTGGTCAAATCCCCTAGATAATCACCCAGCGGAGGATCTTCATCACCCTCTTTACTCACAAAGATAACCGAGTCAGTGTCATGGTACAAACACCGTTTCTGAAGCTTGTCCAGCAACCTGTAAAGCTCTAGCCTGGCGTGAGCGGTTGTGAAACAGGCTATAAAGATGTTTATATTGTTACACGTTGTGGGGTACTCTTTGGCGTATTTCCAGCATAGAACAGCCGTCTCGTCGTCAATAAATTCACAACTGGATACGTCATAAACCGGTGTGAATATATACTTAAAAAGCTCATCTGTGACGATGGATGTGTTTGACAAATTGGTACGCTGTGCGAACTTTCCCCACAAGGAATTGAGACAGAGCTTAGCTAGCTGTCGGCGGGCGGGGTTAACCTTAATGAACGCAGGTCTCAGTTTAATACCCTCGCGAGCTTTGTAATCAGCGATATACTTTTTCTCTGAGGGTTCATTGACACACCATTCTGGATACCCCGAGGCCTCCTGCTTATCTCTGAGAAACAAGTTGATGTACTCAGAAAAGAGCTGGGTGGTTGTGTTTGGAAAGTGCCAGACTTCCAGGATTTTACCTAGACGATACCCTTTCTCTAGGGCCGTCTGCACCTCGATGGTACACCAAGTCCCTTCCAGCAGCCTCTGCTCATCACTATGCAGGCATTCGCTAAGCTGTTTACTTTCAGCGCAGGTTCGGCATAGGGGGAACATTAGCTTACCGTCGACTCTATAAAGGAGCACCGGAAAGTAAAGTTTCCGCGGAGGGTGAATCTGACACTTAGGGGGTCATTCTGACCCTGGCGGTAAAAGGCACAAACCGCTGGTCAGAAGACCGCCATCATCCCGCCGCGGCCGCGGTAAACCGCCACGGTCATTCTGACCCACAACTGCCAAACCGCCAAAAACCCGACATCCACTGAAGCCCGCCTCATCAGCGGTCAGCAATAACCTGGAGATGACCAAACCTCCACCGTCACGCCAACACAAACACGCCCATGCCATTACGACCCACGAATCCACGCGGCGGTCTTTCAACCGCGGTATTCCATTGGCGGTACACACCGCCGCGCTCAAAATACACACACCTTTACAAAACACAGCCACATTGGACAATTCCAAATACACACACCTGATACACATACAAACACCACTCCCACACACCCATCACCATATAAAACACCCACCCACATCACCCACAAACCCCCACAAAGCGAAATTCAGAGACACAGCGCAATACACAGAGAGAGAGCACAGGGAACGCAAACCACAACACACACAGGAACCCAACATCATCACCCACACCACATCTACGCACAAAACACCACACACCACTACACTCATCACCACAAACACCACCCCACACCTCATCCACACCACCCCATGGCACCCCAAAGACACCCCAGGTTCTCGGACCAAGAACTCAGGGTCATGGTGGAGGAAATAATCAGGGTAGAGCCCCAGCTCTTCGGCACACAGGTGCAGCACACCACAATAGCCAGGAAGGCGGAGCTATGGCAAAGGATCGTCGACAGGGTCAACGCTGTGGGACAGCATCCCAGAAATCGGGAAGACATCCGAAAGCGCTGGAACGACCTACGGGGGAAGGTGCGGTCGATGGTGTCAAGATACAACATCGCTGTGCAGAAGACCGGCGGCGGACCCCCACCCACTCCACCCGAATTCACAGCATGGGAGCAAGAGGTCTTGAACATCCAGCATCCTGAGGGCCTCGCTGGAGTCGGCGGAGGAATGGACTCTGGTAAGTCGAATCTCAACTACTTCACCCCCCCAACCACCAGCATGCCAACCCACACCCCCACCCTCACCCCCAACCCCCCAGCACATATCCTCCCTGCTAATGTCTCACCAGCACAACCCACCCAACCCAACCCAAACCCCTGAATGCCAACACAAACCATGGACACCCATCACCTAAGCATGACCACTGCACATACCCATCCCCCCATAAACCACCCTCACAACTCCTCCCACATGGGACTGCCAGCACTGGGGGGCAAGGGCACCCACAAATCGCACGCCACGGCACACACAAAATCAATAACCATATTCTTTTACCCCTGCAGGGCCCGAACGCCAACACACCGGCCAGGAGGGTCCAGATTTGTCCATCCGACCCCCAGAACAGGCCCCCAGTGATGACAGCAGACTTACCGCTATTGGAGGGACTAGCTAAAACGCAGGAGAATGGGTGTTGTAGTCTGGTGTCCATATCTGGGTGGAGTTCGAGCCTCTAATGTCTTTTAGTAACCGTAAGGCAGTGTTTTGTAGTCCGATGTGAGGACCCGTTTGTCAAACACTACTCTTAAGGTTTTATACATAGGTTGGGTTGTAATTTCCCACTTTTTCTTGGACCTGACTATGCTCGGGTGGTTTACGACAATGGCTTTGCTATTTTTGTGACCGCTCGAGGCGGAGTATTCGTGCACCAGACCCTTAAGACTGTCAAAGTTTATTTTAATCGTATTGTTGACGTTTAAAGTGATACCTTTGACTTTCATGCAAACCTTGTTGTTTGAGGTCTTATAACTGTACGTCTTAGGGCCTGATGAGGTAAATTCTTGTATATATTCCCCCTTTTCGAGCTCGCTGGTCAAATCCCCTAGATAATCACCCAGCGGAGGATCTTCATCACCCTCTTTACTCACAAAGATAACCGAGTCAGTGTCATGGTACAAACACCGTTCCTGAAGCTTGTCCAGCAACCTGTAAAGCTCTAGCCTGGCGTGAGCGGTTGAGAAACAGGCTATAAAGATGTTTATATTGTTACACGTTGTGGGGTACTCTTTGGCGTATTTCCAGCATAGAACAGCCGTCTCGTCGTCAATAAATTCACAACTGGATACGTCATAAACCGGTGTGAATATATACTTAAAAAGCTCATCTGGATCTGTGACGATGGATGTGTTTGACAAATTGGTACGTTGTGCGAACTTTCCCCACAAGGAATTGAGACAGAGCTTAGCTAGCTGTCGGCGGGCGGGGTTAACCTTAATGAACGCAGGTCTCAGTTTAATACCCTCGCGAGCTTTGTAATCAGCGATATACTTTTTCTCTGAGGGTTCATTGACACACCATTCTGGATACCCCGAGGCCTCCTGCTTATCTCTGAGAAACAAGTTGATGTACTCAGAAAAGAGCTGGGTGGTTGTGTTTGGAAAGTGCCAGACTTCCAGGATTTTACCTAGACGATACCCTTTCTCTAGGGCCGTCTGCACCTCGATGGTACACCAAGTCCCTTCCAGCAGCCTCTGCTCATCACTATGCAGGCATTCGCTAAGCTGTTTACTTTCAGCGCAGGTTCGGCATAGGGGGAACATTAGCTTACCGTCGACTCTATAAAGGAGCACCGGAAAGTAAAGTTTCCGCGGAGGGTGAATCTGACACTTAGGGGGTCATTCTGACCCTGGCGGTAAAAGGCACAAACCGCTGGTCAGAAGACCGCCATCATCCCGCCGCGGCCGCGGTAAACCGCCACGGTCATTCTGACCCACAACTGCCAAACCGCCAAAAACCCGACATCCACTGAAGCCCGCCTCATCAGCGGTCAGCAATAACCTGGAGATGACCAAACCTCCACCGTCACGCCAACACAAACACGCCCATGCCATTACGACCCACGAATCCACGCGGCGGTCTTTCAACCGCGGTATTCCATTGGCGGTACACACCGCCGCGCTCAAAATACACACACCTTTACAAAACACAGCCACATTGGACAATTCCAAATACACACACCTGATACACATACAAACACCACTCCCACACACCCATCACCATATAAAACACCCACCCACATCACCCACAAACCCCCACAAAGCGAAATTCAGAGACACAGCGCAATACACAGAGAGAGAGCACAGGGAACGCAAACCACAACACACACAGGAACCCAACATCATCACCCACACCACATCTACGCACAAAACACCACACACCACTACACTCATCACCACAAACACCACCCCACACCTCATCCACACCACCCCATGGCACCCCAAAGACACCCCAGGTTCTCGGACCAAGAACTCAGGGTCATGGTGGAGGAAATAATCAGGGTAGAGCCCCAGCTCTTCGGCACACAGGTGCAGCACACCACAATAGCCAGGAAGGCGGAGCTATGGCAAAGGATCGTCGACAGGGTCAACGCTGTGGGACAGCATCCCAGAAATCGGGAAGACATCCGAAAGCGCTGGAACGACCTACGGGGGAAGGTGCGGTCGATGGTGTCAAGATACAACATCGCTGTGCAGAAGACCGGCGGCGGACCCCCACCCACTCCACCCGAATTCACAGCATGGGAGCAAGAGGTCTTGAACATCCAGCATCCTGAGGGCCTCGCTGGAGTCGGCGGAGGAATGGACTCTGGTAAGTCGAATCTCAACTACTTCACCCCCCCAACCACCAGCATGCCAACCCACACCCCCACCCTCACCCCCAACCCCCCAGCACATATCCTCCCTGCTAATGTCTCACCAGCACAACCCACCCAACCCAACCCAAACCCCTGAATGCCAACACAAACCATGGACACCCATCACCTAAGCATGACCACTGCACATACCCATCCCCCCCATAAACCACCCTCACAACTCCTCCCACATGGGACTGCCAGCACTGGGGGACAAGGGCACCCACAAATCGCACGCCACGGCACACACAAAATCAATAACCATATTCTTTTACCCCTGCAGGGCCCGAACGCCAACACACCGGCCAGGAGGGTCCAGATTTGTCCATCCGACCCCCAGAACAGGCCCCCAGTGATGACAGCAGCTCTGTCGACCTAGAACCTGATGACCAGCCCGGACCATCGGGGACCTCTGGACAGTCGGTTACCCTCAGTCAGCCCCAGGCCACAGCAGACCTACCCCCCTCAGGAAACACCAGCACAGCACCCACCCAGCGGGCCCATGCTTCTGTCTCCAGGACAGGTCAAGCAGCGGTGTGTCTACCAGTACAGGGCACCCAGGGTAACCCACAACCCCAACAACAACAGGGACCTGGGGGCACTGGTAGTGGGCACACCGTCCAGGGGACAGAGGCCCAGGAACAAAGAGGAACTGGGAGGGCTGCTGTGCGACAGAGGGAGGACAGGCCTAGGGAACCCACTGTCCAAGAGGCCCTCACCACCATCATGGGAGCGTACCACCACTCCCAAGAGACGATGGCGACGGTCCTGGCCAGGTTCCAGGAGATCCAGGCCATGCAGGAGGGCCAGTACATGGGGTTCCGGGAAGAACTGCGCACCATCAGTTCCGCAATGGGTACAACCGTGGTGGCACTCAACCAGATTGTCACCACATTGCGGGACCATGTGGCCCCCCAAAGGGCTCCTGCCACTAGCATGGAGGAAGAACAGCCCACCACCTCTGCCGGCGCTAGTGGTCAGGAGGCCCCGAAACAACAGCAACGGCCCTCCCGGACCCCACCCCTGCAGAACAAGAACCACCCCGCAAGAAAGGCCTGAGATCGAGGAAGAAGACAGAGTAGGATGTCAAGACCCCCGCCATGCACGGAAACCCCCGGATGTCATCCCACTGTCCCACTTGTTTACCCTGTCCAACCTTGAACTGGCCCTGCTCCATCTTCCACAGGCATATGGACAATGGACCTGTAGGAACGACAGTCTGGACACTGCCATGGACATGCCTCCACCATCACCCAGTTTGAACCATACACCTATTTTAAAACTTCAATAAACACAATTATTGCACATTAACCAACTGGATTCTGCTATCTATTTATTTAAACCAAATGTATTCGATATAACCAACAAAACATTTCTAGTTACATTGTGATGACAACATACCAGTGTCACACAGCGGTAGTCCATGGGGAAAAAAACCAGAGGGCACTCCGTGGGGATCAGATCACTGAAATAGGAAGTGATATACACAACTAAGTTACCATACATTGGGGTGAAAGGTCAGACAGTAGAGAGCCACTACAGTTAGAGATATAATACAATGCTGGAGTAGATTATTACCTGTGTGTCACTGGAAATACTGCAGTATCACTCTGTCCCTGTTGTCTGTGTCGTCCTCTTCGTCTTCCTCCTCTTCACTCTCCGCAGGCTCCACAGCGGCCACAACACCACCATCTGGACCATCCTCCTGCAGGAAAGGCACCTGGCGTCGCAAAGCCAGGTTGTGAAGCATGCAGCAGGCCACAATGATATGACACACCTTCCTTGGTGAGTACATTAGGGATCCACCAGTCATATGCAGGCACCTAAACCTGGCCTTCAGGAGGCCGAAGGTCCGCTCAATCACCCTCCTAGTCCACCCCATGGGCCTCATTGTACCGTTCCTCTGCCCTGGTCCTGGGATTCCTCACTGGGGTCAATAGCCAAGGCAGGTTTGGGTAACCAGAGTCACCAATTAGCCACACACGCTGTCTCTGTAGCTGTTCCATCACATAAGGGATGCTGCTATTTCGCATGATGTACGCGTCATGCACTGACCCTGGGAACTTGGCATTTAAATGGGAGATGTACTGGTCAGCCAAACAGACCACCTGGACATTCATCGAATGATAATTTTTACGGTTCCTGTAAACCTGCTCATCGTCTTTTGGGGGAACCAAAGCCACATGGGTACCATCAATGGCACCAATGATATTGGGAATGTGTCCAAGGGCATAGAAATCACCCTTCACTGTAGGCAAGTCACTCACCTCAGGGAAAATGATGTAGTTCCGCATGTATTTCATCAGGGCAGAAAACACTCTGGACAACACCTTTGAAAACATAGGCTGAGACATCCCAGATGAAATGGCCACGGTAGTTTGAAATGATCCACTTGCCAAAAAATGCAGTACTGACAGCACCTGCACTAGAGGCGGAATCCCTGTGGATTGGCGGATGGGTGACATCAGGTCTGGCTCCGCTGGGCACACAGTTCCTGTATAGTGGCACGGTTGAGTCTGTAGGTGAGTATGACGTGTCTTTCTTCCATTGTCGACAGGTCCACCAGCGTTCCGTACACGGGAACATTCCTCTGTCTCCTCGCAAGTCCCAGCGGACGATGCCTAGGAAGGACAACATGGAGCACAGAGTCAAGCAACCCACAGGTAAGTGCCCACAGCATGCCCAGTACACGTATCTCTCGGGATTGAATGGCTAGTATGATTGTCGGTGCAAGGCCTAGCCATGTGTGACGCAGTAGGAATGAAGCCATGTGGGCCCTTGAAATGGCGGCTGCCTGACCTGTGAAGTGTGACAATGTGAAGTGAGGTAATTGCGCAAGCGAGGCACACCGTGGCGGTAGGCGGTCGCAGTCCGCGGCGCAAAGCCGCATTGGACAACATTGAACCCTATGGGTTTCAGGAGCCAATGGCGGTGAGCGCCGGCCGTCGCGGTACGCACCGCCGCGGCACGCACCGCCGCGGCCTTAACCGCCATTTTCTCTCTGCTTGACCACACGAGACCTGAGCATCCACAGGAGAGGACCTATACTGCAAGTGCTGCTGTGACCTCAGTCTGGAAGTGACAATGGCTGCTGCGACTGGGGAAAGGGCCCCCGCCTTCAGTTCCGAGGAGTTGGAGAAGCTGGTGGACGGGGTCCTCCCCCAGTATGCGCTACTCTACGGGCCTCCAGACCAACAGGTGAGTACACGGGGGCAATGCATAGTGCCCAATGCCAGGCCTGAGTGGGGAGGATGTACGATGGAGGGGAGGGCAGCGAATTACGAATGCATGGCATGACAGATGAGAGCATGTGCCACATGGCAAGGTTGGGGAGGGGGGGCCACTCACATCGAGCATGCAGAAAAGTGATGATGTTTCTCTTCCCCCCTGTACATGTCACATAGGTCAGCGCCCATCAGAAGATTGACATTTGGCGTGCCATCGCCAAGGATGTCCGGGCCCGGGGGGTCCACACCAGAAGGGGCACCCACTGCCGCAAGAGGTGGGAGGACATCCGCCGCGGGAGCAGGAAGACCGCGGAGGCTCTGCTGGGGATGGCCTCCCAACCTAGGAGGGGTGCCAGTCGTACCTTGACCCCCCTGATGTCCCGGATTCTGGCGGTGGCCTACCCCGATTTAGATGGGCGCTTGAGGACATCACAGCAGACACAAGGGGGTGAGTACCAGCACATTCAGCTATTTTGCGCGCAGTGGAGGTGCCTGGGTGGGGGAGGAGGGCTGTGGGTATCCCTAGGCCAAGGCGATTTTCTATAGGATAGGCCCGTCCGTGAAGTATGGTCCTGTGCCCCCGCCCCCCACCTCTGTAGGGTGCCTAGTAACGCGATTCATGGACCCGTGTATACTGTGTGGGCAGTTGTCGCCCATTGGCTTGTAGGGCATGTCCCAGTGAATGAGTAGTGTACCCCAAGTGCGCAGCGTAGTGCAGGGGGCTTCTGTGACTGTCCTCTCCGCCAACGGTGTCCCCAATGCATGCACTCAACTTGTCTTTATGTTTTCCACCCCCCCCCATTTTCTTTGTTTTTCTGTGAATGTGTGCATTAGCATCATCAGGCGGAGGAGAAGTGGCATCGGCGCAAGAGGGAGCTGCATCTCACATGGCCCCGGAGGGCCATGCAACGGACTCCGACATGACCAGTGAGACGGAGGGCGAGGGGGGCTCCACCACGGGGACCCGTGGAGACAGCAGCGACACCGACACGTCCTCGGAAGGGAGCTCCCTTGCGGTGGCGGCAACATCCGTGCCCACCGCAGAAACAGGTACAGCCGCCACCCAGCGCACCAGCTCCGCCCTCCCAGCAGCCCCTCGGCCCGTGCCCGCAAGGCCAGGAAGCCGACCATCTCCTTCGCCCCAGGCACCTCAGGCCCTGCCCCAGTCACCCCGGCTGCCCTCAGTGAGGAGGTCATTGACCTCCTGAGGACCATCATTGTTGGGCAGTCTACCCTTTTGAATGCCATCCAGGGTGTGGAGAGGGAGGTGCATCAAAGCAATGCATACCTGGAGGGCCTTCATTCGGGTCAGGCTGCCCATCAACGATCGTTCAACGCTCTGGCCTCAGCACTGACGGCAGCGATTGTCCCTGTCTCCAGCCTCCCTCTTCTGACTCCCTCCACCCAGTCCCACTCCCCTGTTCCTCTGCCTATCCCATCCACACCTACAGACCAGCCTGCACACACCTCAACACCCAAGGGCAGCTCATCCAGACTTAAGCACCACAGGACACACAAGCATTCACCCAAGCAACATCCAGATGCAGACATGCCAACAGCCACTACCTCCTCTGTGTCCCCCACCTCCTCGTCTCCCTCCTCCCTCCCTGTGACGTCTCCAAACAAACCTGCAAGCACACCACCATCAGCCATTGCACCCATCACCAGCACACCCTCCACACCAGTCCGCACACGTGCAGTCACCACCCCCACTGCCATGTACACGTCCCCTGTGTCCTCTCCCAGTGTGTCTGTCACCCCCGCTTCCCAACACACAAACGCAGGCAGGCACCCAAACAACAGCCATCCACCTCACGTCAGCCTCCTGCCCAAGCACCTGCACCCAAAGACAGCACACTTGACTCTCCTACAACCACATCCTCTTCCTCCACTCCCATACCCACTCCAGCCACCCTTCCCATGGCTCCAAAGAACATTTTCCTCTCTAAAGTGGACCTCTTTTCCTCACCTGACCCACCCCCTCCATCCCTTAAGAGTTCCACAAACACCTCAGCCACCACCAGCCCAGCAACTCCAAAGAACGTCGTGCCTGGTTTTTGGAGTCCGCCCTTTCCTTGGGCTGGGACATCGTCCAGCAGCAAAGGCACAGCCAGCCCCCCCCCCGGGAAGAGGACCAAGAAACTGAAGGGCAGGCGCGACAGGCCTGATACGCCTGCCCCCAAGGAGGGTAGCCTTGCACCGTCACCTGCCACATCGGGTAAGGGAGCCAAGGGCAACGGACAGTCTGCCAAGGAGGGCAAGGGCAGCAAGGAGCAAAGGGCAGGGAGCAGCAGACCTGGCCATGAGGGCCCCACCAGCCCCATTCCGGGGGTATCGAAGGAGAGCCAGGGCCCCAGGACTCCATCACAGGAGGGCCCCGCAACGGAAAGGTCCGATGCAGAGTGAGCGGCAAATATTGGCCAGGTGTGGTTCACTGGAAACACAAGACAGGCACCGCTGAACAGGGCCCCGCCGTGAGGAGCACCGCTGAACAGGGCCCCGCCGTGAGCAGAACCGCTGAACAGGGCCCCGCCGTGAGGAGCACCGCTGAACAGGGACCTGCCGTGAGCAGAACCGCTGAACAGGGCCCCGCCGTGAGAAGCACCGCTGAACAGGGCCCCGCCGTGAGCAGAACCGCTGAACAGGGCCCCGCCGTGAGGAGCACCGCTGAACAGGGCCCCGCCGTGAGGAGCACCGCTGAACAGGGCCGCGCCGTGAGCAGAACCGCTGAACAGGGCCCCGCCGTGAGAAGCACCGCTGAACAGGGCCCCGCCATGACCAGAACCGCTGAACAGGGCCCCGCCGTGAGAAGCACCGCTGAACAGGGCCCTTCCTGTCAAGCACCGCTCCGCTGGGCCCTTCATCTCAAGCACCGCTCCGCTGGGCCCTTCCTGTCAAGCACCGCTCCACTGGGCCCTTCATCTCAAGCACCGCTCCGCTGGGCCCTTCATCTCAAGCACCGCTCCGCTGGGCCCTTCCTGTCAAGCACCGCTCCGCTGGACCTTTCATCTCAAGCACCGCTCCGCTGGGCCCTTCATCTCAGGCACAGCTCCGCTGGGCCCTTCCTGTCAAGCACCGCTCCGCTGGGCCCTTCATCTCAAGCACCGCTCCGCTGGGCCCTTCATCTCAAGCACCGCTCCGCTGGGCCCTTCCTGTCAAGCACCGCTCCGCTGGGCCCTTCCTGTCAAGCACTGCTCCGCTGGGCCCTTCATCTCAAGCACCGCTCCGCTGGGCCCTTCCTGTCAAGCACCGCTCCGCTGGGCCCTTCATCTCAAGCACCGCTCCGCTGGGCCCTTCCTGTCAAGCACCGCTCCGCTGGGCCCTTCCTGTCAAGCACCGCTGGCCCATTGGCAGTCCCGGTTCTGTGTCGGGCAGGCCTTCACGACGCACTCTGCCCACCATGCCTCCTCCATGACCAGTGGTCTCTGTAATCCACCAGATGGACTGTGGCTTTGCACTCCCCAGGATGTAACAGTGGGCAATCCACCCACTGTAGAGACTTGTGAGACTGTGGCTTTGCACTCCCCAGGATGGCACAGTGGGCAACCCACCCACTGTAGAGACTTGTGAGACTGTGGCTTTGCACTCCCCAGGATGGCACAGTGGGCAACCCACCCACTGTAGAGACTTGTGAGACTGTGGCTTTGCACTCCCCAGGATGGCACAGTGGGCAACCCACCCACTGTAGAGACTTGTGAGTCTGTGGCTTTGCACTCCCCAGGATGGCACAGTGGGCAACCCACCCACTGTAGAGACTTGTGAGACTGTGGCTTTGCACTCCCCAGGATGGCACAGTGGGCATGGAGGCCCTTCGTGGATCTGGCGTCGTGGACTCATGTGGCTGAGGTGCCCCCCCTTCCCTTCCCCCTGAGGTGCCTGTATTTTTATTTTAGTGATGCCCCAGCAGTGTTCTCTCCAATGGACTGGATCTCGTGTGTGGGCTTTGCCCATGTGTTGCTGCACATTGGCCCACGGACCTTTGGACTTTGATTGACTGGGCCGGACTTTTGCTGCTTGTATGGATAGAGTTCTAGATGTGTATTCATTCTTCATATATTGCTAAGGTCGCTATACTTTATTGTTGCAATAATATGGTTCTACTTTTACATGCATTGGCTTTTGTCTTTGTTTTGGGGGGGGGTTGGGGGTGTCACTCTGACTTTTTTATCTGCATAGGTGTGTAGGTATTTCGGTGGGGGTGAGGGTGGGGGTGGGTGTGTGGCGTATGTGTGTGCCCGTAACCTTTCCTCCTCCCCCCTCCCCTGTGTCGTAGGTGCAGTACTCACCGTTGTCATCTGCGGCGAGGTTCGTGATCCTGGAAGAAGAGCAGGAAGGCAACGGCTGGGAGGATGTGGAGTTCGGGTTCCATGCTGTTCCGATTCCGCGTGGAGTGTGTCGAGGTAAGCGTTTTCCATTGGAGATGTCTGTTTCCGCCGTGTTTTTATCGGCGGGGCTCCCGCCCCGGAAAAGGTGGCGGGTTGGTGGGTTGTGATAGGGTGGGCGGTACATTGTCTGCCGCCTGCCTGTTGGCGGTGACCGCTGCGATGTTTGTTTGTACCGCCGTGGCGGTCGGAGTGTTAAAGCGGCGGCCTGTGTTGGCGGTTCCCGCCAGGGTCAGAATTCATATTTTTTGGCCGCCAGCCTGTTGGCGGGTTGGCCGCCGCTTTAACACTGACCGCCAGGGTCAGAATGAGGGCCTTAATGATTCCAAAGTACTCTTTGAGAGGTTTAAAGTTCCTGTATATGATTGTAGGATGGCCCACAGGATACAACTTCACCTTGTTCACAAACGGATACAGACTTGTGAAGTCGTAGTAATGTATTTTCTCACCTGGGCCAGCTACGCGGTACAATTGAATGGCGTTTGTACGACCGCCGAATAAGGCGTCATGGGGTTCCAACGGTGAAGGTAACTGCTGGCTCTTAATAAAAGTGCGCAGTTCACCATCTTTCGATAGCTCAGTTACCCAATCATGTTCCCAGAGAGTTCTCAGAACAAACCCACAACTCTCAATATACTGCGCCTTCACCATAGTCCGACGGTGCAGATGTTCAAACGTGGTTCCCTGCAGTCTATTAAACTCATGGGGCTTGTAACACTGAGGACACCCGTGGTAAAAACACCAGTTGAACTCAAAGGCGGTTGGCACACCGTTATTTAATGCATCCCCGTCTAGATAGTAGCGACCCAGGCGGTATTCGCCGCCCTGCAAAGCGTGCTGAATGAAGATGCTCTCTTTCGCAGAGACGTACATGAGCCACTGAATAGAGGGGGTGGAGTAACGTTTCTGCTTGCCGTTATAGAGGTCAGGTGGTACTAAGGCGATAGTTCCATACAATAAAAACAGGTGTTTATAAATAGACATACACATTGAAGCCAGAGGAATGTTTTGAAATGGGTCCAGGTATACTGTTATTTTTTTATTTTTTTTACTCTTGCGTAATTTGGTTTTAATAAACCGGATCCGCTTCGTCATCGTCACCACAACATCTCTGAAAAGGTTGCATGCTTTTCGCAATATCATAACATCCGCCTGACAGTATGCTTTCAATTCAGTTTGAAAATGAAACCATTTTTCACGGTTTTCATCGTACCACTGTAGAAAACTCTCTTTTTCAGAGGGCATCATGTACTCGTAACCATAACTGTCGGGCGGAGGCATAGGCCTGCTGTAATTCTGATTAGCCCAGGTGTTAAAAAAGTGAGGGAAATAACCTTTACAGCCTTCAAACCCAAAGGCTTTTGGCAGTTTGCTCAACTTCATGGGCAGAAAATTCAAGGTGTCAATGAACCTAATGTCAAAAGGCAAAACCTTAAGCAGCATTAGTTTGGAACCTTGGGTTATGAGACTAACGGGCAGCTTTTCACGTATCAGGTCACGGATAATGAAGAATGAGTCATATGCTTTGGAGTTGTGAGCCAGAAATGTATAATCCTGGTATTGCGGTTGCATGAACGTGTTGAGGAAATCATTCACGCATGACCGTCCTTCAAACTCCCAGCTCCCATCACCTGTTAGATGGTGGGCGTAGATATAGTTTGGCTGGTGCACCCCTCTCTCTTGCGTACACTCTATATCAAATACGATATAGTCTTCTGGTTTTTTTTGGTGGTGACTTCTGAGCATGTAACACTCATGTGTTGTTCCGGCTATAAAAGCCTCTGTACACCTAGGGCACTGCATACCTTTACATTTGTGATCGACAGGCTTATAGCGACCGCAAGCCCCACAGTCGGCTTTAAGAACACATTGGGCTAGGCCGATGTGCGTGTTTAAGCAGTCTTACAACCGACAAAACAGCTTGCACGTTGTGCAGTTCACTTTCTGAGCATTGTCATTGACACATCCATCCCTCTGACCCATTTTACAGAGTAATTCACACTGATGTTTGGTCCGATTGTTGTATATGTGATCGCAATGCTCGCACACATACTTGGCACCTAGAAAACCCTTCAGGTTCAAGACACCGTAAAAGTGGTTTTCATGATGTAGCACATACACGGTCTTGTTTTTCACACCTTCATTGGTAGTGAAGTACTTCCAAGAACCGGCGTGGTATAGAACTTTAACCGTCACGGCAAAGTGGTTCTCAAAAAGTCCCAGGTCCCCAAAACCTACCATTTTGTCAGCCGGTATCTGAAGCGTCTCATGTGCTGCTACAGCCATCGACATAATGACGGCGTCTGGGGTAGAGCGGTCCATCAATAAGCCTGCAATGCTTGCGGCCAGACACATGTTGGTAACTCCGGTATTAAAATCGAGTAACCAACGAGATTTCTTGCCGATGATTTTACTGTACATAACGCTCTTTAAGGCTCTGGAAGCACCACCCTCGCGACCCCTAACAACGAGGGCGATGATTCTAAAGGACCCATACGCCAGTAATTCAGCCTTGCTCTGTAAAAGTTTAGATAGGTTTTCTAAAAACGTTACAGCGTCAAACACATCCCGAGATGACCGTCTGGTGAACAGGGGACTATTGAGACCCTGTCCCTGAAAACGCATCTGAAAGAAATCATTAGGACCCACATCGTGTAACAATCGTTCGATTAGCGTTTGCACAGCCTGATGTATAGCTATAATGCCATGATCTGAGGAGTGTAGGCGATCTAGGTTAACAAACCTAAACTCCTCATAGTGTTCTGTGCCGTTAAACCGCTCTACAACTCGACTATACCGTCTCACACTTTCCATAAATACTGGTTCTGAAGCCTCAGTTTGAGAATTACTGGTTGTTGGAGAGCTCACAGGGGTATGGTTAGATGTAGGTGTGTTTTTAGACCTTCTGGTAACGCAGAGTCTGGCTTTCTTTAACTTTTTTATTACAAGCTTGCGGTTTCTAGCGCTACCAAGCCACTTTGGCTTCTTATGGGCCCATCTGGTTTTTGGTAACTGACCCCCGCCGATCTGAACAATATTTGGGTTGTTTACAAATGGTGACACTGACACTAAACCTACTTCGGATGAGGCTCCTTCAGATTGTTTAACGCTGAGACTGCTCGGACCATCACCCCCAGAGGGCCTGTAAAGACCATCAGCACCTCCTAACTCTATATTTTGAGGTCTTATGGGCGTTGGTTTTGGGGGTTGACATGACCTCTGACTTTTGAGCGCTCGTAAAACTCTTAGAGCTCTACTAAGCAGGTGCTGTGGCTTCTTTTCATATTTAGACCTACGGCCCATTGTACTGGTAAATGTTGCTCTAACATTCCCCGTGTATGTACGCTCGCCTAGTCACGATGGTATGTTACCCATGGCTACAACTGTTGAAGCGCAAGTTTGGGCCATTGTGTTTCTACACCGAGCCATCAGCTGTTTTAAAGCCTTTATGCTAGCTCTGGATGCCCCAGTATTACAGTCGTTCTTACACAATTTTAAAGTTTTTAGACGGAGTTGGCATTTTAATTGTCTGAACGACTAATGTATTTCTTTAATGTAGCTGTCTAGAACTCTAGTACGGTTTGAAAGGTTGGTATCAAGGCCAGTACTTGTGACATTAGAGGTATGATTGGCAACTCCCTGAGCCGCCCCTGTTATAGGACAGTGGCTGGCGTTATCACCCCCATTCACTGTTGATGGATCAGAGCGGGACGTAAAAACAGGGTTCCAGTGTGAACATCCAGGAGTTTGAGAGCCCTGATCATCGCTCGAGGGTGTTCCAAAACTCTGATTTTGTGTTCCGCTACACCCTATACTGCTGGCGGAGTATATTGATGAGGATGGTGAAGACCACTGCGCACAGGCACATGGTGTAGGACTGGTGGGGTCGTATGCCCCCGGGGGTGTATCGGGGGACATCAGACATGGGGAGGTTAAATGTTTATCGTAACAACTGTAGGCCGCTGATGTAGAGGCAGTGCTGTGGCTGGGTGCTGCTGATTGAGACCCTACTGATTGTAACCCTGAGGGGATCGTCTTAGAAGTGTCAGAAGTGGATGCCGGGGCTTCAGAACTCTGAGTAGTACCAGCTAGAGCCTTAGGAAGTCCTATACAGTGGGAATAAGGATCCTCTACAGGGTGATCATTTTCCAATGACGAGTTATGTAACAGGGATGGGTTAGTTGTACAACCTGGAGGGGCTAGGGTGAGGCCAGATACCCCTGTATTAGAACTCTGGGACCTAGGTGGAACCGGCTGCACCTTAACAAAAATTTTAAAAGACAGGTCTAAAGGCCCAGATTGTAGCTCAGGGGTCTGGAACTTCTTCCTACGACTCTTTAAGGACAGCCGATTTATTTTAGGACTGCTGCACTGTTTTGGGGACCCTCCAGAGGCCTCACACGGTACAAACAGTTGGGCGTTAGGTGATGTAAGAACGATAATGTCCGTTTGTCCACGCCCCATCCCCGGGGTAGCTGTTGCAGAAGTGTTCGCTGTACTGGGCATGCCCTTTATGATGGCTGGTGTGGTGTAGTTAAGAGTTGTTCCTGGACCATGATCGGTGGCTGTAGAGAGGTTGCAGGGCGGGTCTTGGTGTTCGGGGTGGTTCACGAGTACCGATGGCGCTGTGGGGTTTTGAGCAGTCCCAGTGCAGACCTTTAAAGACGACACCCGCTGCTTAGTCTGAGGGCAGGCGTCTCCGGAGCTCTTGTGTGATGATTCTAGGATGTAAAGATAGCAAAATACATATTAGGGCTAGTTATAGCTGCTATACCTATGGGTGTGAAAGACGTTTAGACACACTAAGGACTGTATACACCAGACGCTTGAGGGTCCCTTCTTAATAGGCGGGCCGTCCTTAGACGCAGGGGACTTCCTTTTGCGGGGCTGGTTTTTAAGCTTTGCATCCAAATTCCGGATCGCTTCTTCCATAGGGGCCCCTCGGAATAAAAAACATAAACAAATAATGTTACACTTACAATATAATACATAGACTATACGAACTCACTGAGGTGTCCAAATATAGGGCTGATTGCTGGGCCTGTTAGGTTTTCAGAGGGGTTACAAAAAGAACCCTAATATATACCTGCAGAAACGTTATCCTGTGACAATGTGCTTGACCCATCTTGAACATGAAGGATTTGTTGGAGAGAGGCAATCGCACACCTGAGTTCTGCATCATAACCTATGCAAACACACGGGGGCCCATTAGAGGTAAAATAAAAAAAAATAACAATCCTGACAACTCGGTTTAGAATGACCTATGGCCTGTAACTCACCTTGCTGCACGGTTTCCATTTCCACAAGGGACTCCCCAGACTCTTGGAGGTCCTGTGTACAAGAGAGACAGATTTGCCTTTAAACACACCACAATTCATCTTCTAGGTCAGAACCCTTCATAAAAGCACACCAAGTGTTGGACAAAAAATTATAATAAAAAAAAAAACATTTGAAAAAAAAAAATTGTAATAAAAAAAAATATATATATATTTATATATAGATTCAAATTGTTGAATCCCTATGTTCTGGAAGTATAAATACATATTGACAACTGTAAAACTTTTCTCAAAAACTATACACGGTTTAATAAACAAATTCCACATGGTGGCGCTCTTGCATAATACAAGCTCTAGGATTGTCTCTATAAGGCATTAATTACATATTTCTAAGAGCTCCACAATCTTTTTTTAAAAAAAAATTTTTTTACTCATATTACACTGCACCCCAATGTCTTTATGATGCCTTATAATTAAACCATTTGTAAAAATATATAACACAGGCCTATTTAAAAAAAACATCACAGTTCCTAGAATTTTTACTAGTACATGAGACTGAAAACCGGATCTTAGGAGCCATGCCTGGTTTTCACCTTAGCTGTACAAGGCTGTGAACCATGTGTGGGGGCGGAGTTCAGTCTAAACTCCAGCCTCCAGGTTGGAGCACCCAGGCAGAGCCAGTTCCAACAGCACACAGTCTTTGTTTGTAAAAAAAAAAGAAAATGGCCGGATATGGATGCAACATGTGTGAGGTCCTGGGTTTTTCAGGACATCAAGCCAGTCTGGCAGACCCTCCCTGAACTACAGTGAGTGGATGGGGGTTTTGGGGGTCTGAGGCTCTTTACCAGGGATAGTTTTTTAATCATTATTATTTTTTATTTATTTCAACATCTTTTATTTTTAATTTGTGTGATTTAAAAAACGACCTTGTAGAACCCAGAGACCCCTAAACCACAGGGTCACACTTGCCATATATATTTTTATTTTTTATTTAAAAAGGTTGCCCCATGGAGACCTGGGGGGCTCTGAGCCTCCTGTTCAGGGCCCTCATGGCCACACATGCCTTATTTTTATTTAAAAAAAAAAAAAAAAATGTTGCCCTATGGGGCCTTGGGGCTCCCAATCCCAAGGCCCCCAAAATGCTATTGCTTTATTTTTTATTTATATATGTATGGGCCCTAGGGCCCAAGCGAGAGAGGTCAGGATCCCACCGAACCTGGCCTCCCGCCATTACTCCTTTTTAAAAAAAAAAGAAAAAAAAAAAAAACGCAGCACTCTGGCTGTAGCAATTTAAAATGTTTAGTAATGGCGACCACGTGCTATTACTAAACATTTTAAACTACTGCCGCACTCTGACGGCAAGCGACCGGCTCTCAGAGACCCCGGGGAACAGAGAGAATGCCGCGCTGAAACACGCATGGCATTCTCTCTAGTTAAACCTTCAACGCGGCTCTCAGAAGCCGCTGGGGTGTTCCCCAGCGGCTTCTGAGAGCCGCTGTGCTCATGTCAGAATGCGAGGTCTCCGAGGCTGTAGCCGCTGGGAGACCTCGTTATCAAGTGAGCAGATCTCTTCTTGGAGGCAGCGCGACCTCCGAGAAGAGATCTGCTAACTTGATAACGCTGTCTCCGGGCGTTTACAGCCGCATTATTAACATAGCAAAACTGCTCTCAGAGGCCGCTAGGTCTCTGAGAACAGTTTTGCTAAGTTAATGACGCGGGTCCCCAGAGCGCAGGGCGGCTCTGGGGACCCGTGTGATTAACTTAGCAAAACTGCTCTCAGAGGCCGGTAGGTCTCTGAGAGCAGTTTTGCTAAGTTAAATACGAGGGCCCCCAGAGCCGTCCTGCGCTCTGGGGACCAGCGTGATTAACTTAGCAAAACTGCTCTCAGAGACCTCGAGGCCTATGAGAGCAGTTTTGCTAAGTTAAATACGAGGGCCCCAGAGCGCAGGACGGCTCTGGGGACTCGTGTTATTAACTTAGCAAAACTGCTCTCAGAGACCTCAAGGTCTCTGAGAGCAGTTTTGCTAAGTTAATCACGCGGGTCCCCATGAGGCTGCAGACGCCTGGAGACCTGCGTGATTAACTTAGCAAAACTGCTCTCAGAGACCTCGAGGTCTCTGAGTGCAGTTTTGCTAAGTTAAATACGATGGCCCCCAGAGCTCAGGACGGCTCTGGGGACTCGGGTTATTAACTTAGCAAAACTGCTCTCAGAGGCCTCGAGGTCTCTGAGAGCAGTTTTGCTAAGTTAATCACGCGGGTCCCCTGAGGCTGCAGACGCCTGGAGACCTGCGTGATTAACTTAGCAAAACTGCTCTCAGAGACCTCGAGGCTTCTGAGAGTGGTTTTGCTAACTTAAATACGATGGTCCCCAGAGTGCAGGATGGCTCTGGGGAGCCCTTGATATGAACATTTCTGAGCTGTTCTCAAGAGGCATCGAGGTCTCTTGAGAGCAGCGCCGAAAAGTTCATATCATGGGCCCCCCAGAGCGCAGGTTGACTCCTTGGAGCATAGTTATTAATTTTAGAGCTCTGCACCCCGAAACTCATGGCGCTGAGCTCTAAAATTAATATCTATGCCCCCAAAAGCTCACCTCTTAAACACAAGACTGCCGCCATTAAATGTGTGAACACAGAATACTGATGTGCATAGAACAATAAATACACCCCAAGGAAAAATAAAAAATAAAAAAGTGCCCTGTACAAATTAGGCACTACCCCACACCCCGTAAAAATAAGTGCATACCCTCAAAAATACATGCCCATACTCAGCCCTTGAACATACAAGTACAAATTAAGCCCCGCAGCCATCCCGCAAAATGAGTGCAGATCATCAAAATACATACAAGTGCATAACATCAGAAGCCACAAGTACAAATTAAGCAGGGTCAGCAGCCCTCAAAACAAGTGCCGACCCTCAAAAATACATGCCCATACACAGCCCCTGAACTGGCAAGTACAAATTAAGCCTTGGTGCCACCCTACAAAATAAGTGCAGACCCTCAAAAATACCGACAGATACATAGCCCCAGAACCTACAAGTACAAATTAAGCCCCGCCGCCATCCCGCAAAATGAGTGCAGATCATGAGAAACTCATGTAAATGCTCAACATAAGAACCAGCCTGTACAAATTAAGCAGTACCATTACACCCCACAAAATAAGTGCTCTCACGCAAAAATACAAATACATAGCACACGACCCCACAACTACCCATTAAAAGAACACCATCCCACAAAATGAGTGCAGATTTTCAAAAATACATGCCCATACATAGTCCCAGAACCAGCAGGTACAAGTTAAGCAGTACCAATACAATCCCCAAAATAAGTGCGCCCCCGTAAAAATACAGACAAATACATAGCACAAGACCCTACAAGTACCAATTAAACAAAACCATCCCACAAAAGTAATTACAGTATTTAAAAAAAATACACTCATAGCTTTTTTTTTCTTTTTCTAAACAGGCATTTTACATCTCTATGTATAGTTAAACAGGTTGGGGCTAATGTCATTGTTAAACTATAGTAAAACACATACACACACCACACCGTTAAAGACCTTAAGTAGAAGATGTTTAGCAACACCAGTCTGAGCTCTGCCCTTCATGTTTCCAGTCATGATGTCCTGATGCACCCCTGCCTGCCACAAATGTCAGTATGTAGTTCAGAAAAAAGAGGTCTGTGAAGGTGGGGGGTTCTTATACAAGACTCACAATGGTAATTATGCCTGGACTCTGTGATTGGTGGGACATGGATATAGACATCTGTTATAGGTTGGCAATACTTGGCCTTTGTCTTGTTTCAAACTTTTAATTACTGGGTCAGTTTCTAATTTAGCCCCCGCTGTGACCCCTGGAAAGACTGTAGGCACACATCTGTTTTAGATTTGCTATGCCCCTCATCCTCTGTTGTGTTTCAAACTTTTAATTACAGGGCCAGTTTCTAATTTAGCCCCCGCTGTGACCCCTGGAAAGACTGTAGGCACACATCTGTTTTAGATTTGCTATGCCCCTCATCCTCTGTTGTGTTTCAAACTTTTAATTACAGGGCCAGTTTCTAATTTAGCCTCCATTGTGTCCCAGGGAAAGGCTGTAGGCACACAGCTGTTTTAGATTTACCTCTCTAAATTGATAGGCTGGCTCTAACAAAAGCCACATTTGACCAGGCCCGTAGTGTTGGTAGACTCGTATTCCCCACAATGTTGCACTTAAGGTCAGAATACAGAGAACTGAAAAACCTAACCACAACATTGGATAAACAGTACACCCTACTCAAGCACCTGCTGATTTCATGTCCCTCATTGAGATTGTGTTAACTAAGAGTTATTTTAAACTTTAGAAAGACTGTTTGAGCTCACTTTACTCCAGTTCTAGTCAACCTCTTTATGGATAATTTTGAAAGCAAGTACCTCTATATTGGACTTGGCTTTTCAGTAGGTTCACCCCCTGAACTTTTTGCCTTTTGATGAAGGGTGATACCCTGAAACCGGTCCCAGGATGCTTCTTTCTGGTCCATGGATGACCTGGCCTGGCAGTTCGGGCTGGACTGTTCCCATGGGGAACAGGTCCAAGACTGATTTGCATATGGCTGGGTCCAAACTGGAATGGCATGGCAAGCAAAAAAACTGATGGCTTAAACCCAGATCTGTGACTGGGGGTGAATGTTTGATTTGCTCTCCATTCCGTCCATCTTTTGTTGCTTTTGCATTTGTCGGTTCAAGTGGGAAGGGTAAGCCCAGAGGTGGGTCCCATGCTCGCTATGCCACCAGATTCAAGCTAGCCTGGCTGATAAAGGGTGATACCTTGAAACCGGTTCCAGGATACTTGTTTCTGGCCCATGGAGGACCTGGCCTGGAATTAGGGATGGACTGTTCCCATGGGGAACAGGGTCAAGACTGATTTGCATATGGCTGGGTCCAAAATGAAATGTCATGGCAAGCAGAAAAAATTGATGGATTAAACCCAGATCTGTGACTGAGGGTGAATGTTTGATTTGCTCTGCATTCCGTCCATCATCTGTTGTTTTTGCATTTGTTGCCCCAAGTGGGAAGTGTATGCCCAGAGGTGGGTCCTATGCTTACTATGCCACCTGATTCAAGCTAGCCTGGCTGATGAAGGGTGATATCCTGAAACCGGTGCCAGGATGCATGTTGCGGGTCAAGGGAGGATCTGGCCTGGCAGTTTGGTGCTGGACTATTCCCATGGGGAACAGGGTCAAGACTGATTTGCATATGGCTGGGTCCAAACTGGAATGGCATGGCAAGCAAAAAAAACTGATGGATTAAACCCAGATCTGTGACTGGGGGTAAATGTTTGATTTGCTCTCCATTCCGTCAATCATCTGTTCTTTTTGCATTTGTCGCCCCAAGTGGGAAGAGTATGCCCAGACATGGGTCCCGTGCTTACTATGCCACCAGATTCAAGCTAGCCTGGCTGATGAAGGGTGATACCTTGAAACCGGTGCCAGGATGCTTGTTTCTGGTCCATGGAAGACCTGGCCTGGCAGTTAGGGATGGACTGTTCCCATGGGGAACAGGGTCAAGACTGATTTGCATATGGCTGGGTCCAAACTGGAATGACATGGCAAGCGACAAGACTGATGGATTAAACCCAGATCTGTGACTTGGGGTGAATGTTTGATTTGCTCTGCATTCCATCCATTATCTATTGTTTTTACTTTCTAATAATGGCATTTTCAGACTCACAATCTAAAAACCAACTTCACTAAAAGATGTATTTTTCAATTGTGAATTCAGAGACCCCCACACTCCATATTTCTATCTGCCCTCAAAGGGTATCTGCACTTTAAAGTTATTTAAAGGCAGCCTCCATTTTAATCCACGATAGAGATACGCCTTGCAACAGTGAAACCCAAATTTGGCAGAATTTCACTGTTAGGACATGTACAACATACCCGTACATGTCCTACCTTTTAAATACACTGCACCCTGCCCATGGGGCTACCTGGGGCCTACCGTAGGGTTGCCTTATGAGTACTAAAAGGGAAGGATGGGCCTGGCAAGTGGGTATACTTGGCAGGTTGACTTTGAAGTTTAAAACTGCACACACAGGCACTGCAGTGGCAGGCCTGAGCCATGTTTCCAGGGCTATTGATGAAGGTGGCGCAATCAGTGCTGCAGTCCCACTACTAGCATTTGATTTACAGGCCCTTGGCACCTCTGGTGCACTTTACCAGGGACTTACCAGTACATCACATATGCCAATTATGGATAAACTAATCACCAGTACAATTTACCTAGGGAGTAGTTGCACTTTAGCACTGATCAGCAGTGGTAAAGTGCGCAGAGACAATAAACCAGCAAAAACAGAGTCCAGTAAAACATAAAAACACGAAGTTAGAAGGAAAAAGACAGGGGAGACATGCCAAAAACTGCCAGGTCTAACACCTCTGAGTTAAGCCTGATTGCTCTGTGCCAGGATGGCTGAGGGTTGAACTGAAGTTAACTTAGGATTCGCTTGTGACTTCACCCAGAAAAAAATTGTGGTTGCCACTTGAGAAGGGTTCCAACCCCCTCAATCAGTAACACAATTTCTTACAAAGGTGTTCACCGATGAGGATCTGCACTTGTGTTTGTGGAGTGCCTTACAGTAATTTTGTCTTACACTACCACTCCACATAAATAATCTAAGACCAGTTCAAGTTTAAAGTCTCCCCGATTGGCTTTTTGATTTTTCTAAATTTTCTTTTGGCTGTTGTGCCTGAATCTACCTTTACAAGTATGCAGTTTGAATTGGCAAGCAAGGAGCCCTGTACTGTGGCCCAGCTCAACGAGTTCTTTGAGGAGAGCAAAAGGTGCTAAGAGCCTGGGAGGAAGTCCTCTAGTCACTATGTACACTAGCTGAAGAAAATTATGAGGTGGGCAGGCAAAGAAAGGGTTTAAATCTCAGTCCTGAGAGGCAGTAGCCTGTCGAAGGAGATAACGTGATCCCTGAGTTGGAGCTCCCTGCCAGAGAGGTGTATCTCCCTGCAGGCTGCACCTGAGAGCTGGTGGAAGGAAGGAGGAGAGAAAAATCAGGCTTTAGATGGCCCACCCCAGGATTGAATAGAAGAAATTGACCATGGAAGACAATCTGGCTTTGGAGCATTTGGTTTAGGAAGAACCCTGAAGGAGCTGGATCTAAACTCAAAAGCAGGCCGATTCCATCAGCATTGGTTACAGCATAACTGCACTGTCAGATGGAGAGAAACATTTCTGCATCCCCAAGGATTTGGTGCCCAGTTACTTGGTGTGAGATGGTATTAACAGATGGTTTTCTGACTGTGAGGTAGTGCTGAAGGTTCCCAAGTTCCCAGAAGAGCACTGGGGGTTGGTTTGTGGAAACATGCTCACAGTTGGGTGGGGTACACTTCTTACTTTAGAAGTTAGGGCCCAAACCAGGCACACTCCCATGATAGCCATCTTGATTGCTATGTTTAGACTGACCCCTGGAAAGTACCACTACAGGATCAGGGACAGTAAGAAACTCCCCACCAGTCCTGGATGGATGTTGTGGCCTACTCTAGCAAGGCACTAAATGGTTGGGTGAGGCGGAGCAACGTTAATAACTACTGTTGTTTTGAGCACATGCTCATCATTTGTTTTCCAGAGCTGCACCAGCACCTAGTAGAGAGTAAGCTGACTGACTCCAGGAAACTTGCTGAGGAGGCGGACCTCTGGTTCCATACCAGAGTGTCCATTAAGGTACCTGGGGGTAACCCCACAAAGGGTGGATCAGGTTCCCCAAGCAGAATGAAGGTAGGTTAAAGATGACCCAGAGTAAGGGGGAAGAAAAGGGTTCCCATGCCCCGTTAGAGAAACAGGGGGGTGGTTCGGATGGGTAGTGGCCCAGGGTAACTACTTTCCAACTCTGCTGCTTTGAGTGCTGACAGAACACAATCAGGGGGACCCTGTCTATCCAAAGAGACTACCCACTAGTTGGACCTCTTCAGGGGTAGCCAGTGTGGGCTTAGGGGTATGTAGTCCCTAAGGGCAAGTCATAGACCATGCCATGATTTCCCTTAGCTGAGGGATGGACTCAGATGGTGAGCTTGTGAGCTTCTTTTCCCTGTATAGGAGAGTTTTCACTTCCACCAGGAGAAAGTGAATTGAATCCCTTTCACTGCTCTGAGGGACACCAGTGCTAGCCAGACCAAGATAGAAGAAAGACTAGTTTCCTCAAAGCAGTACACTGGCCAAGTGGTCAGGAATCTTTCTGCCATATGGCCCTGGTATCCCTGGAGTGGGGTGCGGAGGTGGCCCAAGGGGCAGGGTCATAGTTAGTCTCCAGATAGCCATAGACTGCATTCTGGGGGATTAGTTGCCCCGGTGTCAGGAGAACTGAGAAGAGGTGCCGTCCGGGTCACCCTAATGGTTCAGTTTTCTTGGAGTATCACTCCCAAATGGAGGGCATGGGAGCCCAGATTAGGGAGGCCTCACCCCTTTCCCATGATTATCCTCAGGGTATGGACCCTGGGCTGAAGAACCAGTCTCAGAATACTACACCTGAGCTGGTGGGAGGTAGAATGGAAGTAGGGTGCAAAACACCAAGGGCTACTGCCCCCCACACTGGGAAACCTCAGAGGTCAGAGATCCCTGGATGACCCGGGGTCTGGCTCTTGACACTGAGAGCTGTCAGTGTCCTCTGCTGGTTGCTATCCTTATAGGTAGAGTTTTCCTTGGGTTGGGGACAGAAGTCTGATCCAAAGGGTGGAATGGGCCACATGACTTTTATGGCCATGGTGATACTGGCTGCTGACTGGGATGCATATGTAAGCAAGTTAAGATTAGGTGCTCACAGATAGGGTCCTCAGATGAGGAAAAGGATTTCCCATGGGTCAGTTCAGTAGCTCAGGAAAGTACAGATAGAGGGATCCAATTGAGTTTAGATAGGCGTAGAACTGACAAGTGCCCCTACATAATGGGTCCTTCATCCATGCTCTATCACATAAGCAAGGAAGCCCATCAAGGTATTGATTAGTCTACTCTGGCTGTTGTCTGGAGGGGGGTCGTGTTTGCCAAGGCTCTTTCTGCAGGGTCACCCCCAGACTTTTGTGCCTTAACTTTTCCCTTTTTGCAGAGTTTGATTTTGTTGGCCTTTGGACTCTGTGCACTTTACCATTACTAACCAGTGCTAAGCTGCTTGTGCTCACCCTCCTAAACATGGTAACATTGGTTTATATGCAACTGAAATATTTAATTTACCTATAAGTCCCTAGTAAAGGGGTACATCATGTTCCCAGGGCCTGTAAATTAAATGTTAGTAGTGTGCCGGCAGCATTGATTGTGCCATCCACTTAAAATCACTTTAAACATGTCTCAGGTTTGCCATTGCCCGTGTGTGCAGTTTTAGACTACTATTTTAACCTGGCAACATACACCTTTTCACTAGGCCCCAACATTTTCTTTTAAATACATAGATGTCACTCCAAGAATAGGCATTGGACAGACCAGAGGGCAGGGTGCAATGTATTTAAAAAGTAGGAAATGTACTTTTAAGTTTTACATGTCTTGCTAGCGAAAAACTCTTACATTTATTTTTCACTACTGCAAGGCCTCCCTTTCACTTAGGATAGTATTGAAGTAACTTTATTATAGTTTGCAAGTGTAATTGCCTGGATGGGCCATCACTGGTAGGATGGGAGGGAGGAGATGGGCATAGCTCCCCTTTCTCTTGAATAGGCTGTGTCATGCCTCTACACAGACAGCTGCATGCCGCTGTATTTAGTCCAGAGTCACCAGGACAGGGAGGCAGGATACCTAGGAACTTAAAGGGAAAACTCCTGGAACTTTCCCTCCACTTCAAAGGCACAACTGGGTAAAAAATACTGGACCGGAGACACCACCACTTCAGTACACTTCCGGACCTGTGGATACTCTGCTAGAAAGAAGGACTGCTGTACTACGATAGGACTGCCATTCTGTTGGACTACTGCCTTGCCGTGCTGCTGGTTTGCGGTGCTGACCTACTGCCATCCTGCTTGTGTGAAAAGGACTGGAACCACATCTCTTGAACTCAGAACCCCAGAGAGACTCCAATGGGTAGTTGGCTAGCCTCCTGATTTGAGCCTCATGGACAGAAGACTCCAACAACCTTGCACATGTACCTGGACTCTGCCATCTGTGAGTTTACCCTTCCGAGTGGTGCCACCCCAGTCCTGGACCTTTGGACATGGGCCTAAGGTGCTGTGCCAGCCTCTACAGACCCAGTGGAACTAATGCATCTCCTGCTGCTGGGGCATTCCCTGAGCAGTACCACTGTATCGTAACTGCTGCATGGATTGGAGTCGCCGCAAAGACCCACATCGCATGGTAGCCTGTCTTTGTATCAGAACCGCCATTGTGTTTGCATCCTCAGCCCAACCCCCTGGATCCCTCATCGACAGCAGCCTTGATGACAATGCCAGACTCTGCATCATAGCCTCGCAGCTCCTCGGAAACAATTCATCGCTCTGACTGAGTGAGACATCCCAGACTGTGACTTCATTGCAAGTCATTGTCTGCAGGATTTTTGATGATGATGCAACAGGATCTTGCACTGCAGCCTTGCAGCATTTTGGAACTGACACATCCCTTCGGCTGCACAAAGCATCTTCAACATGGATCCTCACAACACTCCACAAACCAGGATTGAAAGTGTTTTGTTCTCCCTGTAGCTGACCCATGTTCCATCACAGTTGGCCTGAGCTTGTGACTTTGTCCCAGCCAAGTGCAACCAGATAGTCACAGTTGGCGCTTTATGCCTTCTGGTGCTACTTTTACTACAATTTATTTAATTGAATATCACCAGTACTACCTATTAGACTTTTGTTATTTTGGTTCTATTTTATTTATAAACAATTACTCAATTTTTCTAACTCTGTTATGGACTGCATTTGTGGAGTGTTGTCACATGTTACTGTATAGAGTATTACACAAATACTTTACACATTGCATCTGAGTTAAACTTGACAGTTCTTGAGATTTCAGACTGAACTGTAAAGAAAAATAGTTTGGTTCCAGAGTCTGATGTATTGATCAATAGACTGGGTTTTATATAATCCCAAGTGGCCTGAATATTGAGGAAGAAATATACTTACATTTACAGTAGACCAAGTGTGTAGTACTAGGGATACTATTAGGTCAAATTAATTTCTTTTCGATTCCTGAGATCACAATGCTTGTAAAATTAAAGAATCTCAGAAATCAATGATGCTTTTACCTCAATCAAGGGTTTCATATCATTTTCCAACATGCAATTGTAGTGAAAACACACAGCACATTTTTATTAGGGGCGGGGCTGCGCAGGCACGCACCCCAGGCTCATTAGGCTCTGGAGACTTCATCCCTTAGGGCTGTATTTTGTGTGTATGTTTGAAGTCATGACAAAATCTTGTGAGAAATGCAACTGTGGGGGGGGGGGGGAGAAGGGAAGGCATTAACTTTGAAATGGCCCACTTGGACAGCATGATTGATGGCAACTACCAAATACACGGATTATGTGAAATAATGAGTCAAAATACAATGTAGTCCACAGGGCCAGACTGAGTCATATATTTATTCAAAATAATCACCAGTGATATCATCAGTGATGTTATTTGAGTTGTCATCAGTGATGTCGTAAATTATGTCATAGAACATCTCAAGAGTGGTGTAATACGTGAGGTCATAAGCAGTGCATGACGGGGTGCAAGTTATAGTTAGCTCAGCGTTTCTGTGGTTTTTAGAATACCAGACTTTAATGATGCTACTAACATTTTCACCTAACTATATTGTTACTTTAATTTTTGTTTTTTTTCAGTACATTTCTAAGGTTATTTAACGCCATGCAACAATCTATTACCACACATAAAGTCAACCCCTTCCTGCACACGACCTTTGCTGTGCACGGAAGGTGTGTTGGCAACAGGCCTTGGCCTATTGCCAGCCCACCTGAAGGTTGCCAACCTCCCCGCATGCAGCCAACACATGCTGTGTTCGTTTTTGATCACATGGAGTGCGGGTTTAGACACAGGGCCTGGATTACAGTCAGGCCCTGCTTCCAAACGCCTGCAGGCATCCACCCAGATGCAGATAACCCATGCCATGCATGTCCATTAGTTGTGCATGGCATGGGGTTAGTCTTGCAACCAGGCCCTGTTTCCACCTCCAGGCCAGGCTCTGACCTCATGCTGTTCACAGCCTTTGGCGATGTGCAGCTGGAGGCTGGCCACAGGGCTTAGCCTGCCAGGAGGCCCTCTGGCCAAACACTCAGCAGTCTGCCAACCACAACACTGCACACAACCATTGTTGTGTGCAGTGTAGAGTTGGCCTTCAGGCCCCAGGGATCCCTTTCCCCAGGGCTGAAATATATATTTTAAGGGGAGGGGCATGGATCCCTCTCCTGAATACTTATTTGGCCCTGGGGACCCCATCACAAGGGCCAGTTCCAATAAAAAGGGGAGGGTGGTGTGCAGTCCCACTCCCAAGCCTTATTAGAACTTTGGGCCACATCGCGAGGGGCCATAATGTAAATAACAGGATTGGCGGTATACGACCGACCCTCCCAAAGCCTTATTAGGACCTGGGGCCCATTCCTTTGGGGCTCAGTATTTAATAAAGGGGGGGGGAGTCGGCCCTTATCCCTTTCAGCCCCAGGGATCCCATCCCACGGGCCCAACATTTTTTAAAAAGGGCTACCCAACTGGAGTACTTTCAACTGGTTAATTAGTGATTGTTTCCTCATTGGATGAATGTCTAGTGCATACTCTACACTACAACTGCCTAAAGGACCATAAGAGTTGAATGTCCAGCAAACAAGGGGACTTCCTCCTAATTATGAGGAGTAAGTGGAACATTGTTTGGTGGAGATGTCCTCATATTCCTTTTCATCAACAACGTGCCATCAAGACTGCCAGGAAACATGTTTTGGTAACTTTGGTAAATTCAGCTGTCTTTCAGCCTGTAAAATGATAGGAACACAATTGCATACTACTAATGTGGAATGGGTGGGCCAAATGGGCCAAATGCACCATAAAAATCAGAGAGCAAAGCTCTTGGGTCACTTTGGTGTGTTGTGCTATCCATCAGCATGGGAAATGGAGGAAGATGTTGCATACTACTAATGTGGAAGGGGTGGGCCAAATGGGAGGAGCTTGTAGGTAATTATGAGCCTTTGCACACTCAGCAGCAATCAAAAGCGAGAACCGTGAACTCTGCTCTCAGACCAGGAGATTACAAAAAAGAAGCCATGCACTTGGACAGTCACAACAGAAGAGATTGTGCTCCAAGAATACAATGATGCATTCACCTCCATTAAGGATTTCAGATCATTTTCCAATGTGCAAGTGTAGTAAAAACAAACAGTACATTTGTATTAGGGAAGGGAGCTGCACAGCCACGTACCCCATCCTCATTAGGCCCTGGGGACCTCAGCCCCGAGGACTGTATTTTGTTTGAAGGGGAGGGAGGCCATGTGCCCCCCCTTCCCAGGCCTATTATGGCCCCTAGGATCCAACCCCTGAGCACCCACCATAAACAAATACTTTACACATTGCATCTGAGTTAAACTTGACAGTTCTTGAGATTTCAGACTGAACTGTAAAGAAAAATGGTTGGGTTCCAGAGTCTGATGTATTGATCAATAGACTGGGTTTTATATATAATCCCAAGTGGCCTGAATATTGAGGAAGAAATATACTTACATTTACAGTAGACCAAGTGTGTACTACTAGGGATACTATTAGGTCAAATTAATTTCTTTTCGATTCCTGAGATCACAATGCTTGTAAAATTAAAGAATCTCAGTAATCAATGATGCTTTTACCTCAATCAAGGGTTTCATATCATTTTCCAACGTGCAATTGTAGTGAAAACACACAGCACATTTTGATTAGGGGCGGGGCTGCGCAGGCACGCACCCTAGGCTCATTAGGCTCTGGAGACTTCATCCCTTAGGGCTGTATTTTGTGTGTATGTTTGAAGTCATGACAAAATCTTGTGAGAAATGCAACTGTTGGGGGGGGGGGGGTGAAGGGAAGGCATTAACTTTGAAATGGCCCACTTGGGCAGCATGATTGATGGCAACTACCAAATACACGGATTATGTGAAATAATGAGTCAAAATACGATGTAGTCCACAGGGCCAGACTGAGTCATATATTTATTCAAAATAATCACCAGTGATATCATCAATGATGTTATTTGAGTTGTCATCAGTGATGTCTTAAATTATGTCATAGAACATCTCAAGAGTGGTGTAATACGTGAGGTCATAAGCAGTGCATGACGGGGTGCAAGTTATAGTTAGCTCCGCGTTTCTGTGGTTTTTAGAATGCCAGACTTTAATGATGCTACTAACATATTCACCTAACTATAATGTTACTTTAATTTTTGTTTTTTTTCAGTACATTTCTAAGGTTATTTAACGCCATGCAACAATCTATTACCACACATAAAGTCAACCCCTTCCTGCACACGACCTTTGCTGAGCACGGAAGGTGTGTTGGCAACAGGCCTTGGCCTATTGCCAGCCCACCTGAAGGTTGCCAACCTCCCCGCATGCAGCCAACCCATGCTGTGTTCGTTTTTGATCACATGGAGTGCGAGTTTAGACACAGGGCCTGGATTACAGTCAGGCCCTGCTTCCAAACGCCTGCAGGCATCCACCCAGATGCAGATAACCCATGCCATGCATGTCCATTAGTTGTGCATGGCATGGGGTTAGTCTTGCAACCAGGCCCTGTTTCCAACTCCAGGCCAGGCTCTGACCTCATGCTGTTCACAGCCTTTGGCGATGTGCAGCTGCAGGCTGGCCACAGGGCTCAGCCTGCCAGGAGGCCCTCTGGCCAAACACTCAGCAGTCTGCCAACCACAACACTGCACACAACCATTGTTGTGTGCAGTGTAGAGTTGGCCTTCAGGCCCCAGGGATCCCTTTCCCCAGGGCTAAAATATATATTTTAAGGGGAGGGGCATGGATCCCTCTCCTGAATACTTATTTGGCCCTGGGGACCCCATCACAAGGGCCAGTTCCAATAAAAAGGGGAGGGTGGTGTGCAGCCCCACTCCCAAGCCTTATTAGAACTTTGGGCCACATCGCGAGGGGCCATAATGTAAATAACAGGATTGGGGGTATACGACCGACCCTCCCAAAGCCTTATTAGGACCTGGGGCCCATTCCTTTGGGGCTCAGTATTTAATAAAGGGGGGGGGAGTCGGCCCTTATCCCTTTCAGCCCCAGGGATCCCATCCCACGGGCCCAACATTTTTAAAAAAGGGCTACCCAACTGGAGTACTTTCTACTGGTTAATTAGTGATTGTTTCCTCATTGGATGAATGTCTAGTGCATACTCTACACTACAACTGCCTAAAGGACCATAAGAGTTGAATGTCCAGCAAACAAGGGGACTTCCTCCTAATTATGAGGAGTAAGTGGAACATTGTTTGGTGGAGATGTCCTCATATTCCTTTTCATCAACAACGTGCCATCAAGACTGCCAGGAAACATGTTTTGGTAACTTTGGTAAATTCAGCTGTCTTTCAGCCTGTAAAATGATAGGAACACAATTGCATACTACTAATGTGGAATGGGTGGGCCAAATGGGCCAAATGCACCATAAAAATCAGAGAGCAAAGCTCTTGGGTCACTTTGGTGTGTTGTGCTATCCATCAGCATGGAAAATGGAGGAAGATGTTGCATACTACTAATGTGGAAGGGGTGGGCCAAATGGGAGGAGCTTGTAGGTAATTATGAGCCTTTGCACACTCAGCAGCAATCAAAAGCGAGAACCGTGAACTCTGCTCTCAGACCAGGAGATTACAAAAAAGAAGCCATGCACTTGGACAGTCACAACAGAAGAGATTGTGCTCCAAGAATACAATGATGCATTCACCTCCATTAAGGATTTCAGATCATTTTCCAATGTGCAAGTGTAGTAAAAACAAACAGTACATTTGTATTAGGGAAGGGAGCTGCACAGCCACGTACCCCATCCTCATTAGGCCCTGGGGACCTCAGCCCCTAGGACTGTATTTTGTTTGAAGGGGAGGGAGGCCATGTGCCCCCCCTTCCCAGGCCTATTATGGCCCATAGGATCCAACCCCTGAGCACCCACCATAAACAAATACTTTACACATTGCATCTGAGTTAAACTTGACAGTTCTTGAGATTTCAGACTGAACTGTAAAGAAAAATGGTTGGGTTCCAGAGTCTGATGTATTGATCAATAGACTGGGTTTTATATATAATCCCAAGTGGCCTGAATATTGAGGAAGAAATATACTTACATTTACAGTAGACCAAGTGTGTACTACTAGGGATACTATTAGGTCAAATTAATTTCTTTTCGATTCCTGAGATCACAATGCTTGTAAAATTAAAGAATCTCAGTAATCAATGATGCTTTTACCTCAATCAAGGGTTTCATATCATTTTCCAACGTGCAATTGTAGTGAAAACACACAGCACATTTTGATTAGGGGCGGGGCTGCGCAGGCACGCACCCTAGGCTCATTAGGCTCTGGAGACTTCATCCCTTAGGGCTGTATTTTGTGTGTATGTTTGAAGTCATGACAAAATCTTGTGAGAAATGCAACTGTTGGGGGGGGGGGGTGAAGGGAAGGCATTAACTTTGAAATGGCCCACTTGGGCAGCATGATTGATGGCAACTACCAAATACACGGATTATGTGAAATAATGAGTCAAAATACGATGTAGTCCACAGGGCCAGACTGAGTCATATATTTATTCAAAATAATCACCAGTGATATCATCAATGATGTTATTTGAGTTGTCATCAGTGATGTCTTAAATTATGTCATAGAACATCTCAAGAGTGGTGTAATACGTGAGGTCATAAGCAGTGCATGACGGGGTGCAAGTTATAGTTAGCTCCGCGTTTCTGTGGTTTTTAGAATGCCAGACTTTAATGATGCTACTAACATATTCACCTAACTATAATGTTACTTTAATTTTTGTTTTTTTTTCAGTACATTTCTAAGGTTATTTAACGCCATGCAACAATCTATTACCACACATAAAGTCAACCCCTTCCTGCACACGACCTTTGCTGAGCACGGAAGGTGTGTTGGCAACAGGCCTTGGCCTATTGCCAGCCCCACCTGAAGGTTGCCAACCTCCCCGCATGCAGCCAACCCATGCTGTGTTCGTTTTTGATCACATGGAGTGCGAGTTTAGACACAGGGCCTGGATTACAGTCAGGCCCTGCTTCCAAACGCCTGCAGGCATCCACCCAGATGCAGATAACCCATGCCATGCATGTCCATTAGTTGTGCATGGCATGGGGTTAGTCTTGCAACCAGGCCCTGTTTCCAACTCCAGGCCAGGCTCTGACCTCATGCTGTTCACAGCCTTTGGCGATGTGCAGCTGGAGGCTGGCCACAGGGCTCAGCCTGCCAGGAGGCCCTCTGGCCAAACACTCAGCAGTCTGCCAACCACAACACTGCACACAACCATTGTTGTGTGCAGTGTAGAGTTGGCCTTCAGGCCCCAGGGATCCCTTTCCCCAGGGCTAAAATATATATTTTAAGGGGAGGGGCATGGATCCCTCTCCTGAATACTTATTTGGCCCTGGGGACCCCATCACAAGGGCCAGTTCCAATAAAAAGGGGAGGGTGGTGTGCAGCCCCACTCCCAAGCCTTATTAGAACTTTGGGCCACATCGCGAGGGGCCATAATGTAAATAACAGGATTGGGGGTATACGACCGACCCTCCCAAAGCCTTATTAGGACCTGGGGCCCATTCCTTTGGGGCTCAGTATTTAATAAAGGGGGGGGGAGTCGGCCCTTATCCCTTTCAGCCCCAGGGATCCCATCCCACGGGCCCAACATTTTTAAAAAAGGGCTACCCAACTGGAGTACTTTCTACTGGTTAATTAGTGATTGTTTCCTCATTGGATGAATGTCTAGTGCATACTCTACACTACAACTGCCTAAAGGACCATAAGAGTTGAATGTCCAGCAAACAAGGGGACTTCCTCCTAATTATGAGGAGTAAGTGGAACATTGTTTGGTGGAGATGTCCTCATATTCCTTTTCATCAACAACGTGCCATCAAGACTGCCAGGAAACATGTTTTGGTAACTTTGGTAAATTCAGCTGTCTTTCAGCCTGTAAAATGATAGGAACACAATTGCATACTACTAATGTGGAATGGGTGGGCCAAATGGGCCAAATGCACCATAAAAATCAGAGAGCAAAGCTCTTGGGTCACTTTGGTGTGTTGTGCTATCCATCAGCATGGAAAATGGAGGAAGATGTTGCATACTACTAATGTGGAAGGGGTGGGCCAAATGGGAGGAGCTTGTAGGTAATTATGAGCCTTTGCACACTCAGCAGCAATCAAAAGCGAGAACCGTGAACTCTGCTCTCAGACCAGGAGATTACAAAAAAGAAGCCATGCACTTGGACAGTCACAACAGAAGAGATTGTGCTCCAAGAATACAATGATGCATTCACCTCCATTAAGGATTTCAGATCATTTTCCAATGTGCAAGTGTAGTAAAAACAAACAGTACATTTGTATTAGGGAAGGGAGCTGCACAGCCACGTACCCCATCCTCATTAGGCCCTGGGGACCTCAGCCCCTAGGACTGTATTTTGTTTGAAGGGGAGGGAGGCCATGTGCCCCCCCTTCCCAGGCCTATTATGGCCCCTAGGATCCAACCCCTGAGCACCCACCATAAACAAATACTTTACACATTGCATCTGAGTTAAACTTGACAGTTCTTGAGATTTCAGACTGAACTGTAAAGAAAAAATGGTTGGGTTCCAGAGTCTGATGTATTGATCAATAGACTGGGTTTTATATATAATCCCAAGTGGCCT